>NC_083879.1:38941295-39585295 GCF_032452875.1 Bos javanicus | reverse complement strand
ATGTCTCTTTTAATTAACATTCATAAACACTTAAGGAAGAAAACCTGTGAGTTTTAAATGAAATTAAAAGTCAAGCTGTCCTAGTAGACGGTAGGCATATTGCACACATAAACATCCTTTGAGAATCACAGTTAAGGTTTAATAAACACTCTCCCTATTTCTGCTGTGGTGTGAGTTTCATTCTGCATATGTTGACCTTGGTTTAGGATGTGGAAAGTTTGTTATTAAACTTACAACCTGCCATCAAGGTGGGGCATCTGCTTTTTCAAAACAACCCCTATCCACATATTTCTCATTTTAGCAGCATGTCTTTTCAGCTATGACACAAATATCCAGGACATCAAACAAGGACATATGCAAAACAGGCCTCTTACTTCCTGCGCAGATGTGTTGCTATGTAGTAGATCTGCTCTGCAGGGCTCTATGGGGTCCTCTCTAACATTTCCTACCAGCTGCCAACATCTCCCAAGCAGATCAAATGTACTTTTACCAGAGACAAAAACACCTTTGCTTTAAGCTAGCCAAACAAACCTCAAACTTTTTCTGTAACACTTCTAAAGATATTTGAAAGAGATATAAATAAGTGCCATCACCCTAACTCATATTCTTTTATTGTTTATAAAAGTGGACATCCTTAGACTTTTTGCACCTGTGATTATGCATTAGTCTTTATGAGCTTTGAAATAATACAGAGATTCTAAAAACTGAGTAGTCCAAACAGGGACCAAATGAGTGAATTGAATGGTTAAAGAGATAATTTCTAAACATGGTCTTTTGTTTCCATTTAATTCATATCTTCCTGTTCTGACACCTTCAACTTAAGACATAGAAGAAATAGTTATGCTTTGTCCTCCCTGTAGTAGATTTGCCACTGTTACCAGACAGTTTCCAATGTTTCTGCTGGAATGTAATTCATCTTCATTGTTTCTGTGCCGACAGGATGGAACCTGCTTACAAATTTTACAACTAGCAATACTTTTTATTGTTGTTCTGAAAGGGCTCCTGAGGGCTTTCTATTTTATTTTTAGGAACATTCTGAATTTTTTCCCCTTTATGCTATACTTTTCACTATTATGAGTGATGACCCTAGAATACTGGGAGGAAAAAACAACCAACACACACCAAACTCTGTAACTGTCATAAGTTTAATGCAATCTTCCAATACTTTGATTTATTGCAGGTGCTACATTTTAACTATGTTATAGCTAATGAAGAATATCAATAGCCTTTGTGAAATGCTGACATTCCTTCAAACTAAGACACCTTCAGGATGCTTAGATGCCTTACAGAGGAAAACTGATATAATAAGGGATGCAATGTTTTTCTTGCACTTTTAGTTACTGAATTAAAACTTCAGGCATCTAAAATGTAGTCAGTTTTATGGTGAAACTGCAAGACTATATCACTCAAAGCAAACTGTGTGCCTTTAACCATTTTTTCTTATTCCTATGATATCCCTCAGGCTTGATTATGCTTGAAATTAGCCAAAAAGAAGCCCTGAAAATGAATGTGATATTTTTATGTGAACATTTTAGGGACTTTTATTTACAAATCTCCTTGGCAGAGGTCATTTGTCCTCATATGAAAAATAGCACAGGCAAACAAACATACCAATGGACTAATGGTTAGATTGAAGATGGAAGTCTCCTGTATTATACCAAGGCACTTATTCTCTGTAGTGTGTGTGCACAGTTGCTCAGTCATGTCTATTTGTGAATCTTTGGACTGTAGCCTGTCAGGCTCCTCTGTTCCTCAGCTGTTTTTCTGGCAAGAATGCTGGAGTGGAGTTGCCATTTCTTCTTCTAGGGGATCTTCCCAACCCAGGGATCTAACCTACCTCTCCTGCATTTCCTGAATTGCAGGCATATTCTTTACCACCAAGGCATCTGGGAAGCCCTATTTTGTGTAGAAGAGAGAGATTTGCTCTCTTATTCTCTTGCACAATAAAGTTTTATACCAATATTGAAATACAGTTGCCAACAATTTTGTAATAGTTTATAAAAAATAAACTCAATCCAAATCAACATTCATAAATATTAATGTGCATCATGAAAAAGAAAAGTTTTCCATATATTTTAATATTTTTAAATGACATTTTCTAATTGTCCAGTATAGAATAGTGAACTCCTTTTTAAATCATTTTTTTAAATTTATGAAAGATCTTTTTCTACCATGCAAGCTGTGAAATGTCTGTACACATATAGATATGTAAAGCATATGTATGTATATATATTATATATACCCTTACTTCTATATAACGTTAGCTGTAGAAAATCTGGTAAATTATTCTTTCTAATACCTTAAATGCTTTATTTCTAAAAAGGTGTAATAAAATTGCAGAAAATAATTAAAATTCTACCAAAGGTTTCATGCTGATATAAAAAGGACCATGCTATTAACATTTGATAACACCGATATTTTCAGTTCTGTTTAAATTAAAATTATTAATAATTTACCTCATCTTGTATTAGGAAATGACAAAATTATATAAAATATTATCATCAAAGTATAATCATCAACCTAAACTCAGTTATGGTAAGCAATTTAATTATATTGCTTACATCATATCAAATTTTAATTAGAATTGAAACTTATGTTACATTGCTCAAAGTATATTACTGATGAATACTTTATGTTAGTAATACAAACAAACATTTTTTCCATTTGTTATGAAAATAAAATTTAAAATCTTGTGAGTTTTTTTCATTGATAAACTTATTGAATGAAATTAGGAAATAGCATAAAAGTATATGATATACATTACATTTGAAGAGCATTTGTGCTAATATTCAAAGGTGTAAGTGGAATGCAGAAGTGGTTTACAGTTACCTAAATTTCATTTCTCTCCTTTGTAGAGAAGTTATTGTGAGAGCATGCAAATGAGTTTTAATCAAAGTATACCCCAGTGATCTAATAAAATCTGATCACAGGATAATTCCTATTCTTAGTTTCTTTGTGGTCTTCTAGTATGAGGACTAGACATCTGAGAGAAAGTTATTCCATGGGGCTGAATCTTTGCTTATAATTTAGGAGCTGGGAATTTTAACATGTGCTGTCAAATATGTACCTATGTTTATAATTCACCTTCTTCTGGGAAGAGTCTGAGGATGGCTATAAAAGATTTGAAAGTCAGAAGTTTACTCAACTGATATATTGTTTCATTCATTTTGGCGTCTATGGTTAATCTCTTTCAGAGTAGACAATGTATGCTCTGCCTTCACCTAGAAATCTTCAGTTTTTCTAACAATGAGCCTTTGCAGGATTATTTCTCTAAAATTGCCCTGAAGAAATCCCCTGATTCAGAAAACCTGAGATTATTAAAAAAAAAAAAAAGTTAAACCTGTGTAACACAGAATAAAATGGTGATTACCAGTGGATGGGCATCATGATGGACAAGAGTGAAGTTTTTTAAGGATAGAAACTTGTATGGAGTAGCAAATGAGCCACAGGGATCTACTGGACAGTATAATGAATATAGAGAGTAACACTGGACTGGACTATATGTATGTAATGTGATAAATATTGCTACATGGTCAATTATATTACAACATATAAATATATCAAAGTAACAGGCTGTATATCTTAAACTTACTTGATGTTACAAGTCAAATTTACTCAAAAAAAGAAAAAGAGAGAGAGAGAGGAAACAAAATCTGATTTCACCGGTGTCCTATTTCAAACCATCTACCTTTTTGTTTGTATTTTGCTTGCATGCTAAGTCACTTCAGTCCTGTCTTACCTCAGACATCCCATGGACTGTAGCCTGCCAGGCTCTTCTCTCAATGGGATTCTCGAAGCAAGAATACCGGAGTGGGTTGCCATGCCCTCCTCTACAGGATCTTCCCGACCCAGGGATCGAACATGTGGGTCCTGCTTTGTAGGCCAATTCTTAACCTCTGAGCCATGGGCGAAGATTAATACATTGCAATTTTCTCCACTCCTCTTAATAGAACAACTATATTTACATTTCTCTTTGTTGTTGTTCAGTCGCTAAGTCTTGTGTGACTCTTAACAAGTCCATGGATTGCAGCACGCCAGGTTCCTCTCTTCTCCACTATCTCCTGGAGTTTACTCAGATTCATGTCCATTGAGTCAGTGATGCCATCCAACCATTTCATTCTCTCCTTTTGCTTTCCCAGCATCGGAGTCTTTTCCAATGACGCAGCTCTTCCCATCAGGTGGCCAAAGTATTGGAGCTTCAGCTTCAGCAACAGTCCTTCCAATGAATATTCAGGGTTTATTTCCTTTAGGATGGACTGGTTTGGTATCTTTGCAGTCCAAAGGACTCACAGAGTCTTCTCCAGCACCACAATTCAAAAGCATCAATTCTCCAGTGCTCAACCTTCTTTATGGTCCAACTCTCACCTCTGTACATGACTACTGGAAAAACCATAGGTTGGCTACATGGACAAATGATGTCTCTTGCTTTTTAATATGTTGTCTAAGTTTGTCATAGCTTTCCTTCCAAAAGCTCCTCTGTTCTCCACTTTTAATTTTATGCCTGCAGTCACTGTTCAAAGTGATTTGGGAGCCCAAGAAAATAAAATCCGTCTCTTTCCTTACCTGTTGGAATCTCACCCATTTCCCAAAGCCCATGATTATGCAATCTTCTTTATAACAGTTCGAGTGAGTCTACTGAATTTATCTATCTTAATTTATCTGAAATCTTGATCGTGTTTTGTCTTACAACACTTTGTGCTCCTTTTTTCTCATCTGAGAATCTCCAAGTTCTGTCGTGGCAGGGAATAGATCTTACTTATCTTTCTAATTTTTCTTTTTGTTTTCCCTGCACACTGGGACAGAGAAGTGGAAAGTAGACCTTTGAATACATGCCAGGCTTGCTTTCCAGATCTACCTTGTACTGACTCAGTGGCCTTGATCAAACTATTCTAGCACTATGCATGCCTCTTCATATTATAGTCTTGTCATCATAGGAATGTTGTGAGGATCAGATAAGCTACTTAATTCTTACAGGAAGCTTTATCTCACTTAGTAGTTGTTAGCATTTATTTGTTCAGTGTGTAACTGATTTGGCTGACTATCCCTCTAGGGTGTCCTTTTGCTCTTAAAAAACAGTCTTGAATTAATCCAACTCGACCTGATACAATTGCCATTATTATTCTGACACATCTTTGCTTTTGCATTTTGTCTCATTTGCCTTTAGTGAAGAATTTGCATTAGTATCTTTGATAGAATGTTGATTTTTAAACAACTCATTTTCTAGGTGGGTGGAGAGTAGCAAAAACCTGACAAAAAAAAAAAGGAAATAATATATTGTTTAGAAAGACAAGTACAGGCTATTGTTAACTGTACAGCAAGAGATACGAACCTGCGCGAGGGACATGTAGAAACTTTGAAAACAACAGAGTTTGTTTCTCAAAGACAGGAATTGGAAGAGGAAGTACACTATAGAAACTGATGACCTTGTCAAATACCTAAAGAGAAAGAGTGGCTTTTAAGCTCATCTTTACAATGCAAGACTGCTGTGAAGGTACTTCTGCTGGTGCTGCTGCTAAGTTGCTTCAGTTGTGTCCGACTCTGTGGGACCCCATAGACAGCAGCTCACCAGGCTCCCCCGTGGCTGGGATTCTCCAGGCAAGAACACTGGAGTGGGTTGTCATTTCCTTCTCCAGTGCATGAAAGTGAATAGTGAAAGTGAAGATGCTCAGTCGTATCCGACTCTTAGCAACCTCATGGACTGCAGCCTACCAGGCTCCTCTGTCCATGGGATTTTCCAGGCAAGAATACTGGAGTGGGTTGCCATTGCCTTCTCTGGAGGGTACTTCAGGGATTCTGTAAAACCTTAATTAGCATTTCAATTTGAAATGTTTAGTATGATTTTAAGACTGTGATTTTTAAAATAACCATTCAAACATACTGTATTTTCAAATTCTTAATATATTAGAGCCCTCTTAACTTCTGTTTTGATTAACTGGTTTTTATTAGTAAATATTTTAATTTGTAGAGCGTAAGATCCTCTGATTCTAATACAATTTCACATTGACTGTAATATTTGTTGGTTTCTATATGATTTTTTCACTTGATAAACTAATTTTACTGTTTAAAATAGTTTTAAAATGTCTGATTTGAAGGTCAACTGACATAGAATACACAAAAACGAATATTCTTAGTTAGAGGGGACATCAGTTCGGAATCTGTATTTCCACTGAAGTTTTCTCCTGAGGATAGTTTAGAAAGCATAGTCAGTTCTTATTATTTGCAGCACTTTTGTTCTATGAAGTCTCTACTGCTACTGCTACTGCTACCTCTCTTCAGATGAAGTCTCTAGGGACACTGAATTAGCCAACACTGAATCATTGGTCCTTGGGGAAATACAGGGTTAGGTTCCTATGAGCATCTGGTCACAATATTTTCATCAATCAATGCATAATCTTGTTGTATATGTGTTTCTGTTTAAAGACACCTTACTTAATATATATTGTTGATTCATTAACATTGAACTCATGGCCAAAAACACCATAACTTTTGACTGAGCAAAGCTTATCTAACACATGTACTTTCTCCATAATGCACATCACTGCTCTTGCTTTTAAGAACTCTTCAGCCCTATGCTTGGGGTCATTATAAACAATGAAACCACCAAAAAAAGCACAAAACTGTTCCCCAAAATGTGTCAGTAAATAGACCTCAAAAAGAATACTTGTTTATAATATAAGAGCTGAAACAAGAAGGCAGAAAGTTACTCTGTGAACATCAGGCAACTCAGATTTTCTTCTGCTCTGTATGTGAACATGTCCATGACAGAGTGAAAAAGTGTGGTTATTGATGTCTGTTGTTACAAAGACATTTTGTGTAATCCTGTGTGTACATAGGAAAATTTGCAAATACAGAATTCGTGAATAAGGAGGATCGACTGTATGTGTTTCCTTATCAGACTGCTGGATTACAAAGGAGTACTCACTCGGCTTGCACTGTTAGGCGGGAAACCACCATGTGCAGTCAGACAATGACCTATGTGTATGGACTGAACTGTGAAAATATCAAGCCCACAGTTTAGGCTCTAGCCTAGTCACTCCAGTGTGGTCAGTGGACCCATAACACCGATACAACAAGAGCTTGTTAAATACAGACACTCAAGCTCCACCACAGACTTACTGTATCAGAATACACATTATAGAAATTTATGTACATACTAAGATTTGACCTACATGAATCAAGACATGTGATGAATTCATCTCTGATCAGAAAAGTGGTAATAAACTCTGTCTGGTATGCTCAGAAGAAAAAAAAAAAAAATTGAATGAGGCAAGATTACTTGACATTCTAGGTAAACTCAAATGCATAAAAATGTAGAAACAGGAGCAGACATCTCTAATGGCGATAGAAAGATGGAGAGGTATTTTTGTTACACAGCTATATCGTCTTTGTTGAATTGAAAGCCTTTCGACTTTTGATCAAGTTTTGTAAGCATGATTTCCTTAAATCCATAATTTTCAGCCATTGTAACTCTTTTCCATTTCTACTATGACTTACTTAATTACATTAAAAAAGATGAGTTTATCTTTTTTCTAAGAAAGAGTTTTGAAGCTGATATAAGAAATTACATTTTAAAAATACCACTCTCAATATCTTATAGACATATAACTTTATCTCACGAAAAACAAAATACACCAAAGAAACAGAAAACAACTCATTGTCATCTTAAAGGCAAGAGATGACAAAAATTAGTTAGTATTAGTACTAACTAAAGATAATTAGTATCTTTAGTGAGTTGCTGTGTTACCGAATATGTACCTGCATATTTTATTTCTGCTTTTTTGAAGCAATTAAAGAATGCCTCTCTTTTTAAAAATATGTGAGACTTCCAACTACAGAATAGAACTCCTGGAAAATCAGAGGGAACCTAATATTTAATCTTATGGTTTCTGACTTTACTTTGGAAAAATTGAACCACCTCCCCCCTACCACCAGAAGGAAGAGAAAACCTTCTCAAGTCAATCTCAAAATATATATGGTTATAAATAAAGAGAAAGAGTAAAAAGGGGAGAAAGGAATATTGTTTCCACTAAAATATTATCAAAGCTTCTCAAAAGCAAATTGTTTTTTTTTTTTTTTCATGTTACCCTCGAGTGCTTATGTGCCTCTGTCTTTTACCAAGAGAATTCCCCTTCTTGCCAGCTATTTCCATTCACAATATTCAGCCACCTAGTGACTGATTTGTGCCAGGTGGAATTTTTCCAAGCATGTGATATTTACAATTCTCTGTTTTCTAGTTCCTGAAGACAGTTAGATAAAAATACAGCAGCAAATAATTCTTTCCCAGATAGAGGAATGTACTTATATCCCAGGCTCAAATGCAGATAGAGCCCTGAAATACAATTCTATATACCAAAGACATTTTAAATTAATTAATTTTAATTGTAGACTGATTACAATATTGTAGTGGCTTTTGCCATACATTGACATTAATCAGCCATGGGTATACATGTACACCCAAAGACATTTTCTAATGTTTTTACAGAGGTTAAAAAAGCATCATATTAATTGATTTTAGACTATGAGACAAAAATCTAGAAAAATTATCAGTTGTATAGATAAAAGGAAGGTGTCAGTAAATCCAAAACTGGTTCAAGATAAATAGTAAAATAAAATAACACACACATACACGTGCATTTTAAATTTTTCCTTGTGAGCACTGAGAGCACTTTCAAGAAATAATCATAAATTGTGTTAAAAATCAGTGTTGAATGAACAGTAATACCTAAACATATCATTAACAGTATCCTTATGTATTTTTTTTCAGCATACACAGATACACTGTATAAAATTGTTTCTCTAAATAGATGTATGACCTACCTAGCTCCTGCCAGCAATGAGCATCTCTTAAATTCTATCTTTTAAGCATGCTCTTGAAGTTGAGGCATTAATATTTTTATTTTTCAATCTTTTCATGTCTTCAAGTTTTTATAACCCTATTGATTTCAGTGCCAGTGAATGATATTTTTTGAGGACCACTCACTTTCTACCAGTATGTAAGTGTAACTGTTGTAAAAACACATTTTAAGGAAAACATACTTAGATCACAAGAAAAATCAAAAGAGCAAAAGGTAAAGGAAGGGAATTCATTGAATCTTGAATCAATAGTATTTGATCTTCCTAACATTTAATTGATTGGCTCTTCAAATCTGTAGAATGCAGGATTACTCTCCCTGGTTAGAGAGGCTATTTTGCAGCCACTAGGTACATTTGCATTGATCTTGACTAGGCATTAGGTCATGGTTATCATTTAATGGATAGATCAAAATGGAAGAATCCATTTAAGTGTTCTATAGTATTGTGATCCATCTATAAGTTGCCAGATGTTTATGCTAATCAGTGTCAACTAGCAGTTTTATCTTGGAGTTGTAACTTCCTAGGAACACTTTTAGCTACTGGTTTTAAAACATGTCATACAGAACCAATGACAAGATGGATTGCTGTCATGGACTGAATATTGACATCCCTCCAGAATACACATGTGAAACCCTCATCCACTGTGCGGCTGTACTTGGAGATGAAAACTCTAGAGAAGTAATTAAGGTTTGAAAGTATAATCATGGGGTACTGATTGATAGTATTAGTGCCCTGATATGAAGAGACACAAGAGAGCTTGCTCTCTTCCTAGGAGACATAAATGAGGTCTTGTAAGCACACAGGAGAATGGCAACTGCCTACAAGACACAAGAAGAGGCCTCAGAATGACACCTACTTGTTGGCATCTTGATCTTGGACTTCTCAGCCTCCATAACTGAGAAATAAATTTCTGTTATGTAAGCCAACCAGTATAATTTGTTATGTCAGCTTGAGCAACCTAATATTGTTATATAAGGTATAAAAAAGAATATTGACAAAAACAGGCATGGAGAATGTCAAGTAAACTCTGGATAAGATAATTTACAAAAGGAAAAAGGAGGGAACCTTGGTTGGAACATCTATTAATTTGTGATTCAAGTTCAGTTCAATTCAGTTCTGTCACTGAGTCGTGTCCAGTTCTTTGCAATCCCATGGACTGCAGCATGCCAGACTTCCCTGTCAATCAACAACTCCCAGAGCCTACTCAAACTCCTGTCCCTCATGTCGTTGATGCCATCCAACCATCTCAGCCTCTGTCATCCCCTTCTCCTCTAGCCTTCAATCATTCCCAGAATCAGAGTGTTTCCCAATGAGTCAGATCTTCACATCAGGTGGCCAAAGTATTGGAGTTTCAGCTTCAGCATCAGTCCTTCCAATGAACAACCAGGACTGATGTCCTTTAGGATTGACTAGTTGGATCTCCTTGCAGTCCAAAGGACTCTCAAGAGTCTTCTCCAACACTACAGTTCAAAAGCATCAATTCTTCAGTGCTCAGCTTTCTTTATAGTCCAACTCTCACATCCATACATGACTACTGGAAAATTCAACTTAAGAGGCTCTTTAGAGAATGAAAGAAGGAACACATAAGGTGAAACCATTTTGTTTTCCAATTTGTTATAGTAAGGAATTGCAGTGGACCAACTTTGAGGAGATATAGCTTGGAGTATTGATTCAGTTGAATTTGTGCTTTATGAGCCTGGGAATGTGAATTAATCTTTTTAAAATGTAGTTTTTTCATGTGTAACAGTATGGACCTAACAGGAGCAGAAGATACCAAAAAGAGGTGGCAGAAAAACACAGAACTATACAAAAAAGATCTTCATGACCCAGATAAGCATGATGAGGTGATCACCCACCTAGAACCAGATATCTTGGCATGTGAAGTCAAGTGGGCCTTCTGAAGAATCAAACAAACAAAGCTAGTGGAGTTGATGGAATTCTAGTTGAGCTCTTTCAAATACTAAAAGATGATGCTGTGAAAGTGCTGCACTCAATATGCCAGCAAATTTGGAAAACTCAGCAGTGGCCACAGCACTAGAAAAGGTCAGTTTTCATTCAGTCCCAAAAAAAGAAAATGCCAAAGAATGTGCAAAACACACAATTACATTCATCTCACATGCTAACCAAGTAATGCTCAAAATTCTCCTAGCCAGGCTTCAATAGTTTGTGAGCCATGAACTTACAGATGTTCAAGCTGGATTTAGTAAAAGCAGAAGAACCAGAGGTCAAATTGCCAACATCTGTTGGATCATTGAAAAATCAAAAGACTTCAAGAAAAACAACTACTTCTGCTTTATTGACTACGCCAAAGTCTTTGACTGTGTGGATCACAGCGAAATAAGGAAAATTTTTCAAGAGGTGGAATACCAGATCACCTCACCTGCCTCCAGAGAAATCCATATTCAGGTCAAGAAGCAACAATTACAACTGGACATGGAACAACAGACTGGTTCCAAATCAGGAAAGGAGTATGTCAAGGCTATATATTGTCACCCTGTTTATTTGACTTATATGCAGAGTACATCATGCAAAATCTGACGCTGGATGAAACACAAGCTGGAATGAAGATTGCTGGAAGAAATATCAATAACCTCAGATATGCCAATGATACCAGCCTCACAGCAGACATGAAGAACTAAAGATCCTTTTGATAAAATTGAAAGACGAGAGTGAAAAAGTTGGTTTAAAACTAATACAATTATGTAAAGTTTAAAAATAAAATAAAATTAGAAGAATAAAAAAAAAAAAAAAACTCAACATTCAGAAAACTAGGCTCATGACACCTGATCCCATCACTTCATGACAAATAGATGGGGAAACAATGGAAACAGTGACAGACTTTATTTTCTTGAGCCACCAAATCACTGCATGTGGTGACTGCAGCCATGAAATTAAAAGAGGCTTACTCCTTGGAAGGAAAGTTATGACCAGTCTAGACTGCAAATTAAAAAACAGAGACATTACTTTGCCAACAAAGGTCCATCTAGTCAAAGCTATGGTTTTTCCAGTAGTTATGTATGAATGTGAGAGTAGGACTGTAAAGAAAGCTGAGTGCCAAAGAACTGATGCTTTTGAATTGTTTTGTTGGAGAAGACTCTTGAGAGTCCCTTGGACTGCAAGGAGATCAAACCAGTAATCCTGAAGGAAATCAGTCCTGAATGTTCATTGGAAGGACTGATGCTGAAGGTGAAACTCCAATACTTTGGCCACCTGATGCAAAGAACTGACTCATTGGAAAAGACACTGAAGCTGGGAAGGATTGAAGGCAGGAGGAGAAGAGGACAACAGAGGATGAAATGGTAGGATAGCATCACCGACTCGATGGACATGGGTTTGAGCAAGCTCCAGGTGTTGGAGATGGACAGGGAAGCCTGGCATGCTGTAGTCTATGGGGTTGCAGAGTCAGATACAACTGAGCAACTGAATGTAACTGAAATGAACATCTGGATAGCAATGCTTGCAAGGTTATCACAAAGATTAAGTGAAATCATATAAATTCTATTAGCTTGGTGCTTGGTACCTAATAGGTACTGAAAAATATTGAATTTTTTTAGAATACTGTTCCCATTTTCCATTATTTCTTAAATACTGATCCAATAAAATAAAATATTGTGTTTTTCTTAGGATAGCTATTAATCCAGTCCATGGGGTTGCAAAGAGTCAGACACAACTGAGTGACTGAACTGAACTGAACTATGAATCAATCAATCTTTCTCCTTTCACCCATTCCTTACTCTAGATATATAGTGAAGGACTAAATTATTAAAAAGGAAAGAATTAACCTCATGATTGGTAGTTTCTGGTTAGTGGTAGGAGATTCCTAGCATGAAGATCTAAACTGGGTCAAATTACTTTTTCATTATCCTGACATAATCCCATTATCTTCTAGTACTCCTTAGATGAATTTGTCCCAGATACTCCTGACTGGGCTAGGCTTACTTTGAAAACTTGGCTATCCTGCCAATGAAGGATGATTTTAATGACTAAATGGGAGAGAGTTAGATGAGAGAAGACACGTGAAGTGTTTCATGTTGTATCTGGTCTAAAATAAGTACTTCATAAATGCTTACTACTTATATAGTTAGTATTAATTTCTATTATTATTAATAGTATAATGTTTTTCCTGTGGGTATACTGTATATCTACTTGGGTATTACAGTTGGTCTTGTATTCTTTGCAATAATGTAAATGAGAAAACATTAGCCATGAAGTTTGATAAGAAGGCAAACAACATTTTGGTCTATAAGGTAAGGTAAGTCACTTCAGTCGTGTCCGACTCTGTGCGACCCCATAGACGCCAGCCCACCAGGCTCCCCCGTCCCTGGGATTCTCCAGGCAAGAACACTGGAGTGGGCTGCCATTTCCTTCTCCAATGCATGAAAGTGAAAAGTGAAAGTGAAGTTTCTCAGTCGTATCCAACTCTGTGCGACCCCATAGATGGCAATCCAAGGGATTTTCCAGGCAGGAGTAATGGAGTGGGGTGCCATTGCCTTCTCCGATTTTGGTCTATAATATCTATTTCTGAAGCTATCAAGTAACATTGACATTCTCAATGATACAGTAATTAAAGTGAGATGAAAGCCATAGGAGAGTTGTGAAGGAAAGAATGGCATAATCTGACATAAATATTGAAAGGTTCACTCTGATTCTGTTTGAAAAATAGAGGAAAGCAAGAGTCAGGGAGATCAGTTAGAAGGTTCCTGCAATAATCTAGGGAGGAAGTACATGGCGGTTTTGACAAGGGTGCTAAGAATGGTGAGACATGTCAGATTTTGGATTTCTTATGAATATCTGCAGTATGTGATTGTGCAGTGAAAGTGGGGTGAAGTAAAAGATAGTGATATGAAATAACTAGGAGATTTTTGTGTTGAGACACCAAGAGAATTGATTTTTTCCTTGACTAAGAGTGAGATAAGAAAAGATTGAGACTAGAAGAGGTTCCATCTTCAATGAATGTAGTGAAGAGAAGAGGTCTGAGGACTAAGGGCTGTGCTTTCTGATGCTCCAGTGCTTTGTAGCTGTAACAAAGAAATTGGAAAGGAAGTGGGCAGTGATGTCTGAGAACTTTGAGAGAGTGTTTTCTCAGAACCAAATGGAGAAAATACAGTATTTCAAGAAAGAGGAAGTGATCAACTGTGTCAAAAGCTGTGAGTAAATGGATGAAATTACTTAAAGGTGTCAAGCCTCCACGGATAGAACAATAATACTACTTTTAATATATATTGGGAGTCAGAAAGAAGAGGTTTGGGGCAGAAACTTATGAACTTATTTTGGAAAAGTTGAATTCATGGTATGAGTGATACATGAAGTCAGATATATTTGACTTGAAATGTGAATCTGGAGATCAGAGATAGATCAGGACTGGGAGTTATAGGTTGACTATCATATGAATAGAGATTATGCTGGAATTTTGAAACTAGGCAACGTGTGTGTGTCCTCAGTAGCTCAATTGTGTCTGACTCTTTGTGATCCCATGAATTATAGCCCTCCAGGCTCCTCTGTTCTTGGGATTTTCCATACAAGAATATTGGAGTGGTTTGCCATTTTCTTCACCAGGGGATTTTCTTAACCCAGGGATCAAACCCACGTCTTCTTCATTTTGTGCATTGGCAGGCAATCTCTTACCTCTGAGCCACCTGGGAAGCCCTAGAGTATGAAGTAACCAATGGAAATATCTCCAGGAATACCTAACATTTAAGGGTAGGATAGAAAAGATTTACAAAGGGAGAGGTGCAGGGCAAATAATACTAACAGAACCAAGGCTGTATAATATTAATATTTTTGAAGACAATGATTTATTTTGACTATAGGGATCAGTGGCTGAAAAGGTCAGTAGCAAGGATTGGGTGTTCCCTGGCATTAACCCTTCCAACCTTATAAGACATGCAGCCTCCATGTCTTCCATTCTTTTAGCTTACAACTGATGTCTGATACTTGTCTTCTTTAGCCCTCCTCTGTTTATCCAGTTGACAAAATTTCCACTATTTACTACATCAGGTAAAGGTGGCATGACCATTGTTGGGGACTACTATAGGTAATGCTCTCTCCTATTGCTCCAAACCCACTGGTACCCTCAGCTGCTGAGGAAGATGCTGGCACATGTTGCCCCTGGCAAACTGGATGCTAGGAGCCCAGCCAGCGCTGCAGGCACTGCTGCTGTGCAAATAGTTCTGGATTTGCCAAAGTCATGACACATTTTCTGTCTCCTCCAAAGTGCAATGTCACACTCTGATGCAAAGAAGGAGCAAACCTCCTCTTTCCTGCTCTGGATTGATCACAAAGTATTTCTGGTTTAGGACTCAAATATCTAACAGCAATAACATATCATCCCTGAGATATGGTAACTGAGATGACAAAATGAATGAAAAACATGGGATTATGCTTTAAAACATTCCTTCCTTCCAGCAATCAAGGCAGGATTTCATAAATTCATTTTTATACAAATATTTGATAGCCTAGTATGTAACAGCATACTTCCTCCAGCAAACATCGCCTGCCAGTTGCCTTCTCATGGGGTGTTTTCCTCATGTGGCAAAACCCCATCCCAGTAGGTCTCTGGATCCATACTTGACAAACTCTCAGTACTTCAGAATTGCTGCACCACTGAGTTTCTGATGTAGGAGGACTGTTTGAACTTGGGAATCTGTTTATCAAATAGATCTTTTTTTAATTATCCAAGTGTTTATTTTTTTTTTCTTTTTTAACTCCTTATGTGCAGATATGTTGGGTAACCACCACTTTTGGCATCCCATTTATATCTGAATCATACATGTACACAAAGTGTAAATCTCAGGCTGAAACTTTTAATGCACAAATAAAGAGTAAGGTTACAAGTCTGAGTGCTAGCGAGAAGGAAAAGAACAGGGCTGTCAGGAAGTAAAACGTAATTGGTTGACATGGAAGTCAAATATGACCTTGAAAAAATAATTCCAGTCAGAGGGAGGGCACTGATTGCAAGGATTTAAAGGGTGATATGGAAGTAGAATCTATTAAGCATTAGGCTATTAATCATTAGTAGAGCTGGGTAGCAAAAAGAAACATAAATTGCAACCATATAAGCCCTTGAGAGATACAGCGATAAGGTTAGAGGAAAGTGTTGTTTTTGTTGTTAGGTTTTGTTTCTTGTTTTATAACAAGGAGCCCATTATGGTACATTTGTTCAGTGGAAGGCACCTGCAGACAGGGAAATTGAACAGAAGCATGTCTTTGTGATTGGGAGGGGGAGATTATTTACAGATCAAGATCCAGTGGTGCACAAATAAGCCAGCACGATGAGAGCAATTTGACAGAAAAAAGGGTGAATGAAAACAGGTGAAAGATGAGAGTGAAGCAGAGGATAGGTTCTTTCTCTGTAAGACTAAGGAAGAAAAGGGGTGAGTATAAAGGAGAAGAGCTAAAGAAAACAAGGGCTTCAGCAGTTCCGTTTAAGTAACAGATAGTGTCATTTGCTAAGACTGAGGTGTTGGTCCAAACTGAGGCCTGAGGAAAAGCAACCATGTTGAATACTCCTGTGAGTCATAGGCAATGATGAAAGGATTGCTGAATACCAGTGAGGTCGGGTGGAGGTTGAACAGCACAGATTTGTAGAAGAGCCTGTCAACCCCGATTTCGGAGTTGCTCCAGCAATAGCTGGCAGCTCAGGAAAAGAGCAAAAAAAAAAAAAAAAAAAAAAGCAGATGGTGAGGCTTTTTCAGGGTGAAGATTAGCAAGGAAGGCAAAGATGAGGGTCAGCAGAGCCAGTTTGTAAGGTCCTTGCAGGAGCACCTAGAGTGGCTGCCTAGGGGGCAGAGGCTGGGTGTGAGGGTGGGAGAGGCTGGAGAGGAGTTAATAAATTAGGGAATAGAAAGTGGCTGAGGTACTACGGGTCTCAGCTAGTTTGAAGAATATAGTCCACAGGCACAAGAAAGAAAATAAAGTGAATTTTATTTGTAGATAATTTTGGAAGTCAAGTATTTATTTGGAAAGTGGTATAATTCTGAGTGGTAGAATCATTTTTGCCTGTTTTGACATTTGTTTTGGTTTCTAATTTGCTGTCACAACCACCGCCTAAGGCCTGAGACATTTATACATTTTAAGTATACTAGATGATAAGGGAATTGTACCTGATAGAGATATTTTTACATCTTAAATAGAGTGACTCACTAAAACTATTAAAATTCAAGATGTAAATGCAAAATACTATTGCATTCTATTCGTGTATTACATATATTCAGAAACATGAATACATTAAAATGCACTTGGTCTGCAATTGAATGCTAGCTTTAATATATTTTTATTTGGAAAGATTCTTAAATGTCCTGCACAGGTACATTTTATATCACTGTATAAAATTTATATAGTCCGCTGTAACATAACTGTAATACATAGTATAAATAGTACCTTTTTAGTTGTAAAGATATGTTTTTTTCAACATAAAACCTCTCAAGGCCTGAAAGAGTTAATGTGCCCCATAATCCTAAATTTAGTACAATGAAATGACTTCATTTGGGGGGAATTAGCATCTCTTTTTTCACCACCTTAATTTGCTTTTGTTATGAGCCTTTCTGACTCCTATGCATTCATCTAGAATTAAGACCAACATTTCTCTGGTGTTTGTGATTCATGGATTCCTATGACTGGGAGAAACCATTTTTATCCCTCTGGGTTAACTCCTCTTTTTAAGGGTGTGTGGAGCCATGTGTGAAGAGATAAGAAAGCCTTCCTCAGCAATCAATGAAAAGAAATAGAGGAAAACAACAGAATGGGAAAGACTAGAGATCTCTTCAAGAAAATTAGAGATACCAAGGGAACATTTCATGCAAAGATGGGCTCAATAAAGGACAGAAATGGTATGGACCTCACAGAAGCAGAAGATATTAGGAAGAGGTGGCAAGAATACACAGAAGAATTGTACAAAAAAGATCTTCATGACCAAGATAATCATGATGGTGTGATCACTCACCTAGAACCAGACATCCTGGAATGTGAAGTCAAGTGGGCCTTAGAAAGCATCACCACGAACAGAGCTAGTGGAGGTGATGGAATTCCAGTTGAGCTATTTCAAATCCTGCAAGAAGATACTGTGAAAATGCCGCCCTCAATATGCCAGCAAATTTGGAAAACTCAGCCGTGGCCACAGGACTGAAAAAGGTCAGTTTTCATTCCAATCCCAAAGAAAGACAATGCCAAAGAATGCTCAAACTACCTCACAATTGCACTCATCTCACGTGCTAGTAAAGTAATGCTCAAAATTCTCCAAGCCAGGCTTCAACAATATGTGAACGGTGAACTTCCAGATGTTCAAACTGGTTTTAGAAAAGGTAGAGGAACCAGAGATCAAATTGCCAACATATGCTGGATCAAGGAAAAAACAAGAGAGTTCCAGAAAAACATCTATTTCTGCTTTATTGACTATGCCAAAACCTTTGACTGTGTGGATCACAATCAACTGTGGAAAATTCTGAAAGAGATGGGAATACCAGACCACCTGACCTGCCTCTTGAGAAACCTATATGCAGGTCAGGAAGCAACAGTTAGAACTGGACATGGAACAACAGACTGGTTCCAAATAGGAAAAGGAGTCCATCAAGGCTGTATACTGTCACCCTGGTTATTTAACTTATATGCAGAGCACATGATGAGAAACGCTGAGTAGGAGGAAACACAAGCTGGAATCAAGATTGCTGGGAGAAATATCAATAACCTCAGATATGCAGATGACACCACCCTTATGGCAGAAAGTGAAGAGGAACTCAAAAGCCTCTTGATGAAAGTGAAAGTGGAGAGTGAAAAGGTTGGCTTAAAGCTCAACATTTAGAAAACGAAGATCATGGCATCTGGTCCCATCACGTCATGGGCAATAGATGGGGTAACAGTGGAAACAGTGTCAGACTTTATTTTTTTGGGTTCCAAAATCACTGCAGATGGTGACTGCAGCCATGAAATTAAAAGACGCTTACTCCTTGCAAGGAAAGTTATGACCAACCTAGATAGCATATTCAAAAGCAGAGACATTACTTTGTCAACAAAGGTCCGTCTAGTCAAGGCTATGGTTTTTCCTGTGGTCATGTATGGATGTGAGAGTTGGACTGTGGAGAAAGCTGAGCACTGAAGAATTGATGCTTTTGAACTGTGGTGTTGGAGAAGACTCTTGAGAGTCCCTTGGACTGCAAGGAGATCCAACCAGTCCATTCTGAAGGAGATCAGCCCTGGGATTTTTTTGGAAGGAATGATGCTGAAGCTGAAACTCCAGTACTTTGGCCACCTCATGCGAAGAGTTGACTCATTGGAAAAGACTCTGATGCTGGGAGGGATTGGGAGCAGGAGGAGAAGGGGACATCAGAGGATGAGATGGCTGGATGGCATCACTGACTCGATGGACATGAGTCTGAGTGAACTCCAGGAGTTGGTGATGGACAGGGAGGCCTGGTGTGCTGGGATTCATGGGGTCACAAAGAGTCGGACACGACTGAGTGACTAAATTGAACTGAACTGGAGACATGTTAGTGCAGGTCCCTGGCACAGTCAGGTAGAGGCAGAGCTAGGCCTGGAACCAAGAGCCTCTAGCCAGTGCTTTCTGGACTGCATAGCTCAGGTATTCTGTCTCATGGAGGAAAGGATTTTAGAAAGAAAACTGACATTTCTGCCTTTCAATAAGTACCCTTCCAGAAACTCAAGCTTCCCTATCAACCCCAGGAACATGTCATGAGGCATTACTACAGTTGCTGTACTGTGGTGAGTGGGTCTATATAGGTGTGTCAGCCTCTAGTATTGATTCAGAAGGTGTCGCCTCTCACAAAATCAGCCTCTTCACATTGCTTTGAAAACTGAGGAAAATGCTGGAGTTTTACCAAAAAAGATTACATCAATAACCATGTGGTCTAAGCTCTTGAAACTCATACAGCAGTGTATGAGGTCAACGTGTCTCTGTCTGCACAAAGGTCCCTAGCCTGTCAGTGGTTGCATGCTCATCATGGAGATGACCTAAGGTGGGTAATGATAAGAGGCTTATTATTCTTTCTGCTTGCCAGTGTTTGAGAGCAGTCAAGAAAAGCTTGCTATTTTCTTCCTACTTCAAGAAAAGGAAAACGCTCTATATTAATTGGATGCATTTGGCTCGGCTGTGTAAGTGTGACAAATAGAGATGTGTCAAACTGTCTGAAAATTATTTGGGTCATCTGCAAATCACTGAGCCTGCCAGTTTGCAGACAATTTCTAGTCCTTGTGGTCTGTCACATTCCTTTTCCATTAGCTATTTACCATCTGATGAGTGAAAGAGTGCACTAGTTTATTTATTTTTTTTTGCAAAAATATATTCTGTTTTATTGATGCTTTTTCCATTACAAGTGTATTGTTATGTGGTCTACACTTCAGTGCCTTTGCAAATGCTCACTAGAATCTTTTTGCCAAACAGAGAGTATTGCAGTAAGAGATGGAAAAAAAAAAAAAAATGAGTCTCCCTGGTCTGCTTTATGATATGAAATGACAATCGTTTTCAGATTAGCTCATCCCCAGGACATGCTTCAGGACACCTGAAGGAGTATTGATGACAGTGGCTATAGCACATGTCTGTGGATTGGATAGCAGGCAGCCTTCCTGCACTGGGACTGAGGTCCAAATCAGCCTTCTGCCTGTGAGGGTACAGGAGACTCTGGGTAAATCTTTTATTTACAAACAGGGAATACTTGCCAAGATGGAATAAAAAAAGTAACTGATTAATCAGCATTCAGCCTTCATTCTGAAGGGCCTCGCGGCCAGGCCCTTTTCAGCTTTTGGGAGATTGGCCTTGTATGAGAGGGATGTAGTGTGGAAATGCCTTTGATAGCTCAGTGATTGAGTCTATCGGGCTTTGGAAAGGGACAGGACCAGGTTTAAACAGCCCTGCATGATAGAACACAGAGTGTGCATGGCTGGAAAAAAAAATTACCTCATTATAGCTCAGTGCTGTTGCCCTTTGGAGTAAAATGAGAGAAAAGCTTGCTCTGGTACTTTTGCTGATAAAATTCACTTTTTGGAACACAACCAAATCCTAGCATATATCATCGGAGAGAAATAAAGCAGTCAAAAACTATATTCCTAAATAGGCCTGAAACATCTTGGCAACTGCTAAAGCAACACAAATAACGAACAGTGCCCTACTAGCTAGACCCTTAAATTATGCAGCTGTTCATTACCCGAATTATACATCTCAGGCTGCCCTTTGGAAAAAGGCATGGAGCACAGAGCTGGAACAATCCTTGAATTATAGTACAATAAGAAAGACCTCCTGAAGTGTCACATGCATGTAGTGGAAGATAAGAAAGGCCAGCTTAAGTTCTTGGCATTTTAAAGAAGGCAATCAAGAAAGCCTTTGAATTCCTCAGTTTTCTTTCTCTGCAATTCATTTGCATTTTTAGGTTAGTTAGACAAAGCATCCCATTCATGTGTCTGTGGTCCTGTTAGTCTTCTGCTCCAGAAATGTGAATGTGTGTTTGGAATTAAGCTGCACGTTATTTACAGATGGGGCAGTTAAAAAAAAGAAAAATAAAAAATAAAACATTGCAGCATCAGGCCTGGTGTATTTAAAATGAGAATTAGTAATGACAGTGCATAATATCCCAAAGAATGAAAACATTATAAAAATAAAGCCATCACAAGTTTAAGGAAAGAATTTCAAATTTTATTTTGCCCCTATAATACATGCTACTTTTCTACTCAAAGTGAAACACATTACTCCATGTACTTTGAGACTCCCGTGAGTAGCACATTTGGTACATTTTCCTTTGATAAGATTCAAATTTCTTCACTGAATTATATTAGCAAAACGTACATTAGACTTTACTTGGTGGTACACTTTTGAACCCCTATCAGTTAGAGTTTAAAATATTTTATTTTCTCATCCAGTTTATAAGGTTTTTTTTTTTTTTTTTTTTTGGACAAAAGCTAATGAGGATATTTACATTTTTAGCAGATTTTCTTTTTTTTTCTTTTTAGTTAAATTGCATGGGCAAATGATTTTTTTTTTTAAATCCCCTCTTTGGTGAGTATTTGATAAGTTAGTTAAGGCATTTTCTTGCATAAAGCTGTTGTAGCCACACGTTCTGGGAAACAAACTCACTCAGAAGGACAATGCAGATAGTGGGGTGCAGTTAATTACACCACCAGGCCCAAGGCAGAGTCTCCTCTTAGCCAGGGACCCTGATAAGTTTTTGTGAAAACCTTATATACCCTAAGTATATGTGCTCAAACCCACCTCCCCAAATTCTCAGAAACTAGTCTGAATAAAGGAAAAGAAAGATACAATCACAGTATGATCCCTATGCTTAAACCTGTGTTTTACATTAAAAAGATCATACACCATGATCAAGTGGGCTTTATCCCAGGGATGCAAGGATTCTTCAATATCCGCAAATCAATCAATGTAATACACCACATTAACAAATTGAAAAATAAAAACCATATGATTATCTCAATAGATGCAGAGAAAGCCTTTGACAAAATTCAACATCCATTTATGATAAAAACTCTCCAGAAAGCAGGAATAGAAGGAACATACCTCAACATAATAAAAGCTATATATGACAAACCCACTGCAAACATTATCCTCAATGGTGAAAAATTGAAAGCATTTCCTCTAAAGTCAGGAACAAGACAAGGGTGCCCACTTTCACCATTACTATTCAACATAGTTTTGGAAGTTTTGGCCACAGCAATCAGAGCAGAAAAAGAAATAAAAGGAATCCAAATTGGAAAAGAAGAAGTAAAACTCTCACTATTTGCAGATGACATGATCCTCTACATAGAAAACCCTAAAGAGTCCACCAGAAAATTACTAGAAATAATCAATGACTACAGTAAAGTTGCAGGATATAAAATCAACACACAGAAATCCCTTGCATTCCTATACACTAATAATGAGAAAACAGAAAGAGAAATTAAGGAAACAATTCCATTCACCATTGCAACGGAAAGAATAAAATACTTAGGAATATATCTACCTAAAGAAACTAAAGACCTATATATAGAAAACTATAAAACACTGGTGAAAGAAATAAAAGAGGACACTAATAGATGGAGAAATATACCATGTTCATGGATTGGAAGAATCAATAGGGTGAAAATGAGTATACTACCCAAAGCAATTTATAGATTCAACGCAATCCCTATCAAGCTACCAACAGTATTCTTCACAGAGCTAGAACAAATAATTTCACAATTTGTATGGAAATACAAAAAACCTCGAATAGCCAAAGCGATCTTGAGTAAGAAGAATGGAACTGGAGGAATCAACTTACCTGACTTCAGGCTCTACTACAAAGCCACAGTTATCAAGACAGTATGGTACTGGCACAAAGACAGAAATATTGATCAATGGAATAAAATAGAAAGTCCAGAGATAAATCCACGCACATATGGACACCTTATCTTCGACAAAGGAGGCAAGAATATACAATGGATTAAAGACAATCTCTTTAACAAGTGGTGCTGGGAAATCTGGTCAACCACTTGTAAAAGAATGAAACTGGACCACTTTCTAACACCATACACAAAAATAAACTCAAAATGGATTAAAGATCTAAACGTAAGACCAGAAACTATAAAACTCCTAGAGGAGAACATAGGCAAAACACTCTCCGACATACATCACAGCAGGATCCTCTATGACCCACCTCCCAGAATATTGGAAATAAAAGCAAAAATAAACAAATGGGACCTAATTAACCTTAAAAGCTTCTGCACATCAAAGGAAACTATTAGCAAGGTGAAAAGACAGCCTTCAGAATGGGAGAAAATAATAGCAAATGAAGCAACCGACAAACAACTAATCTCAAAAATATACAAGCAACTCCTACAGCTCAACTCCAGAAAAATAAACGACCCAATCAAAAAATGGGCCAAAGAACTAAATAGACATTTCTCCAAAAAAGACATACAGATGGCTAACAAACACATGAAAAGATGCTCAACATCACTCATTATCAGAGAAATGCAAATCAAAACCACTATGAGGTACCATTTCACACCAGTCAGAATGGCTGCGATCCAAAAGTCTACAAATAATAAATGCTGGAGAGGGTGTGGAGAAAAGGGAACCCTCTTACACTGTTGGTGGGAATGCAAACTAGTACAGCCACTATGGAGAACAGTGTGGAGATTCCTTAAAAAACTGGAAATAGAACTGCCTTATGATCCAGCAACCCCACTGCTGGGCATACACACTGAGGAAACCAGAAGGGAAAGAGACACGTGTACCCCAATGTTCATCGCAGCACTGTTTATAATAGCCAAGACGTGGAAGCAACCTAGATGTCCATCAGCAGATGAATGGATAAGAAAGCTGTGGTACATATACACAATGGAGTATTACTCAGCCATTAAAAAGAATACATTTGAATCAGTTCTAATGAGGTGGATGAAACTGGAGCCTATTATACAGAGTGAAGTAAGCCAGAAGGAAAAACATAAATACAGTATACTAACGCATATATATGGAATTTAGAAAGATGGTAACAATAACCCGGTGTACGAGACAGCAAAAGAGACACTGATGTATAGAACAGTCTTATGGACTCTGTGGGAGAGGGAGAGGGTGGGAAGATGTGGGAGAATGGCAATGAAACATGTAAAGTATCATGTAGGAAACGAGTTGCCAGTCCAGGTTCAATGCATGATGCTGGATGCTTGGGGCTGGTGCACTGGGACGGCCCAGAGGGATGGTATGGGGAGGGAGGAGGGAGGAGGGTTCGGGATGGGGAACACATGTATACCTGTGGCGGATTCATTTTGATATTTGGCAAAACTAATACAATTATGTAAAGTTTAAAAATAAAATAAAATTGGAAGAAAAAAAAAAAAAACCTGTGTTTTGTATGCCTTAAGCCTAGGTAATTAACAGTGGACAGTTATCAATAGTCCTGTGGTCATACCTCAATAAGCATAATAGAATTTATGATTCTATTCAGTTACACAGATAATTAGGGTATTCTTTTAGGCATCGGAGAGTCTAGGTATGAGCCCTGGGGTTCTTTCATCCTGGGGGTCTGGTTTTCCAGTTGGTATGTCCTTTCCATAGATACTGGGCATATAGTTAAAGTTCACAGTCCAGCCCAAGATGGAGTCCTGCTTTCAAGATGGAGCCTGTTCTGTCTGTTTCCTCCTTCAAAGCAAACAAAGATTTGCCTAAAACAAAGATTATGTGTAAGAGGTGAGTATTGTATTAGACAAAATTAAGTGATTGCCAAGCTTAGCTTTACTTCTTCCCATTAGGCTATCTGAGCTCACTACTATCCTTCATCCCATCCAGACCTAGTATTAGAGTCAAGGTGTCTTGACATTACCCCCAATATTTGTGAATATGGTATTTTACATGACATAAGTACCTTGCAGATTTTGATTATATATCTTAAAATGTAGAGATTTTCCTGGATTACCTAGGAAATAGACCCAACCTTTTCACATTAAACACTTAAAAGCAGGAAATGTTCTCTGCCTGGAGCCAAAGATACAGGGTAGAAATCAGGGAGATTTAAAGTGGGAGAAGGACTCACTTGTACATTGGTGCTGCTTTGAATACCAATTGGACCCTGGGGTGAGGAACCCAGGAATCTGGGAGACCTTAACACAGTGAGGAGAGCTCCCAGTTGACAGGCAACAAAGAAGGGGGTCTCCACTCAATTGAGTGTGCTTGAACACTCATCCCCAGAACCTCCAGAAAGGAATGCTAACATATCAGTTCTGACTATGAGACCCTAAGCAAAGGACCCACAGAAGTCACTCTGTACCCAGACTTCTGATTACAGAACTATAATAAGTACATTTTGTTAAGCCATTAATTTGGGGTAATTTATTATGTTAACTCTAGAAAATCAATATACCTGTCCTCTGGTATTCTTCCTGAAGTTTACCTTTCATGAGAATATCTGTAGTTTAGTCATTATTTTTATTTATGTTATTAAATAAACATTTAACAACATTAAGGACAGGGAAGCCTGGCATGCTGATGTCCATGGGTTTGCAGAGTTGGACATGACTAACGGATTGAACAACAAATGTTGTTAAATACTTGTTACCATTTGCGGCAAATGAAGAAATCAGCAAAGTTGTAGGTTGCTTGTTTATTCGGGAAGTGAGAATGAAAAGTGATTCTTGATCATCAGAAACATATAAGTCAGAGGGTAGCAGAGTGTAATATTCGATTAAATGGGCTCTGGAGGTGGATTGCGAGGGTTTAAATCCTGACTCACTTCCTAGCTGTTTCCTCAGCCAAGTTACTTAACATCTCTGTGCGTTAGCTTCTTTTTCTGTAAGGGGAGAATAATAATGGTATTTATTCTGCTATGCAGAGCAAGTTAATACAAGTCACATTCAGCTTATATTAATTGTTTTATAAATATTAACTATTTTGTGATTATTATATTTCTCCATCTTTATAGTTGTAAAAATGTATTTAACTACTTCAATAGAAACCTTTTGGGAATTGTCATGCTTTATTAATTTATGATAAAATGATAAACTTTATTAATTTTAGTACACTTAAAATGTAATATTAATAGTTCTTTTGCTTAAAATTTTGTATTAGAATTGATATTTCTTTGAAAATCCAAACGTGTCCATAGGTTATATTGAGTCAACCCAGATGAGAGAGGGCTTCACATTCTGGAGACTAAAAATCTCTGCGTTCAGATTAATTTTAATGTCCGTGATATACAGTTAACAGTTTTAGTAAAATGTCTTGCCTTTTTGAAATGATGTTAATTTCTCCCTTTGAATGAATGAAGACATTAGTTATGAGCCTGCTCTCCCCACCCAACCTAGAGCAGAAGTGAGAGTCCCCTCTCTCACTTTTTGTTTTACTGAGACTTCCATTTAAGCAAAGCGGACACTTACAGCCTAGGCAGTTGGGAGCAGAGCCTATGTAAACACACACTTCAGCTGTGCATATTAATGTCTCCCTGGAGCGCAGTGGGGCCACAAGCTCTCCTGCATTCTGCCTCTGTGCTGCCCTGACCATGCCCTCATTCTGGAGATTTATGGCCATGGCTACACGAAAGTCCTATGTTATTAGTACAGAAGTTGTTCCTGCAAACCAGCTCAAAGCAAGCGTCCATCTGCACCTCAGAACACACAGAGATGTAAGATGTTTGTTTTCTCTCTGGGTCACTTGTGCAGCCAAATATCAACAGAATCATTAATTAGATCAGTACTCCTCAAGCTCCAGTGTACACAGGAGTCAGCAAAGGTTTGCTGAAATGCAGATGAAGATTCAGGAGCTCAGAATTGGGGCTGAGAGTCAGTATTTCTAACAATCTCTTAGGTTATGATACTCCAGCTACAGTTTCTGCCCATACTTCACATGGCCAAACATAAGAGCATTGTTTAAACTTTAATTATCTCTTTTTAAGAAAGTCATTGTCACCTATGAATAAAGGACAATTTTGTTTGGAACTTGTGCTCAAATTCTTCATCATTTCAAAATATGTTTTACTGTGAGAATATAGATTTGGTATCTGCTTTTATGTAAGGGATTCCCTTTATGGAAGGGGCTTCCCTGGTGGCTCAGACAGTAAAGCATCTGTCTGCAATGCAGGAGACCTGGGTTTGATCCCTGGGTGGGGAAGATCCCCTGGAGAAGGAAATGGCAGCCCACTCTAGTACTCTTGCCTGGAGAATCCCATGGACGGAGGAGCCTGGTAGGCTACAGTCCATGAGTTGCAAAGAGTCAGACGTGACTGAGTGATGTCACTTTCACTTTATGTAAGGGAACGGTAATGAAGATAAAGGCCTCTATGTTAAACAAAATTGCTCTTGAAATAAAAGTATTCAATATTGGGACTTTAGTGTTAATACATAATGAAAACCTAGTGTAAAATATTTCCTAGTAATTCAGATTTTGGAAGATTCAATGTTGGTTTACCTGTGCAAATCAACAAGCAAGTGACTTTGAGTAGGTCAGCTAACCTCTTTTATAATGGGGGATATAGCTGTACCTGGGACTAGAGTGCATGTAAGAATGAAATGAATTAACTATGTAAATGGTTTAGAAAAACATTTAGATTAAAGAAATAAACACTTTTCAAAATTCAGCATGTATGAAAAGGTGTATATTTGGCAGATCGTTATTGAACAACACTTTTAAGAGAAAGTTTAGCTGTCATTGTGAAGTTACCATTCTACAGGAGCAGCTGAATGTGGAAGGAATTGTTTGATTTGATATTCAAGCTCTAAATCTAGCCTTGCTTCATATCATTTAGGTTGATTTTTAAGTTCATTGTTTTGGGGCAGGTAAAATAAGCCACATAATAGAAAAGTATGACCATGAAAACTATTACCTCAAGAAAAAGTACAGCACCTTTCATATTTTCCAATTCTAAATTTCTCCTAGCTGAGAAGATTGCTGGGATCAAACTAGTTGAGAGCAAAATAGAAAGATCCTCAGGACATTTAAAATGTTAGGTGATTCTTACCAAATGAGTTTTGGTTTCATGTAAAAGGAGTTTAATTTGAAATATTCAAAAATAATATAGCATCATCACATTATTTATTTGCTTGAATGACTGGATATTTTTAATTACCCTGAACTAATTTCTAAATAGAAATTCTGATTTCTCATTGTAATAATTTCTAATAATTGAGGAAAGCAATGGATAAGCTTTAGTTTAAAATAGTGTCTCTTTCTTTATCTTTTCCCTCAGGTAGCCTTTCACAGGGGCTTTGAAAGAGGAAGTTTATGTCAATAAGTTACTGAGCCTAAGGAACAATAGATTTTTTAAGAGGTGGTGAGGAAATCTTCAAAGAGAATGAAATTATGTGCTGAGAGAAACAACAAAAAAAAATGAATAAAGAGCATTTTTGATATGATGGAGGGTTGAAGAAAACCAAAGAAGTGAACTAGAAGAAGCCACAGATTGCTATAATATTCACTTTTTTGAAAAGTGCCTTCAAGGTGTGGAATAGAGCTTTTTTATTCCATTCTGCTATTTCAGTCAACCACCATTGAATGTTCAAAAGGTGAAAATTAGAGGAAAACTAATGCATGTATTTTGTTTGCTCCCTAACGTTAGAACACAAAGCAATATACACACTTGACAGCTAAAAAAATCTGTAAAATATGGTGTATTTGCTCAGCATCCTTATTCTGAATCTCTAGTACTCTGGATATATTATCTCAAAAATTTTCAACAGAATATATGTGACATAAGAGGCAGGGAAATATTTCTTTTAGTAAAAATATACAACTAATTATTACTGCAACTATGAAGTTGGAGTACTCAGGTCATGTCTAAGACTTGAAATAAACAAAGAGATGCAGAATGAGTTCTCTTAGGTTTATTCTTGTGCTTCTTTTTGTTCTCATTACTGTACACTGTAGAAAATTAAAAGGAATATCTTATTGGTCTGTTTCAATTCATCAATGATAAAGACTATACTGTAGCTATGCTAAGAGTAGAAGCTATTTCTCTCTTCTGGTCTAATAACACTTTAAGACTATTGCCTATATGAGAAGCTCAAGCCTCCTGAAACTAAAAGATGTTCATGTTTGTGGTGAAAGTTTTCATTAATAATTTCAAATCATACTCTGCCAAGGATCTGCCACTGTTGCAAGTTATGGCTATTTGGAGTTCTCATGTTTTTCTGCCAAGTGAAAATTGGTTTTGCGGAATTGTTTATTGCTGCTTCTTTACTGCTTCTCCCCCCTCCACCAAGAGAATACTTCTGTTCTGCAGAAGCAATGGAAACTTAAAAAGATAGAATGTTTTCATGTCAGAAAAATTAAAGTCATGAAGGAGATAGATCTCCAGAATTAAATTAGAATTGAGCAAGTCAGTTATGTGTACATCCATCAGTCCTGTGGTCAGGATCTCATTTCCACTGAAGCAAACTTAGCTAGAGGGCAGATAGAATTTCTACACAGAGAAACCCCCCCACATCCTTCACAGCGAATTATGCTGAGAAGAAAAAGCACTCACCTGCAGCGAGTATAATGTCCTTTAAAAGGTGTGCTCCTGTTTAATAACACCATTAATTATGTTTACAAAATATTCTGAATAAGAGTTTGGGGATAGATTTCCTGACCCTTTTATGCCCAGTATATAACACTGAGGCATGTGTCTCCATTTCATGCCATATCAAAGTTAGTAAAATCTCTCGTTTTGATTGTTAGTATCAGAAAATGTCAAAATAATAATAATCAGTGACACTAGGTCATGTTTATGCTAAATAATGTTTTCAGTAAGCTGAAGATGTGGTCACGTATATATGATTCAGTAAGGATTGTTAAAATTTTGTCCTTCAATAGAGTGTTAGAGGAAGATAGATGTCAGGGAAGCAAAAAAGGAAGAAAAAAGAAAGAGTGAAATATATTAGTGGGCACCTACTCTGTTCTGTGTACTTTGCTACTTGATTTTATTTATGTGTTTTAACAAACGTCACAATACTTTTCAGTACTAGGCATTGCTATCTCAAACTACAGAATTAAAAACAATTTCTGGCTCTCTAATTAATTTACCCAAAGTCATAAGTCTCACACATAGAATATACAGTTTGCCTGGAGTCAAGTCCATCTGAATCCAATGCAGAAGAGAAAATTGCTCACTACTTATGAGCATTCCCTTTACCCACCCTCATTATATACATTATTCAACTCTTTTGCCATATTCTTAATGTTATATTGATTTTCTAAAATCAAGAACACAGATTTCCCTCTCAAGTTCATTCTAGAGATTTAATTAAGTTACTTTTAACTTTAAAGTGAAAGTGAAGTCGCTCAGTTGTGTCCGACTCTTTGTGACCCCATGGACTGTAGCCTACCAGGCTCCTCCGTCCATGGGATTCTCCAGGCAAGAGTACTGGAGTGGGTTGCCATTTCCTTCTCCAGGGGATCTTCCCGACTCAGGGATAGAACCCCAGTCTCCCGCATTCCAGGCAGACGCTTTAACCTCTGAGACACCAAAGAGTGGTAACTTTTAACTTTAAATGTTTCTCAAATAAATTGGAGATCCACTGCCCTTTTATTTGCCTTGAACATTGTTATATTGATATAATGTATTGTCTGCTATTATATTATACATTAAATATATTGTTAGGATACAGTATGTTATGTTATGTTATATGTCAGGCTATATAGTTAAGGGCTTTCTTTACCTGAGAAGTAGCTCTATAGCACAGGGAGATAGATTCAGTGCTCTGATGACCTAGAGGGGTGGGATGGTGGTGGAGTTGGAGAAAGGTTCAAGAGGGAGGGGATATATGTATATTTACAGCTGATTAATGTTGCTGTACAGTAGAAACCAACATTACATTGCAAAGATCCTCCAGTTAAAACAAACAAAGAAAAAACAAGAAAGGTTTAACATCAAAAGAGCCTTGTAAAAATTTAAAATGTCTTTAAGTGACTGTGCAGTCCTTGACTTAGCTTCAGAAATTCGTCATTAACAGACATTAGTGTTTTCCTGGTGGCTCAGATAATAAAGAATCCACCTGCAATGCGGGAGACTTGGGTTCATTCCCTGTGTTGGGAAGATTCCCTGGAGGAAGGCATGGCAACCACTCCAGTATTCTTGCCTGAAGAATCCCCATGGACGGAGGAGCCTGGCAGGCTACAGTCCTTGAGGTCACAAAGATTCGGACATGACTGAGCAACTAAACAATGCACAACAGACATTAAGGTCAATGAGTCTGCATTTTGATTTGCTTTTTTCCACATGTACCCCTAGGTGAATTTACATCCAGTGAAGTCAGTTTGAAATGCTGAGCCATGGAATTGAAATCCAGTAGCTTATGTTTTAAAATGAATCAAAGTTTTGTTTTGTTTTCTTTCCTCATTTTAATTAATTAATTTATTTTAATTGGAGGCTAATTACTTTACAATATTGTGGTGGTTTTTGCCATATGTTGACATGCATCAGCCACATGTGTATATGCATCACCTATCCTGAACACCCCTCTCACCACCCTCCCTATCCCATCCCTCTGGGTTGTCCCAGTGCACCAGTTTTGATTGGTCTGCTTCATACATTGAACTTGGACTGGTTATCTATTTCACATTTGGTAATATACATGTTTCAATGCTATTCTCTCAAATGATTCCACCCTCGCCTTCTCACACAGAGTCTAAAAGTCTGTTCTTTATATCTGTGTCCCTTTTGCTGTCTCGCATATAGGGTCTTCATTACTACCTTTCTAAATTCCATATAGCTGTATTAATATACTGGTGTTTTTCTTTCTGACTGTATATATTTCTTTCACTCTGTATAATAGGCTCCAGTTTCATCCACCTCATTAGAACTGATTCAAATGTGTTATTTTTAATAGCTGAGTAATATTCCATTGTGTATATGTACTGCTGCTTTCTTATCCATTCATCTGCCAATGGACATCTAGGTTGCTTTCATGTCTTGGCTATTGTAAACACTGCTACAATGAACATTGGGGTACACATGTCTTTTTCAATTCTGGTTTCCCCCGCGTATATGCCCAGCAGTGGGATTGCTGGGTCATATGGCAGATCTATTTTCAGTTTTTTAAGGAATATCCATGCTGTTCTCCATAGTGGCTGTACTAGTTTGTATTCCCACCAACAATGTAAGAGGGTTCCCTTTTCTCTGCACCCTCTCCAACATTTATTGTTTGTAGATCTTTTGATAGCAGCCATTCTGACAAGCATGATATGGTACCTCAGTGTGGTTTTGATTTGCATTCCTCTGATAATGAGTGATGTTGAGCATTTTTCCATGTGTTTGTTAGCCATCTATATGTTTTCTTTGAAGAAATGTCTGTTTAGTTCTTTGGCCCATTTTTTGATTGGGTTGTTTACTTTTCTGGTATTGAGCTGCATGAGCTGTTTGTATATTTTTGAGATTAATTCTTTGTCAGTTGCCTCATTTGCTATTGTTTTCTCCCACTCCGAAGGCTGTCTTTTCACCTTGCTTATAGTTTCCTTCGTTGTGTGGAAGCTTTTAAGTTTAATTAGATCCCATTTGTTTATTTTTGCTTTTATTTTCATTACTCTGGGAGGTGTAGTATAGTCTGAAGGTGTGTCATAGAGAATCTTGCTGTGATCTATGTAGGAGAGTGTTTTGCCTATGTTTTCCTCTAGGAGTTTTATAGTTTCTGGTCTTACATTTTGATCTTTAGTCCATTTTGAGTTTATTTTTCTGTATGGTGTTGGAAACTGTTGTAGTTTCCTTCTTTTTCAAGTGGTTGACCAGTTTCCCCAGCACCACTTGTTAGACTGTCTTTTCTCCATTGTATATTTTTGTCTCCTTTGTCAAAGATAAGGTGTTCGTAGGTGCATGGATTTGTCTCTAGGCTTTCTATTTTGTTCCATTGATCTATATTTTTGTCTTTGTGCCAGTACCATACTGTCTTGATGACTGTAGCTTTGTAGTATAGTCTGAAGTCAGGCAGGTTGATTCCTCCAGTTCAATTCTTCCTTCTCAAGATTGCTTTGGCTATTCAAGTTTTTTTTTTTTTTTGTATTTCCATACAAATTGTGAGAATATTTGTTCTAGTTCTGTGAAAAATTCTGTTGGTAGATTGATGGACATTGTGTTGAATCTATAGATTGCTTTGGGTAGTGTACTCATTTTCACTATATTGGTTCTTCTGATCCATGAGCATGGTATATTTCTCCATCTACTTGTTCCATTTTTATTTCTTTCATGCATGTTTTATAGTTTTCTATATATAGGTCTTTTGTTTCTTTAGGTAAATTTATTCCTAAGTATTTTATTCTTTTCATCTCAATGGTGAATGGGATTGTTTCCTTAATTTCTCTTTCTGTTTTCTCATTGTTAGTGTATAGGAATGCAAGAGATTTTGGAGTAATAATTTTATATCCTGCAACTTTAGTATATTCATTGATTAGCTCTAATACTTTTCTGGTGGTGTCTTCAGGGTTTTCTATGTAGAGGATCATATCATCTGCAAACAGTGAGAGTTTTAATTCTTTTCCAATCTGGATTCCTTTTTATTTCTTTTTCTTCTCTGATTGCTGTGGCTAAAACTTCCAAAACGATGTTGAATAGTAGTGGTGAGAGTGGGCACCCTTGTCTTGTTTCTGGCTTCAGGGGAAATGCTTTCAATTTTTTACCATTGAGGATAATGTTTGCTATGGATTTATCATATATGGCTTTTATTATCTTGAGATGGCACCCCACTCCAGTACTCCTGCCTGGAAAATCCCATGGATGGAGGAGCCTGGTGGGCTGCAGTCCACAGGGTCGCTAAGAGTCGGACACGACTGAACGACTTCCCTTTCACTTTTCACTTTCATGCATTGGAGAAGGAAATGGCAACCTACTCCAGTGTTCTTGCCTGGAGAACCCCAGGGATGGGGGAGCCTGGTGGTTGCTGCCTATGGGGTCACACAGAGTCAGACACGACTGAAGTGACTTAGCAGTAGCAGCAGCAGCAGCATGTTCCTTCTATGCCTGATTTCTGGAGTTTTTTTTTTTTTTTTTTTAATCATAAATGGGTGTTGAATTTTGTCAAAGGCTTTCTCTGCATCTGTTGAGATAATCATATGGTTTTTATCCTTCAATTTGTTAATGTGGTGTATCACATTGATTTATTTATGAATATTGAAGAATCCTTGCATCCCTGGGATAAAGCCCACTTGGTCATCATGTACCATCTTTTTAATACATTGTTGGATTTTGTTTGCTAGAATTTTGTTGAGGATTTTTGCATCTACGTTCATCAGTGACATTAATCTGTAGTTTTCTTTGTGGCATCTTTTTTTGGTTTTGATATTAGGGTGATGGTGGCATCATAGAATGAGTTTGGGAGTATACTCTCTGCAATTTTCTGGAAGAGTTTGAGTAGGAGAGGTGTTAGGTCTTCTCTAAAATTTTGGTAGAATTCACCTGTGAAGCCGTCTGGTTTTAAGAGGGATGTGACCATTCCAAAAGCCAGATTTGATGGCCTCATACCTCAGTTACCAAGGGCCTTCTAGGATTGAAAACACTTAGACAATCATACTGTGCCCTCTAAAGGAATTCCCTAGTTTTTCCAAGAATAGTTATGATTTTTGAGTGTTTAGATCTCACTCAAGAAACCTAATCAGATATCAGGAAATATTTTTCAGAACAATCTTAAGTTTTAAAATATATACAAGTTAAAAAGAAAGACATAATCATTATTAACTTAATTAGACCTCACGTCATTGTCAATACTTTTTATCAAATGTCTTTAAGATAAATATTGGAAAAGACACCAAATGTTATATTATTGTTATTAGATTTATATGATGATTTCATCTACATGGTTGTTCAACTCTCTATTTGGTATTTAATGTTGACTTATATTCAAATGTCTTCAAGTTTTATTTTAGGGAAAATAATATTTTCAAAGGTAAAAATAATAAGAAGAAAAGTGTCTATTTATTACACAGTATCTTCTATAGCTGCAAAAGTGAATTTTATCACTTCTTATTTCTTCCCATTTTATTTTGTTTTTTAATTTGAGATTGTTTTCATATAATGTATAATAATTTACTCCAAACTGCCTATGTTTAGTTGCTAAGAGATCTATGGGATTTATAATTAGAAAGAAAATTATTCTTATAAAAAAAGAGACAATATTCTGTGCTGATGTTCACAAAACAGTTTAAAAATAGAATCTATACTGACATATTCTATCAGGATTAAAAAAAATGATATTTAAGAATTACAAATTGCCAACATACATTTCATCATTTACAACTAAGAAAATTATCCATTTTAACTTTTAACTTCAGCCTAGTTGTGCCCAAATAACAAATCATTTACTCTCTTCTTACAGAAAGTACAAGAATATTAAATCTTTTTCTTCATTTAGTTCTCATAAAAGTTTATTTGGGATTTTTCAAAAGCAACTATAGACTATCTTAATTACTATATTTTGTATTTGTTAATTTATATTATACTATTTTAATTCAGTGATCACTTCAGTTCAGTTCAGTTCAGTCTCTCAGTTGATTCCGACCCCATTCCGACCCCAGGAGAATCAACTGAGAGTTGATTCTCATGAGGCAGGGAAGGTGGTCTGTTATTTACATCTCTTGAAGAATTTTGCACAGTTTTTTTGATCCACACATTCAAAGGCTTTGGCGTAGTCAATAGAGCAGAAGTAAATGTTTCTTTGGAACTCTCTTACTTTTTCTATGATCCAAGGGATGTTGGCAATTTGATCTCTGGTTCCTCTGCCTTTTCTAAATCCAGTTGGAACATCAGGAATCAGTGGTTCACACACTGTTGAAGCCTCATTTGGAGAATCTTGAGCATTGCTTTGCTAGCATGTGAGATGAGTGCAATTGTGAGGTAGTTTGAACATTCTTTGGCATTCCCTTTCTTTGGGATTATAATGAAAAGTGACCTTTTCCAGTCTTGTGGCCACTGCCGAATTTTCCAAATTTGCTGGCATATTGAGTTCAGCACTTGAAAAGCATCATCATTTAGGACTTGAAATAACCCATCTGGAATTCCCTCACCTCCACTAGCTTTGTTCATAGTGATGCTTCCCTAGGCCCACTTGACTTCAGACTCTTAGGATGTCTGTCTCTTGGTGAGTGATCACATCATCATGGTTATCTGGATCATGAAGATCTTTTTTGTACAGTTCTGTTTATTCTTACCACCTCTTCTTAATATCTTCTGCTTCTGTTAGGTCCATATCATTTCTGTCCTTTATTGTGCCCATCTTTGCATGAAATGTTTCTCTGGTATCTCTAATTTTCTTGAGGAGATCTCTAGGCTTTCCCATTCTATTGTTTTCCTCTATCTCTTTTCATTGATCACTGAGGAAGGCTTTCTTATCTCACCTTGCTATTCTTTGGAACTCTGCATTCAGATGGGTGTATCTTTCCCTTTCTCCTTTGCCTTTCCTTTCTCTTCTTTTCTCAGTGATTTGTAAGGCTCCTCAGGCAACCATTTTGCCTTTTTGCATTTCTTTTCCTTGGGAATGGTCTTGATCACCACCTCCTATACAATGTCATGAACTTCTGTCCATATTTCTTCAGACACTCTATCAGATCTAATCCCTTGAATCTGTTTTCCACTTCCACTATATAATCTAAGGGATTTGATTTAGGTCATATATGAATGGTCTAGTGGTTTTCCCTTCTTTCTTCAACTTAAGTCTGAATTTTACAATGAGAAGTTCATGATCTGAGCAACAGTCAGCTCCTGGTCTTGTTTTTGCTGACTATATAGAGCTTCTTCATCTCTGGCTGCAAAGAATATAATCAATCTGATTTTAGTGTTGACCATATGATGATGTCCATGTGTAGAGTCATATCTTATGTTGTTGGAAGATGTCACTTGCTATTACCAGTTTGTTCTCTTTGCAAAATTCTGTTAGCCTATTCCCTGCTTCATCTTGCACTCCAAGGCCAAATTTGCCTATACTCCAGGTATCTTTTGACTTCCTACTTTTGCATTCCATTCCCCTAAGATGAAAAGGACATCTTTTTTTTTTGGTGTTAGTTCTAGAAGATCTTGTAGGTCATCATAGAACCGTTCAACTTCAGTGCTTTTGGCATTAGTGGTTGGGACACAAACTTGGATTACTGTGATATTGAACTCTTTGCCTTGGAAATGAATAGAGACCATTCTGTCATTTTCGAGATTACACTCAATGACTGCATTTTGGGAACTGCAGTCTTGTCTAACTCAATGAATCTATGAGCCATGCCATGTTGGGCCACCCCAGATGGATGGGTCATGATGGAGCATTCTGACAAACTGTGTTCCATTGGAGAAGGGAATGGCAATGAGGGCTACTCCATTTCTTCTAAGAGATTCTTGTCTACAGTAGTAGATATAATGGTCATCTGAATTAAATTTGTTGTTGACTGTGAGGCCTACTCCATTTCTTCTAAGAGATTCTTGTCTACAGTAGTAGGTATAATGGTCATCTGAATTAAATTTGCCCATTCCAGTCCATTTTAGTTCACTGATTCCTAAAATATTGTGTTTCACTCTTGCCATCTCCTGTTTGACTAATTCCATTTTACCTTGATTCATGGGCCTAACATTCCTGCTTCTTATGCAATATTGTTATTTATAACATTGGACTTTATTTCTATCACCAGTCACATCCACAACTGGTCGTTGTTTTTGCTTTGGCTCTGTCTCTTCATTCTTTCTGAAGTTATTTCTCCACTCTTCTCCAGTAACATATTGGGCACCTACCAACCTGAAGAGTTCATCTTTCAGTGTCATATCTTTTTGCCTTCTTATACTGCTCATGGGGTTCTCAAGACAAGAATACTGAAGTGGTTTGCCATTCCCTTCTCCAATGGAACACATTTTGTCAGAACTCTCCATCATGACCCATCTATCTTGGGTGGCCCAACATGGCATGGCTCATAGATTCATTGAGTTAGACAAGACTGCAGTTCCCCTGACCCATTACACCAGATTTCGTATTCTGTCTTTATTCTTGTTGTTCACTACCAGACCATTAGGGCAACAATTCGGAACTTGGAATAAGCCCTCTTGGAGGAGGTTGCCTTTAACCTCACCTTAGAGCCACCAAGCAGACAACCCACAAACTGCAGAACAATTATACCAAAGAAATTCTCCCACTGCTAAGAAAGTTCTAGGACCCACAACAGAATTCCCAACCTGGGGATCCAGCAAAGGGACTGAGAACCCCCAGGGAATTTGACTTTGTAGGTCACTGGGGGGCCTGCAGCCTCTATTGGACTGAGGTGCCAAGTCCACTATAAGTCCAACTTTTATTCCTAATTGCAGGCTACATTCTTTTTTTTATCTTATCTTTTCCAAGATACTACACTGACATAGTCCAGATCTCCTAGGCCGTTACCTTTTTTGCTAGTCTTGGGAACAATCAGCAAGTGGCTATGCAGTGTTAATACCTAACACTGACCCGGTGTTCCAAGGTTCATGCTTTCAGGATCCCAGTCATACTCCCTTCTGGGTCTGTCCTTGGGGTTTGTAACAAGGAGATTATTCTTAAGAAAAACACAGCTTTTTTTTTAATATATGCTGTTTTTCCAGGTGGAATTTCTGTGAAATTTCTAAAGGCTGTGAAAGTATATTATTAGATTTTAATTTTATATTTGGACACCAAATCTTAGCCTGGTGTTGGCAATCCAAACATGTGTTCTCAACTGGTATATTACTGTGTATTTTGTAATCAAACAAGCATCCTGCAACTTGAATCCTTTGGTTGGGTACTGAAATAGAGAAGAAATTAATTGTTTTATATATATGTATATATATATATGCTCAAAAATATATATAATAATATTATATATATATATATATATATATATATATATATATATATATATGCTCAAAATTCTCCAAGCCAGGCTTCAGTAATATGTGAATCATGAACTTCCTGATATTCAACCTGGTTTTAGAAAAGGCAGAGGAACCAGAGATCAAATTGCCAACATATGCTGGATCAAGGAAAAAAACAAGAGAGTTCCAGAAAAACATCTATTTCTGCTTTATTGACTATGCCAAAGCCTTTGACTGTGTGGATCACAATTAACTGTGGAAAATTCTGAAAGAGATGGGAATACCAGACCACCTGACCTGCCTCTTGAGAAACCTATGTGCAGGTCAGGAAGCAATAGTTAGAACTGGACATGCAACAACAGTTCCAAATAGGTTCCAAATAGGAAAAGGAGTCCGTCAAGGCTGTATATTGTCACCCTGCTTATTTAACTTATATGCAGAGTACATCATGAGAAACGCTGGACTGGAAGAAACACAAGCTGGAATCAAGATTGCTGGGAGAAATATCAATAACCTCAGATATGTAGATGACACCACCCTTATGGCAGAAAGTGAAGAGGAACTCAAAAGCCTCTTGATGAAAGTGAAAGTGGAGAGTGAAAAGGTTGGCTTAAAGCTCAACATTCAGAACACTAAGATCATGGCATCCAGTCCCATCACTTCATGGGCAATAGATGGGGAAACAGTGTCAGACTTAATTTTTTTGGGCTCCAAAATCACTGCAGATGGTGACTGCAGCCATGAAATTAAAAGATGCTTACTCCTTGGAAGGAAAGTTAAGATCAACCTAGATAACGTATTCAAAAACAGAGACATTGCTTTGCCAACAAAGGTCTGTCTAGTCAAGGCTATGGTTTTTCCTGTGGTCATGTATGGATGTGAGAGTTGGACTGTGAAGAAGGCTGAGCTCCGAATAATTGATGCTTTTGAACTGTGGTGTTGGAGAAGACTCTTGAGAGTCCCTTGGACTGCAAGGAGATCCAACCAGTCCATTCTGAAGGAGATCAGCCCTGGGATTTCTTTGGAAGTACTGATGCTGAAGCTGAAACTCCAGTATTTTGGCCACCTCATGTAAAGAGTTGACTCATTGGAAAAGACTCTGATGCTGGGAGGGTTGGGGACAGGAGGAGAAGGGGACGACAGAGGATGAGATGGCTGGATGGCATCACTGACTCGATGGACGTGAGTCTGAGTGAACTCTGGGAGTTGGTGATGGACAGGGAGGCTTGGTGTGCTGCGATTCATGGGGTCGCAAAGAGTCGACACGACTGAGCGACTGAGCGACTGAACTGAACCGAAGACACATTTGGAGAAGGCAATGGCACCCCATTCCAGTACCTTTGCCTGGAAAATCCCATGGACGGAGGAGCCTGGTGGGCTGCAGTCCACGGGGTCGCTAAGAGTCGGACACGACTGAGCGACTTCACTTTCACTTTTCACTTTCATGCATTGGAGAAGGACATGGCAACCCACTCCAGTATTCTTGCCTGAAGACTCCCAGGGACGGGGGAGCCTCGTGGGCTGCCGTCTATGGGGTCGCACAGAGTCGGACACGACTGAAGCGACTTAGCAGCAACAGCAGCAGCAAAACACATTAACAAGAGAAAACCAAATTTCATACAGTTGAGAGCTTGATAAAAATCTGAGATTTCCAGGTAGTCATTCTGACCTAAGGAGAAGGAAGAGGTCTGAGATTTCAAAGTGGAGGAAGACGATTCACAAGAAGGTAAGAAAAGCAAATGTTTGGTAAGCGAGAGTTCATATTACCATGAACATAATTCTTCCTGTTATAAATAGTTATCTCTAGTAATAGCTCTCTTTCTGGTACAGGCCCCCTGTATAAATACTTTCAGGCAGATAAGTGAAGTCTCTCAGTTGTGTCCGACTCTTTGCGACCCCATGGACTGCAGCCTACCAGGCTTCTCCGTCCACGGGATTCTCCAGGCAAGAGTCCTAGAGTGAGATAGGGAGTAAGTAAAAGGCTTTTCCTGTGTCTGCTTGGCCTCTTTGATTTTCTTCACCTCAAAATAATCGTATGCCAGATCACAGTCTGAAGTGCTGTATTATGCTCCCCTTCATGCTCATTTCCACACATGTTTGCCTAACTTTAGAAGGAACTGCCAAGGGCATGTTGGGGATATAGCTTGGCAACCTTTTCTTATAGGATTTTCCAGTGTTGGCAGGTTTCTGCCAACAGCCAGGTCACTGCTGAACCATTCATATGCAGTAAACCTTACTTGACAGCAGCAACCTAGACACCCAAAAGCCAGGCTTTCAAGTTCTGCAGAAGCCCCTTATATTTCTAACTAATGTTTTACTGAATTACAAAGAGAAGAGTCAAGTTCCTCTTGTTTATTATTAAAGATCATTAAAACTGCTAAGAAGAAAGGTTGTAGGGGCAAACCACCTTTCACAGTAAGGGAATATTTCAACTTGCCTACCTCTGTGGCCAAAAATATGTTTTGAAGTCAGACAACCCTGGATTTAAATCCTGAATTGGCCACTTATTAGCTCAGCTATTTTGTGCAAATTAATGTCTCTGACTTTCTGTTTCTTCCTTGCTAAAATAATCAAAAGATTTGTCTCACAAGGTTATTAAGAATTTTAGAAGATAATGCATATCAGATACTTGGCATGGTGCCTGGTACACAAGTACTCAAAGAATGTTAGTTTTATTTTTTTATCATTTAATTTGTTTTATGATGGTGTCAGTTATTTTTGTTGTTAACATTATTATCTAGCAAGCTAGGAAATACATAAATATTAAATGGATCAAACATTTACTAAGAGTCAGAGCAGGCTCTGTATTAAGAGGAGATAAGTAAGAGGTAAGAAAATTCTCAAATGTCAAATAAGAAGAGAGGAATTAAGATCCAAAAATTTAGTACTTTGAAGTTAGCAGCAGTGAGGTGTCCACCTTATGCTTCCTTTTTTATGTCCTACTGGGTTGCCATGTAAGAGCAGCCTGAAGTAAAATATTTAGGATTTTTGTAGGACATGCTTTTGACTTAGGTGACTGTGATGTGATGCAAAAGCCAAGGGTTTAAAAGCCACTTCTTGTAAAGATTTGGGCAAGACTCAGCCTCATATATCACCTACTGTATAGGTGTAAAAATATCTATATCTTAGAAGTTTATGTGTCTGTATGTGTGTGAGAGAACCTCAACCACATGAAATTATTTTAAATGTGCTATGAAACATTAAAATGTTATTTGGGAGTGTTGCTAGGATAATAGGGATACCCTTGAGTGTATAATTACAGGTTCAAGTATGAAGGGCTGTGCCAATGTATGTTCTTTAAAAAGTATGAATAAAAAATATTGGGTTATAAGAATAGGAAACTGTGCCCCATCATAATCATTCAACCATGTGAACATCAAAAGTAAGTCATGAAGAAAAATTGTTTGAATATTATCATGTTTTTTAATAAAGCAGGCTTACTTGCTATGAGGGTTTGCACTAGTCAGGGTTCCCTAAAGAAACTGAATTATATACATATTGAGAAAGACTGAGAGAGACAGATTTATTTTAAGGAATTAGTTCATGTGTCTGTAGAAGCTAATTCCAAAATCTTCAGGGTAGGATGACAAGCTAGACACCCAGGTGTCTAGAGATGATGGTATGTTCTGGAAGCAGAATTCCTTCTTCCTTGGGGGGAATTTACCATTTAACTCTTAAGGCCTTCAACTGATTGCATGAGGCCCACCCACATTATGGTGACTATCTGCTTTACTCAAAATCTACTAATTTATATATAAATCTCTTCTTAAAAATATCTTCACAGTTACATCTAGGCTGGTATTTGTCCAAATATCTGGGTATCACAATCCAGCCAAATTGACATATAAAATTAACCATCATAGTGTTTTATCCACTTTTTTAGAATTGAATTTAAATCACTTTGTTATTAAATGATGATTGCATTTAAAATAAATACTCTAAGCATTAGAGGCAAACATACAACAAAATAGCAATCTATTTCTGAAGGAAATACCTTTTATTAAGTTTTTTTCTTTTCATTTTAAACACCACAGTTTTTATAACTACAGAAGAGACAGAAACAAAATAACAATCTTTGTTCTTAGGTCATTTCATTTAAAATTTTCCATCCAGAGTAATTTTTCTCCTTCAACAGAAGTATCTGGCCCTCAGAGATCCCACTGTTTACTTCAAGACAGAGGAGAAAGAGCAGTGCAAGGGGACACGCTGCTTGTGGCTGTGATGTGAAGAGCCTGGCACCCCTGCTGGTCAGGCCTTCATGGGGGGTGTCTAGTCCATCATTCTTACCCCAGTGCTGTATTAGTGTACAAAGAGCATTGCAGATTTCTGATGGCTCCTGCAGTTAATGTCTGGGGCAGGGTTAAAAATAAAATTTCCATCTTATCCTTTGACAAATATTTCGAGACAATTAACACTATTGTGACTCCTGAAAATATATACATGCTATATGATTATTTCTCTTGTCTTTGTCAGTTTGCCTTGTATTTGGTATTTTAAATGGAAATATGTGCTAGTAAGAAAGTCTTTCGTGTAGTGAGAATCCTGTATGTTTTCAATTCGATCATAATTAAGAGTCTTTGTGGTTGTAAATGCCACCTTTAGGTTAAATATAAACCAAGCATCTGTCAGCATCAATGTAAGAGAGCAAATAATGCCATAAATGCTAGAAGAGTAAAGCTGGAACTGCATTGAAATGAGCCTGTCATACCCACTGGGGTGACAAATGCATCCCTGTTTAGTTCTGTAAAAGAGCAGAGTTAATAAGTACATTTATTTTCACATATATATATTTCATATATACATATATGTGAAATATATATATATATATATAAAACATTCCTGAGAGTTGTGATTTTCCAATGCATGTTGTCCTATCCCCTTCCTTTCTGTCTTCTCTTCCCCAAAATGCTCTTCCCATGGAACTGATCCCAGGAGCCAATTCCCCTGGGAAGCTTGACCTGCCCACCCCCTCTGAACGAGGCCAGACCTCAGTGCTCCTAGAGTACATGAAAATGCCTCTGTCATAGCATCTGTCACCTTACCTGTCAACCTGTATGCCTCACCTGTGAGACTGTGAGCTCCCCTGAGGCCTTTGATTCCCCAGAACCCAGGACTGAGTTCTGCACCATGAGTATTTGCTGAGTGAATAAATTAACATAAAGTAAATAGATCAGTACACATCTAGTGAATTCTATCAATTCAAGAATGATGATAGAACTCTGAAGATTATATTAATAACAGGGCTTGACAACATTCCTTTTTGACAAAATGGAGACAGTCATGGACAGGCTGCTGTGGCTTGTCAACAGTTGATTAAGGGTCTCTTAAACATGGAGTACTCTGCCTCTCATATTGCATCATTCTTTTGTTTCTAGTTCCCTCTGTCTACCCTGAATGGGCACAGCGGTATCACTTCAAAGTGGAGAGTAACAGCACTCATGAATGCCTCAGCAATTTGGAAGGCACTTTTCTTTTGGGTGAACCAAAAAGGTGTGGAGAGTCCTTTGAATTCTCTTCTTAGTGGGACCACTGAAAACAGCCTTCTCTTTGCTTTTTAGAAAATACCTATTGGCAACTTTGATTCTCTATTATTCTCTCTCCCTGCACACTGCACACTCTCCCTTAGCTTTATAGCATTTATCACCATTTGTAATTATTTTACGTATTTGGTTATTTCACTGCATTGCCAGAGAGGCAATACAGAATCCTCCTTTCTGCATCTCCTCTCCATTTCCACTAAACCATACAAAAGCCCACCCCCCAAACAAAACATGGAAATTAAATAAATACATTGTTTTTCAGGTGAAGTCCCCTAGCTTTCTTGCCAAGGAACTTGCCTGCTAAGTTCTCACGTAGAGAAAGTCTGGCATATCTACTTATTTGTTGCCACTAAACTACAATCCTGGGGGAACACTGTCTTGTTTCTAGCTGTGTGCCTATACCTGCTGCTGCTACTGCTAAGTCGCTTCAGTCGTGTCCGACTCTGTGCGACCCCATAGACGGCAGCCCACCAGGCTCTGCTGTCCCTGGGATTCTCCAGGCAAGAACACTGGAGTGGGTTGCCGTTTCCTTCTCCAACGCATGAAAGTGAAAAGTGAAGTCGCTCAGATGTGTCCGACTCTTCACTACCCCATGGACTGTAGCCTACCAGGCTCCTCCGTCTATGGGGATTTTCCAGGCAAGAGTACTGGAGTGGGGTGCCATTGCCTTCTCCGGTGCCTATACCTAGCAGTGCCTAAAACAACTAAGGGATCACTACAGCTCTGGTTAATCATAAACCTCCTGCCAACTCATTTGACTTGGTCACCAGTTTTTTTCTTTTTTTTTTTCAGTAATTATAAAATTTTTATACCTTTTATGCTACTTAAAGTAAAGTTATAATCTAAAGTAATTTTTAAAAATCACATCCTCAGAGAATTTTGGATCACTTATATGATTGTTTGTTAGTTCACATAAAGATGCTTAATGATAAATTCCAGTAAACATTAAACCAAATAAAGAGAATTATTGTAACCATCTATCTTTCTTCTGGCACTTATGTAGTTTGAGACCACAGGGCTCCCATAAAAGTATTTTAATGTGTGTTGGCCAAACTTCATCCTTTTAATTAATGGATTTGCTTAGGCTAAACTTTTTTCCAGTGACAATCAGATGTCTCTAATTTGCAAAGCCTCCCAAGTCTGTAAATCATGAGGACTTGTTTACCCTATATTTTGCATGCAGCATTAATGTTTGTTTTAAGTAACTGAGTATGTTCCAGAAAACACACACACAGACACATGCACCCACATAACTTTCTCTTCTGAGAATCCTTTGAAGTTTGTGTCCATAATTTTCTTGGACTTAATTCAACCAGTTTCTGGTCAGGGTCCTTCTAACTATATTTTTCTTGTTTTAAAAGAGAGAAATGTACTTTGTGAGATATTATTGTAAAGTATCCCATAACATATTTATTCCCAGCAAACTACCAAACCTTCAGATGTGAACCTTTTTTTTTTTATTTCTAAGTAGTATCCTCTTTGCTTAAAATACAGTAATCAGTTCAGAAGCTACCTTATGCTAAGGCTGGATGTGATGAATAGAAGCCATTTGTTCTTGAATGCATAACATACTATAGGCATTTGTTTTGTACAGAATTGTATGAATATGTGTAGGATTTTCTCAAGTGAAAAATAAGGCTTGAAAAATTTTAAGGTTTATACTCTACCTCAGCTACACCAGAAGAGTTTTAACGAATACTTTCTGGAATTAATTTTGTCCTTGATTTTTCCTTTTAAGGTACAGTTATACTTATCACATTTCCCTCCTGTTGCCTTAGCAGGGAGTAGGGTGGAAAAACAAGCCAAGCACAGGCAACAAATCTGTCCAGTGGGCCATAGTGAAGGCACAGTAGGTGCTGGCAGAAAGGACGAGTGTCTGAAACATGGTAAATATGCAGCACAGGCAAGTGCTTCTGGTGCTTCATTTTGCTGCAGGACATGCTGAGGCAGACACTTGTGTAGACAACTGTTTCTAAATATGTCCCTGTATCAGCAGGAAGCAGAAGATCTCCCTGATCCTATTTTTCAGTTCTGAAAATGGTCTCTCTGAGCAATTACGTGGTGAATTAGGAAGCATCCCAAATAAGCCACGAATGCCAAGCCATTGGACAAGAGGATTTTAAAGAGCAAAGAAAAACAGGAAGCAACTATCAAAGTAAGCGCTAAACCGACTTCCATGATTCATGCCATGTGCAAGTGTCATGTAAGGGGAAGAAGCGAGGGACTGTAATGATTCTCAGGCAGTCCTGCCATGGAGTGCTTACAAAGTGTTTTTAATCCTCTAATTGGGTTAAGTTCATTTAATTAGCATTGAAAATACGCAGTTTAAGTGTTTAATAAAACGTTTATATTCAGAACTGCTACCAGATGTTTTTTCAATGTAGTTGTTGTTAAATTATGTATTTTTTCTCCTAGAAATCAGTGATTTCATATAATATGAAATAACTGTTTTGCTTCAGTAGGTCGTGGCTCAGCTGAGGAAAGAAAATTCATGTTTATGGTGTTGTCTCTATCATTTCAGGAAGGTCTTTGATTTTATACTCTCCATTCTGTCTTCTTATGTACAGAGATGTTCACACACATCCTCCACAACACACATGTGCACATGCAGGCACACACTGCCTCTTAGGAGCCAGGCAACAAAGAGCAACATTTCCTCTGGTTGAAGAAAGATAAAAAGCATTCCTGAACATTTTATTAAAAACTCATCTCATGTGTTAGCCACAGGGAAAGACGTTGGAGAACATCATGAATCATGGTGTCCTTCACCAGCTGGAGACATTCTCCTTAGTGTACTACACTCTCTCAAGGAAAAAGGCATTGGAAAAACATTGAGCATAGCTTCCTTTGGGTCACAGAGCTGGGGGATGGAGGTGATGAACAGAAGTGGGATAATCACTTGAAATTATATATGTGAATTGAATCTTCACACTCTCAAAAGCAATAGATGATAACTTTTTTTCTCTTTTTCCAAGCTGTTTAGCATGGCTTTTCCACATTGTAGGATGAGTCAGAATAATTGCTAAGCTTTCAAAATCTAACTGTTACATAGTCATACAGGGAACTCTGTCTGAGAGCTTTGACACTAAGTTGAGAATATAAAAGCCCTGAAATTACAAAGATTTAGTTGGTAGAAAACCTATCGTGGTTAAAGAATATGTACTGTATGATGTGACTTACTATCTGTTCTCTACTTCAATTATCACTTTACAGGTTTCTAATCCTAAGAGTGAACATAAAGAAAAACTATAGAATTATCTCTAAAAAAGAACTATTTTCAAACGTATTTTCTTGAAAATGACAAAAGAGAATAGTAAAAGGAAGTGTTACTAGAAAATGACATCTTTGAATGATTAAGTAAAGGCTGACAAATTAAAATATTAACCAGTCTTTCAAAGTGAGGTTTTAGAATGGCTTCTTTATGTTCTGTTTCTAAAAAGAACATTCAACTTTTAGGGCCAGTCTCCAAGAAAATATGCTTTGCTATTCCTTTGAAGCTCAATTCAATATCTTTGTCTAAGGGAGAAAAAGCACATCTTGACTGTGGAAATCATATTGAAACACTGAAGTGCTTACTCGTGCTGCTGCTGTCAGTCATACTCGTCACACTCAGTGACTGTCCTCAATCCAAGTGGAAAACCCATTCTCAGTTAACGTGGATCAATTGGAAAGAAAATAAACCACTCTGCTGCTCTGAAGACATGAAGACATGTTCACTCTCACACAGGTTATCTGGATGCTCAGTGGGAATGGAGGACAGCCCAGGAAGGTTCCTGAGACCCATGGAAGTTTGATTATAACACCATACTGTCAATGTTCTGTTTTTGTATGAAAACAAAATAAAGTAATTGAAAATGACATATTATTGCTTTATATTTGCAATTATTTTGCTTACTACAGGTGATTGTGTCATACTTCTAAGGCATTTCTTACTTTCATAATATTTTTATTCTGATCCTGTCAAGGTGCTTGTGGATTTAAATGGCATGAACCCACTGAGTCACAGAGAACTGAGCTGATATTACTTACGTCTAAAAAATATCCTTTGCTTCATTTCTGTAATTACAAAACCAGAGGATAAAATAATAAATGTTGGTAGTTTGGTAAAGCATTTTGCTCAATGCTTAAAAATGTTTTGGAAAGATAAAGTATGTTTGGTTTTGATGAGAGTAAACCTAAGGAGATTAAACACCAATTGATGAATTTCATGTAACAACTAATTATAAAGTATCCTACATGCATTTTTGATATCTAATGGACTCTTTGAAGGGTCAGTGATATTTTGTTTACTTTTTCAACATTGGTCTTTAATTTGGCATCATCCAACATCTAATTAATAAGTTTTTTTTTTTTAATTAATAAGTTTTTAGTTACTTGTTAGATGATGCCAAATCAGCTCTGAGGGTTGCAGAAAAATACAAATAGTTTTAGAGAGATGAAAGACACAGGAATAAACAAAAGTAAGTTTATTATAAGTTTCACAACTTAGGAAGATAAAATACAAGAATTTGGATACATTAGCTATACACCTTTCACTTCATTTTTATAGTCATTTGGCAGAGTTGTCACCTAATCAATATATCTAATTGATTTTGATGCTTACAATAATGTCATAATGAATCAGGTATTGTTATCTATAATTTTATAGATGAATTTACTGTACAGAGATGTTAGATAAGACCCCAATGTCTACTGTCCGTGATGAAAAAGGTATTTGAAACTTGATGCTCAGAAGCGAGTTTAGAGCTCTTTCTCCACACTAAGTTGCCTCTCCTTAAACTATGTTTCACATATTTACATGCTTCATTGTTTTGGTTATTTCCAGGTTAGTATTTTCAAAGGAGTGACTGACAAGTTACATTTAGGAAAAAGGGAAGACTGTGAAGGACATATTTCAAGGCAAATTAATTTCCTTTGCTTCTCAAAGTCCTGTAGCATGTGGTCACACATAATCCTACTCAGAAACAATCTTCCCCAAACTAAATAGAAGCACATTTATTATTTGTTATTTTCCATTCTGCCAGTTATAAAATGAAATGCCAAGACGTTCTTGTACAGGATGAGAGATTTTAGTCAGCCCAAACACCAGAAGCACCCCTGTTATCAGAAGTGTAGCCTCTCAATTTGATTTCAGTATTGTTGTGCAGGTTTTTCCTTAGCATTCAAAGCAAATAAGCAGGCATTCCATTCTTAAAACGGTGACTTGGCCTAACTGTTTCAGAGTTCACTAAGGTGATATTTAAGCTCATTTCTCTAGCTTTGTATACAGAGGTATCTTTGTCACTTGAAAGATAACTAAAAAACGAAGGAAAGAATCTTCAAACAAAAAAGAAGGAAAACAGAAAGTCCAGTCTAGAGGTACTATGGTTGTCCAAGTGACATTTTAAACTAAGGCAGTGTGCTTAGGTTGGCTATGGGAAGGGAAGCATTTGTTTTATAATTTTAATAGTTTACTTTTAAATTCAATATATTAATTTTTATCTATTAAGTATAAAAATTGAATAAAATTTCATGATACCGATGTCATTAATTTCACCCACAGGAGTATAATCATTATGAATTAAAGTGCTTGGAACTGCCCTGGTATCAATGGATATTTATAGCATAATGTAGAGGACATGGGTGTTAGTCTCAAAAGATTTATAATTGGGCAAGATGAGAGCCCAGAGAATAGAAAGCAAACAGAGCACCCTGGGGTTATATACATGGAAGTGAAAAAGAATGGATAATTATGTGCTTAAGTTGTAAACATCCATGCCCTGATTTAAACCCTACGAAGATGTAATCAAGGTAATGCAGGAGGAATATAATTTTGTTGTCATGGTATTTAGAGCAGAGTAGCCCAAAAATGTAAGAATATTGAGGCTGATAAAAACAAGGCTGTTTCCTGAATGTGAAACAACCAGAAACTGAATGGAGGTTTGATAGAGTAATGAGAGGAATAAGGTATCTGAGACATATTACAAGGACAAAAATAAGCCACAGTTCCTGTCAGATTTCTGAATAAGAGGTGGGAATAATCTGTCAGTTTTACTTCATTACAGTTATAATGAACCTCTGCTTTAGAACTATTTCTTTCTAATTCATTCCAACTCCATGGACACAAGATCACATAGTTAATCTAATTCTGTGACTTTTTTCTCAGTATCTTTTGAAAATACTTGTATTCATTAATAGTAACCAAAAGCATTAATGTTAACAGCTCTGAATAAAATGAGTGACCTCCCACTGATGTATTCTTGGATTAAGTGTATGTAACACCAACAGTGATCTTATAGAAAACACATACAGTATTTCTACACAGTGATCATTCTTAAGTGCCATATTTCTAAGAAAATTATAGAGTAAGAAAATAGAAGATATCCTTATGTTTCTCTAAATGATGATTTATTCAATAAAAGAAAAATCAGAAATTTAACTTTGTCAGCTCTGATTGAGGAATTAACTGACATAGTTCAACTCAACATAAATGTTACCTCTGTCCTTAACATTTTTGGCTTCTGGAAACTGTTTTTCCATCTCACTGGCTAAAAACAACTCTCACAAGTCCCGTAGATGTCATAAGTGCATTTAAACCTTAACCCGTGGAAGAGGGAAGCAATCTGTCAGGAACCTGAAGATCAGGTTTATCCTTCTAGTATTTATAGCCTAACTTTCTGAATAATGATTCTCAGAAAAGTCCACAAAATCCAACCTCGGGATAGAATGACACATATTTCTTATACAAAACTGAAAGTAGCTAGGGACCACGTTATAAAAATACAAATGAAGTTTGCACTACAGAGACCTTACCTGTCTTGTTGTCCAAAATGTGAGTAATATAGTAATTTCTAGTTAAAAATGTTGTTTATATCATATGGATAGATGATATTTTATGAACTATACTAAAGGCATAAATTGGTAACTTAGTCAAAGATGAGATATTGATATCTTATTTCCTAGAAGGAGAGTGAGCAATAACAGATGCTCTAAATCTGTATGTGTGTTAAAATTTACTTATTTTCACCATAAAGAAATTTCCCAGGTTATGATATCCAACCCAGAAACCCTGATGACAGGGAGAACTCTACAGCGCTAAACCTGCCATTTCCAGTCACTTCGTGATTTTAATCTCAGTGTTCTGAATAAATTTCACTTTACAGACAATATATGTCTGTGCTTATAAAGTTACTTTGTTCTATTTGATTAGGAAGTAAACTTTCTAGAACACTTCATCTTGCAATTAGTTCTTTCCCTGTCATCCTTGTCCAGTCTATTATTCTACCTTTTCAAATGTTTTCATTACACAGAATTTCCAGTGACTACACCTGCACTTTAGAATATGCTAATGGGTACATATAGTTTTATTTCACTCTGGTCATGTTTGCTTTAATTACCATCATTAACCTAAAATTAACGTCCTCTGTCAGCAAGAGAGAAACGGCAGCATGCAACACGGTTTTGGAATTGGAAACACTAAACCCTGCCCCAATACAAGGGAGCTGTGTGAGTATTGGCAAGTCACTTTGCCTTTCTGAGCCCATCTTATACATTGAAAGTCATGGGAATGAAGGAAGTGCTCTCTACTGTCTCTCTCGGACAACTAGTATTTCTGAAACAACTAGTCTTAACAACACTCTCTTGTATATCTACCTTTTTCCATCTTGTGAAAAGGAGAACATGGCAGGATAGTGAAGGGAGACAGTACATGTCAGCCTGAGCACTATTCTCTCAGATGGCCAAAGGAAAGGCCTGCCTCACATGTTTCGTGTGGTCTATCATAGTTCCCTGCTCTAATGTACAGTACTCTACTCAAGTTGTTGAAGCTGAAACTTCAATACTTTGGTCACCTTATGCAAAGAGCTGACTCATTTGAAAAGACCCTGATGCTGGGAAAGATTGAGGGCAGGAGAAGGGGACAGAGAGGATGAGATGGTTGGATGGCATAACCAACTCAGTGGACATGAGTTTGGGTAAATTCTGGGACTTGGTGATGGACAGGGAGGCCTAGCGTTCTGTGGTTCATGGGGTCACAAAGAGTCGGACATGACTGAGCGACTGAAGTGAACTGAGCTACTCAAGTCGCTCCTTTCTTGTCTTTCTTTAGGAAAAATAAAAAGGAAGGCAGTAGGAGCTAGAGCAGAGGTGCACCCAAAAAGTAACCATTCTTTTAAAGTCCCATCATATATATGTATGTGCTTATGAATGATACAACTTCACACATTTGCTAGACAAAGATAGTGAAACAGAGAGGAGAGAAGAAGGGTTGAAACAGTCCAGGTGATTCTGCCAGTCATTCCTCCTGGCAGAGTGAGAAGAAGCCCCAGAGTAAATTCCTGTGGGTGACATGATTGCCTGTCTGCCATTCCCTTGTGTATCTTATAATTGAGCAACTTGACATGCCGAGTGAATGTCAAGAGTAGCTCTGGTTATATCTGACTTTTGCCTTAAACACTCACTTTAAAATCTACTGAAGATGTTATGCCACAATAGTTTCCAAAAATATAAGTTCTAAAGCCAAACAGAGCAAATAAGAACACTTAAAATAAAAATTATATTTTATTTACACTGCTTTTCAAATTTGTGCTTTAGAATCAATAATTCAAATTATGAGAAAAGTCAAGGAGCAAAACTCTTCAATTCCTTAAAACAAAATCAAGCACAATGATTCAGTGGTTTTTAAAAATTTTATCATTTGCATATCAATATGATTTGGAATATTTCTCTACACATATACACAGTTTAGTTTTCTGCTAGTGCCTCTAAATGACTCACTGTTCAGGAATTGTTTCTTAATAAATTCATCCACCAAGTTCAAGAATAAGTAACTCATTAAAGTACAGTTCAGTTAAGTTCAGACACTCAATCATGCTTGACACTTTGCAACCCCATGGACTACAGCACACCAGGACTCCCTGTCCATCACCAATTCCTGGAGCTTGCTCAAACTCATGTCCACTGAGTCAGTGATACCATCCAACCATCTAATCCTTGTTATCCCCTGCTCCTACTGTCTTCAATCTTTCCCAGCATGAGGGTCTTTTCCAATGAGTCAGTTCTTTGCATCAAATGAACAAAGAATTGGAGTCTCAGCTTCAGCATCAGTCCTTCCAACGAACATTTAGGACTGATTTCCTTTAGGATTGACTGGTTGGATTTCCTTGCAGTCCAAGGGACTCTCAAGAGTTTTCTCCAACACCACAGTTCAAAAGCATCAATTCTTCAATGTTCAGCTTTCTTTATGATCCAACTCTCACATCCATACATGGCTACTGGAAAAACCATAGCTTTGACTAGATGGACCTTTGTTGGCAAAGTAATGTCTCTGCTTTTTAATATGATGTCTAGGTTGGTCATAGCTTTTCTTCCTAGAAGAAAGCGTCTTTTAATTTCATGGCTGCAATCACCATCTGCAGTGATTTCGGAGCCCCCAAAACCAGAATCTGTCACTATTTCCTCATCTATTTGCCATGAAGTGATGGGCCTGGATGCCATGATATTAGTTTTCTGAATGTTGAGCTTTAAGCCAACTTTTTCACTCTCCTCTTTCACTCATCAAGAGGCTCTTTAATTTTTCTTCACTTTCTGGAATAAGAACAGTGTCATCTGCATATCTGAGGTTATTGATATTTCACCTGGCAATCTTGATTCCAGTTTGTGTTTCATCCAGCCCAGCATTTTGCATGATGTACTCTGCATATAAGTTAAATAAGCAGGGTGACAATATACAGTCTTGATGTACTCCTTTCCTGATTTGGAACCAGTCTGTTGTTCTGTGTCCAGTTCTAACTGTCGCTTCTTGACCTGCATATAGGTTTCTCAAGAGGTGGGTCAGGTGGTCTGGTATTCCCATCTCTTTCAGAATTTTCCACAGTTTGCTGTGATCCACACAGTCAAAGGCTTTGGTATAGTCAATAAGGCAGAAATAGATGTTTTTCTGGAAGTCTCTTGCTTTTTTGATGATCCAATGGATGTTGGAAATTTGATCTCTGGTTCCTCTGCCTTTTCTAAAGCCAGCTTGAATGTCTGGAAGTTCACGGTTCACAAACTGTTGAGGTCTGTCTTGAAGAATGTTGAGCATGAATTTGCTAACATGTGAGATGAGTGCAATTATGCTGTAGTTTGAACATTCTTTGGCATTGCCCTTCTTTGGGTTTGGAATGAAAACTAACCTTTTGCAATCCTGTGGCCACTGCTGAGTTTTACGAATTTGCTAGCATATTGAGTGCAGCACTTTCACATCATCATCTTTTCAGATTTGAAATGGCTCAACTGGAATTCCATCAGGTCCACTAGCTTTGTTCATAGTGATGTTTCCTAAGGCCCACTTAACTTCGCATTCCAGGATGTCTGGCTCTAGATGAGTGATCACACCACCGTGGTTATTTGGGTTATGAAGATCTTTCTTGTATAGTTCTGTGTATTGTTTCCACCTGTTCTTAATCTCTTCCACTTCTGTTAGGTCCATACCATTTCTGTCCTTTACTGTGACCATCTTTGCATGAAATGTTCCCTTTGTTTCTCTAATTTTCTTGAAGAGATCTCTAGTCTTTCCCATTCTGTTGCCTTCCTATATTTCTTTGCATTGATCACTCCCTCTCAAATAATTTTTAATAATAGCTCCTTTCCTAAAGTTAATTTCTGAAATAAAGTCAAATGCTTTGGGAAGATATTGAATGGAAGGTTGTGAAGACTCTCATTTAACATGACAGAAAACCACTTTTTAATTTTCCTATACAAACTATTCATCATACCCAACAGAGAACCAGAGGGGATGAAAATCAAGGTTTTAGGTGTCTTGATGAGTCATTCTATATATCATAATTAATATCTGCACTGATATTCTTGTCAAGAAAGAGGGACATTGGATATATTAATGTTTAGAAATGCAGTAATTCTTTTCATCTTGATCTTACTTAATAGTTCTGTTAAAACTGTATTTTTGCTTTTCAAAATGGAAACTCATAATATCATAAATCACAGTGGAGTAGTTTTCCTGTTAAGTATGATTGGAAAGAATGTTTTTTAATAAAGAAAAAGAGCCAGGCAGCTTTAACAACTCATAAATTATGTAATCAATTTGGACAGTAAATATATAGGGCTTTTTCATACAGCTAGCTAAATTAAGAATGAACATATGTGCATATGCAAATGAAATTAAAATGTCCAGTAAGTACTAATTGTGAAATCACTGGATCTACTTCAGAAAACTTCATGTTATCGGTTACTAAAGTACATCCTTTCCAACATTCATATAACACACTTTCCTAGCTGAAAATACAAGTTCTTGAATTCATAAGGACAGTATCCATGCAGTCACCACCAAGTCTGCTGTTGAATAAGTATGGGAAATATGGCCTGTGCCTTGTTCTCTAATCATATGAAGGAAGCAGATGGCTCAACAAAACATGTGTTGGCTTAAGGTGGTAAATCATAAACAGAAATAAATTGCCAACTTACCTTAAATCCAGCCTGTCTTTCAATCCCTAACCTCACTAAGTGCTGCTACTCAAGTTGAATCTGACTGTGTCAGAGTTTTGATTCATACGTTTAAACACTCGGGCAGTTTCTGTGTAGAAAAACTGAGTTGTGGCCATTTTCACAATCAATATTGATCTTCCCAGTCAAAATGATCAAAGGTTAATTTATATCTGTCATTGAGATAACCAGAGAGAATGGAATGGCTTGGCTTCTCTCCCTGCATTTGGTACATTTTGTTAGGTACTTGAATACTATGGCTCTGGAATGTATTTTCATGGAAAGAAAGAAAAAAGAAAAATCCAGCATGTGTTTAAGAAAAACAGCAAAGATAATGTGACATCAATTTAATAACAATTCCAAGTAATGATAATAGTCACACCATCCATGTTCCTTAAAAATACAGTATATGACCTTGTTAATGTAATTTGGGTCATTTTATCAGTTTCCTTTATTATTTAGGCTTAATAATAGTCAATGAGTCAGTAATATCATAAGCCTAAGCACATTTTTAGTCTGCTGGTGCTGTAGCTAGGTGCAAAAGACACTGTGAGCTAGTAAATAAACAAAGAAAGAATAATAAGAAAGAAAAGTGAACCACAGTGAGCTACAGTGAAGAAGCATTAAGTAGCCAATAAGAAAAAAGAAAAAACCCAGCAATTTCAAGCAATTTCAAGTCTTAGAAGAGTTCATAAAACACAAATAGAAATTGCTTATCTTGTCATCAGCAATTAGAGAGAACAAGTTAAGAAAAAGCAAATGCTCTGTATATTTATGGACACAACCTGTGTATCTATAGTAACCATTTAAATTAAAGAAACAAATGAAAACAGCCTTGAGTTTTATTAGTAGTGTTGACCTGATCATCCTAGAGATTCAAAGGGCTCTGGGATTGGCAGCCAGCCAGCTACTTTCAAACAGCATTAGTTCCTAAAATAGCATTGATGACTGTTAACCAACAATAATTTATATGAATATAAATACATTGACAGTGCTATGCTGACCTTCACCCATGATCATGCACCTGGATACCAATTTCATAACATTTTTATTCAAGAAAAATATATTTCATAGTTTCTATTTCTAATTATCTTTCTAAAATTAATTAGAATGTCATTCTTTCACCCTCTGAAACAAGCAGGTTTTTTTTTTCTTTTAAATCACTGAATCTTTACTTTATCACAAGCAGAAAAATCTAATTGCAAATTAAGACCCTGCAGCTGAGGAGGATCCTTGCATGTCTCCTAGTTTATACTTGTGACTTTCTTCAACTTGATGTCACAGTATTTGAAGAGCAGTTTATAATCATCAGTATGTATTTATAGCTTCCTTCAGGAGCCAATCAGGCATGATCCTGTAGCAATGCAAGGTATATGTTTTAAGCTTTGCATAAAGTGTATGTAGCATATTCAACTGACAAGACAATATATTTTAAGAGCTGTAAGAGTAATTACAAAGAAGCAATTTTTTTTTTACCCCCTCCTTTGGTGAGGTGTATAGGATCTTAGTTCCCCCACCAGGGATAAAACCTGCAACACCCTGCACTGGAAGCAGAGAGTCTTAACCACTGGATCTCCTGGGAAGATTCTAGCAATGCCTTGGATTTCATGAATAATGCTCTGAAAGAGGAAGAAATTTGGTTCAGTAGCACTGCTTAAATTGAGGATGCTCAAATCTCTGTGATCTTAAATCATCTGTTTAATTCAATAATATATTTTTCAGTCTATGTCATCTTTCAGTAAAAAGAGGCTTGGAGAATATAGTTAAGACCTATATAATATAATTATATTAACTAAAATAATGGACTGTCAATTTGGTAACTGTAACTAAGATAGTGTGCTTATGGATAGATAGATGGGTACGTATACATAGGCATTCCCCAAGTAGTAGCTGCAAGTAATTTATTATCAATAATATGGTTGTGAAATACGCTGTTTGTTAAAGTTCTATTTACATTCTATGCTGACAGGGAGAACATTCTGGGGTTACTTCAGCCAGATAAAAAATACTCTTACTGGCTAATTTTGAACCAAAACCATACCAATTGTTTTAGATGACAACTTAACATTATAAATCTTGCCAAAGGTTCACAGATCTCGAAACCTTTGACTGTCATCTAGATTAAAAAGTAAAGGTTCACTGTGCAGCTCACTTCTATTAGAGAGAAACAAACTGACATTCTAAGCAGTATTGATAATATTCGACCAGGGCCAGCTGTCTTGTGATTTTTAGTGATGTGGTAGACTAAGGCACAGAGCCCACCTCAAGAACTCTAAACTGGAATCATGTATTTTAACTGTAGTTTACTACATAAAGTAAAACAGACACAGACATGTAATCTATAAATTTACTAATAATATTTCTTTCCAATGAAGTTATGCTAGGTTCGTTATCTTGCAATGATCTATATATATATAGAACACAACTCTTGGTGAGTATATAAAGAGTAGCATTTCAGGAATTTTTGCTGAAATATTAAAAATACAATGAAATATTCCATTCATTCTTACTAGCTCTCTTTCCATCAAGTCACAAGACAGCTCTGAATTTTTAAATTATATTATGACATTATCCTAATAATTGGCTTACATATTATAATAGTTAATAGAAACTGTAGTTTCCAAATTAATCATGCATTTCTCATTTAGTGGTAGATGACCATAAAAGATTTCAAAATTGTGTTTCGATCACTTTGGTCTTTAAAGTTTGAATTCCACTTTGAAGGTTATCTCAAAGGATATTTACTAGATTTATATCTGGTGATTTGCAAAAACAAAAAAGTTTCCAACATTTGCTCCTATTTTACAAGTTCACTTTGTGATTTCCTGAATAAATTTTCCATAGTTATTTTTAGATTCTAAGCATATTGCCCCTGCCCCTTTCCTTACCTCTTTAGGCCTAGGAGTGGTAATATTTTCCTACATTTTCAGGTTTTGGCTTCTCTCATGACTTTTTTATAGTTTACTTTCTGAGCCCACACTAAAGAGAGTCCTCCTTCATCAAACATTTTTCAGTTAACCCTTTTGAGTGCCATTCCTTTGGTGCCACTGAAAGATACCCAAGCTATGCCAGCTTATGGGGAAACACACTTTCATATTGTGATTTGATGGATGCCTCAAAGTCACCTCTATCGCAAAATCACATTCTTCTGCCATCGTTTCAAATATTCATATGTATGGATTGAATTGGCTCTGTAAGGCTCTTACTGAAGTGTAGACATTCTTTATCCTTTTAAAGGATAACAATTAGCATTTTGGTCAATAACGTTGTAAGATTAATGAGCTTATCAGAATAGGAAACCACCAATTATGCCCAAGAGATGGGTCATTTTGATGAGACAGATTGGAAGATAATAAAAATACATAGTTAATTGCAAAGGGATAGCAGATCTAGATAGGAAGCACACATGATTAGCCATACTCCCCCAAAGAAGTTATTGAAATAACCCAGAGTGGGGAAAAAAAAAAAAAAAACTCTCAGGTCAAATTTTCATGTCATGAATTTTTCTCCTGGATACAAAATTCTATTTTGTATCTCCCGGATACAAAATTAGTGACAGTGCCTTTCCCTTATTTTGTTTTCTTACATTCACTAAAAAGCTTTATTTTGAGAGTAGTACTGGTTTTCCTAAAATTTTTCATGCACACATCAACTAAATCTTGAGAAAAAAATTTTTTTTGAGAAAATTTTAAATATTGTTGATTAAATGTGACTGTGTATTGATATTGCAACAAAATTGTTCTGTTTCAGAAAAATGATAAATGATTCATATCTCATAAAATTATCACAAAATTATATTTTTGATGATAAGTATGGCAACTTTATATGCATTGAATAGTTGGGGCATATGGTCAACTACCAGTAAAATAGTGAAATACTAAAGAACTGTAACTTGTCTTCTATCTTCAGAAAATTATGATCTCTGATTTGCAATAGGCATAACAGGAAATACTGCAGGAAATCTCAGATAAATTTATATAGATGTTATAAAATTCACATTATATTCATTATTTTAATAGAGAAATCTATCTTTCAAAGACCTATATTAATGAAGTAATTTCTCTGGATTTTCAATGTGCATTCAGAGATAAACATACATTTAGTTTGGAATGAGTAATCCTATGCATTATCCCGAGAGGGCAAGATTTCTCTCCACAATACTCCATTATACAAGCCATTTTCAATAATGAAGTAATGGCATTTTCAACAGTCCCCTTAGGTAATTCTTTCAAAATATAACATTATGCTTCTCATTTTAGAATAGTTTTTCTTTATGTACAACTAAATTTAAGCAATGGATTTCACCATGCTATTCTACATGTAATCTAATGTGGCATATTAGCCTCTTTTAAAATCACACTTTTCTCTAAAATTTGTGAAAAGTAATTTCACCCCTCAATAGTTGTAAGCCATATATTTATTGAGTCTAAGCTACTTTTAGGATTTTAATACAATCCCTAATCAACTTAATTTTTTTTCTAAATACCCTCCCATTTACCTAAACATACCTGTAACAAAGGGCAAAATCCTGCATACTTATCTGAATCTCATTGGAACTCTGCTACAGAATAATTGCTAATAAGTTACTTTGGTATCTTCAGGCTTTAGAGAATTGTTCTGTTACATATCCTGTGAATCTAGACTTTAGAAAACATCTAAAGAGCTCAGTGAGAGGAATTATGAATTTTATGACATGATTAAGCAGTTCAGTGGGATATAGGTAGCAATCTAATTATGTTTCACTTTGGGGCATTCCACTTGCATTGACTCAAATAAGGTGACACATAAGTGCAGCAATTTTGCACTTATTAATACCATTTAGACATCCCAAATATTATCTTGGTGAAATTTTATGCTGTGTACTCTTAGCAATGTTTCTTAAGTAAAAGTAAACCGATTTGATTATTAACTATTTTCTGATTTAAATGACTTGTCAAAAACTGTTTTACATATACTTTTGTGTTAGTTCACTGATTTGGGGTTCAGAAGAAATTTAAAGTATTCTTTTCTTTCAAAAATCTATTTAGAAATAATCTACAGTATGCCAGGCCATTGTAAAGGTGTTGAGGAGAGAGTTACCTAAAAGCAAATTACCTGGCTTTGTGGGGTTTCCATTCTAGTGTTAAAGCTAGACTGTGAACAAATAAATATATGGTGACAGGTAATAAGTAGTGTTTTTCAGAAAAAATGCAATTGGGTAAAGGAATAGAGACTGAATGAGTAAAGGATATTATTTTTTATAAGGTGATCAGAAAATGTATGAAAAATCAAATTTGACTAAACATCTAAATGAAGTGAGGCCTATAAGAAGAATAGTCCAGACACAAATAATAGCAAATCTGAAGGTCCTGAGACCTCATTAGTCTTGATGTATTTCAGCCACATCAAGAGTGTTAGTATAGCTGAGCAGAGGGAGTAAGGTGGAGTTGAGGAGAGAAGGTGGCAGAGGGAGTACTGATATGAATCAGAGAGTTGGGCAGGAGCCAGATAGTATGGAACTCTGAGCCATGGAAAGGAGTGTGACTTGTATTCTGATGTCCTTGGAAGCCAAAATGTTCGCATTAAATACTGTGTTAGGCTGAATAACCCCCCAATATACTCACATCCTCATCCCCAAACATGCAACTGTGTGATCTTACATCACAAAAGAGACTTTGAATATGTGATTAAATTAAGGATTTTGAGATGTGATTATTCTGGATTAGCTACATAAGCAGGGTGTAATCATAACAGTCCTTAAAAGAGGGGTGCAGGAGGAGTTAGAGAAGGTAATGTGATAACAGAAATGGATACTTGGAGTATGTGCTTTGAATATGGAGAAAGATCCAGAAACTATTAAATATAGACAACATCTAGAAGCTGAAGAAAGGAAGGAGATGGATTTTTCCCTCAGAGTTTCCAGGATAAAGCAGCCTGGTTAACACCTTGACTTCAATCCAGTGAAACGTATTTTCAGAATTTTGACTTCCAAAACTATAAGATGATGTTCTTTTAAGTCACAAAGTTTGTGATGATTTGTTGTAGCAGCAAAAGAAAACTAATAAGAATATACTACCTATGTACTAATAACTATATATCAGTTCAGTTCAGTTCAGTCGCTCAGTTGTGTCTGACTCCTTGTGACCCCATGAATCACAGAATGTCAGGCCTCCCTGTCCATCACCAACTCCTGGAGTTCACTCAAACTCGTGTCCATTGAGTCGGTGATATACATGGCTCTAATTAAGGATCGGAGCATAGAATGTCACAAAGTGAAAAAGGGAATCCAGCTAGGAAATAATAGTAACTTGCGGTGGTGAGTTTTTAGGGATGGAGGTAGGCTGAAAAACTTGCTGATTGACTGTGTGTATCTTGAGTAAGAGACAGACAGACATATTAGTAGTCTATTTATGAGTTACAATCACCACCACTTAGTTATAGCAACAAAAATTTATCATCTCAGTTTCCAGCCATTTATTATCTCAGGAGTCCAAGCGTGCTTGCCATAGATAGGGTCTCAGAGGCCAAAATCAAGTTATCAACTGTACTGGACTGTTCTCATGAGGCTCTGAGAAAGAATCTGATTTTCTAACTCACACAGACTGTTGGCAGAATCCTGTTCCTATGGTTGTAGGACTGAGTTCCCTGTGTCCTGATGACTGCCCAGCTGTGGTTTCTTTCAGCAGTTAAAAGCTGCTCTCCAGTCCTTTTCACGTGGTCCTTTCCATCTTCAAATATACCAGTGACATAATGAGTCTTTCTTGTACTTTGAATCTGAGTTTCTTTCTCCAATAGCTAAAGAAATCTCCCTGATTTTCAAGAGTTCAGGTGATTATTTTAGTTAAACAAATATAGTTTAGTTTCTTAACTAATAATCAACTTTATTTGTTGATGAGTGTCCTTATTATATCTGCAAATCCCCTTTTGCCATTGTCTTAGTACAAGCTGCTTTAACAGAATATCATAGACTTGCTTTAACAGGGAATATTTATTTATCACAATTTAGAAGGCTGGGAGGACGAAGATTAAGGTACAGGCAAAACTGGTGTCTGAGGAGATCTGCCTTCCTAGTTGGCAAACAGCACCTTTCTTGCTGTACATGGCAGAGAGAGAGAGAGAGAGAGTAAACGATCTAGTTCTCTGGTCTCTTTTTATAAGGGCACTAATTTCATCACAAGGACTTCAGCCTTATGACTTCATCTAAACCTGATCCTTTCCCAAAGATCCCTCCTCCAAATACCATCACATTGGTTTCAACATATGAATTTGCCAGACAGAAACCTTCAGTATGTAGCAACCATATAATTTAACATTACCACTTGTGTGATATTGTATGTTTCTAGTCCCAGGAATTAGGTTGGAGAAACTTAGATTTCTGCCTCTCAGGTGCCAAGTCTGACTCCTTTTTTGTTTGTTTGTTTCTGAATGGAGCAAGCAGGTGATTGTGTGCCATACACAAGAATGTATGCCATACACAAGAATGGTAATTTCAGGAAGAGTAGCATGTTTGGGGAAAAAAAGAAAGAATTACATTAATTGGAAATGCTAATTAGAAATATAAATGATGCTGAGGAGCCATGAGTCAGATATGTTGATATTGCCACAAGAGAATGATAATGGGGCTGAAAATGTAAGTTGGGGAATTGCTAATACATACACACACACACACACACACACACACACACACATGATTTATAAGACTGCATAATGATGTAATTTCACTTAGAAGTATAGATAAAGAACACTGAGCAGGATCTGGAAAAAGCTATAGTGTCATCAAATGGAACTGAAACACAGAGGCTAGTGATGGCTTGGAGAAATCAGGAAAGTATAACAGCACCAGGGAACTTGTTAAAACAGAAAGTTCAAGGCTCCACCTTAAATATATAAAATGAAAATTACTGGTTATGGCCAGGCAATTTATATGATAAGCCCTCCAGCTAACTCTGATTCAAGCACATATTTGAGAACTTTAAATTGTGTAGAACACTGGGAAAGTATCCCATGGAGATAGATAAGTACTCAATATGCTTGCATCTCCAAGAGAGGGCCTTGAAGTAACAGCATTTGAGAGATCCTACGAAATGAAGGAACTCAGGATCCCAGAATTATTGAATCTGATTCTGCATTTTTACATTTTCTCCAGGTGGTTCATATGCACATTAACATTTGAGAAGTACTGATCTACAATCTATTAATTCAAAGTTATGGTAAAATCTATGTGTAAACATATACACCCACACACACATCCCTATAGATCACAGGGGATAGCTTATTCTATTTTTTAAAAAAGAAAATCTTTAAGACAGTTTTTAAAATATAAAATTTGTGAAGCCTTTAAATGTTTAACAATTTACCAAAATGTTTTTCACAAATTTCCCATTGCTTAAAATAACCAAGGACGAGTCTCTACACCCTTTGGAGATCAGGAGAAGTAGAATGTCTACCCAGAGACTCAGGGGGGAACAAGGCTGCATTTAAAGGTCCCAGGTGAAAATTATCAGAGAACTGGGGAAATAAAAACAAACTTCACCAGTTTTTTCATTCTAATTAAATACACCTGAAATATGAGAGAATGGAAATTGTGTGAGATAAATTACTTCACACTATTATGTACTACTGGTCTGGATTCAGAAGTACCTGAGAGTTTTTAAGAGGAGGTAAGATTATATAAATTGCTTCTTTTTAAATTTGAATCTCAGCCTGAAATTCATCTGTATGAATTACTTCATTTCTTCATACCTGAGATTTGCTCCTAAAAACATGTTGTATATCAAATAAGATTTACTGTGGTTTTTTGAGAAGTTATACAGATTGTAGGAAATGAACAGTAATTCAGGAAATATCAGTATATGAATAACTTTGTAAAATGAAGGACATCAAATATGAGAAAAAGAAATAGTGAACTATAGGAGAAAGAAGATATAGTTTGCAATAATATAAATAAGCTATTGCATACCATGCAATTGGGTAAAAATTTGAGTTAATTTAAATAATCAGTGACCTTAGACTATTGTCATTTCATTGATTGCAACATCTAATGTGAATGGTGAATCAATAAAATTATCTAAGTATTTTCTTTACAGCCATTAGCTTTAGCAGATGATAAAAAAAAAGGGACCTGATATTCAAGCCATGCTGTAGAAAGCTAAAGATTTATAAGGAGGCACTCTCCATTCTTTGTGGGCTATAAAGTCTGTCCAAATAGCAATATCCTCTCTGGCAGAGAATCTGCTGCTTAGGCTGGCCATGTGTTATTGCATTTGGACTGACTCCATCCACAAATGTTGACTTTTCATCTGTGACCAAGGAAAAAAATCTGTATGAGGAACAGAACGTGTAAAACATTTAATCCTTGTTTACTTGTTAACCAAAGGTTTTGTCAGATCCTGCTGGTATGAGATTTCTGTATTTGTTTCTCAAGGTGACTGTAGATGATGTCACAATTTTGAGTTTAAACTTGAGCTATTAACTAAAAGTTAGATTATAGCTTTTACTTAGATTGATAAATATAAATACTTGTTCCAATCATACTTTCACATTCCAAGACTTAATATGATGTAAGTAATACACTACAGGAACAGTTGATTTATAATTTCTTTGCTCTATCTTGGACTTCTCATTAGTAAAATGAAAATAACACTGAAAATGTGATTATATATGACAAGCCACAGTGATATTTAACAAAGGAATAAAAGGCCGGTAGATGTCATACATCAAAATTTAATCTTTGACTCTCAAGTTTTAGATGAGAAACTAGGAAATAGTGAATCTAAAATTAATTTCACAAAGTTTATACTAATTCATTGTTTTCAGTTCAGTTCAGTAAAGTCACTCAGTCCAGCCCGACTTTTTGCAACCCCATGGACTGCAGCACGCTAGTCTGCCCTGTCCATTCATTGTTTTACTGGGGCTCAAATCTATTTCTGTTGGCCTGAGTTATGATGATCGCCTGACCTGAGATTTGTGAACTAGTTCGGAATTTAGATATTGTATGCAAGAATCTCTTGAACCTAATGAGATCAAACAAAAATTATTCAGTGAATGAATGAAAAATATTTTTCCTATAGGCATAATCAAATTTGCCAGATTTATTTTTGGATTTAGACTGTCCACATAACTATGCTATACTATTTTATATGCAAATCTGAGTTTATATGGGATTGAAATTTGTACCCCTTGATTGTTTCTCTGGGCAGAGTAATAACTCGTATCTATTCCCATGTAATATTGATTTTAAATTATCAATTGGATATAGGATAATGTGATCTAAAATAGAGATCATATTACCAAAAGGGATTATGAGCAATGCTGAGCAGGTTCCTCAGTTTTCATGTCAACTCTCATATTCAAAATTAACTTTGACCATTTTCAGACTGGAAGCAAATTAATCAATGTGATTCATATCTGAAACTCATCAGTAGTGTGTGGAGATAGTAGGAGGCCCCATCAAGTGACTTAGCTTTCTACTCAGGGTAATCCATGATAAAAAATTGTTATCACCGCTGCATCTTATCTCACAAAAATGTAAAAGAATTAGAAATAAACTGAGGGTGAAAATGAGATAGTAAAAATACTAAGTTTTTTATATTGGTCTCTTAGAGATACTAAAGTTACCTAGTAGTGTAGTAGGTGAGAATTTTTGTTTCCCTGAAACTTTTTATAGGAAGTTGAGTAAGGAAAGAAGCAAGTATAATAACTAGGATTTTTCTCAGTAAATCAATAGCAAGTACAAAGCAAAGTAATAGGATAAAAACCTACTCTAAACCAGAAATTTTATTAAAACAAGGAATTTTATCACTAGGCCTAGAGATCAGGTAAATTGCTTCAGCAAGTTCAAGTCAGTGGATACATCTTCCACTTTAAGATGTTTACTGGTGCACAACTCTTTGCGTACTACATCATGCTACCTTTTAAGGTACTTTTTCTGAGGACAATACAGTAAAACTGGAACTTAACAGTTGTTTTGCATAAAAATAATGATATATGGTCTAACCACAAAAAGGCCATTATAACATGACAATCAGATATGTTTTGCATGAAAGAGGTATTTTTCTATAATAAAATTTGAATGAGACAAAAATTGAGTGAGATGTGATGAATTTGAACCAAAATGATATAAAAATGACATCTATTTTACAATTCAATTTTGGCAGTCTGTTTAGTCTTATTTTACCCAATAGGAAAAAATTCTAAGGAAAATTTATTCATGTAAAAGTCCAAACTGTCATATAGTTTGAAATCTAATGAGAAATATGAACGTTCTCATGATTTTTTTTACATGTCAGTTTATCAGTTTCGATCTTCGGAAAGAAAGGGTTTCAAATCATCAGGTCGAAAAGCAGGTGGACACCAGGCCAGAAGGCACTTGTTAATTACAGCAGTGAGTTAATCAATGAAGTAACAGTTCTGCTTCTGGGTATAACAAAATGAGATCAAAGCTCATTCAAGTATGCTGCCATTGAAGTATAGCTGGAGATCCATCAAATTGGATAGTTTCACATTTTGAACCTGCACATTAAAAGTCAGCAATTCAAGCAGCTCTATGACAGCTGTTGATGCCTAAATCATAAACAGGTTGCTGTTGTTTTTTTGTTTGTTAGTTTGTTTTGGTTTTGAGCAGGAAGGTGAATTTGGCCAAAGATGGAGAGGGAAATTCATTGAGACCTGATATAAACATTAACTGAGATGATTTTCAAGAAGCTTTTCATGTGCTTTCGTTTTTGCTTTCAGCATTTAAATGCAGAGACAGATGGCTTGGACAGTTTTATTAACACTTGTGTCTTTAGACATTCAAAAACCAAGAAAGATAACCAAACTCAAAGATTGCATTTGTGAGAGGGAAAAGTAATTTAGCTTTTTTTTTTTTAAATCAATAAATATTTCAGTGTTAAAAAAATCATGATAGGGTTTTTAAAATACTTTTTAAAAATAAAACGGAAGTAATTAGTATAAGGCTGAAATTATGGAAAGTATTTATAAGCAGTTTTCAATCCTGATCTGAATTCTAAGTAGATATTGTATAACATGACAGAAATAGGACATCAAAATTTATGAAAAATTTGGAGAAGTAGGGAAGCATAATGCACACATGCATGCACATGCACACATGCACACACACAATTTCAAAATTTATTAAGAATCCAGCACATTTCTGATACATGTTGGATATTCAATAAACACTTGTTGAGGGAATTATGAAAAATAAATACAATTATTCATCAGTTAAGACAACCTCTTATAGTGATGACATTAAAAATAATTATATGTCAATGATAAAGGATAATATTTCAGTGCATATAGGTTTTGCAGTATTAGCAAAGAAACCCTGATATTTTAAATGCTATATATTTGATGGAGAATCATGAATTATTTTCAATTATATTTTGAAAATAACAACATTAAATATTAATGCTTTATGAAGAATGTCTTTCTCTTTTTTAAAAATGTAAAACAATTCAGTAAGTGGTTCTAAAAATGAGAAAAAATTAACTGGAAACTATTTAATGTTTAAGATGCTTCAGATTATAAACTTTTAAAGGACCAGGATATTTAGGAAATCAGTAGAATGACTGTGTTCTCTTTAATAATTCATGATAAAAATGTTTTTATTTTTTCTACCAATTCATGACACAGACTTTATGGAAGAAAACTTGGAATCTATTTCTCAAAAAATTGCTATTTCTCAAAATAAAACCCATATTGTGTGTGTGTGTTTCAGGCAACCACTGGAAATTATACATAGGTCAAAATAAAAAGAGTAAAATTTTCCATATTTAATGTCAGGTCCTAAAATAGAAACTTGCCAGAAAATAAGCAAAGTAAATTTTCCAACAATGGAGCTCAATTATATGAGCAAATTGTTGTAATGAGGTTATATAGATAGATGGGTAAATCTCTATACAGACAGACGACGGTTAGACCCAGTTCTGTGATCCTGGTTGGTCACTTTCCCTTTCTGAGTTAATTCATATCCCACCACTTCCCTTCTAGAGCTCTCACACTTGCAGGTCATGAAGGACACACCCTAACTGCTGGAAAGGTCAGGTTGTCAGATAACTTGAGATAGCCTCTGTGCCCTAGAACCTGAAAAATTATTCAAGTCAGTCAATCCACAGAGGGTGCTCGGAACCTAGCTCCTCCCACCCTGTTTGGCAATACATAAACTGTCCACTACAATTCTAGCTTATTTTTATGCTGTTCTTGGTACAACCCTCCATGGGGCCCTGCCTGGTGGCCTTTCTTTTTTAGGCTATAGGTAACAAAACCTGGATCTCATGCAATTGCCATCATTGTGTTGTGTCCCACTTTTTGATGAATCTTTAAATTTTGTAAAGCAGATACCTAAAAGACTGACCTAAGAATCTACAGAAATTCTGTAAATTTATCAGAAGCTTTCAAATTTATTTATAAGAATGAATCACATACATTTTTCAAAGAGCAATTAACACTATTTAATGGAAAAATACTTTTGTAAGTTAAAGATTTTGTATAGTACACGCAAATGTTAACTGTAAATGTCTTAAAATTATCAGTTATCTGTAAGAAATTTCAGAAAAATGTAGAAATTATATAACTTGGAACAAAGTACCCCTGTTGCCTTGTGAAGAGACAAGCCTCCTTAAATCCTATCTTCTTCCCAATGACACCCTTTTTTTGGCTCTTGGTTTGCTGCTTTTAAGGCAATTGTTTGTTTCCCAGGATAGGCGCACAGTTCCATGGGGACACTGTTGACATCTACTTTGTTAACTGCTATATTCCCAGTGCCTGTCACAGTGTCAGCATATAGTACATGCTCAGTAAATAATAATGGAATAAATAAATGTTATCAGTTCTGAAAAACAATGCACACTATTTTTGTTAAAATGTGTCACTCAGTGCTGAAGATTTCAGGTCCACACAACACACACACACACACAGTGTTCTCAGTTCTTGGGTAATACCCTCAATTTAATAAGATAGTAATGTATATTGGATAAGACTATTTAAAAAATAATCTTTCATACTGTCTTTTTATAGAGTAATAAAATCTTGATGCTATTGATATTTCTAAGATAGCTAATAATCCTCCCCCCAACTTTGGAGCTATTAACAAGAAAAGAAAAATGTACTAATGATTCTGGAATAGTAAAAGTTAAAAATTGATTGATAGACCTAAAGATATATTATATATCAAACTTGTGATTATCTCCATTGATGTCTAGAAAGGAGTGAACATATTTAACAGAGAAGTTAAATAATTCACTTATTAACTGTCACAAGTATTGCTAAGGTGAAGAGATTTGTTGTTGAGGAAGCTTTTGGTATGATATTTGTGAAATCAGCATATTCTGATTGTTTAAATTCTGCCTTTTAAGTGGAGGATATCTTTAATAATTTCTTAGAACATTTTCAACCTCATAAAAATTTAATTAACAATTAACAGTGTGCATAAATCATTGCTATTGTTTAGCACCATGAAGAATCAGAAAACAGATCATTCCTTTTTTTTCATGAATGGATTTTAAATCTAGTTGAGAGAAAACAAAAATAAAAATGTTACTCATGAGTGTACAGACCCTAAAGACAAAAGACAAAGATGTCATAATGTAAAAGTTGAGTGGGTTCAATTAGGGAATTTGTTATGCATTTATAGGGGAAGATCTATGGAAATCTTCCCAGTGCATACAAGATATGGATTAGCAAAGTTAGGGAAGCTTGCTGTGGTACATGGGAAGCAAACTGCCCCTTGATAGAGTCAGTAATTAAATGAAAACAAGCCAGACAAAAGCATTTTCTAGGCCTGTGATTCTGATGGAAGGGGCGTGGATTAGTTTGAACAAAATCAGAATGTGTTTGCTTTGTGGATACAGAGCCACTGAATAAACCAAAGCAAACCTATAAGGGAGAAATTAGTTTGAAATTTTAAAGTGTGGGCAAAATTCAGAGGACAGAGAAAGGCTCATCAGTTCAGTTCAGTCGCTCATTCGTGTCCGACCCTTGGCGACCCCATGAATCGCAGCATGCCAGGCCTCCCTGTCCATCACCAGTTCCCGGAGTCGACTCATGTCCATCGAGTTGGTGATGCCATCCAGCCATCTCATCCTCTGTCATCCCCTTCTCCTCCTGTCCCCATATCCCTCCCAGCATCAGGGTCTTTTCCAATGAGTCAATTCTTTGCATGAGGTGGCCAAAGTATCGGAGTTTCAGAAAGGCTCATAGAGAAGGTTAAATTAAATATCCTAGTGAATAAGTGATCGCTGAAAATTTGTGAGAGAAATAGTTTTAAGTAATGAACATATGTCTTAAAAATAAAACTATTTACTTTTGAGGGGATGGGACTATGGATCACATGGGAAGGAAGTTTACTGTTATTCTAAAAAGCAGACTTCAGATTTCAAAATAGACTAAAATCTCATTAAGAGTACATTTTAAGCACCTTTTTTTTTTTCCGCTTTTCACATCCAGTGTCCGTTCTGATGCTGTCTGCGTGTGGAGGTCAGGTATTTGCCAACAACAGTTACCTTTCTCAGCAGTATTTTTTTTTTAACATGAAAGAAATAACTAGAATATTATTAAGACAAATAGATATTAATATAAATATTCCACAATTACTGGGCACTTAAAAATATTAGTAATGCTAACTTGGGTTTTAGCAGAGACCTGCATTCCAATTGTTGGCTCTTTTAATTGTTGAGTAGGCAAACTCGCAGGGATGTTTTCTTCTACATTTCTATTCTGATGACTCTTAGCTTTTGAAAATGTTTTATGCCTCAAGCATTCTTGCCTATCTGATACTTAACCTCATTTGTAAAATCAATTCCTAATTTTCAAGCTATCACTTATCACTTGACTGTTTAATCATGGGAAAGAAAACATGACGACAAAAAACCCAACTTAACCCTTAACCATTTATCATTTGACACTTACTGTTTTTCAGTACAGAACTGATTTTCTCTTTACATAATCAGAGAATAGTTTACTTTCAAAATCATGGTTAAAATGTTTTAGATTGCCTTCTGGTAAAAAAAAAAGAGAGAGAGAAATATCTATGATGACTTTTTTCTCTTTGAATATTACACTCTATGCATTCCAATTTGCAACCTAGCTAGACTTTCACTCTAGTGAAATTTGGGTTATTTGATACATTTATAAATCAAGAAAATAGGTTAAGCTTAGAAGGAAACCACATGGGATCTTTATTTACTTGGATTTCACAATGCTTGAAGTCAACCAGATGTGTCTTTAGTAGTATACTTTAGTTAAAATGTTCTTTAAAATTATTACTTAAATTAAAAAAGAATGTTGCAAAGTTATTTTAATGAATTTCATATTAAGATATATGTTTACATGGAAGATCATTTTGATTAACTATTCACAGTATTTACTTTTAATATTATATTTCAAGTAACACTTTTTGTATTCTTGGAGTTTTTAATTAACATCTTCTGGCATTGTGCATAAAATTTTGTAAATTTCATTATTTCTCATGAATATGAGTTTTTATTGAGAATTAAGACATGAATTGGTAATAATACATATGTCATAGAAAAAGTTGATCTGAAATGATGTATCATGGGTATATCTGTTTACCCATATCTATCTACTTATTTTTTGATCTGTCTGTATCTCTAGATATAAAATGGCTTAAGGGAAAGAGTAATTCTTATCTCCAAAACAAGGAATTTTATTCCTTCTATGTAATTCTTAAAAGGATAGGATATTACTCAGCCATAAAAAAGAATGAATTTCAGTTTTAATGAGGTGGATGAACCTATAGCCTGTTACACAGAGTGAAGTCAGTCAGAAAGAGAAAAATATAGTGAATTAATGCATATATATGGAATCTAGAAAAAGGTGTTGATGAACCTATTTTCAAGGAGGGAATGGAGATGCAAATCTAGAGAATAGACTTGTGGACACAGTGGTGGAGGGAGAGAGTGCGACAGATGGAGAAAGTAGCATCAACATATATACACTATCAGATGTGAGATGGATAGCTGGTGAGAAGCTACTGTGCAGCACAGGGATTACAGTCTGCACTCTGTGATGGCCTGGAGGGATGGGATGGGGGGAGGGCAAGGAGGGAAGAGAGGGGAGAGAGGGAGAGGGGGAGAGGGGGAGAGGGGATAATTATACACATAATTATGTGTGTATAATTATGGCTAATTTGCATTGTTGTATGGCAGAAACCAACACAACATTGCAAAAATTAAAAAGTAGAAAAAAAGGATGGGGAATCATATCTATGAATTGCTTAACTTAATAGATTTTCATGAGAAAATGAGATCACCAGTGCAGTTTTTCTCTAAGGATATAATTTAAAATGAAAACCCTAACCACTGTCTTTCCTTATTTTCTCTGTCTCTTGTCCTCTGCAGATGGGCCTCTGGGCCCCCGAGGATTAGCTGAAGCTACAGAGATGTGCACTCAAGAGTGCTTGGTTTTGGGTCACTCTGATAATTGCTGGATGCCTCCTGGCTTGGGTCCATATCAACACCCTAAATCTCCTCTCTCAACCTTTGCACCCCAAAAAGAATGGATCAAGAAGGACAAGCTTGTGAATGGGCACACCCTGACCAGAGCCTGGAAAGAAGATAGCAACAGGAACCAGTTCAATGACCGTAAGCAGTATGTCTCCACTGAAGGCCATTTCAACAATGGCAGCCACATGACAGACATTCCTTTGGCAAATCTGAAGTCTTATAAGCAAGCAGGAGGTGCTATTGAGAGTCCTAAGGAGCACCAACTCTAAAAAAAAAGGCCATATGGGACCTAAGGACTTTAATCTAAATAGACATGCTAATACCGTGTGTGTCAGAGCTTTATGTATTCAATAGATCTCTACAACTATGCCCCTTAGAGCAGGGATACCCATAATTTTGTGTTGGCACCATGGAGGATACAATGTTTTATCACATAAGAGAGAAGATAGTTTTACTAGCCATATGATCTTATTTACTAGGATTGATTAAACTTTCCAGAAGTATCTCCATTGTGCAAATATCTTTTTTTAAATTGCATTTTATTTTGACCCTGGACTGCTGCTATGAATAATAGAATATGCATTTGGAGAGTAAGGAAGTTCCATGGATTAGAGTGACTGAAAGACATATCCAGTTAGAAAAATTGTGCTCTTTTTGTCATTGATCTGTGTTGAGACTGCTATACTTGACATTATACTTCAAACAAAACTTAAAAAGATAAGCATTAAACCTATTGTGCTGTTAACAACATTAGTGGACACTTGTAAGTCAATCAGTGTTAAAGTATTTGTAAATAGAAGCAAGTTATTATTAACAACTTTGTGTACTTATATCGTTCACCTAAAAATGTTGTAGCATAATTCTGTGTTTTATGGTTGCTTCTTTCTTTTTTTGTTTGCCTCTTTGTTGTTATTTTTGTTGTTTCTTTTAGTGAGGTGTTTCTGCGTTAATAGTCTGTCCTGACACACATTGTTCAAAAGATCTCAAATACTTGTGTTTAAAGAAAAGGTTCTGGAATCTTGCTTCTTTTATGATAGCTTATGTTGCTGGAATTCTAAAAAATAAAGATAAAAATGAAAACTTCATATATAAAAGGACTTCTGCAAAAGCTTGAAAATTCAGAACCTATTTTCTTGACATCCTTATTTTCAAAGTAGGCAAAAGCAAAATCACTTATTTAGTAGCATTAAATGAGATACTAATGGGAAAGTGTTATCTTTCAGAAAGTGAAGTAATATCCTGTGCTTGTCACTCATGCAGAATTAATATATTAAATTAGCATATATTAAAGAAAAATTAATATTCAAAATAGTTTCAATTGGGCAAATGTGTGTCTACAACTTTGTTGAAATGGCAGTTTGTGTTGATCCTCATATATAATAATGTTGTTGTAACACAAGTGTTAGACCATAGCCACAAAATATTTAATGTGTTGTGCCTTCATGATGTAACAGAACATTCTCCAGGTAGGCTAGTTGGGGGATATTAAGGGATAAATCTCTAATTATTGCTGTTTAACTGTTTGTTATCATAGTTGGTCAATGCCTGGCGGGTACCAGCATCTTGTCACTTAGGTCAAACCAACAGAGTGACAACTAATGTTAATAAGATCTCAGTTGCACGTGCAAACAAATCCAAATTCGAACATTCTTAGGAGGTTTTTGTTAAGGCATGACAGATGATTTAAACAAATAAATAGCATGCAACAAAATGTTTTTACTGAAAGAAGTGAAAGTTATCTTAATGCCACGGTTCAACAACAGCTTAAAAGTTAAAAAAAAATAAAATAAAATAAAAAAAAATGGTTTGCTAATCTGATAGATAATTTGTTCTTACCAAAAATAAAATTACTTTGTAAATAGCAATTCACATTTTTTCCACAGTATAATGGAAAATAATGGGTAGGGGTGCATTACTTATTGAAGTACATATTTGTCGGTTTGTGAGGGGTGTTTGATGACTTTGACAGAATAAATATCTAAACAATTATCCTTGTTACTGCTTTGCCAGTTCTACGTTATTTACAATTATTCAGCTCTTGCAATAAATGTTCTGAATTCCTGACTGTAGTGTGTTAATTCTTGTTCAAAATCCAAAGTGATGATTTCTACTCTAATTGTTAGATAAATATATGTTGATAAAACTAAATTTTAATTATAAAATTAGTTAGTGGTTTAATACTTATGTTCTGAATATATGGTCCAAGTTAGAGTTAAATTCTCCTAGAAGAAGAAGAAAGTTGCTCAGTCATGTCCGACTCTTTGAGACCCCATGGACTGTGGCCTACTAGGCTCTTCCATCTATGGGATTTTCCAGGAAAGAATACTGGAGTGGGTTGCCATTGCCTTCTCCAGGAGATCTTCCCGACCCAAGGGATTGAACCCCAGTCTCCCGCATTGTAGGCAGATGCTTTACCATCTGAGCTACAGCTTCTCCTAATGATTTATTAAATCATTTTCTTATGAAATTCATAAGAAGAGTTAGTTCATTTTCTAATCAAGTTTCATACAAGTTTCATCAAAGTGAAATCTGAAGTCAGAAACTGGGCAGGTAACACTGGTTAGTTAGTGAGGTTATCTTGTCTCTTAGTATCATTAACAAGATTTCATGAAACAAACTCCCAAATATTTCATTTTTGGCAGAGGATTATTCAGGGATTAAGACCTTGAAACAACAGCCAAAGCTTCATCTATATTTCTTTCAGATTAGCAAAATGGACCCAGAAACTGCCAAGGATAATAAGACACATTCACACATATGCCATGTGTTTATATTCATCACAGAGCAGCTGGATCAGAGTTTTAGAGCAAATAAAGAAGTCTGACTCTTCCTTTACAGCTTTTGAAAAGTTTTAAAATAAGGCTCAGGAGATAGTGACATAGAGGTAAAGATATTTACTTGGGCCAGTGGCTGTATGGAGAACCTAACTCCTCTTCTCTGAACACCAGATTTGTCCAATACTCTGGGGTGCCAGTCATCTTTCCTTCATGGAGCAGACCGGCCCTAGGACACAGAAAATGAATGAATCCTGGAAGTAGGCTACTCTTGAAAAAAAGCAAAAAAAAAAAAAAAAAAAACATCTTTTCCCAGCCCCTTCCATTTTTTACCAATCATATGTCATTCCCTTCTGCCTTGCAGAGTAAAAGGTGAGAAAAACTAAAATAACTATTCTTATATATTTTCCTTCCCAAAAAGATTGGAATAGAAATGCCTTCTTCCAAACCAGAAGTTTGGAAAGAAACTCCCCACACCACAATATTTCTTCTAATAATTATGGCACCACCTGCTCTTATCAAGGCATTCAGTATGCTCTGTAAAAATTTAAGATAGGTAACATTACAAACCAAACTGAAATATTTACTCATTAACTAAATGATACAGTCATAATGACTAATCTTAAATATCACCCACATTATTTTATTGTATAGGTGTGGAATATTATAAATCATGTTTACCTGGAAATCAAAACCAGTTATATTTCCTCATATAGCACACCATATGAAATGTATAAAAAGTTATTATCAAATGTTCCAATGCTATATACTACACATTTTCTAAGACAGGTATAGAAATAAACTTTATTAATCTAAATATGACCTGTTTGAATGAACATTTCTACACATACACTAACATAAAACATATATTTAAATAATGATTATTCATTAATAGACAGCTGAGAAGTCATTTTGCTGCCCTGATGCTATTCAGCAAATCTTATTCCATAGAGTAGTGTTCCCTCCCCTCCACCCATCATTCCTTAGCTGAATTAAGAAATGAAGCTGAGGCCCAGAAACCATTCTAGTATTTATTAAGCTCTCTTGGATAGAAGCCAGGAATGGCTAATTATTATTAGTGAGGAGTTTTGGCAGTCAGGGATGAAAGGGATGCCTTGTCAGTTTCAATTCTAATGTGGATGCCAGGGTGTTAATTTGAAAGAGGGCAAACCAAACTGTGAAAAGGAGGAGTGCTGTTGGGATTCTAAGAATGCGTCATTGTTCTGCTTTGTTTAAATAGAGATGAATTTCTCTCCCTAAAGGAAGCTCCTTCATTGGTTGTTTTGAAAGACATTGCTTTCAAATTCTCCCAGTGTTCTTGAAGGCATAGCAACTACATAGTGATCCCTTTGAAGGAGGTCACAATTATATTCATTACCTCAACCATAGTTTGGCCTCAGGTCAAATAACATGGAAGGAACAGAGCCCCACCCTTCAAAAGAAAATTGATTGAAAGATTTGCTGAGCATGGCCCCACCCATCAGGGCAAGAACCAGTTTTTCCCTCAGTTAGCTTATCCCATCAGGAATCTTCAATAAGCCTCTTATACTTCTACATCAGAGGACAGACAGATTGAATACCACAATTACAGAAAACTAAACAACCTGATCACATGGACCACAGCCTTGTCTAACTCAATGAAACTATGAGCCATGCCCTGTAGGGCCACCCAAGAGAGATGGGTCATGGTGGAGAATTCTGACAAAATGTGGTCCACTGGAGAAGGGAACGGCAAACCAATTCAGTATTCTTGCCTTCAGAAAACCCATGAACAGTATGAAAAGGCACAAAGATAGGACACTGAAAGATGAACTCCCCAGGTCAGTAGGTGCCCAATGTGCTACTAGAGATCAGTGGAGAAATAACTCCAGAAAGAATGAAGAGACAGAGCCAAAGCAAAAACAATACCAGTGGTGGATGTGACCGGTGATGGAAGTAAAGTCCGATGCTGTAAAGAGCAATATTGCATAGGAACCTGGAATGTTAGGTCCATGAATCAAGGCAAACTGGAAGTGGCCAAACAGGAGATGGCAAGGGTGAACATCGACATTTTAGGAATCAGTGAACTAAAATGGACTGGAAGGGGTGAATTTAACTCAGATGACCTTTATATCTACTACTGTAGGCAAAAATCCCTTAGAAGAAATGGAGTAGCCATCATGGTCAAAAAAAGAGTCTGAAATGCAATACTTGGATGAAATGTCAAAAACAATAGAATGATCTCTATTCGTTTCCAAGGCAAACCATTCAATATCACAGTAATCCAAGTCTATGCCCCAACCAGTAATGCTGAAGAAGCTGAAGTTGAATGGTTCTATGAAGACCTACCAGACCTTCTAGAACTAACACCCCCAAAAGATGTACTTTTCATTATAGGGGACTGTAATGCAAAAGTAGGAAGTCAAGAGATACCTGGAATTACAGTCAAATTTGGCCTTGGAGTATAGAATGAAGCAGGGCAAAGGCTAATAGAGTTCTGTGAAGAGAACACACTGATCATAGCAAACGCCCGCTTCCAACAACACAAGAGAAAACACTACACATGGACACCACCAGATTATCAATACCAAAATCAGATTGATTATATTCTTTGTAGCCAAAGATGGAAAAGTTCTATACAGTCAGTAAAAACAAGACTGGGAGCTGACTATGGCTCAGATAATGAACTCTTTCTTGCCAAATTCAGACTTAAATTGAAGAAAATAGGGAAAATCACTAGATCATTCAGGTATGATCTAAATCAAATCCCTTATGATTATACAGTGAAAGTTACAAATAGATTCAAGGGATTGGATCTGATAGACAGAGTTCCTGATGAATGATGGATGGAGGTTCTTGACATTGTACCGGAGGCAGTGACTAAGACCATCCTTGAGGAAAAAGAAATGAAAAATGGCAAAATGGTTGCCTGAGGAGGCCTTACAAATAGCTATGAAAAGAAAAGAAGTGAAAGGCAAATGAGAAAAGGAAAGATATATCCATTGAATGCAGAGTTCCAAAGAATAGCAAGGAGAGATTAAAAAAAGCCTTCCTCAGTGATCAATGCAAAGAAATAAAGGAAAACAATAGAATGGGAAAGACTAGAGATCTCTTCAAGAAAATTAGAGATACCAAGGGTACATTTCATGCAAAGTTGGGCACAACAAAGGACAAAATAGGTATGGACCTAACAGAAACAGAAGATATTAAGAAGAGGTGTAAAGAATACACAGAAGAACTGTACAAAAAGAGCTTCATGACCCAGATAATCAAGATGGTGTGATCACTCACCTAGAACCAAACATCCTGGAATTCAAAGTTAAGTGGCCCTTAGGAAGCATCACTTCAAACAAAGCTAGTGGAGGTGATGGAATTCCAGTTGAACGATTTCAAATCCTAAAAGATGACGCTGTGCAAGTGCTGCACTCAATATGCCAGCAAATTTGGAAAACTCAGCAGTGGACACAGGACTGGAAAAGGTCAGTTTTCATTCCAATCCCAAAGAAAGGCAATGTCAAAGAATGCTCAAACTACCACACAGTTGCACTCATCTCACAAGCTAGCAAAGTAATGCTCAAAATTCTCCAAGCCAGGCTTCAACAGTACAAGAATCATGAACTTTCAGATGTTCAAGCTGGATTTAGAAAAGGTGGAGGAACTAGAGATCAAATTGCCAACATCTGTTGGGTCATTGAAAAAAAAAGTGAATTCCAGAAAAACAACTACTTCTGCTTTCTTGACTATGCAAAGCTTTTGACTGTGTGGATCATAACAAACTCTGGACAATTCTTTGTGAGATGGGAATACCAACCTGCCTCCTGATAAATCTGTATGCAGGTCAAGAAGCAACAGTTAGAACTGAACATAGAACAAGAGACTGGTTCCAAATCGGGAAAGGAGTACATCAAAGATGTATACTGTCACCCTCCATCTGTAACTTATATGCAGAGTACATCATGAGAAATGTTGGACTGGATGAAGTATAAGCTGGAATCAAGATTGCCAGGAGAAATATCAACAACTTCAGATATTCCAGTGACACCACCCTTATGGCAGAAAGAGAAGAAAACTAAAGAGCCTCTTGATGAAAGTGAAAGAGGAGAGTGAAAATATTGGCTTACAACTCAACATTCAGAAAACTAACATCATGGCATCTGGTCCCATATCTTCATGGCAAATAGATGGGGAAACAATGGAAACAGTGACAGACTTTATTTTCTTGGGCTCCAAAATCACTGCAGGTGATGACTTCAGCCATGAAATTAAGACTCTTGCTCCTTGGAAGAAAAGTTATGACCAACCTAGAAAGCATATAAAAAAGCTGAGACATTACTTTGTCAACAAAGGTCCATCTACTCAAGGCTATGGTTTTTCCAGTGGTCATGTATGGATGTGAAAGTTGGACTATAAAGAAAGCTGAGCACAGAAGAATTGATGCTTTTGAACTGTGGTGTTGGAGAAGGTATTCTGAGCATACCTTGGACAGCAAGAGATCCAACCAGTCCATCCTAAAGGAAATCAGTCCTAAATGTTCATTGGAAAGACTTTTGCTGAACCTGAAACTCTTATACTTTGGCCACCTGATGCAAAAAACTGACTCATTTAAAAAGACCCTGATGCTTGGAAAGATTGAATGTGAGAGGAGAAGGGGACAACAGAGGATGAGATGGTTGGATGGCATTACCGACTCAATGGACATGAGTTTGAGTAAGATCTGGGAATTCTCAATAGACAGGGAAGCCAGGCGTGCTGCAGTCCATGGTGTCACAAAGAGTCAGACATGACTGAGTGACTGAACTGAACTGAACTGAACTGATCACATAAGAAGTTCTATATATATTATATTCCTGTATCACAGCTACCAGTTAAATTTTAATAAATATGAACCAGGCTTTTCACTGTTGAAAAAAAAAATAGAATTAATCTCATAGTAATAAAATATATTTATATAACATACACTATTTACAGCATGATTATCATAATGCTATTTCATTCACATTTAGTTCACTCAGTTTTCATTTTATTTTAATGAGTATTTCAAACATATCAATTGTCCATTACCATGATGCCACCATTATCTATTTTAAAATATTAAGTCTATATTTTCTACTTCAAAAATGAATCTTATTTCTTAGAATTCTTAAATAGAGCAACATGCAATGAAATGAGTTCTGTCCACATTTTTGTTATCTTAACCTACACGTTGTTCTTGATGCTTTATACTAAAAAGTTCTTTTTAAGTTGTCTTTAATCTTTTATCCTCAAATTTTCTTTTTTAAGTCCTATGGTTGTGTTCTTATTGGAATACATTCAACACAGTTATTATTGGCCTCGTTCAATGCCAGGCATATTTGCAAATATTCTCAATGACAGTGACTTTTCAAATAATATTACAGTACTATTTATATTTAATCATGTATTTTCTGGATCTTTATAGTTCTTTTTAAAGAAATACTTTTTAAATTATATTTTATTTTACTGAAATATAATTGACATGTAACACTGTATTATTTTAGGTATATGATACAATGATTCAACATTGGTATATTCTGAAAATTGATCACCACCATAAAAATAGTTAACAACCATCACCACCCATAGTTATATTTTTTTCCTTCTGATGAGAACATTTAAGATTTACTCGCTTATTAATTTTTAAATATGTAATGTCATTATCATTATTATATTACCATTAGCTATGGTCACCATGCTGTATATTATCTTATTGGTTCTTCTATTGAGAACTTTCTTTTCACTTCCAAATTCATAAATAGTTTGGGATCATTGACATAATCCTGAATAATGATATTCAATAAAAATAATACTTTCCTTGTAACTTTAACACAGTCAAGACTTCCTGCAGTGTTAGGTGCTTCTAAGTAAAATTAGAGGTCACTCTAAGTAAAATTTTGCTTTTATATTTAATGACATTACATCTATTTTCTTTTGACTGGTCACATAGCAGTTGGAGTCCATATTATTTTACATGTGGGGTGCTTTTTTTCTCCAGAAGGAAAAAATCATGAAAATATTTAAGGTAACATTACATTCATATGCCATTAAATTCTTACTCCTCAAGACATACTACAGTGTCAGCATAACTGATAATTTGGCTTTGGTGGTGGGGCACTGACATTTTTAATCATAGATACACAACTGAACACTCCCTCCTCCTGAAAACATTTTTCTCTTGGCTCCCTGGAAATCACAACCCTTTGATTTTCTCTTACCTCACTAGCCAGTCTTTAGATCTTCCTTCTTTTTTAGTATAAGTGTTTACAGCTATAAATTTTCCCCTGAATACAATTGTCCCTTCATTATATCAGTTTTGGTATGTTGAATTTTCATTTTCACTCATCCCTAACTGTTTCCTAGTTTCCCTGGTGATTTCTTCTTTGACACATTAGTTGTTTGAGAGTGTCTCATTTAATTTTCACATATTTGTGAATTTTCCAGATTTCTTTCTATTATTACTAGAAAGTTTCACTTCAGTGTGGTCATAAAAAATCCTTTTATGATTTCACACTTTAAGTCTTTTTTTGTCGATTAACATATCTGACCATCCCATTCTAAAACTGAAATGACTGTTTTAGCACTCCTAATCCCATTTAAACCTGCTCTATCTTTTCCCCTGTGGCACTGACCACCTTCTAACATAGCTGTAATTTACTTATTTACCAATGCTTATCATTCAGTGTCTGTCAACCCCTCTAGAAGATAAGCCCCATAAAGGCAAATTTTTTTGACTCTTTTGTTCACTGATGTATCCACAGCTCTTAGCATGGTGTCTGGAAGTAAGCAGTAGCTCCATATATATTTGATAAATAAATGGAGGAATGAACTATCACCTCATCTCTCAGTCTCTTTCATTTCTACAGCTTCTATACATGTATTAAGGAGAAGATCTTCCTGATCAACAGTCCATTTTCACATTGATAACAAGGTCCTCCGTGAATATTAACTAGGACCCATTTAGGTTATGTGATTCAGAAATGGAATAAATACATTTTGTGGAAACTTGAAACACTCTGCTTTCCACATTTTTTACTCTTCTATTCCCTTCTATCTATGTATTGGAATTTGTCTATTTCCCCCAGGTGAACACTTAAATTTTTAACAATATGTTTCAAGTACAAAATTATTATGTTTCTAGGAATTTGGAAGAAAATTAAGAAGCAAATAATTTTCACTTTATCAAAGCTTTTTCTTTTTTTCATGGAAACCATTTTCCCTTCTGTACTCCTTGAAGTCTTTACACTCCATTCACTGTGGTATGTGGTCACTGCTTTTATAGGTATTATTTGCTTTTTGACACCTCATAACTTGCAATTCGCAGCAAACCTCACTTGTGCTCTGCTGCATTCTCTGTACATGGTCTACCCCAGCACTGTCCACTCCACCAAAAATGTGCTCATTTATGGCCATCAGACATGCTGACAAGGCTAAGGTGCTGAAAGTGAAAGTGAAGTTGCTCAGTCATGTCCGACTCCTAGCGACCCCATGGACTGTAGCCTACCCGGCTCCTCCGCCCATGGGATTTTCCAGGCAAGAGTACTGGAGTGGGGTGCCATTGCCTTCTCCGGGCTAAGGTGGTAGTATTTATCATTTTAAAAGCACTTCTCATTTCTACCAGAAACAAGTTTTGAACTTTTTTTTTCTTCTCCAAAATTCATACATCACAGAAAAATAGAATTACAAAAAATAACAAAAAATTGAGACAAAGGGATTGTATGTGTCTGTGTTTATAAAAATTAATTTTATGAATTCTGCATATTTTCCAGGCATGGGACATATATTTATTTATCTCTAAGATTACTGGGAGTGAAAGCAAAATAAGCAAAACAGAACTGTTTATCATTAACACAAGTAAAATATTATGTTTAAACTTTTGTGGATCACATTCTATCTTTTTATTTTCTCCAAAGTTGACACCAAATGGACCATTAGAAATATTTTTGAGCAGGCTTATTTCTTCAATGTTTAACATTTTAAATCATAGTTTGTGTAAATCATGAATATCACCATATAAACTATGAAATTTGATGGAAAAATATACTTTTTTCCTTCACTTTTAATAATATTTTTAAATGTTTATACATTTAAAGTAATCTTTTCCTACCTTTTGGAAAACATTAAAATAATGTCCTCTATGCTAGTTCCCCAAAACATTCACATGACTGAGTTTCCCATCACCACTTCCCTTAGGAAAGCCTAGCATTTCAAAAGAAGAATATTATTTCCTAGGTTGCCATAGCCAAAAGGTTCTTTTTTTTCTCCCTAGACTTACTCCTGCCTCAGATTATCAATGTAATGATAGAAATATCTTGAGTGAGATTTTAACATGTGAAGTCACTCAGTTGTGTCTGACTCTTTGCAATGCCATAGACTGCCAGGTTCCTCTGTCCATGGAATTCTCCAGGCCAGAATATTGGAGTGGGTAGCCGTTCCCTTCTCCAGGGGATATTCCCAACCCAGTGATGGAACCCAGGTTTCTCACATTGAAGGTGCATTCTTTACCATCTAAGCCACAAGTGAAGCCCAAGTAGACCATGGATTCCTATAAAATAAAACATATCCATCCTCAATAACATGCTCTCATTTTCCCCTTGTCTGACACATGCCTCATAAAATTCAGTTCAGGTTCTAAATGACCACTGTCTCCAGATATGACAAAGGTTACAAAAGATTATTAAAAACTTTCCAGTTCCAGTTCTAGTTCAGTTGCTTAGTCATGTCCGACTCTTTGCGACCCCATGAATTGTAGCACACCAGGCCTCCCTGTCTGTCACCAACTCCCGCAGTTTACTCAAACTCGTGTCCATGGAGTCACTGCTCAGTATATATGGGTGAGATGACACATAGTTAAGCCCCATGATGTGCCAGTTGATATACAGTAATTTTTAAAATTTGGGTCTTACTTACCTTTGTTTGAGATTATCTCATCAACACTGGAAATAAGGTACACTTTACCAGGAACCCAGAGATCTTTAGAGTAATGGTCAGCAAGCCCTGGTATACACATCATGATAGTCAGTTCAGTTCAGTTGCACAGTCATGTCTGACTCTTTGAGACCCCATGAACTGCAGCATGCCAAGCGGAAGTTGGTCATGTCCATCACCAACTCCCAGCTTGCTCAAACTCATGCCCATTGAGTTGGGGATGCCATCCAAACATCTCATACTCTGTTGTCCCCTTCTCCTTCTGTCTTTAGTCTTTCCCAGCATCAGGGTCTTTTCCAACGAGTCAGTTCTTTGCATCAGATGTCCAAAGTATTGGAGTTTCAGCTTCAGCATCAGTGTTTCCAAATGAATATTCAGGACTGATTTCCTCTAGGATTGACTGGTTGGATCTCCTTGCAGTCCAAGGGACTGGACTGCAAGAATCCTCTCTAACACCACAGTTCAAAAGCATCAGTTTTTGATGTTCAGCTTTCTTTATAGTTCAGCTCTCATATCCATACATGACTACTGGGAAAACCATAGCTTTGACTGGATGGCAAAGTTGGCAAAGTACTGTCTCTGCTTTTTAATATGCTGTCTAGGTTGGTAATAGCTTTTCTTCCAAAGAGTAAGGGGACATGCTCAGTGTATCTTTAATCCAATTTTCTTTTGATGGGTGGGGCTGTGTTCCCTCCTAGTTGTTTGACTTGAGAGCAAACAATGTTGGAGGTAATGAAGATAATGGTGACTTCTTTCAAAATGTCCAGTGCATGCACTGCCCCACTCAGTGCCCCCGACCCTGCAGCAGGCCACCGCCAACCCATGCCTCCACTGGAGACTCCTGAACACTCACAGTCAAGTCTGGGTCAGTCTCTTTTGGGGTCACTGCACATATCATGACACCAAATATAATTTCTTAGGGAAATCTACACAATTGTCAGAATAAAATTCAGATATGTGGGATATATACTGTCCTTTGTTTTCCTGCTGCATATAGCTTTTGTTCAATAAAATTGTCTTATTTATTCATTAGCAATTATAATTACATAAGGATTTAATTCTTTTAATTTTTAAGTTTCTCATATATTTTGTTTTTAAAGCATTTTTTAAGTTTGTATTACATTTTTACAGAAGAGGAAACTGAAGTAGAGTGAGTTCAAATAAGTCTACTCTAGGTCGGCTGGTGAACAAGCAGCAGTGCCCATCCCCTGTCTGAGTCTGTGCTACACACTAGGCAATATTACCTCCTTATGAAACATGAGAGCACTTTTTGGTTGATAAATTGCCATTTTTTTTTTAAACAACAGCAGTAAAATGTTTTTTTTAACTTGTTCTGAAATGAATATCTCCCTTCCATTTAGAGTTTGGTTTACCCACTGGATAATATAATTATGCTGGCTTAAATATTTTATTTATTAAACATGTAACAATTGTGCTCTTCAGACTTGGGATAGAATAATTCAGTCTAAAATGGAACACAAGTTTAGAGGGACTAGAGCCTAAACAATGTTCTTGGGAAATCAAGTTAAAGCCCCTTCTGCTAAATAAAAGTGCTGAATGATTTTCATATGCCCCAGATGCCTCACACCTTTATACACATAGCACTTGCTTTCTGTTCCCCACTTGGAAAATCAGGTAAGGAACAAAGTGAGCCTCACATCATGCTTATATTGCCAATAAACAGGGCATTAAAATGAGACCAAAATCAGTCTGACAATTAACTTTAGTGTCTATTTTCTTCTCGTCACAGAAATGCAGCTCTCATTGACATCAAAGGGAGCTACATGCTGAAACAGGGAAGAGAATGGACTCCCCAAGCACCGTGGAGAAAGCTATATGTTAAGCTCCAAACCATAAATGCCCTCTTTCTGCATCACCAATTTCAATTAACTGCTCTTAAATCTACATTTTGGTTTATTGCCCAAATTAATAAGTACTTCTTTATTTGCCAAACAAGAATCCCAAATTACAGATATGAAAATAAGTTACTTAAGATGCCAAGGTCACACCATACTGTAACACTCCATTAGTCTTCTCTTTCCTCTGGGAAAGACTAAGGATAGGTTTTAAATGTAATCTCTACAGTTCACAATCTTTTTACAATACACTGTGATAATAAATTATATAAAATATTAAATATAAATATCCAATTAATAATATTTTAATAATATCACTCAACAATCCATCGCCCCATTAAGTCACTTTCTTAGGTAACTTTTCGTTTCTCTTCTATATTTTGATCTTTAATTGTTGGTCATGACACAATTGCTGATATACCTCATTGAACATCAGGTGCATAGAAAATACCTGTCTCTTTATGCATATGCAGTAATCAGTATGAGAAAACCAACTCTATTAAACTTCTTGAGAAAGAATATGTATGCACATGTATACACGCTTCCTTTAAAAATGTTAACCTGCAAGTCTTTGCATGTTTTATCACTTATAGATAAATATTAGATAGATAGAGATACAGATATAAATATATATAGTTTATATAACTATATATAGACAGTCATATGTTATTTCTAGTATTTATTACTAATAGCTCATATGGTATTCTTTGCATTAATTTGGTATTACTTATATAATGCCAGAGTTCTAAGCAAAGAAGTCCACCGAGCACAAATGCCCATTTCCTAGTGGGATGGCTTTCAACTATCCAGTGGAGATGAAATATCACTAGAGAAGAGATTGCTTCAGTTATGCATTCTAGGGGCTCATGAATTGAGTTAACTTAAATGGCACAAAATGAAATACTTGCCTTCAGCAATATTTACTGGAAGTGAGGTTACCTATAATATTTCAATATTATTAAAATTAATAATGAAATAAGAATAAGGAGATTTGACTTATAAATTCTATTTAGGGTGAAAACTTTAAGGGATATAATGATACTGCATCTCATCAAATTGAGAAATTTAATTTTAAAGAATAAACCTGGGATAAGTAATTGACACAATCATCTTTTAATGAAGTAAAATTGAGAGAATAATATTCACTTCACAGGCTTATTGTGAATATTGAATGGGGTAGTTCATTTTTAGAGCTTAGAGTGTACCTGAAATACCATAAATGCTTCATATATGTATTCATTATTGTTAGTAGTAGTAATAGTAAAAGTTTATTCAAAATTTTTTATCACAAAGTATATTTTAATACATTTAAAATATATTACACAGATTATCAAAAGCACAATCCTCTTTAGACCTGCTTGTACATACTAGCTGTTATATTCAATGAACTTCCCTCTACTCTTGAGAAAATTTTGCCCCTGACTCTAGAGAGCAGAGGTGCTGTTAGTCAAGAATTCTCTCAACTACCAAAACAGGTAGAAACTTAACTATGTTTTCTCACTTCTTTTCTTCCTTTTCTTTTGTTAAAATTCTTTGCCTTTTTTGAATCTGTATCTTTTCACCATTTCAGTCATATTCTATAATTATTTGACTGTCATTAAATAGTTCAACCTGCACAAATTCAAACACTTACAAAAGCTAGTTTAGTATGGAGAAATAAGAGCTGAGAATTGTAATTTCTTTCTTTGAAAGAGAGTGGTAGCTAGCTATTTGGCCATAATAGCCATTTCCATCAGATTAATGGGTCCAATATTTCCCAAATCTTCTAAATTCTCAAGGGAGGTCTGAATTATATAATGCCATGGGAAATTTCTCTTTAGAATTCATATGGGCTTCTAAACAAATAATAATAATAATAACAATAATAAAAACAAATCAATGGACCACAGGGTATCGTATTTGCTAACAACTCAGATTCTCTCTTTTGTTTTCTGAAAATTCAATCTTTTTTATTTTTAAAACTTGGTCATAAGCTTATGCTTCTTCCTAACATTTTAAAATGGTCAAGGGTCTCTAATTTAAAACAAAAAAACAATGAATAGAAAAACTCCCTTGCACTTACTTTTTCTACTGCCTTATCTGTTTTATTCACTTCACAATCTTCTTGAAAGTGTACCAATACATGAACATCTCAAAGTCTCTTTTCCACCTCTAACCCCTCCAACAAAATTTCTTTGGCTAAAATTCTCCAAATCTCTCCTGCCCCAATTTTCTCTCAGGGTTTACTACATCAGTCTCTTAACAGGATTTCACATCTTTTTAGAGGACTCCACTCCTTTATTTTTTGAAGCAAAGATCTCTGTTGACTTTTTCCCTATATCCTCAGGGCATGTTTTCTTAACATTCTATGCTTTACTCCTTCCTTTCTCCAAGTTTGAGTGTTAGTTTTCCCAAGGTCTCAGTCTTCTCTCACCCTGAATATTCTAGGTGATCTCATTCATCCCAGTGTCCTAAATCTATAGATACAGTTCAGCTTTTTCTCCTACACACCAAATCAATGTAAACAACTGGCCAACAGAATATCCCAGAAATTTCTCAAACTCAGTTCTCATAGTTCAGAAGTCAGAGCTCGAGTTTGCGGGTAAGTCTGCATTTAGCAATAAAGAAAGAACCAGAATTCATGTGTCCCTGGGCACCAGAGCTGCTATGGGTGCCAGAACCCTGACAGGGGGATGGGTGGAAGGAGGCCAGGACAGTGATCATGCTAGCAAGTGAGAGGGACTGTGGCAGCCCTTTCCACTAAACCAATAAAAGCCACAAAAGCCACTAAACCACTAAAGCCATTGAGGGCACTGAGGAGTTAATTGGTGCTGAGCAAATCTGGGTCAGTGCTTTAATTGAAGCTGATACAGGTGCCATGGAGGGGTTTGTAAGCTCTAACATAAACTTACCTGCTCCTTGACTTGAAGTCCTGAAAATCTATTCTCCACAAGTAGCCAGTGTATTAAGTCCAAAATGAAATTTTATTCTATTCTTCTGAGTTAAAACTGTCCAATATTTCTCTACTACTGTCAGTCTAAAAGTCCATATATCCTAAAATAGCCTGCAGACTCCAGCATGCTCTGTCCTCTGACCACTTGACCATCCTATTCTCAAGCTATGTCAAAACATAGATCGCTTGATGATCCAGCTAAATTGAACTCCTTTAAGTTCCTTGAAAACACTGCTTTTTTTTTTTTCTTTCTTTTGGACCTTTGTGCGTGTTCTTTGCTCTGCTAATACATTCTTTCTTTCTGTTCTCTTATAATAGCTAAGTCTCCTTGTAACTCTTGAGGTTGGAACTTAAAATACGACTTCCTTTAGAAAGACATTTCTAATTGCTTCCAAGTAACTGGATGATTGCCCTGTCATAGTGTTGTAGCCACAGGTTCTGGGAAACAAACTCACTCAGAAGGACAATGCAGATAGTGGAATGCAGTTTATTACACCTGCAGGGCCAAGGCAGTGTATCCTCTTATCCAAGGACACCGACCACTTTTTGTGAAAATCTTATATACCCTAAGTGTACGTGCACAAACCTGCCTTCCCAAATTCCCTGAAACTAGTCTGAACAAAGGAAAAAGAAAGATACAACCAAAGTTAACCCGTGATTCATATGCCCTAAGCCTAGGTAGATAGAAGTGGACAATTATCAGTAGGCCTGTGGTCATACTCCAATAAGCATAATAGAATATATAATTCTATTCAGTTACATACATAATTAGGGTATTCTTTTGGGCAATGGAGAACACTTGGGCTCTCCCTTCTGGGGGTCTGGTTTTCCAGTTGTATGTCATTTCATAGATCCTGGGCATATAGCTCAAAGTCCACAGTCTGGCCCAAGATGGAGTACTGCTTTCAAGATAGAGCCGGTTCTGTTTCCTCCTTCAATAGCACACTGTATTTTCATGAAAATGCATCTATTTACTTGCAAGTATCCATCTTTGCAAGTATGAGCCAGGGCTTCCCTGGTGGCTCAGAAGGTAAATAATCCACCTGCGATGTAGGAGACCTGGGTTCGATCACTGGATTGGGAAGATCCCCTGGAGGAGTACATGGCAACCCACTCCAGTTTTCTTCCCTGGAGAATCCCCATGGACAGAGGAGCTTGTCCAGCTACAGTCCATGGGATCACAAAGAGTCAGACACAACTGAGCAACTAAGCATAGCACATCCATCTTTGGGGGGTTTCCCAAGTGGGACCAGTGGAAAAGAACCGGCCTACCAATGCATGAGACATAAGAGATACGGATTGGATTTCTGAGTTGAGAAGATCCCATGGAGGAGGGTATGGGAACACACCCCAGCATACTCTTGCCTGGAAAATCCCATGGACAGAGGAGCCTAGCAGGCTACAATCCATGCATGCATGCATGCTCAACTGGTTAGTCGTGTCCAACTCTTTGTGACCCCATGGATTGTAGTCCAACAGGCTCCTCTGTCCATGGGATTTTACCAGGCAATAATATTGGAGTGGGTTGCCAGTTTCTTCTCCAGGGGATCTTACCAGCCCAGGAACTGAATCCACATCTCCTGTATCTCCTGCATTGGCAGGTGGTTCTTTACCAATGAAACACTTGGGAAGCCTGGGCTACAGTCAGTGGGGCCCCGAAGAGTTTGACAGGACAGAGCTGTTGAACATCCATGCACACATTCATTAATAAACTCTAAATTCCTTAAGAACAAATATTATGTCTCTGTTATTCACCGTTGTGTTCACTGAGCTCAGTGATGTAGTAAGAGTTCAATAAATGTTACGGAATCAATTCATGACTACAATCTAATTGTAGGATCCTCTACAAAAGTAAAGTGTTTTGAGTCCTTGCAGGTGTACACTGGTACCTTTCAGAGAACTTGGAAGACAATCCAAGTGCTTGTTATAGAGGTATTATTGAGGTATTCACTGTATTATTAAACCAATTTAGGAGGACTGTTCTGCTTTCTTTGTCTGTGATATACTCTGTATTTCTGTTTAATTTTTTTTTTCCCTTTTACTCCTTGTTTTCTTCTTTTCTATCCAAGGGAAAATAAACCAGATTTTTTTTTTCCTGATAGGAGCTGATTTAGACTTCAATCCTTTGCCAGGGTGTGGCTGCCACAAGAAGGAAAAAACAAAGGTGATCACTCATTTAGTAGGAAGTGCTATAAAGAAACCAATGCCTTTTCCCTTGCCCAGGTGCACTTTTGCACTTTTTCTGGTGTCTTCCTTATCTAAGCATTATCACCTTAAATTCTAATTGTCAGTTTATTTGTTGTCCACTCCCACTAACTGAGAACTGCTTGAAGGCAGAGATTGATTCAGTACCCTTGTGTAATAAACATCTCATACAGAACTTATGTAAGTGTTTAAAGACTGTATAATGTGAAATATATAATAAAATTATTCTTCCTAGAAGTAGCAAGCTATAAATATGACAATTATTCATTAGAATTAAAAAATATACATCAGATATGAGTTGGATTAAATGATCTTTAAGTATCATTTCTTCCAACTAGAGTTCTGTAACACTTTGTAAGATGATAAATATGTGTATGGGAGGTGTATAGGATAATGTATGGGTAGAAAATAAAGACCTATAAACCACAGCAGAAAATGAAGATGCAAAGTTAAGTCTGTTTATTATAAGTATAATTATTTATTGGAACTTCTTTTTTAACATGACAATAAAGCAGACATTGGACTAGTTTATTCCTACCTGAAGTTAAAAACCTTCTAGTCAAAGTTCTTTTTTTTTAAATTTATTCCCGTTCAGCTTTGTATTATAGTATAAATAATTCTAAAACATTTCAAATTTTCAAATTCAAATATGAACTTCTCAAGAATTATGCTGCAATAGCTAAATGGCACTATAAAATAAAACAGTTGGGCTGTGAATATGAAAAAACTATACTCAAATACAGTTGTTCAAAGTTTTATGCATTAAATACTGAATTATGAGTAATCAGTCATTCTTAAAAGGTGCATTTTATTTGAAATACTAAAATATTCCTGAAGAGACAGTAATTTGCTCTTACTCAATGCTCCAATATATAGAAGCAGTAATGCTTATGCAGTGGAGATAAACTGCTCTTTTAAATTTACCAAGAGTTCCTCATATTGCTCAAAGTGAAATGAATCTGATTTTAAAATTATTGAAACTGACAAAACGGCAGATATGGGATGTATAAATAGTTTCAGAATTTCAGATTGGACATTGGAATTGTGTTGGGAAATGCTCTCCCTTTACTCCGGTCGGGTTGATGTTAGAGCAACAGAGACTCATGCAGATTTGAGGCAATCTTGAACCAGTGGTGAAGTTTCAATGAAGAAAAATAACATGGAGGTACTAAGAAGTCATTAAGGCTCAGTTATAGCTGAAGGAAATAGCTAGTATTTATCCACCCTCCTCACATTTGCGTTCTCCCACCATCCTCCTCCACCACACTCACAAAGAGAGTCAGTGGGAATTGACCATAGGCAAAATGTTTCAAGAAAATAGATGGTACTAGAAGTGAAAAGACTGCTAGATTCTAAGACCACATTATCTGGTGCCCATTTCTTAAGGTGTATCTTCTTGTATTATAGTTCTTGGTATTATATCAAACCTCAACAAATTTATATTACATACTACAAGCTGTGTTGTAAAGAAAAGGTATGAAATCACTTCTTTGTCTGAGAAATGGTAATATTTGGAACATTAAAGCAAGACAAAGACAACTCTGGAAGGAAACTGCATGAAGACATGGCAAGAAGCAGCCAGGATCAATTTGCTTATTAGAGAAGTATTCCTTGGGAATCCTCAGAAATAGTAAGGAAGGTCAATCCATGAAAGACATGTTTTCTGTAATCAGATAGGACTGGGGACATGGGCTATGTTATGTTGGTATTAGAGGAAGAGAATCTGCTTTGGATAAATAACTTGGGGAGTGTAAGCCCTAGAATTATGTGCATGCTGCTGCTGCTGCTAAGTCGCTTCAGTCGTGTCTGACTCTGTGAGACCCCATAGATGGCAGCCCACCAGGCTCCCCTGTCTCTGAGATTCTCCAGGCAAAAGCACTAGAGTGGGTTGTTATTTCCTTCTCCAATGCGTGAAAGTGAAGTCTCTCAGTCGTGTCCGACCCTTAGCGACCCCATGGACTGCAGCCCACCAAACTCCTCCATCCATGGGATTTTCCAGGCAAGAATACTGGAGTGGGGTGCCATTGCCTTCTCCATTTATGTGCACAGTATAGAGTAAATCAATTAACACAAACAAACACTCATGCACTTTTTAAAAGTTTGCAGTCCAAAAGTTTGCTTGGATATTAAATGTTAGAAACCTGGATCAAGGAAAGGTGTCTCAAAAGCCTCTTTACCTTATCTATCTCCTTCTCTAATATTCAGTGCTTGGATACCACATGGCTCTCTCTTTCACAGTCTCCTACTTTCAAAGCTTATTGACATAACATAGATCAAAACACAGTCTTAATTGCAAACCAGCAGCTCTTTTAAAACTGTTTTTGAACAGACAGAATAGGTCCAATCTCTTTCTTATGAAAGAAGAGGTCTTTCATAAGACCATCTTGACAGAGGTCTTCCCTTCCTACTTTTTTTTAACCTGAACTTTGTAGGAAAATATAAAATGATGGTGAGTTGCCGCTGATGGAACTTTCTAGATTGAGAGCACTATCTGTAGCAGGCCCTGATTTTTCTTGACAATTCAAAGCAGCAAGGACATAGGGATTTTGAGCTGTGACAAATGGGTTAAGGGGCACTAATGAGGACAAAGGGAAATGTCACTCTCCAGGCTCTTCCTGGATCATGATGAGACATAAAGATGAGGTGGGTAGAGGGGTGATATTAAGCTGTAACTATTGGAGGGAAATACATGGAATGATAGTAAAAGAAAGCAAATTGTAAGCACTAGCTCTGAAGCTAGAAAATTCTGAAACACTGTTCTTGGGAGCATGATTTGATATCGTTACCACTTACACAACAGACCTGGCTTTTCTCTTAGAGAAATATTCATTAGAACACTGTTCTTAATGCTTGTTTTACACATACTGAGGCAAAAAGCCTTTCCCCAACAATTTAATTGATTAATCACACCTTTGTTCAAGTGTAATTTCCTCTTTTTTATTAGAAAACTTTTTTTGGTATACCAACCAAAAACAGTTGTTAAGTTTGGTTTGTGCAACTTATTATTTTGGGGAAGATTAGTATATCTTATCTCTGTGATAATTATTTAAATGTTAATTACTGTTAATATTTTTAGAAACCTATACACCAGCCATTCTTTTAACATATAATCTTATGTGTCTTGTGTAAATGCATATAAAACATTGAAAAGATCATCTGTAATTACTGACCACTTAACAAATATAAAACATAAAGAATAGAAGATAATTAAATCAAGTTTATTATATTTAAAAGGAAGTGCTCAATAATGCAAAGTTATTAGAGTACCTCTGCCTCCTTAACCATATTAACTATATAAGCATCTGAGAATAATTCTGCATTTTAATAGTTATCTCAGATTTGATATGTCATATTTATTAAGTTAAAATTAAGAAATGAAGTCTTCAAGGATGGTGCAACATATGCAAATCAATCAATATAATATATCACACACAAAAAAGAAAAAAAATGCACATGATCATCTCAATAGATGCAGATAAAGCATTTCACAAAATTCAATATCCCTCATGATAAAAATTCTTACTAAAGTGAGTATAGAGGGAACATATCTCAACATAATAAAAGCCATTTATGACAAACCCACAGCCAATGGTAAAAAGTTGAAAGCCTTCCTGATAAAATCTGGAACGAGACAGACATGCTCACTCCTACTACTTCTGTTCCACATAGTGTTGAAGTCCTAGTCCCAGAAATCAGTCAAGGAAAAAAAAGAAAGATATTCAAGCTGTAAGGGGAGAGGTGAAATTGTCATTATATGCAGATGACATGATACTATATATAGGAAACCTGAAGGAATCCACACAAAAACTACTGCTTAATAAATGAATTCAGCAAAGTAGGAAGATAAAAGATTACAATTCAGAAATCAATTACATTTCTTTACACTAACAATGAAATAACAGAAAGGGAATGTAAAAAAAAAAAAAAAAACTTTTCAAATTGCACCAACCAAAAAGTACTTTGGAGTAAGTCTGACCAAGGAGGTGAAAGACTAATATGCTGAGAACTATAAAACATTAATAAAGGAAATTAAAAAGGATTCAAAGAAATAAAATCCCATGGTCTTGGAAAAAGAAAATGAATACAGTTTAAATGGTAATACTATACAAAGGAAACTCCATATTTAATACAATCCATATCAAATTATCCATAACACTTTTCACAGAATTAGAACAAATAATCCAAAAATTTGTATGGATTCATAAAAGACTCAGAATTGCCAAAGATATCCCGAGGATAAAAAGCAAAGCAGGAGGTATAACTTTCCCAGACTTCAGACAGAACTACAGTAATCTAAACAGTATGATATTGGTACAAAAACAGACAAACAGATCAATGGAACGGAATATAGAGTCCAGAAGTAAACCCACACACCTATAATCAATTAATCTTGACAAAGGAAGCAAGAATATAAAATGGAAAAAAGTTTCTTTAGCAAGCTTCATGAAAATAAAGTAAATCAGATCACATCCTCACACCATGCACAAAAACAAACTCAAAATGGCTTAAAGACTTAAATATAAGATGTGGTACCATAAAACCAGAAGAGAGCCTAGGCAGAATATTCTCTGACATAAATCATACTAAAGTTTTCTTAGGTCAGTCTCCTAAGGCAATAGAAATAAAAGCAAAGATAAACTAATGGGACCTAATCAAGCTTACAAGCTTCTACACAGTAAAGTAAATCACAAAAAAAAAAAAAAAAAAGAAAAGACAACCTACAGAATGGGAGACAGTATTTACAAATGATCGGACTGACAAAGCCTTAGTCTCCAAAATATACAAACAGGTCATATAGCTCAACAACAAAATAAAGTCAATTCAATAAAAAAATTGGCAGAAGATCTTAATAGATATTTCTCCAAAGAAGGCATACAGATGGCCAGTAGGCACATAAAAGGATGTTCAATATCACTAATTATTAGAGAAATGCAAATCAAAACTGCAGTGAGGTAAGACCTCACCCTGGTCAGAAAAGCCATCATTAAATCATATAGAAATAGCAAATGCTGGAGAGACTATAGAGAAAAAGAAACCCTCCTACACTGTTGGTGGGAATGTAAGTTGGTATATAAACTATGAAAAAGAGCATGGAGGTTCCTTAGAAAATTAAAAATAGAATTACCATAAGATCCAACAATCTCATTCTTGGTCATATACTTGAACAAAACTATAATTAAAAAAGATACATGCACCCCTATGTTCCTAGCAGTACTATTCACAATAGCCAAGACATGGAAACAACCTAAATTCCATTGACAGATGAAAGGATAAAGAAGATGTGGTATTATATATACAACAGAATAACATTCCATTATAAAAATGGACAAAATAATGCGATTTGCAGCAACATGGATGCAACTAGAAATTCTCATATTAAGTGAAGCCAAAAAGAGAAAGACAAATACCATACGATAGCAACTGTATATGGAATCTAAAATATGGCACAAATGAATCTGTCTACGAAATAGAATTATACTCACAGACATAGAGCTCAGACGTGTGCTTTCCAAGGGTTGGGGAGGGAGAGGGATAGACTGGGAGTTTGTGGTATGCAGATGCAAACCATTATATTTATAATGTATAAATAGCAAGGTCCTACTGTATAACACAGGCAACTATTCCAGTCACCTGTAATAAATCATAATGGAAAGCATATTTTTTTAAAAATAATTCAAATGTGTGTATAACTGAGTCAATTTGCTGTGCAACAGAGATTGGCACAATATTGCAAATCAACTATACTTCAATAAAAACAAAATTAAAAAAATAAAGCCTGCATAAATAAAATGTACTTGAACATTAATTTAAAATATCAGCATTTTAAATATTTTTACTAAAAACACAGAACAAGGTAAAATTTTTTAAAGTCTATTTTTAATTTTTTGTTTTAAATTATTGTGGTACTTATATCCATAAGAATATGTTTAAAATAGCACATAATTATAAATTTTCAAGATCTAGACCAACTTTCCTGTTATTTTCTGTGCATGATAGTTTTATAGTTTTCGTATGTTCAGTTTTCTAAAGGTAGACTTTCTACCTCTCAACAAACTTAACTTTTATTTTCACAAATTCAAACAAACTGAATATCTTCCTAACAATTCTAGATATAAAAACTTCTCTTTTTTTTTACAGAAATATATTCTTATACTATTTTTGTTAATTTGCATATATGACTCTTTTTAATTACTGAAGCTGAACTAGATCAATACATTTAAACACTTTGCTTACAAAAGATTCAAACCATAATTCTATAAGAGCAATTGAATTAAATTGAGTACATATAAAATATGATCAATATTGATTTTAAGACAGGTCTAATGCATAATATTTATTATAGACTTATTTAAATTTTATAATATTTGGCTCTGGACCAAATTCAGTCACACTGAATCTGTGCTTTCTTCTTCTGTTCTTTTAGTGATTTGAGAACTGATTAGATGTAATTGATCACTGTGGTTTTAAAATAATTTTTCTGGGATACTGTTGGATTTTTATACAAAATTTATTTCCCAACTTTTTCCTTATTGCCATGGCCTGATAATGTTCATGAGCTCCCCTTGTGGCTCAGATGGTAAAGAATCTGTCTGCAATGTGGGAAACCCAGGTTCTATCCCTGGGTCAGGAAGATCTCCTGGAGAAGTTCATGAATAGAGCAGATTTTCTTTAATTTTACTGAAGGTGAGGCTAGTCTTGTATACGAGGAGGTATGCTACAAAATTCTAACCAATGACTCAGAAAGTTAAGTCTTTAGGGGAACCTCAAGGACAGCTTGTTTTGTTTTGTTTTTTCTTTAATAATAATAATAATAAAAACCTTGATTGGATGCAGTGAACTCTGAGCATATTGTTTATGTACTTACCCAGTTCCCACCAACCTTAAGATTTCTCAGTAAGTGAACAATCAGTGTCCTATGGTTTAAGCCACTGTCACTTATGCCTTTGATGAATATAAAAAGGAACTCTCATAGACAAACAGCTTCATAGATGTAGCTTACATGTACCTTAACATCATTTACAAATAAATGTAGCTTCAACTCTGATAGTTTGTACAGTTTAAAAACAAGGCAAGCAAGACCAATGGGGTAGAGTAAAATATGAAACTTTTCAAACCGAAGAGGGAGATGTATGAAAAATATATATGCCATATGGGTGCAATGAATGTTACATGCCATTATCATCGCATCTGACTTTCATACTGTGATAATCTTAGCTTAGGGCACTAGCTGTCCAGTGAAGGGGTAGGAAGCCAGTATGATTTGGCTGAAAGAAAATGGAATTAAAGCCAAGCCACCAGAAATGTGGTATTGGTTCCAATTTGATTTTTCAGGAGTAACTAATAGCCTTTAAGAAACATTACAAATACAAGATTGCTGACCTACCTTGTGGCAAACACAGTAGGTATATTCTGAAAGTGCATTGTGTAAACTTTATATTCAATTTAGCAATTCTTTGTTCAGATAAATTATAAACATTAATCACTCTATGTTCTTATGATCAGTTCTTTGTTCAGATGTACTGTAGCTGTTAAATCTATATATATATAGTCAGGAACAACACTGTGAAAGCCACTCTTAGATTTTAAATTGGGACCTATATTAAATTTCAAGCCATTGGAGGATGGTAGGTAAAAAGCTGAGCAGAAAATCATATACAGAGGAAAAGGATAGTTAATTGTATTAAGCTAAAATCTTTATGTAAACAATAACAACAACAACACGATGATCCTGATTGTCCTTCAACCTTCTTGTTGAGGTTCATCAACTGTGACCCTCTGACCAAAAGCATGAAACTAAACCATGAAACAGTGTCTATTTCTTTTCATATATGATGCTTATAAACTCCTTTTTTTCTTTTAATCTTTCTAATCTTTGAAATCACTTTATCTTTTTATCCTGTGTGTCATATAAAGTACTTGATTAATAATAGCTGCTTAAAAAATATTTGCTGATATACCAACAAATTTCCACTTCATTAAAAGTAAAAGCACAAGTTGAAGATAATGAGTTTCAGTATTTTAATCTATTACATTAGGAATTATTTAAGAAAACTGCATAGTATTGTAGAGGGTATGATGAAATAGGTCATTTTTACCCACTGCTGGAAAGAACATAAACTGGCACAGTTCAGTTCAGTTCAGTCGTTCAGTCATGTCCGACTCTTCGCGACCCCATGAACCGCAGCACGCCAGGCCTCCCTGTCCGTCACCAACTCCCTGAGTCCACCCAAACCCATGTCCATTGAGTCAGTGATGCCATCCAACCATCTCATCCTTTGTATCCCCTTTTCCTCCTGCCCTCAATCTTTCCCAGCATCAGGGTCTTTTCAGAGAGTCAGCTCTTTGCATCAGGTGGCCAAAGTATTGGACTTTCAGCTTCAAAATCAGTCCTTCCAATGAACACCCAGGACTGATCTCCTTTAGGATGGACTGATTGGACCTCCTTGCAGTCCAAGGGACTCTCAAGAGTTTTTTCCAACACCACAGTTCAAAAGCATCAGTTCTTCGGCACTGAGATTTCTTTATAGTCCAACTCTCACATACATGAGTGACCACTGGAAAAACCATAGCCTTGACTAGATGGGCCTTTGTTGGCAAAGTGATGTCTCTGCTTTTTAATATGCTGTCTAGGTTGGTCATAACTTTCCTTCCAAGGAGTAAGCATCTTTTAATTTCATGGCTGCAATCACCATCTGCAGTGATTTTGGAGCCCAAAGAAATGAAGTCTGACACTGTTTCCACTGTTTCCCCATCTATTTGCCATGAAGTGATGGGACTATATACCATGGTCTTAGTTTTGTGAATGTTGAACTATAAGCCAACTTTTTCACTCTTCTCTTTGACTTTCATCAAGAGCCTCTTTAGTTCTTCTTCACTTTCTGCCATTAGGGTGGTGTCAACTGCATATTTGAGGTTACTGATATTTCTCCTGGCAATCTTGATTCCATCTTGTGCTTCCTCCAGCCCACTGCTGCTGCTGCTGCTAAGTTGCTTCAGTCGTGTCTGACTCGGTGCGACCCCACAGACGGCAGCCCACCAGGCTCTGCCGTCCCTGGGATTCTCCAGGCAAGAACACAGGAGTGGGTTGCCATTTCCTTCTCCAATGCATGAAAGTGAAAAGTGAAAGTGAAGTCTCTCAGTCGTGCCCGACTCTTAGGGACCCCATGGACTGGAGCCCACCAGGCTCCTCCATCCATGGGATTTTCCAGGCAAGAGTACTGGAGTGGGGTGCCATTGCCTTCTCCGCCTCCAGCCCACAGGCATGTACTAATTATATATATATATTTTATATATATATATATATATATATATATATTATATGTTACTCCTCATCTGTAAAATAAGGGAATAGAACATTTAAATTACATATAGGGATTCAATGAAATAATATACGAAAGCATCCAACAGAGTAGTAACCCTTAAATCTCAGTACCTAACAAAAATATAGGACTATAATAACTGAACATCTTTTGTACTTTCTTTAAATTATGTTTCTTCCTCTCGACCATCAACTTAGTAATGTTGGATGCCTTTTTCTTTTTTACTGTATATAGTGCCTGCCACATTGTCAGTCAATATTTGTTAAATTCATAGAGTTTGTTTAGCTCATATAATTACTAAAGTGAAAATTCATATGCAAAGCTGTACTATCACTGGGGAAATATAACACGTTTTCTGTTCATTGAATGAGCATATATTAAGTGATAGTGTGACATACTAGAAAGCACAAGCTCTGAATTTCAAAGAAACACATTCAAACTCTTTCTCTCCACCATTCACAACTTAGTCTTTTTGAATCTCCATTGATATTTACATGCCTCTAGAGTGAAGATGATCAATCTCATGGAATTTGTATCGTTAATTAGGAAAATACACAATTAAAAATGGCAAGAGTTTAGCTAAGTTACTGCATGGTATCACTGCCTTGGCAGCTATTTTGTTTGGTCTTCAACTGTTATGGAGTTGAAGTTTGCATCACTTGTGCTGTACAGCAGGCCAATAAGAAGAGAGAGGAGTTGTTGGCACAAGGAACATAGAAACAACAGCTTTATTCAAAAAACGTGCAGAGTGAGGAGATGATAGACTAGTTCCCCCCAAAAATCAATTTACCTGAGAATTCAGGCTTCTTTTACACTAAAAGGGGAGGGCATGTGGTTGGCTTTTGCAAACTTCATGGTGTAGGTCAGGTCATGATGTTCCTATAAACTTCCAATAAGAAAAAATATTTTTCTCTGTACTGAAACTTTTTAATCTCTTATTTTTTCAGTTGCTAAATCATGTCTGACTGATTTACTGCAGTGCTGATGGACTTCAGCATGCCAGCCTCCCTAATCATTCACTATCTCTCAGAGTTTGCTCAGATTCATGTTCATTAAGCCAGTGATGCTATCGAACCGTCTCAGATTTTTATCTCTATATGAATGGAAAAGCAATATACCTTTAGAGGTTAGAGCCTTGAAAATAGGTTATCATGTATATTTCAGGCTATATGTAACATTCTTAACTTGTAGCAAAATCAAAGAATACAAAGATTAAAGTAAGAGGTTATGGTAACAGTCTAATATGAATTCACATTTGTTCTGCCCTATTTCAACACTAATGCCCTCATCAAGGGCATGGACTGGAAGAGCTCACAGTGTCGCAAGCAAATGTACATTCCTATTATGAATTTCCCCAACAGTTCTTGCCATCAATAGTGTCTCCCTCTGGACCTTCTCAGGACCTTCCCTTTGTGTATCCCTTAGATAAGACCCCGTGGAGCTTCCAAAACTCTTCCCTTTTGGGTGTGAACTGACCCATTTGGCCTTAGCCTGGGAACCCCAAAACACTCTAACCGTAGACACTAATAAAGGCATATCTCCAGGTCCTGTCTCTATCTCTGCTTCATTCTGCCTTGACCTCCCTGTGTGGCCCGTTGTGGCCTGTGAGTAATATAAACTCTATTTCAGATCTTTTCTGGTTTATTACTGAGTTATGGCTCACCATCCACAATTGCCCTTCATAAGTGTTAATTTAACAAAGTCATAGAGAAGCTGTTGTACACTTTACACAATCACAGTGACACTGTAGGGTTAGGATTCAGATCTATAGTTATCTCACTTAAATACAAAACATTAGTTTTTGAAGATACTTTACAGGATTCTTTTAAATGTCCTAGACAAGCATTTTACCCAGATTCAACGCTGTGAGATTACATTCTTTTCACTCTACTACTTTTCTCTCTTTTGTTCCCTTGTCCTTCAGTGATTACAATACCTACTACACATTCCATGACCTGTTCTCCACTAGGACCCTATAGTTTCTGTCAGTAAGTGAATAGGAAGATCAGAATAAGACAAAGCTGTTAAGAATGACATGTGAGTCTGGTTGGAGTTTGGTTGGCACTGGGAGGATGACCCAGCTTCCTCTTCTTAGTATGGCAAATGGCCATATACTGAACATTGAAATTTGTCTATTCTGTCAGGGAAAAAAAAATTCTGCAGAAAGGAAAGCCTTTCTATAGTTGAATTTATGGTCTTAGAGTAAGTTCAAAAGAAGTGAAGAGGAAGAAAATATAGAAAAAATACTTTTATTTGCATAATTTCCTTCAACGTTCCTATGTAATAGAATATATATGAGTAAGCTTAACTTTTAGAATTATAAATAAGTATTATTGCTACCACTAATACTGTTCTACAGTCTTCCAATAAAAGTGTTTATAAATGTAGCAAAGTGTGGTCCATGGTTTCATGGATTCTAGTATTTTCATAACACATCTTACCTAATGAGACAATGTTCAAATGTGTTACCTCATTAATTCTCACAATTTCACTAGGAAATGAGGATGTGAACCTAATAATAATAATAACAATAGAAAATCAGTTGAGTTCAGTTCAGTTGCTCAGTCATGTCCAGCTCTTTGCCACCCCAGAAACTGCAGCACGCCAGGCCTCCCTGTCCATCACCAACTCCCAGAGTCCACCCAAACCCATGTACATTGAGTCGGTGATGCCATCCAACCATCTCATCCTCTGTCATCCCCTTCTCCTCCTGCCCTCAATCTTTTCCAGCATCAGGGTCTTTTCAAATGAGTCAGCTCTTTGCATCAGGTGGCCAAAGTATTGGACTTTCAGCTTTAGCATCAGTCTTTCCGATGAACACCCAGCACTGACCTCCTTTAGGACGGACTGGTTGGACCTCCTTGCAGTCCAAGGGACTCTCAAGAATCTTCTCCAAAACCACAGTTCAAAAGCATCAATTCTTCTGCACTCAGCTTTCTTTATAGTCCAACTCTCACATCTATATATGACCACTGGAAAAACCATAGCCTTGACTAGATGGACTTTTGTTGGCAATGCTGTCTAGGTTAGTCATAACTTTCCTTCCAAGGAGTAAGTGTCTTTTAATTTCATGGCTGTAATCAGCATCTGCAGTGATTTTGGAGCCCAGAAAAATAAAGTCAGCTACTGTTTCCCCATCTATTTGCCATGAAGTCACTATTTAACATTTCCTGCTAAGCTGCTGCTAAGTCGCTTCAGTCGTGTCTGACTCTGTGCGACCCAAAGGATGGCAGCCCACCAGGCTCCCCCGTCCCTGGGGATTCTCCAGGCAAGAACACTGGAGTGGGTTGCCATTTTCTTCTCCAATGCATGAAAGTGAAAAGTGAAAGTGAAATTGCTCAGTCGTGTCCGACCCTCAGCGACCCCATGGACTGCAGCCTTCCAGGCTCCTCCGTCCATGAGATTCTCCAGGCAAGAGTACTGGAGTGGGATGCCACTGCCAGACACTATATTAAGTGGTTTGCACAGGATGCTTGTGAAGTAGGACAATCATCCCATTTTATTCATGAGAAAACTGAGTCTGAGATAATTTATTTGTCCAATATGTCCATTATTTGTCCATTGACAATTTATTTGTCAATGATCATGCAATTATTGAGTTATTAATTCAGCAAACTCTCTTAAGAAAATAAAATAATTTCCTAAATGTAAACTAATGATAATATTCAATCCAGATCTAAAAATATTAATTTTTATGAAGTAGATCCCTTTATCCAGATTGCAAGTAGATATTATGCAAGCTTTCAAAGTTATTTTTTCTAAGCAGGAAACCAAGACCCCAAATGAATGAAGTACGTGTAATAATAATTTGATTTGTGAAAACAAGAACAGAAGCCGAAATTGTCAATCTCTCTTCTGTCCTTTTGACAGCTTTTGTGGTTCCATTCGACAGTTCTGTGGGCTGCATTGTTAACTATGAGTTGAGTCTTCTGATTTTATGTTTCTTTGGAGTTTTTAGTATTCCTTACTTTCTGACAATTTTTAATACATAGGATAATTTAATTCAGTATTGTGGTGATTGTTTATAGAGTTTAGTTTAGCTACAGATAATGGAAATGTCTTTTGCAAAAAAGCATCATTTTATTAAGCTGAAGGTGGGCTTTGTTCCCTTGATAACTTTTTGACATTGAGTCGGCGAAAGGAAGATGGATTTGTATTTCAAGTGCTTTGAAGTTGGGACAATTTAAATGAGGGAAATTTCAAATGTCGCATCGAGACACAGCCAATTCCTTCATTGCCTGAAGCAGATAAAGAAAAAAAAAAGTCTGACTCATTTCAGTTCTTCTTTTAAAGTTGTTTTAAAATTGTAATGATGGAGTGTTTATATGTGTCAGGCATTTTAAGGCTTAACTGAAAACCATGATTAACTGAAAACCAAAAACATTAATGCTGGTTGATAATATCAATATTTTTCTTCAGGATGGGGAACACATGTATACCTGTGGCAGATTCATTTTGATATATGCCAAAACCAATACAATATTGTTAAGTTAAAAAATAAAATAAAAGTAAATTAAAAAAATTAATTATGCAGATGATTAAAAGCAAGGCATATTCTATCTTTCCTAATTGATGCAGAAAGTTGCCTTTTAATCTTTGCTGGCTACGATATACAAATCATATAGAATTCTACACACTTTAAAAAAAAAAGATTTTTCATTAGGTTTTAACTTTTTGCACAATGTCTACAAGTTTGAGTTTTAGAAAGTTTAAAATCTTGAAAGGGTGTTTTATTTGGTAGAATCATCTTTAGAGAGGTGCATATTTTAAAAAATGTATTGCTTCTCATATTTATTTCCCAATGTTTTATGCAGGTGAAATCAGATAAAAAGTAGTGTTCGTAAAACATCTGACTGTAGAAAAGTATCATAAGATATACCTTGAAGGAGAATTTATACAAAAGGATAGGTCCATTCTCCATTTCCATTTTTACACTAATTAATATCCAACTTTTTTTCCACTACAAACCACAATAAGAAATACCCTGTGATTGGGGACCCACATGCAAACACATTACTGAAATGAAACTGTCATATATATTACAGAAGATGCACTGCATTTGCTATACTTTTGCTATAATATTTACTACAATTCATTTTGTTTAATACAAAATACTTGAATTACCAGTAATGGAACTTCCTGACTCACTACTTAAGTTCTTGAAGCTTTGAAAAAGTTGACCTTCCTGTTTCTTTTCATGTCTGACCCCTGTCATTGTTATCTGTCTTTGAGAAAGACATATGTCTTTGAGAAAGCCATAACTACAATTTCAGATCATTTAATGATTCTATTCTCAGATGACCTATTTTACAAAACAAAATTTCTGTACAGTTAAAAATACAAATTTTGACATCATTTGATTTTAATGTATCCTAGTTGTATTATATCCTTTTTCAAACACTTTTTCCAATATATTTAAATTACATACATTTTGAAAACTTAAAACAGGGAGCTGATTTAGATACCCTTTGCTGATAAACAGGACTATTTCAAGGTAGTTATAAGGTGTGTTAGTCTGTATTTTCTGAAGGCAAAAGTTCTTTTTACAGACACAAATTTTTTTTTTTTTTTCCTGAAAATGTACATGTTACAGTTTTGTCTAGAAAGGCACTGCTTGTGTTCAGTAAGGACTGGGATTAAACCATTTGTTATCCCTTGTTACTTTCTTCTCATTTCTTAAGAAATTTCATCATTAAAGATTAGTTATAATCTTAAATTAGCTGAAGCTGTCTGGAGTCTAGATGCCATAAAAATTTCCGAATAGTTCAGTTCAGTCGCTCAGTCATGTCCGACTCCTTGTGACCCCAAGAATCGCAGCATGCCAGGCCTCCCTGTCCATCATCAACTCCTGGAGTTTACTCAAACTCATGTCCTTCGAGTTAGTGATGCCATCCAGCCATCTCATCCTCTGTCATCCCCTTCTCCTGCGCCCAATCCCTCACCGCATCAGGCTCTTCCAATGAGTCCACTCTTCACATGAGGTGGCCAAAGTACTGGAGTTTCAGCTTTAGCATCAGTCTTTCCAATGAACACCCAGCACTGATCTCCTTTAGGATGGACTGGTTGGATGTCCTTGCAGTCCAAGGGACTCTCAAGAGTCTTCCCCAACACCGCAGTTCAAAAGCATCAATTCTTTGGCACTCAGCTTTCTTCACAGTCCAACTCTCACATCCATACATGACCACAGGAAAAACCATAGCCTTGACTAGAAGGACCTTTGTTGGCAAAGTAATGTCTCTGCTTTTTAATATGCTGTCTAGGTTGGTCGTAACTTTTTTTCCAAGAAGTAAGCATCTTTTAATTTCATGGCTGTAATCACCATCTGCAGTGATTTTGGAGCCCCCAAAAATAAAGTCTGACACTGTTTCCACTGTTTCTCGATCTATTTCCCATGAAGTGATGGGACCAGATGCCATAATCTTTGTTTTCTGAATGTTGAGCTTTAAACCACCTTTTTCACTCTCCACTTTCACTTTCATCAAGAGACTTTTTAGTTCCTCTTCACTTTCTGCCATAAGGGTGGTGTCATCTGCATATCTGAGGTTATTGATATTTCTCCCAGAGATCTGCATATTTGTTAACCTGCAAAATACTGCCTGATACTGAATTTAGTTGCTTGCCTGAATCCTCTAATACCTTAGTCCTGCCTTTGGGCCCCTTCCCACAACACACACACACACACACAGAGACACACTCTCTCTCTCTCTCTCTCACACACACACATACGCTCACTTTCTAGAATGCTAGTCACCTGTAATCTGCTTAGTTCAACTATACCTTTATCTCTCTGTCTCTATCTTTCTACCTCTCTCTCTGTCTCTGCCTCTCTCTATATATATATATATATATTGTCCTACATTTTACTCCCAGAGTTCAGCATTTGCCATCTGCCCTATTCTCCCCCAAATGACAATATTTTAGTGGATGTCTGTAGATCAGAATTTCTGTTCCTTGTTGTCTGGCAGTGGACAGAGCCTGGTTGAGTTATAAGACTTGCCATTTCCTGTGGCCATTTTTTCCTTGTCTGTACGTTTGCCTACACTTGAAAAATCTACAGGTCAAGTATTGATCTAACTTATGTTCCATCTGACCTTCTCTCATGTCTCTTCTCATTTGCAGTTCTTCTTTATGGATTGTCCACTATCCATTTTACTCTTTTGCAATCAGGCATAAAGTAAACTTCTGGAAAACAAACTTTAATTTTCCTTTGGATTAAATTTAAAACATTCCTTTAGAGGAAAGTCTAAGCTGGAAAACTTGACTCTTCATCTTTCTATGAAAACAGGTTATAACATATCATCTTTCCTTGAGTTGATGCATGCTAACAAAATTTTACTGATAGTGGATAAGCCTCATTTCAAATATTCGGTTGATACAAACTAAAGAAGTGCCAAATTGATACAGCTCTATGGGCTTCCCTATGGCTCAGATGGTAAAGAATCTGCTTTCAGGACAGGAGACTTGGGTTTGATCCCTGGGTTAGGGTATGGAAGAGGGTATGGCAACCCACTCCAATATTCTTGCCTGGAGAATCCCCATGGACAGAGGAGCCTGGTGGGCTACAGTCCATGGGTTGCAAAATGTCAGACATATCTGAAAGACTAAGTACATAGTTCATTAATATACAGAGTTTATTTAAAATAAGAAGTGTGCGTGCTGATAACTTCCATTGCACGCCAAGTTTGTTCACTACTAGATTTCTAGAACCAGAACAAGACCTGCACTTAGAAGCCTAATACATTTGTAAAATGAAGTGAAGAAATATTCATGTCCTTAATTCAAAGGCCAAATGTAAAATAGACTTAAAAATATTGTATTTGTCAGTGTAGTGAGAGGAATTCATAATCTTCTTTTGCACACCAAACTATTATGCTTTCAGGAAAAGAAAATAAAAGATTCAATAGAATAAGATAATAACTGCTCAGTTCAGTTCAGTTCAGTTCAGTGCAGTCGCTCAGTCGTGTCTGACTCTGTGACCCCATTGACTGCAGGACATTAGGCTTCCCTGTCCATCACCAACCCCCTGAGCATACTCAAACTCATTTCCATTGAGTTGGTAATGCCATCTAACTCATCCTCTGCCATCCCTTTCTCTTCCCGCCTTCAAACTTTCCCAGCATCAGGTGGGAAAGAGTATTTCTTTGCACCAGGTGGCCAAAGTATTGGAGTTTCAGCTTCAGCATCAGTCCTCCCAGTATACTTCCAATATAGTTTCATATATGTATCTTGCCTAGTAGATACAAGTGAATTTATGCATTTATGGTTTGGGGCTTCCCTTGTGGCTCAGCTGTTAAAGAATCTGCTTGCAAATGTGGGAGATCTGGGTTCAATCCCTGTGTTGGGAAGATCCCCTAGAGAAGGGAAAGGCTATCCACTCCAGTATTCTGGCCTGGATAATTCCATGGACTGAATAGTCCATGGGGTCACAGAGTCGAACACAACTGAGTGACTTTCACTTTCATAATATCTGCTAAGTAATGCTAAAGATCCCTTTTTTAGTTTATATTTTGTGTTACAAAATGTACTGATATAAAGTCTTCTAAAGAAAATGTTTATTTCTTTTACAGATCTTAAGGCTTCGTCCATGAACACAAATTGGAACACTTGAAAACATTTATATTAATCATTAACTAATTAGGACCCACTCAACCCCATTAGCATCTTAAAAAATTTTATTAGAGTATAGTTGCTTTACAATGTTGTGTTAATTTCTGTATGCAGCAAAGTGAATCATTTATATGTATACATATATATCTCTTTTTCAGATTTACTTCCCATTTAGGTCACCACAGAACACTGAGTACAGTTCCCTGTGCTAAATAGTAGGGTCTTAGTTATTTATTTTACATACTGTAGTGTATAAATATATATTTTGGGCTTCCCTGGTGGCTCAGACAGTAAAGAATCTGCCCACAATGTGGGAGACCTGGGTTCGATCCTTGCATCAGGAAGATCCCCTGGACAAGGGAATGGCAACACACTCCAGTATTCTTGCCTGGAGAATTCCATGAACAGAGAAGCCTGGAGAGCTACAGTTCATGGAGTCGCAAAGAGTCGGACATAACTGAGAGATTAACACACAGTGTGTCTATGTCAATCCTAATCTTCCAATTTATACCACCACCTCTTCCCTCCCTTGGTAACCATAAATTTGTTCTCTACATCTGTGACTATTTCTGCTTCAAGAATCAGTTAATTTTTACCACTTTTTTTAGATTACATATATAAGCAATATTATACAATATTTATTTTTCTCTTTCTGACTACTTCACTCTGTATGAAAAACTTTAGGTCCATCCATGTCTCTGCAAATGGCACTATTTTTTCCCTTTTTATGGATCAGTTATATTTCTAATTTTCTTTATCCATTCCTCTGTCAACGTACATTTAGGTTGCTTCCATGTCCTAGCTATTGTAAATAGTATTGCAGTAAACTTTGAAGTGCATGTATCTTTTGAATTATGGTTCCCTGTATATGCCTAGGAGTGGGATTTCTCAGTTATATGGTAGTTCTATATTTAGTTTTTTGAGGAACCTCCATACTGTTCTTCATAGTAACTCTACCAATTTACATTCCCACCAACATTGTTGAAGGCTTCCTTTTTCTCTACACATTTCCAGCACCTATTGTTTATATATTTTTTTAATGATGGGCATTCTGGTGACACTTCATTGTACTTTTGATTTGCATTTCTCTGATAATTAGTGATGTTAGAATCTTTGATTTAGAAGTACTGGTGAGGAGAGAGTGAGCCTATTGCTCCATCTCAACCTTTCATCTCCACATTACTTGAAAGTTCTGAGTGCCACCAGGTATCTATATCTTACAGATACGTGTCTTTCCCACCTTTGAATAAAGGATGGGGCCAACAGTCAGCCTTATTCCACCAGGGGACCCTATGGCAGAATCACAATCATGGTGTGAGAGTTAAAACAAGGTAAACAGGTTGCAAATGTATGAAACAATGAGCTAATTGTGCTAAGGACAGGCTGTATGTTTCCCTATAAATCTTCCTCCAGCTTCCATGAGAATCTTTGAACAAATTCCTCACCCTTCTTGCCAGACTTTGGGTCAGGTAACATCTCTGCAGGTTAGAGAAAACAAGATTTTTAGAAATACAGCTCCTGTTAAATATATATTCCGTGTCCTCCACAAGCAGCCTGAGCATACTCGCGTGACAGAGAATCTCATGGAAACGTTTGCAAGAAAAGGAAATTGTAAGGCTGCTTCCACAGAGAGACTCCATAGGCAAACTTCTGGATGAAGTCCAGCCATTACACATTTGGAAAGGGTTTCACACAAAAGTATTTTGTGCATGAATGATCTAGAGGAATAGGTTTCTGGACCAACTGGTGTGTAGCTAATTTTAAAAAGTCAGTTTACCATAACAATTATTTTATGGGCTGCAAAGCAGATCTCATTAAAGAAGGAAAGGAATCATAAATTAGAGGAGAGGCAAACATAGCTCTCTTAACATGAATGTTACAAATAGGATTGAGTACAACTTTATCTTCTTCTTTTCTTTCTTAAGAAACTTAAAATGACTGTTTAGTGAAGATTACCAAACATGGTATCTCTTGATTTATTTGGTTTTATGTAGACATTTACAGAATACCTACTAGTCTGTCCAAAAGCTTCTCCAAAGGTGTCAATATTACTTTATTAGCTTATTAAGTTATGGTATTTTCTTTTTTGGAAAAGGCAATGGCAACCCACTCCAATACTCTTGCCTGGAAAATCCCAAGGACACAGGAGCCTGATGGGCTGCAGTCCATGGGGTCGCTAAGAGTCGGACCTGACTTCACTCTCACTTTTCACTTTCATGCATTGGAGAAGGCAATGACAACCCACTCCAGTGTTCTTGCCTGGAGAATCCCAGGGAAGGTGGAGCCTGGTGGGCTGCGGTCTATGGGGTCGCACAGAGTCGGACACTACTGAAGCGACTTAGTAGCAGCATTCCTTTTTTACAGAGTACTTTTGAAAGTCCTTGTATTAGTATTTCATCAGTGGCTACCCACTTTCTTCTATAATCTGTTTCAGGATTGGAACAAGTTGCTTAAGGCTGTTCTTGATAGCTATTTAGAGGAAATAAAATATGTATGCCTCATCATATCTTTGGCTGAAAAACCTCAATATTTGCAGTCTCATTTATTCAATTTATTTAAAACACAGGCTTTTGAGCTTTCTTGGTGGCCCTGATGGTAAAGTATCTGCCTGCAATACAAGAGCCCCAGGTTCAATCCCTGGGTTGGAAAGATCCCCTAGAGAAGGGAAAGGCAACCCACTCTAGTATTCTTGCCTGAAGAATGCCATGAACAGAGAAGACTGGTGGGCTACAGTCCATGGGGTTGCAAAGAGTCAGACCCAACTGAGCAACTAAGCATGCACACACAGACTTTTATATGTATGTTTTGGAAAGAGGTGCTTAAAATAGTTTTTATTTTATATTTTCATTGAGGTATAGTTGATTTACAATATTATATTAGTTTCAGGTGTACAGCATAGTGATTTAATATTTCTATAGATTATGCTCCATTTAAAGTTAGTATAAAATGTTGCCTGTATTTCTTGTGCTGTACATTACATTCTTGTAGTTTATTTAATTTATACATAGTAGTTTGTACCTCTTAATACCCTACATTTTTCTTGCCTCTCCCATCTTCCCTCTCCCCACTATAACCACTAGTTTCTGTTTGGTTATATTCATCTGCTTGTTTTATTTTTTAGATATTACATATTATTGATATCCTATAGTATTTGTCTTTCTCTGACTTCTTTCACTTAGAGCTAAACCCTCCAGATCCACTAATTTCAAATAGCAAAATCTCATCCTTTTTATGGCTAAGTAGTATTCCAGTGTGTGTGTGTGCTTGTATGTGTGTGTATGTGTGTACCACATATTCTTTATCTATTCATTTGTTGATGGAAACTTAGGTTGCTTCCATATCTTGCCTATTGCAACTAATGCGGCTATAAACATAAGGGTGCTTCTAAAACATCCATTTTTATTTTCTAGTGTATTTTTCTCTCCTGTCACAAATTTCCCCCAAACATTAATATATATTTTCATTTGTGCTTTTATTTTATCTTCAGGAAAAGATTTTATGCATCTTTACAATATATGCAAGATGCTGAACACTTTCTAGACACGTTCTCTAAGTTTTAAGGATAGTTATAAAGATCTTTCTTATAAATACTATCATTAACTGCCTTTTTATGTATTAATTAATGGCATAAATATTAACTAAAATATTTCTTAGGTAATGATGAAATCAGATTTGTAGAAACCTAAAAGCTTCTTGATGAAAGTGAAAGACGAGAGTGAAAAACTTGGCTTAAAACTCAACATTCAGAAAACTAACATCATGACATCTGGTTCCATCACTTCATGGGAAATAGATGGGGAAACAGTGGAAACAGTGTCAGACTATTTTTTGGGCTCCAAAATCACTGCAGATGGTGACTGCAGTCATGAAGTTAAAAGACGCTTGATCCTTGGAAGAAAAGTTATGACCAACCTAGACAGTATATTAAAAAGCAGAGACATTACTTTGCCAACAAAGGTCCGTCTAGTCAAAGCTATGGTTTCTCCAGTAGCCATGTATGGATTTGAGAGTTGAACTATAAAGAAAGCTGAGCACTGAAGAATAGATGCTATACAACTGTAGTGTTAGAGAAGACTTTTGAGAGTCCCTTGGAAAGCAAGGAGATGCAAACAGTCCATCTTAAAGGAAATCAGTCCTGAATATTCATTAGAAAGACTGATGCTGAGGCTGAAACTCCAATACTTTGGCCACTTGATGCTAAGAACTGACTCATTTGAAAAAACACTGATGTTGGGAAAGATTGAAGGCAAAAGGAGAAGGGGAAAACAGAAAGTGAGATGGTTGGATGGCATCACCTACTCAATGGATCTGAGTTTGAGTAAGTCCCAGGAGTTGGTGATGGACAGGGAAGCCTAGGGTCCTGCAGTCAATGGGGTCACAAAGTGTCAGATATGACAGAGAGACTGAACTGAACTGAAGCTTACATAATTTTGGAGGATATCTTCGATTAAAAAAAACTATAGAATGAAACAGTTTGCAAAATGACAAATATTTAACAAAACCATAGGAAGTTATATGGGTTTCCCTGGTGGCTCAGACGGTAATCGTCTGCCTGCAATGTGAGAGACCCAGGTTCGATTCCTGGGTCGGGAAGATCCCCTGGAAAAGGAAATGGCAATCCACTCCAGCACTCTTGCCTGGAAAATCCCATGGACGGAGAAGCCTGATAGGCTACAGTCCATGGGGTCATAAAGAGTCGGACACAACTGAATGACTTCACTTTCACTTTCAGTTCAGTTCAGCCCCTCAGTCCTGTCCGACTCTTTGTGACCCCATGAATCGCAGCATGCCAGGCCTCCCTGTCCATCACCAACTCCTGGAGTTCACTCAGACACACGTCCATCACGTAAGTGATGCCCTCCAGCCATCTCATCATCCCCTTCTCTTCCTGTCCCCAATCCGTCACAGCATCAGGCTCTTTTCCAATGAGTCAAGTCTTCACATGAGGTGGCCAAAGTACTGGAGTTTCAGCTTTAGCATCATTCCTTCCAGAGAAATCCCAGGGCTGATCTCCTTCAGAATGGACTGGTTGGATCTCCTTGCAGGCCAAGGGACTCTTAAGAGTCTTCTCCAACAAAACACTTCAAAATGATCAATTCTTTGGTGCTCAGCTTTCTTCACAGTTCAACTCTCACATCCATACATGATCACTGAAAAAACCATAGCCTTGACTAGATGGACCTTTTTTGGCAAGGTAATGTCTCTTCTTTTCAATATGCTATCTAGGTTGGTCATAACTTTCTTTCCAAGGAGTAAGCATCTTTTAATTTCATGGCTGCAGTCACCATCTGCAGTGATTTTGGAGCCCCCCAAAATAAAATCTGACACTGTTTCCACTGTTTCCCCATCTATTTCCCATGAGGTGATGGGACCAGATGCCATGATCTTCGTTTTCTGAATGTTGAGCTTTAAGCCAACTTTTTCACTCTCCACTTTCACTTTCATCAAGAGACTTTTTATTTCATCTTCAATTTCTGCCATAAGGGTGGTGTCATCTGCATATCTGAGGTTATTGATATTTCTCCTGGCAATTTTGATTCCAGCTTATGCTTCATCCAGTCCAGGATTTCTCATGATGTACTCTGCATATAATTTAAATAAGCAGGGTGACAATATGCAGCCTTGACGTACTCTGTTTCCTATTTGGAACCAGTCTGTTGTTCCATGTCCAGTTCTAACTGTTGCTTCCTGACCTGCATATAGGTTTCTCAAGAGGCAGGTCAGGTGGTCTGGTATTCCCATCTCTTTCAGAATTTTCCACAGTTTATTGTGATCCACACAAAGGCTCACACAAAGGCTTTGGCATAGTCAATAAAGCAGAAATAGATGCTTTTCTGGAACTCTCTTGCTTTATCAATGATCCAGCAGATGTTGGCAATTTGATCTCTGGTTCCTCTGCCTTTTCTAAAACCAGCTGAACATCTGGAAGTTCACCGTTCACGTATTGCTGAAGCCTGGCTTGGAGAATTTTGAATATTACTTTACTAGCGTGTGAGATGAGTGCAATTGTGTGGTAGTTTGCTCATTCTTTGACATTGCCTTTCTTTGGGATTGGAATGAAAACTGACCTTTTCTAGTCCTGTGGCCACTGCTGAGTTTTCCAAATTTGCTGGCATATTGAGGGCAGCACTTTCACAGCATCATCTTTCAGGATTTGGAATAGCTCAACTGGAATTCTATCACCTCCACTAGCTTTGTTCGTAATGATGCTTTCTAAGGCCGACTTAGCTTCACATTCCAGGATGTCTGGCTCCAGGTGAGTGATCCCACCATCGTGGTTATTTTGGTCGTGAAGATCTTTTTTGTACAGTTCTTCTTTGTATTCCTGCTACATTTTCTTAATATCTTCTGCTTCTGTTAGGTCTATTACATTTCTATCCTTTATCAAGCCCATCTTTGCATGAAGTGTTCCTTTGGCATCTCTAATTTTCTTGAAGAGATGTCTAATCTTTCCCATTCTGTTGTTTTCCTCTATTTCTTTGCATTGATCGCTGAGGAAGGCTTTCTTATCTCTTCTTGCTATTCTTTGGAACTCTGCATTTAGATGCTTATAGGAAGTTATAAAAAAAAAAAAAAACATTGCCTAGGGCCTCATGTTATGGAATGAATGTTCTGGTACCTGATGTACAGTGAAGCCAAACAAACCAAAACATAAAAGTATGAAGCAGAGAAATGTTTATTGCCGGGCCATGCAAGGGGATTGATGGCTTGTATCCCCAAAACCCTGAACACCTCACTTCAGTTCAGTTCAGTTGCTCAGTCATGTCCAACTCTTTGTGACCCCATGAATTGCAGCACGCCAGGCCTCCCTGTCCATCATGAACTCCCGGAGTTCACTCAAACTCACGTCCATCGAGTTGGTAATGCAATCCAGCCATCTCATCCTATGTCATCCCCTTTTCCTCCTGCCCCCAATCCCTCATAGCATCAAAGTCTTTTCCAATGAGTCAACTCTTCACGTGAGGGGGCCAAAGTACTGGAGTTTCAGCCTCAGCATCATTCCTTCCAACGAACACCCAAGACTGATCTCCTTTAGAATGGACTGGTTGGATCTCCTTGCAGTCCAAGGGACTCTCAAGAGTCTTCTGCAACACCACAGTTCAAAAGCATCAATTCTTCAGTGCTCTGCTTGCTTCACAGTCCAACTCTCACATCCATACATGACCACAGGAAAAACCACAGCCTTGACTAGACGGACCTTTGTTGGCAAAATAATGTCTCTGCTTTTGAATATGCTATCTAGGTTCGTCATAACTTTCCTTCCTAGAAGTGAGTATCTTTTAGTTTCATGGCTGCATTCACCATCTGCAGTGATTTTGGAGTCCAAAAGAATAAAGTCTGATACTGTTTCCACTGTTTCCTCATCTATTTCCCATGAAGTGATGGGACAAGATGCCATGATCTTAGTTTTCTGAACGTTGAGTTTTAAGCCAAGTTTTTCACTCTCCTCTTTCACTTTCACCAAGAGGCTTTTTAGTTCCTCTTCAGTTTCTGCCATAAGGGTGGTGTCATCTACATATCTGAGGTTATTGACCTTTCTTCCGGCAATCTTGATTCCAGCTCATGCTTCTTCCAGGCAGGCATTTCATATGATGTACTCCGCATACAAGTTAAATATGCAGAGTGACAATATACAGCTTTGACTTACTCATTTCCCAATTTTGAAACAGTCTGACTTTTAGATTTGACTTTTCCTAAGTTTGGTGTTCTCAGCCTCACTCATGCCAGTTCTCAACTTATCCAGTCTACCATTCTTATTAAACCACATTTCAGTATGTTATCCAGTCCTGTCTTCTCTTTCTTTCTTCTCATGTACTTGACTCACATTTGTATCTGTTCTATTGCTGTTATCTTATAATTCTTTGAAATCCTTGTTCAATCCTATAAATATCTTATCCAGTTCCACAAGTTAATGTCTTGACTACTCCTGCACTTGAACTTTTGAATTCTGATGACAAAATATTTAAAGAGTAGGATAATTGGCTGGGTCATTAATCCTACTGGCATTAAAAAAAAAATGTTTTAATTCCTTTTATCTCCTACTCCCCACATAATCTGTCAGTGTTTTCTCATGCCTTTATAATAAAATCTAGACTTTTGGTAGTGGCTGACTTCCTAAATGATTTGATTCCAGAATGCCAGTGTAATCATACTTCATCCACTCCAAACAATTTGCAGGTCCTTGAGTAGGGACCAGTCTCTCATTTCTGGGTGCTTTGCAAATACTGTTCTTTATCTGGAAATCTCGTTTCCTTTCTTTCCATCTGCTGCTGTTAAGTCACTTCAGTCATGTCTGACTCTGTGTGACCCCATAGACAGAAGCCCACCAGGCTCCCCCGTCCTTGGGATTCTCCAGGCAAGAACACTGGAGTGGGTTGCCTTTCCTTCTCCAATGCATGAAAGTGAAGAGTGAAAGGGAAGTTGCCCAGTCATGTCTGACTCTTCACAACCTCATGGACTGTAGCCTACCAGGCTTCTCTGTCCAATGGATTTTCCAGGCAAGAGTTCTGGAGTGAGGTGCCATTGTCTTCTCCGCTTTCCATCTAGTGGAGTTAATTATATGAATGCTCTAGAACTTGGTTCAAATATCACCAATTCTTCTGTATTTTCAGAAGGAAATACAATTTTATAAGAAGATAGACAACTGGATACAATTCTTTCCTTATTTGGATGTGCAACTTAGTATCTGTAAATCTATTTCTATAAAATGGACATAATTATGCTTTTAAGTTTGTTGTACTAGAGAAGTAAGAGGTGAGTAATGTAGATAGTGGATACAGTACTCCCAATGTTACTATGTAGTATAACTTTAGCCTTGTGTCAAGGTGGATCACAGGAAGTTTGCTTTTGGTCTTTTTACCTGGCATATTCCTCATAATGATCCATACAGCTAGCTGGCTTATGAACACTGAGTCTCTGCACATGACACCTCTTAAAGTAAAAATGAAAGATAGTGACAAAATATTCATGAAACAAGTTCCATTTCACAAATTTATTTTGCAATTCAGTGTCTTGAAACTGTTTTTATCCCTTAAAGATTGATGTATTTTCCTCCATTGCATAAGTGTAACTCTGCAGTGTCATAAAGTTCAGAACCAAATCTGGTATTATAATAACAGTTACTACATTCCTTTCACAGATACTTTTTTATTTCTTTTATCTATTGCTTTGATTTTTCTATTTCTATTTTAATAACTATTTCAATCTTTGACATTTTATAAATTGATAGATATTCACAGGGAAGTAGGAAATGGCTAATTCTATTTTAAAGTATAATACATGCCTTCAAGTGATTTGTTACTCAAAATGTTCAAATCAATTTATATGAAAAACTGGGTACAATAAAAGCACTGAACTTTAGAATTTAATTTCAAAAAATAAAGATGATTTTTATGAAAGAGTCTATTATTTAAAATTCTACTAATTACAACAAAATGCATGCTATGTTGTTTAATATGTACTTTCAAATAAGTCTTTTTATTTGAGTCTCAAAGTACCTATCTTAGTCCATTTGAGATGCTACAACAAAAGTACCATAGATTAGGTTGCTTAAACAACTAATATTTATTTTTCACAGTCTTGGAGGCTGGGAAGTTCAAGATCAAGGAGCCAGCAAATATGATGTCTTATGAAATCAGGTTTTTTGTTCACAGACAACCATTTCTCAGAGTCCTCATATGATGGAAGAAGCAAAGGATCTCTCTGGGATCTCTTTTTTAAGGGCACTAGTCACATTCAAGAGGTCTGCCCTCAAGGCCTAATCAACTGCCAAAGATCTGATCTCCAAATATCATAACATTAGGGGTTAGTTATCATCTTATGAACTTATGGGGAACAGAAACATACAGTCTATAGCAATGTCCTGTAAGATAAGTAATAGCAGGACCCCAACCAACGGCCCCCTATAGACTTCACCAGAAACTTAAAAATCCCAAGACGTTTTGTGATCTACCCACTGCTCATTTACATAAACATAAGTAGTAGTTAATTACTTTGCTACTGGATGAGTTCTTACCATTTTTAACTCCTTAGATACTTTTGGAGAGTTGCTTAGATCTAGGTACTTCAGATTCTCCATCTATAAAATTGAGCTATTATAATACCCATTGAAGAGTAGTATTATAATAAAGCTTTCTTATGTGATCAATGCAAAGAAATAAAAGAAAAGAATAGAATGGGAAAGACTGGAGATCTCTTCAAAAAAATTGGAGATACGAAGGGAACTTTTCGTGCAAAAAATGGGAACAATAAAAAACATAATTACAACAGGCTAATAGAAGCAGGAGTGATTAAGAAGATGTGGCAGGAGTTCACAGAGTACACAGAATAGCAAAAAATCAAACAAAACAACAAAAAAGAACCTTAATGACCCAAGTAGCCATGATAGTGTGGTCACTCACATAGAGCCAGACATATGGAGTGTGAAGTCAAGTGGGCCCTGAGAAGCATTACTATGGACAAAGATAGTGGAGGTGATAGAATTCCAGATGAGCTATTTCAAATCTTAAAAGATGATGCTGTTAAAGTGCTGCACTCAGTATGCCAGCAAATTTGGAAAATTCAGCAATTGCAACAATATTGGAAAAAGTCAGTTTTCATGCCAACCCCAAAGAAAAGCAATGCCAAAAAAATGTTCCAACTTTAATACAGCTGTGCTTATTTCACATGCTAGTCAGATAATGCTCAAAATTCTTCAAGCTAGGCTTCAACAGTCCATGAACTGAGAACTTCCTGATGTACAAGCTGGATTCAGTAGAAGGAGAGGAACCAGAGATCAAATTGCCAACATTTGCTATATCATAGAGAAAGAAAGGGAATTCCATAAAACTCTACCTTTGTTTCATTGACTATGCTAAAACCTTTGATTGTGTGTCAGTTCAGTTCAGTTTAGTCGCCCAATCATGTCTGACTCTTTGCAAACCCATGAATCGCAGCATGCCAGGCCTCCCTGTATGTCACCAACTCCCAGAATTTACCCAAACTCATGTCCATCGAGTCAGTGATGCCATCCAGCCATATCATCCTCTGTCGTCCCCTTCTCCTCCTGCCCCCAATCCCTCCCAGCATCAGGCTCTTTTCTAATGAGTCAACTCTTCGCATGAGGTGGCCAAAGTATTGGAGTTTCAGCTTCAGCATCAGTCTTTCCAACGAACACCCAGGACTGATCTCCTTTAGGATGGACTGGTTGGATCTCCTCGCAGTCCAAGGGACTCGCAAGAGTCTTCTCCAACACCACAGTTCAAATGCATAAGTTCTTCATTGCTCAGCTGTCTTCACAGTCCAACTCTCACATCCATATATGACCACTGGAAAAACCATAGCCTTGACTAGACGAACCTTTGTTGGCGTAGTAATGTCTCTGCTTTTCAATAAGCTATCTAGCTTGGTCATAACTTTCCTTGCAAGGAGTAAGCGTCTTTTAATTTCATGGCTGCAATCACCATCTGCAGTGATTTTGGAGCCCCAAAAAATAAAGTCTGACAGTGTTTCCACTGTTTCCCCATCTATTTCCCATGAAGTGATGGGACCAGATGCCATGATCTTAGTGTTCTGAATGTTGAGCTTTAAGCCAGATTTTTCACTCTTCTCTTTCACTTTCATCAAGGGGCTCTTTAGTTCCTCTTCACTTTCTGCCATAAGAGTGGTGTCATCTGCATATCTGAGGTTATTGATATTTCTCCTGGCAATCTTGATTCCAGCTTGTGCTTCATCCAGCCCAGCGTTTCTCATGATGTACTCTGCATAGAAGTTAAATAAGCAGGGTGACAGTATACAGCCTTGAAGTACTCCTTTTCCTATTTGGAACCAGTCTGTTTTTCCATGTCCAGTTCTAACTGTTGCTTCCTGATCTGCATATAGGTTTCTCAAGAGGCAGGTCATGTGTTCTGGTATTCCCTTCTCTTTCAGAATTTCCCACAGTTTATTGTGATCCACACAGTCAAAGGCTTTTGCATAGTCAATAAGTGTGTGGATCATAACAAAGAGTGGAAAACTCTTAAAAAGATGGGATTACCAGATCATCTTACCTATCTCCTGAGAAACCTGTATGTGGGCAAAGAAACCACAGTTAGAAGCTTATGCGGAACAACTGACTGGTTCAAAATTGAGAAAGGAGTACTCCATGTCTGCTTATTGCCACCTTTTTAATTTAATTTATACACAGATAACATCATGGGAAATGCCAGGCTGGATAATTTCCAAGCCAAGTTAAGATTGTTGAGAGAAATATCAACCAACTCAGATATGCATATGATATCAATTGAATGGTAGAAAGCAAAGAGGAATTAAAAAACCTCTTAATGAGAGTGAAAGAAGAGAATGAAAAAGCTAACTTAACACTTAATATTAAAAAAACAAAAAACTAAGATCATGGCATCTGGTTCCATAACTTCATGGAAAATAGAAGGGGAAAATGTGGAAGGAGTGAGAGACTTCCTCTTTTTGGGATCTAAATTCACTGTGGTTGGTGATGACAGCCAGGAAATTAGAAGACTATTTCTTCTTGCCAGGAATGCTATGACAAACCTAGACAGTGTACTAAAAAGCAAAGACATCACTTTGCTGACAAAGTGCTAACAAGGATATGATTTTTCCAGTCGTCATGTATGGATGTGAGTGAGGACAACAATAATTAAATAAGTGTAATTCACTGTGTGCGGTGGCTCAGTCCTGTACGACTCTTTGCAACCCCATGGACTGTAGCCTGCCAGGCTCCTCTGTCCATGGAATTTTCCAGGCAAAAATACTGGAGCAGTTGCCATTTCCTATTCCAGGGTATCTTCCCAACCCAGGGATCAAACCTGCATCGTTTCCATTGCCAGGAAGATTCTTTACCAGTAGGACACCTGAGAAGCCCAATTCAATAATGCAATAATGCTGAACTATAAAGAAGGCAGAGCACCTAAGAATTGATGTGTTTGACTGTGGTACTGGAGAAGACGCTTGAGAGTACTTTTCACAGAAAGGAGATCAAAGCAGTCAATCCTAAAGGAAATCAACACTGAATACTCTTCGGAAGGACTGATACTGAAGCTGAAATTCCTGTACTTTGGCCACTTGATGCAAAGAGCTGACTCACTGGAAAAGACTCTGATGCTGGGCAAGATTAAGGGCAGGAGAAGGGGAAGTCAGAGGATTAGATGGTTGGATGGCGCCACTGACTCAATGGACATTAGTTGACCACACTTGGGTAGACAATGAAGGTCAGCGAAACCTGGCGTACTGCAGTCCATGGGGTCACAAAGAGTTAGATATGACTTAGCAACTGAACAACAATAATTAAATAAATGCAATTCACTATACACAGTGGCTCAGTCCTGTCTGACTCTTTGCTACCCCATGGGCTGTAGCCTGCCAGGCTCCTCTGTCCATGAAATTTTCCAGGCAAAAATACTGGAGTAGGTTGCCATTTCCTTTTCCAGGGTATCTTCCCAACCAAGGGAACCTGCATCATTTTGCATTGGAAGGAAGATTCTTTACCATTGGGACACCTGAGAAGCCCAATTCAATAATGCAATATGTTAAAAGAATTAGAAAAATGGCTGGCATGTAATAACTAATCAATAATATTAATTATTTCTATTATACATTCTGAAATAAAAACTGTCCTCAATTACCAATGTCTGCTAAGGGCAAGAAAAGGGAAGCTATTTATTTCACCTATTCTAGAATAATGCTAAAGAGAGGGAGACTGCTAGGGAGTTATCATATCCCTGGAAGGCATTATACAGATTATTACAAATCATTTGCTTTGTTGTGGATAAGTATTAATAATAAATGTATATGATTTTTGCTACTCTATTTTCCCAGAGTAGTAAAATAATGTCAAATTGTTTGGCCTTTTACAAAAATCTCTAAGATTTTGCTTCTAAAGCCTCTATAAGAAATACCCATTTTTTTGTGAGTCCAGAAAGATAAAGAAGTGCTGTGAATATCAATAAAACAATCTTGGTTATTTTTGAACATTTTTAGTTTGAGATATCTTCAGTGTGGAATAAAATCTGAATCTGGTTTGTAGAATAAAAAGACATGAATGGACAAGATTGAAGATGACATAAGAATATATGAGGTTAGTGAAAACTCTGGAAAAATAGAAGAAAAATAGTACAGGGGCAAAATGACCCATGAAAGACTTACATTCATTCAAAAAATATCATTTGTTAAATGAATATCTGGGATGGGCCAGTGACTGTTCCTCGATACCACAAGCTTGAGCTATAATAAGACAAAATCTATTCAGTAGAAAAGTCAAAAAAAAAAGAGAATTTAACCTTGACATATTTGTTTCCCAAGAAGAGGTAATTGGTATACAGGGATCATATTTTAAACAATGAGAAGTCAAATAGGAAATAGGTGAATTGAAAATTTAGGTTATTATGAACTGACATCATATATAATTAGGCCCTGAAAGTAAAGTTTGTAGTGTAAATATTATTCTTTCAAATTTGAGGACTATAATTTATTATTTGATGTAATTGTAATTATGCTGAAGTTAAAAACCAAACATGTCCCCAAACTTCTATTCAGCACCTCCTTCCCAGGAGGACTATGGCTACGCACTATCCTGGAAGGCTTGCTGGGAAAGCAGGAAGACCTATCTTGCAGAACCTGAATTCAAATCTATTCCAAACATTTTAAATGATGTAGATTTGACATGTAATGATGGTCTCTCAGAGCCCCTGCATCCCTATTTGTATAATGGGAATTATGATCCATGTCCCACAGTCAGGTGTAATTGAAGGCCCTCTTACAGAATAGGGGCTCAACAAATGTTTAGGAATGTATATTACACTGGTGAGCCATTTCCATGCAATCAAAATAAGAGGGCCTTAGAGTCCATTAAACCTGAGGCCTCAGGAAAATTAATAAACCTAAACCTACTCTAAACCTCAGGCCCCTCATCTGTAAAAATGGAGGTACCCATACTTCTATAGAAAAAGGATTGTGGGTATTAAACAAGATAATTTTTATCATGCTCTATACTACATTCAAGAAAGGTCATTCAATCTCAAGACATTAAGTGTTTCCTTCACAAAAATCCTTCTAAAATATAAATCTCCATCAGAGTTCTATCTGCATGCATGAAACATACAGTCATCTGTATGTCACATAACGGCACTATTGTCTACCCACTTGTTTAAGCAAAAACCCACTTTTTCTTTCCTCACATCCACTCTTACGGCTGGACATCACTATCTTCAATTTGCAATTTGCATCTAACCATTTTCAGCATCTCTACTACTATAATGTTACATGGCTTGCTACAATGATCTCCCCACCATTTACCCTTGCTCTTCCTCTTCCAAAATCTATTCTTCACATTATAGCCATAATATCTTCTTATAGCAGCCACCAAACCCCATTGCAATAGGACAAAATTAAAACCCCTTACTTGGTCTGTGAGTAAAGAAACTGTGTGCTTCAAATTAGCTGGGAGAGTCTTCATTGATGTGGATTGTCCTAAATTGCTCCAGCCTTCTATTCTCCATGCTCTTTTTATGCCGTGTTGATAGTGTCCTTTCCACTCTAAAAACTGTCCCAGTTCAAACAATAGATTGCATATCCTCTCTAAGTATAATGTTTTAAATGTCTTGAATCATGCCTACCTTTCTATTCTTACCTCATACTTCACCCCCTCTCCAATTCCAGCCTTTGATCACTCTTTTCTAGCTACACAAATTTTCATTATACCCCAATGTAGTTCCTGATCTTTTACTTGTTGTCCCCACTGCATGCAGTATCTTGCTGGCTTGTTTTTCTTCCTCTTTCAGCTCTTAGATCAAATAACACCTACAGAAATGCCATTCTCCCCCACTTTACCTAAATTGTGTGTTCCCTTTGTTTATTTCTTAATAACACCACAATCAGCTTATATGTTGTTTATTGTACATACATACAGTTTATCAGTGGAAATAGTGTCAGACTTTATTTGTAAAGCCTAAAAGGCTCCAAAATCACTGCAGATGGTGACTGCAGCCATGAAATTAAAACACACTTACTCCTTGGAAGGAAAGTTATGACCAACCTAGATAGCATATTCAAAAGCAGAGACATTACTTTGCCAACAAAGGTCCATCTAGTCAAGGCTATGGTTTTTCCAGTGGTCATGTGTGGATGTGAGAGTTGGACTGTGAAGAAGGCTGAGTGCCAAAGAATTGATGTGTTTGAACTGTGGTGTTGGAGAAGACTCTTGAGAGTCCCTTGGACTGCAAGGAGATCCAACCAGTCCATTCTGAAGGAGATCAGCCCTGGGATTTCTCTGGAAGGAATGATGCTAAAGCTGAAACTCCAGTACTTTGGCCACCTCATGCGAAGAGTTGACTCATTGGAAAAGACTCTGATGCTGGGAGAGATTGGGGGCAGGAGGAGAAGGGGACGACCGAGGATGAGATGGCTGAATGACATCACTGACTCAATGGACGTGAGTCTGAGTGAACTCCGGGAGTTAGTGATGGACAGGGAGGCCTGGCGTGCTGCGATTCATGGGGTCGAAAAGAGTTGGACATGACTGAGCGACTGAACTGAACTGAACATAATTTTTCATTGTCCATATCAAGCTCTCTTTTATATCTCACTTACCCAATTGACTTTGAGTTTTCTGGGGCTACTGATTTCACTTCTACTATCCTTCACAAAAGCCTTAGTCACCTGGCAGACACCTCCTATGAGTGAACTATTGCTTCTTCAGATATGGAACAATAAAGAAAAGAAATGTACAGTGATACAATATTTACTTTATAATCACAGATTTTCCTTTAGATTTGAGTAATATATATATATATATATATATATTTTTTTTTTTTTTCCTTTTGTCTTATATAGAGGTTGGGCATCCACAGAATGTTTGAGGAAACCTATTAGGAGTCTGGTAAAACTAAGATGCACACTAAAGAGAAATGATAAAATAAGCCTGCTGTTTAATACAGGCTTTTATAGATGGATAGATAAATACTGTCTGAGATATTTATAACATGGTTGTAATGAAACCCTGCTATAATAATTGAATAAGCCTCAGCAGTTTAGCTGAGGTTTGCAGCTATTCATTAAAAATGAGGGATTGAAGTGATTAAGAAGAGATTTCAAGGTTCTGATCAAGTTTTAAAAAGAAGATGAAAAGCATAAAATGAGTGTGGTGAGTAGAATAATGGTCTCATAATGATGGCCACATCCTAATTCCTGGAACCTGTAGATGAGACAATACTAAGGAGTTTGAGAAGGTGAATTACCCTGAATTATACAGGTCGTCCAATTAAATGCCATGGGCCCTTAAAAAGTGGAGACATCTTCCCAGTGATAGTCAGTCAGAGGAAGAAGTGCCTATGGAAGAATGATCAGAAAGAAGCAACATTTTTGGCTCCAAAGAGGAAGGAAGGGGGCCGAGCCAACAAACATGCTTAGTCTCTAAAAGCTGAGCATGGAAAGGCAAGGAGATGAAAGAATTCTTCCCTGCAGCCTCCAAATTGGAACACAGACTTGCCAATACTGGGATTTTTGCCCAGCAAGATCCATGTCAGAAGTCTACGGAACTGAAAGTTTAAAAAAATGCAGTTTTAAACCCCAAAAGTTATGGCATTTGTTACAGAACAATAAAAACAATATAATGAGGGAAATGGTAGAATTTTAGTTTCTTCTTCTTTTTTTTTCCTTTTGGCTCTCATATTAAGAATATGAGCAAGAAACTTTGACTCAGTCTATACCCTTTGACCAACATCTTCTCATTTCCCCACCACTACTCCCCCAGCCCATGATAGCCTCCATTTTATTCTTTGTTTCTGTGAGTTTAACTATTTTAGATTCCACAAGTATGTGAGATCATACAGCATCTGTCTTTCTCTGTCTGGCTTATTTCACTTAGCATAACATCCTTCAGGTCATCCATGTTGTCACAAATGTCTGAATTTCTTTCTTCTTTTATTTTTTTAAGATGGAATAATATTCTATTTTGCATGTATGTGAATTACATTTTCTTTATGCATTCAACTGTTCACATCTTAGCTTGTTTCCATATCTTAGCTATTATGAATAATCCTGCAATGAACATGGGAGTATAGATATCTCTTAGAGATAGGGATTTTCATTCCTTTGGATATATACCAGGAAGTGACCATGTGGTAGTCTTATTTTTATTATTTTGAAGATCCTCCATTTCTGTTTTCCGAAAATTTCTGTTTTCAGAAATTGATTTCTGAATCAATTTCCATTTCCACCAACAGTATATCAGGGTTTCCTTTTCTCCATGTTCTTATCAATGGTTAATTTTTATCTTCTTTGACTATAGGTATTCTAGCAGGTATGAGGTGATATTGTGTCTTTGATTTGCCTTTTCTGTTGATTAATGATACTGGGTATTTTTTCAAATATACCTTTGGACATTTGCATGTCTCCTGTTTGGGGGGGGGGAAATGTCTATTGTTCTTTCCTTATATTTATTTGGATTATTTCCTCTATTGAGTTATCAAGTTATTTACAGATTCTAAATATTAGCCCCTTATCAGATACATAATTTGCAAATAGTTTCTTTCATTCCATAGATCACCTTTTCAGTTCTTGAATTTTTTTCTTTGATATGCAGAAACTTTTTAGCTTGCTGTAGTTGCATTTGTCTGTTTTTTGCTTTTGTTTTTTAAGCTTTTCATGTCAGATAAAAAAAAAATTATTACCAAGATCAATGTCAAGGAGACTTTTCTCCATGTTTTCTTCTAGGACTTTTATGATTTCCCGTCTTATGTTCAAGTCTTTAATCCACTTTTGAGTTGATTTTTGTGTATGGTATAAGATTGTAATACAGTTTCATTCTTTTGCATATGACTATCAGTTTTCCCAGTATTGAAAAGCCTGTTCTATCCTCACTGTATATTTTTGACTCTTGAGTTGTAAATTAATTGTATAATTATATTGTTGTTGCTGCTGTTGTTCAGTCACCCAGTTATGTCCTACTCTTTGTGACCTCATGGACTGCGGAACATCAGGCCTTCCATCCCCTCATCATTTCCAGAAGTTTGCCCAAGTTTATGTTCATTCCATCAGTGATGCCATCCAACTGTCTCATCCTCTGATGCTCTCTTTTACTTCTGCCCTGTATCTTTCCCAGTATTAGGGTCTTTTCCAATGAGTCAGGTGTTTGCATCAGTTCAGTTCAGTTCAGTCACTCAGTCATGTCCGACTCTTTGAGACCCCATGAACCGCAGTGCACCAGACCCTCCAGTCAATCACCAACTCCCGGAGTCCACCCAAACCCATGGGCATTGAGTCGGTGATGCCATCCAACCATCTCATCCTCTGTCGTCCCCTTCTCCTCCTGCCCTCAATCTTTCCCAGGATCAGGGTCTTTTCCAATGAGTCAGCTCTTTGCATCAGGTGGCCAGGTATTGGAGTTTCAGCTTCAACATGAGTCCTTCCAATGAACACCCAGGGCTGATCTCCTTTAGGATGGACTGGTTGGATCACCTCACAGTCCAAGGGACTCTCAAGAGTCTTCTCCAATACCACAGTTCAAAAGCATCAATTCTTTGGCACTCAGCTTTCTTTATAGTCCAACTCTTACATCCATACATGACCACTGGAAAAACCATAGCCTTGACTAGACGGACCTTTGTTGACAAAGTAATATCTCTGCTTTTTAATATGCTATCTAGGTTGGGGACCAGATGCCATGATCTTAGTTTTCTGAATGTTGAGCTTTAAGCCACCTTTTTCACTCTCCTCTTTCACTTTCATCAAGAGGCTCTTTAGTTCTTCTTCACTTTCTGCCATAAGGGTGGTGTCATCTGCATATCTGAGGTTATTGATATTTCTCCCGGAAATCTTGATTCCTGCTTGTGCTTTGTCCAGCTCAGCATTTTGTATGATGCACTCTGAGTATAAGTTAAATAAGCAGGGTGACAATATACAACCTTGACATACTCATTTTCCTATTTGGAACCAGTCTGTTGTTCCATGTCCAGTTTGCATCAGGTGACCAAAATTCTGGAGTTTCAGCTTCAGGATTAGTTCTTCCAATGAATTTTCTGGGTTGATTTCCCTATGGCTGACTAGTTTGGTCTCCTCACTGTCCAAGGGACTGCCAGGAGTCTTCTTCTGCACCACAGTTTGAAGGTATCGATTCTTTGGTGCTCAGCCTTCTTTACTGTCCAGCTCTCACAACCAAACATGACCACATGAAAACTATAGCCTTGAGTACATGTCTCTTTGTTGACAGAGTGATACATGGATTTATTTCTGGGCTCCCTATTTTTTTCCATTGATCTATGTGTCTGTATTTATGTCTGTATCATAATGTTTAGATTATGGTTGCTTTGTAATAGACTTTGAAATCAGAAAGTGTAATGCCTGCAGCACTGCTCTTCTTTCTCAACATTGCTTTGGCTATTTGTGGTTATTTGTGGTTCCATACATATTTTGAGATTTTTTTTCCATTCCCATGAAAAATACCTTTGGGATTTTGAAAGGGATCACATTGAATCCATAGGCTGCATTGAGAATACTTTCACAATATTAATTCTTCCAATCCATCACCATAAAACATCTTTAAATTTATTTGTGTCTTTTTAAATTGCTTTCATCTGCTTAAGTTTTTAGTCTATAGTTCTTTCATCTCCTTGGTTAATTTTATTCTTATGTGTTATATTCTTTTTAATATAATTTTACAGTGGGTTGTTTCTTAATTTATCTGTTTATACTATACAGAAACGCAACTGATTTTTTCCTCTAGCTTTCTGTGAGCACAATAAATGTTAAGCCCGGGAGGTCAGTAACTACTCCATTCACAATTTTGTCCCTAGGCTTTAGCATGTGTTCTTGCACATATTTGGATCAATGTATCTGAGGTTTAGACGCCTACAGCCTATCCCTGAATAAGCTTTCATTGATAGCCTGTTATCAGAAACATGTCACTGTCAACTAACCTAGCAGGCACTCAGGAGGTCAGGAGCTGTGTTGGGACAGAGACTTGACTGCATTACTTGCTATCTACATAGTCAGTGAAAGAGTAAGACTCAGGACCTAACCCCAGACCATCCAGGCATAAATTCCTATGCCTTCCATTCATCTGGGATCACATGTCTGCTTTGCCACTGCTGCTGCTGCTAAGTCGCTTCAGTCGTGTCCAACTCTGTGTGACCCCATAGACGTCAGCCCATGAGGCTCCCCCATCCCTGGGATTCTCCAGGCAAGAACACTGGAGTGGGTTGCCATTTCCCTCTCCAATGCATGAAAGTGAAAAGTGAGAGTGAAGTCGCTCAGTCCTGTCCAACTCTTAGCGACCCCATGGACTGCAGCCCACCAGGCTCCTTTGTCTGTGGGATTTTCCAGGCAAGAGTACTGGAGTGGGTTGCCTTTGCCTTTTCCAATGCCTGCTTTAGTACCACCGAAATATAAATCTTCCACCAAATCATTTTTTCATACCGTTGAGCTAAAGTCTTACAGTGCTCTAGGATCTTTACAAGCCCTAAGAGGCCACTGTACAATCTTAATAACTAAGTGTATCCATTTATATTGGAGAATTAAGCAGAGACATTTTAGATCAGACTTACATGGGGAAAAAAAGAAAGAAATTTGTGGTGTGATTGCTTACATGAGAAAGTTCCAAGAAAACTTGAGCAATTAGATGTCATATTTCTTCTTAGAACTTTTCTTGGATATTTTTAAAGTCATTCCGAGTCAGGATACATACTGTATCTGTGACTGTTAATCATCATGAATCCTCCCAAAGCTGGATGTGCTGCTTCAGTCCTCTTGAATCAGAACATTTAGATTTTTTGCCTAATTCATTTTTAATAATTCAGTAGAAATTGACTTCTCAATGTAAAACTTTTCTTTGAGTTTCATAGACATTTTACCCAACAACTGAAGAAAATTTTGAATTATATTTCTAAATTTGATTTCTTCCATTCATTGATGGAATGAGTGTCCAGAAATATATCAAGATGCTCAGATTGGCCTTCTTAATTAGAGCAAGGATTAGTGCTCTTCTCTGGTTCTGTCATATTACCACAACCCACAAGGAAACCATTTCTTCAGTGTGTAATGCCTATGTTAGTTCAATCTTTCCCGAGTTACTTGTTAATTAACTTCACGGAATATAGCTTTTCTGGTACACTTTAACCTTCCTCACATTACTTTCTCTCTCTCCACCCCAAAGTTCAGCATTTCTTAAAGGAGCTAAGATGTTTGATTAATTTAACCAAGTTCTTGCTGACACATTTTATAGAAAGTATTCCGGGTATGGGGTTATTAAGAATAAATAGATGTAACAAATATTAAGCCAACAAATCGCAAATAAAATTTCACCAGCCACTTAAACCTCATACTTATGATTATTTTTCTCTGTTCCATAGTGGATTAAGAATGATTGTTCTTCATTTAGACTTTTCACTGGTTTTTGTTGCCTGTGATCTGAGGCAGTATTGATTGGGTTGATGACAATGAAAAGAGAGAAGCTCCTGTGAGCTTGTTAGAAAAGCAGAAACTCTGGCATCAGTCAGAACCTGTATTTAAATAGGATTATCAGATGATGTATAATCAAGTCAAACTTTGAGAAACACTGCTCTAGAATACAATGCACTCAAACCAGCACTAGCAGAAATAATTCTTTGGAAACAGTGTGACCATCATGTTTTTCAGTCCTATTATTCTCAGTCACTAAACAGTAAGGAAACACCCACAGGAAACAACTTAGCTTTTTTTCATTTTTATCATTCCACAGTTTTGCCTTTATCTTCTGAACTACCTGGTTTGTTCCTTCACTTTCAATCTTTTCAGCTGGTCTCTGGTCAGACTAATAGTGATTACAGTAATAATAGCATAACCATAATGATGATGGTGATGATGACAATGATGATGATAATAGAATGCTTCCTCCATCATCTGTGACTTAAGTGGCAGTGATACTTCCCAATTCTGAAACAAATATGCAACTTCTCTGAAGCCTTCTCTAGATGTTGTTGCTGATTTTACCCTAGCTGTTATATGTCAGAATCTTGAGAATATGCTCAATTACTTTTTGCTTTGAGATATAGTTTTTATAAAACTCTTCTTTCACTCTGGCCCTCATCTTTTGAAGCTTATGACATCAGGCTAGTCAGTTATTCCTTCTGACCGGTAGTCTTCTCTTCTTTACTCTCAGTCACGTTTTCTTCCTCTTCTAAGGCTTCAAAACTGAACCCCTGTCCTCACTGATGTTTAGAATTCTGTCATCCATATGACTCAGCAACAGCATTATTTAATCTCAATTTTAATAACTTTCATATCCAAACTTTTTAATCTTTCTTTCCTTGACAGAACTGGACCTTGGCATTACCCAAGATTATTACAACTCTCTAACCAGTATAATTTTTTTAATGACTGTATTATATTAGAAAAATCATAAAAAATGTTGTCTCAATTTCCAAAGTCCAACATTATTATCATTTTCTTGCAAAAATTTAACACATTTTAATCCTCTCCTTTTATCATACACACCTTGTAAGACCCCAGTTCTGCTTGACCCAACTTTGTGTCTTCCCAGCATCTACATCTAAACAAGTGAACACAGGTAGAGAGGACCGCCCTAGGCTGCCTGGTTTCACTTAAAATTCATTATCAGTCTTCAAAGGGTCATTCAATGGCTTGAAATTCTACATATTGTTTCACTTTCTGAGAAAATAAGTTTTATAGCTTCTTGTCTTTACTCAGTATTCCTGCATTTTTCCTCTACCTCACTCTCGTCTGATGACCTGACCAAGATAAGAATGAGAAAATAAATGTCTTAGGAAAAGAACCATATTATATTCCAATCTCAGACTTAAGACAATACCTGAGAGTTACTTAATACTGATTTGTGCCTGATACTTCATACATCATCTCATGGTATCCTTACAACGAACTTAAATGGTAGTTTTCTTATTATTGCAGATGAGGAAGCTGAGTAACAGTAAGATTAAATGACTAACTGTGGTTATGCTAGAGTCTGGAGACAAGCCAAGTGAATCTTCAATTTGCTTCCAAATCATAAACTGATATTCATAGGCTTGTTTTATTGCTATAACCTATTAATACTCAGAACTGTTTGTGCTAGACAGTACTTTGTGAGGTTTGAATAATAATTATATTAAAATTATCACAAAATAGTAATTACCATCAATGTGCTTCTGTTCAAAGAATACTAGACTTTTTCAGGAGCTCAGCGTTCTAGTCTCTGCTATGAATCTGGTTAACTTTCATTTTGAGCAATTCTCTTGTTACCACTGGGACTGGGACTTAGTTGTATTTTTTTTTTTTTTTTAGTGGCTAGCTGGTGAGAAGTTATTGTATAACACAAGGAGCCCAGTCTGGTGCTCTATGATGATCTAGAAGGATGGGATGGTGAGAGGGGAGGGAGACTCAAGAAGGTGGAGATATATGTATAACTATGGCTGATTTGCATTGTTGTGTAGCAGAAACCAACACAACATTGGAAAAATTTGTAAAAAAAAAAAAAAAAAAAAAGAAAACTAAGAGGATCAAATAAGCATCAAGGGCCCTTTAGGCTCTAACACATTGAGATTTAACATTTTGTGCCTATCCATTTCTGGTTATTTGGTGAATTAAAGATAACTGAACAATCTTAATGCTTCATCCATTGAAATCTTGGGTCTGTATCCCTGAGTCTGGAATCTCTGCAAGCTCTGTGACTACTCTGACAGTAAGAATATGGCAAAAGTTATATTGTGTCTCTTTCTACTTCTTGGAGTACTCAGACTTGAAGATCTAAACTTCCATGTTAGAAATTTGACTGTCCTGCTGGATAGACCACCTGAGAGACCCTGAGAATTTAGTGAGAGATTTCTTATAGGGCCACCACTTATGCCAAGGCTCCAGAAATGCAAGTGAAACCATCTTGGATCCTCCAAGCCAGCTCAACTGCCAATGGGACACTAAACAGTAACTACATTTGGTGCCATTTAGAACAAAAAAATCATCCAGCTAAGTTGACCTGAATTCTTGGCCTACAGGTTATGACTGAAGTACAATGATTTTTGTTTTGTTTTAAACTACCAAGTTTGGTATGCTTGTAATGTAGTGGATAACTAGAACAAATCTCAGTTCTATTTATGAGCTTAGGTTGTTGAGTTTGTTTTCTTGCCCAGAAAAAGTGCAAAAGTATGATATAACAACTACAAAGTGAGTGACTGTATCTTCTACAGATTAAAAGGAAAAAAAAATGTTGTTAGAATGTTAGATTCTCAGTGTTTCTACATACCTTGGCCCAATTAAGAGATTCCTGAAATGAGAACAAAAAGGAAACCCAACAAAAATTGAATTAAGGTGCTGACAGAGGCAAAATACATCTCATAATTAGGGCCATCTCTTAGGAGGTTGGTCTGGGAGCATAACACTCCTCACACCAAGTCCAGTATTTGCTGAAGCAGCATAAACAATGTAATTTATTCTTTTCTGTCCCTTCCTTACTCACTGAATGTTTTTGTTTCTCTAACTTGGAAAATAAACTCTATTCTGATGGTGGCAGCCTAAATTGGAGGAAATGTGTAGGTCTCACTCAGGGACTATATGGGAATTAATTACATGTAACCAGTAAAACTAATTAACGGAATATTAAAACTGCTTAATGGAATACTTCATAGAGAATGAATTTGGTAATTATGAGACTAACTCTCTTTATCTATTGTATAATTCTTCAATGAGTCAATATCCCCAAGAAGTGAAAATCAATAAAATCTGATGTGCATGAACAAGTAGTACTTGCAGAAGACTCTGAAAAGCCAAACCTATCTGACAGCTAGACCATAGGAGAAGCATGCCTAGAGAGAATTATGGGAACTGTAGGCTCTGGAGAAGCTGTTTCCTCTGTATCGCTTACTCCCAAGTGGGACCACAGCCTAGTGCCTGGTAGTAAACTTGAGGCTACTTTGATCATCAGGATCAGCACTTGGCAAGACAAACAGAAGAGAGCAGGGCCAGATGGGGCCCTTTGGCACATCTTCATTGGTCTGTCACCATGTCTGACTGTGAAGACCTTCTAAGAGGATGGCATTCTCTTTTCTTCATCTTCCAAATCTCTCACAATTGTCTTTTAGCCAGTTCTAACTCGGAATCTGATTGGGTATGGGATTCTGGGAAAGTGTTTCCCAGCTTGAGCCCAGTTAAATCAAATAGTCCAGAATCATGTGGCATATGCACTTTAGGGAGCTTGATATTTTCTGCCTGAAACAGTTAATATTTCAGGGCCTTCTTTCCACTCTCATTCTATACAGAATGCTACAAATGAAAATTAGAGAGAGAAGAGACCAGCCAGATTTACATGCTAAAGCTAAAGGACACATTTACATGTTTATGATGTCTTCTGGCATCATGAAGACAATCAGTATATTACACCATACATAAAGTACAACCATAAATCTTCATTAAAGTGTATGCAGATTACAACTTCATTAAGAATTATATTTTCTCCCATGTTATCACTCTTCTTTACTTTGAAACTGTAGTCCCTAAAACTCATAGAGATTCTATGAAGAGAAAAGAGAGCAAAAAGTTTTCAAACTTGAGAATTTCACCTTAAATTTTGAGGTGTCTGTACTCAGGAAGATTTGATCTTTGTTTTCATTTGGTGACTTCATAATATTTTAGGTTGTTGGGATCTTGCTACATATAGTACTTGTTTTTAGCCTGGAAAATTAGACAGGTAAATTTTGACTTCAAAATGTCACCTTAATATTATCTTGGATCAGACCATTAAAAACACTATATACAGCCTAATATCTCTATCTACTTAAGAGATGTGCATTCAGAATATAAGAGGACCACAGTAGTTTCTCAGGAAATACAGAAGGGAAGCAAAGACCAGTTCTGGCTGGACTGTTGAATTTGCCAATGGATTGTGGTTGAGCTTATTTAAAATCTTTTTGATTGGTTCAGCAAAACCTTACTTAAATTAAACCTAACAACAACACCAAAAGTGCAAATTTATGAAAGAAGCCAGAAGTTTAGAATTGTTTTAAAAAGTGACACTGACTGATAAAGAAAGGTTATTGTAAGTCTTTTGAAGAAGATCTATGGGACAGCTAGAATTTTTACATAAAAATATGGTAATTTCAGATAGGCATAAATACATTTAATTTAGATATTGTGCAGCTTTTGTCCCTGTAAAGCACTCTGAATTCTGTTGATCCATTAGGGTATAAAGGACACTCTTTGCATCTCCCTCCACATCTAAGTCAGACGCGGAGTTGCACTGACATGGACCATAAGTGTTCTGCTACCTTCCTGTCTTTAGGGACAAAGCATTTCCTTATCTTCAATTACTTCTCTACCGGATTCAGGATATTCATGGTATCTATTCCACTTTATATTCAGACAGAATGTAAATCTTCCTAAAGGAAGTAGACTCATCTTTTAAAGCCTTGCACTTAGCTACAGAGTGATTCAAGCAGAGACAGTAACTCCCTTACCAGTGATCCTTAATTTTGACTTACAGATTTTGGCTCTATAGAAGACATTTCTGTGTCTGTGTTCAGGCAGTCCCAGGCTTCCCTGATGAGACTGATAGAAAAGGCATTGACTTGCATCAGTTGTGATGATAGGTTTTATGACTGGACTGAGATCAGAAATTCATTTTACAGACCACTGAACAATTGCTAAATGCTTGCTCACCTCAGTTTCCAACCATTCACTAATAATTTTAGTCCTGGGGTGGATTTTATGAAAACTGGTCAAATGCCACAAGAGTGGAAATTTGAATTATAGGAAAAAGAAGGATGATTTTGCTTTAATATGTGACCTCATTGTCCTCTAAATTTTCTTTTCAATCTGTTTGTTGTGAAATATCTATTAATCCATAAAACAGCTAACTTCACAAATTAACACTCTCACTGCCATTTTAAATGAAGGACTTTGCAATGGATTGGAATAAAAGTTAACTTACCATATTTTGTCTTCTCTCTGATATTCTAGTACATGTTTAGATTGTTAAAAAGAAAATAGCCTTCTACTACAAACCTTGAATAGGGATGCAATATCTTTAAATGCAGTATCTCTTTTAAATAATTATAAACACTTATCATCCAATTTTGTAGTGTGTAACATGAATTTTGACCTGTGTGAATCATAAGATGACCACCAGCTAAATTTGAATTACAAAAATACGTTGATAAATTACTGATGGTAGTCTAAATTGTTCCCTAAACTTCAGTGGTTTTGAGAGCAAGAAAGTTGTCTTTTTCTTGTGTATAAGAGTGGGAATTTCATGTTGGTTCTATGTCCATACTGCTACATGCAGTGTTTGACATATAAGACATTAACTTCAATAAGCTAAAAAATGGGTAGAATTGTGATGCGGTATATGTGAAAGATTATAGATATATTTTAGAAGAAAGAAAGGAATTAAGAACAAGAAAATTCACAGATGGGAGAATGTGAATGTAAGAGACTCCCTTGTTAGGACTGTTGATTCCAGGTGATGGAAATTTAACTTCAAGTGACTAAAACAGGAAAGAGAATGTGTTGGTTTACAAATCCAAAATGTCGAGAGAGAGACTGGATTCAGCTATGGCTAACCACAGGGCCTCAAAAAGTAGGTTAGGGCTCATTTCTTCCTCTATCCTGCTTTGCTCTTTGTTAGTTTCATTTTTATCAGGCTCTCTGCTCATTGCTATCTCCACAGGGCCAGGATAGTCTCACTGGCACCATAATTAAAAAACAAAAACAAAAACAACAACAAAAAAAAACACATTACTTTTTCATTGCCTTCACCCAAGATCCCTTAATATTTTGATCCTTTAATATGTCCCTTAGCTCTGTCTAACACATCTTGGTCATTTTTCCATCTCTGTAGTCAGGAGATATATTTTAATTACATCAGAACCACCTGGACACAGAATGGTATAGGAATGTTCCCAAGGAATTTAGATGCTTTGCCTTGTGAAAACACAGATCATGCAGTGTTCATAAAAGACATAAAATTATAAAATGTCCTTTACATATAAGGAAAAATATATATTGTAGAGTAATACATAAACTCTTTAATGTGAAAATTAAACTATCACTGAATTTAGATTTTTTTGCAATCAAATATAGTATTTTTAAATTGTGGATTCACTTGTTATTAGAAATTTTGAACAACTTCTTCGAGTTTCATTACCAACCTGAAATCTAGATTTTGATAAGAAATTTTCAAAATATGTCTAAGTCACACCAAACATTTCTGCAGATTGATTTAAAGTCATCATTTTACAACTTTTACCCTAAGCCCATTGAGGAGATGAGCTGGAAACTTCCTCTAGAACAGGAAATACTAAAGGTTGGTCGTTTGTGTGTGAAGTGAAGTGAAGTGAAAGTCACTCAGTCGTGTCTGACTCTTTGCAACCCCATGGACTATACAGTCCATGGAATTCTCCAGGCCAGAATACTGAAGTGGGTAGCCTTTCCCTTCTCCAGGGGATCTTCCCAACCCAGGGATTGAACCCAGGTCTCCCACATTGCAGGTGGATTCTTCACCTGCTGAGCCATAAGGGAAGGCCAAGAATACTTGAGTGGGTAGCCTATCCCTTCTCCAGCAAATCTTCCAAACCCAGGAATTGACCCGGGGTATCCTGCATTGCAGGTGGATTCTTTACTAACTGAGCTATGAGGAAAGCCCCCCAGTTTGTGTGTAGGAGAGACAAAGATTCATCAAGATGAGGAACAAAGAATGTCAGTTACTCAAAGTGGCAGAAGAACAGCAGACTCATCATCAGCATATTAGGTGCTGAGGTACTTAGATGGGAGTAAATGGGGAATATCTCTGATAATCTGCACCCTAAGAATGTTAATCTTGAGAAGCATAAAAGTTCCTGTTTTCCTGGTTAAGAGACATTAGCAACAGTGACAGCTATTAGCTAAGAGGTGGTGGAATTCAGTTTCCTGTGGCAGCTACAGCTTTCTGGGAAGGAAAATGCATCAAGAAAAATAATTAATGTTGGACTTCATTGGTGAGTAGAAGATTTGGATCAAAAAGTTTTTTAAAGATGATACTTCTTATACTAGAGATTCTAGGGAACATTTATTACAGCTACATTAGCATTGCTCAGAAATATGAAGATGGCACACTAATAGATCAGGTATTCTTCTAGGGGTCACTGCTAAAAACACCTGGTAAGGAAACCTGCATGAGCTTGCACATATATGTATGCACACACAAACACACATTTGTAAAGGATAGATCACATAAAAGTGTGAAATGAAGGGAAAATAAGAAGTGTAACAAAATAGCCAATGATTCTGGTAGTTCCTAACAAATATATGACTACTGAAGATTGGGAATCTAGGGCAATTTAATAATAAAAGAAAATTTAAAGAGTGAAAAAGTAAGATGATTATTCATTATGTTGTCTTACAATGGATCATTTAAAGTACACAGGATCTGAAATGAGTGACATCCCCAAGAGACATGCTGGCCTGTTCTTCTAAAGAGGAGCTTGATTCTATTTTGTTTAAAAGGCAACTTGTTTCTTCTCTGTGGAATTACTCTGGGGCAAAGGTGCTATAAACACACTCAAGTCACCATTGTGCACTAGTTAATGACACCTCTGCCTTTTTCAGGCCTGCGTCCCTGACTGTATCCACCTTCTATGTCAGGAAAAAATTAAAATTGTTATGGTTATCTTTTCTCCCTGCTTTAAAGCCCACGATAGACACCATGTTCACAGGGGAAAAGGGAGGTGTTCACCATGCTCACAGGTGGCATGGGGGGTGGGATCTGTGGCCTCAATAATCTAGTTTTAGGCCGTTCACAAAGAACATGTGTGTTCTTTCTCATACCCTATCATTTCTCTTTCTCTTTTCCTAAATAAAAACAAACAAAAAATTGTATGAAGTTCCAACTTAGTTCTGGTTACTGGTAAAAAGAATAAAAAGAAACACAATAGCAATTAAATAGTTGGAAGTCATTCTTATAACTTGATAAAGTTAGGGACATAGTGAAAAGAAATGCTGACATGAAAAGCATGCTTGAACAATAAAATAACATGTCCCTTTAAAATAGTCTTTTTATCATTTTGCAAAACTGGAATAAGAAATATGTATAATATTCAAATGAAATTCTAGTATGTAAAAATTAAATTATGTTAAAAGTATCATTAGCTTTTGTCTTTATCTTTTAACCATAAATTAAACAATAACTTTATAATTAAACCATTTACAATTTAGTCAGTTTTATCCTATGATTTCTGCAATGAAGTTTTCATAGATATATAAATAAGGAAAGAATTTATTTCTTAAGGCAAATGAATATCTATTTTTAATGAATATGACTTTGTACTCATGAAGAAACATGTATTTCTCCTAAAAAGCAAGAAGACTCAATTAATTATTATGCTGATATAGAATACTAATATTTATTTTTGAAAATTAGAAAACGTCACCTTCTACTTTCAAATGCATTACCATTTCATTAATTAAAAGATGAAGTTTGTCTTTCATTTATCTTTCTTCCTGTACAGAGGTCATGGTTGCTGACCTCTGACAGCTGCAGCAGCACCGCTGTGGGAATCTTTCACTCCCCCTCCTGGCAAAACAGCCATTGTCCCTCAGCAGGTGTTTCAGGAATTGGAAGAATGTAGGACAGCAGTTACATCTTGCATATTTATAAAAAGAGACATGCAGCGTCAGTTCTTCATTTTGACTGAATAATGCATTAGATGTGAGACTAGGTTGATTTATTAAATGTAGGATCGTTTTTTGGTTATTAGAGCACTAATCAGATTTTGGCTTTTTTTTTTTTTTTTATATTCAGTATCAGTCACAATGGCTGCTTCTTACTTTTGTATTTTGTGGTCCAGTAAAAAAATGTGCCTTCAAGTCAATTAAAAAATGCAAAACTTCATAGGTAGCAACAATTGTTGACATTTTATCTCTTTACCAAATCCAGTCCTAAACTGCTGCCATACTGAAGAGGGAAAGTCAGCCGTAGTGTTAAGTTGCTGCCTGGCTAAGTGCTCTGTGAAGAAGAACGCTGCTATGAGCAGCCAAGGGCCATTATGACTTAAATGCACACAAAGGTCATCTAAACTTGCCTTAATCTTTCCCCCATTTTCCACAGTCTGTTTAACATTCACTACTGTTGACATTCAGACTTTCTTCTACCTTCGCTGGGGCTTGATGTGACCTCACCAAGACAGAGCAGACCCTTGGCAGTGCAGCCAGGGAGAACTCCTGATCGATTGTTCAGGGATTAGCTATCTTTGCACACACAGAAGAGTGAGTCGTTTAAGAAAAAACAAAGGAAAGAAACAATAATCTTTTGACTGACAGAGCAGTCTAAGATTGCTAAAGAATTCAGTGTATGAGTTTCTGAAAAGAACTCCAGCAAACTTTTAAACACATTCTCTGGCATTTTGCTGATCTTAAATAAATTTGTGTTTGTTTCCTTACTTTGCCAAGATAACAATATGTCAAATAAAAAATAAATATAAGCTTAGTAAGGAGAGACTTCATTAGAAAGGATTTTCTAAGTGGGGGAGGGCATTGCAATACAGAGAGATCTCTGAATATTGATCCGTAAATATCTGAAAGGTTAGAGCATAGAGTGTTTTACTATTTTAGGGAGGAATAACTAAGGCTACCCTAGTGGCTCAGAAGGTAAAGAATCTTCCTGCTATGCTGGAGACTCAGGTTCAGTTCCTGAGTCAGGAAGATTCCCTGGAGAAGAAAATGGCAAATCCACTCCAGTATACCCTGGAGAATTCTGTGGACAGAGGAGCCTAGTGGGCTACAGTCCCTGGCATCACAAAGAGTCAGACATGACTGACTGACTAACACAATTAAGGCTACCAAGGACTATGTGTGGTGGGGTAGATAGAAAGGCTGGCATTATAGGATGCATGGATACAAGTTAAGTTGCTTCAGTCATGTCTGACTATTTGCAACCCCATGGACTGTAGCCCACCAGGTTCCTCTGTCCATGGGATTCTCCAAGCAAGAATACTGGAATGAGTTGCCATGCTCTCATCCAGGGGATCTTCCAGACACAGGGATCATCTCTTATGTCTTATGTCTCCTGTATTGGCAGGCTGGTTCTTTATCACTAGTGCCACCTGGGAAACCCCAGCATTACAGAATAGTAGACCAGAAAACATTTTACAGTAAGACCTGAATCGACCAAGAATGGGCTGTTTGCTGGCTCTGCCTGAAGCTAATTCAGAGTTCCTCCTGGGGAAACAGAGGGGCTTAACAAGTATTTTGTTCTGATTGATTAACAAGGGACAGTGAGCAAGTTATTGATTTATGAGGTTGCTGCTGCTGCTGCTAAGTCGCTTCGGTCATGTCTGACTCTGTGCGACTCCATAGACGGCAGCCCACCAGGTTCCGCCGTCCCTGGGATTCTCCAGGAAAGAACACTGGAGTGGGTTGCCATTTCCTTCTCCAACGCATGAAAGTGAAAAGTGAAAGTGAAGTCACTCAGTCGTGTCCGACTCTTCGAGACCCCATGGACTGCCACCTACCAGGCTCCTCTGTCCATGGGATTTTCCAGGCAAGAGTGCTGGAGTGGGTTGCCATTAAGAACGGGAATTGGAGGGTCTGTGTCTGGTCTTGTCATTGGTAAGTAAACAAGAGAGATATCCAAGTTTTTAATGGTTTTAAATATCACCAACAACTTTTGAAAGTTGCTATAACTTTAATATAAAGGAGATATGAAATAAGAGTAATCTTTCATAAAAATAATATGCATTTTTAAATTGTAAATACTTAGACATGCATTTACTAGAAGTCAAGATGAAATACATGAGATTCTCGCATCTGTATATAGAGCCACCAGAATGGGATTGCTACCAAAAGTAGATTTAAATGGGTTTTTTCTTTGATGATTTAGGGTTCAGGATGGGGAACACATGTATACCTGTGGCGGATCCATTTTGATATTTGGCAAAACTAATACAGTATTGTAAAGTTTAAAAATAAAATAAAATAAAAAAAAAAGTCTGTGATTAGCATGGCTATTAGTGACATGATTTTCTATAATTATGGATGAGTCCTGGTAATTTTCTCAAACAAATACACACACAGTAAGCAAGCTTGCCTAAATGTAAAAGTTAGCTGCATTCCTGGATGATGCATTTCTACTGAAAGTGAATCACTTTAACAGCATCATCTTTCAGGACTTGAAATGCCTCACTGGAATTCCATCACCTCCAATAGCTTTATTCATAGTGATGGTTTCTAAGTTCCATTTGACTTCAAACTCCATGATGTCTGGCTCTAGGGGAGTGACCACACCATCACAATTGTCTGGGTCATGAAGATCTTCTTTGTATAGTTCTTCTATGTATTCTTGCCACCTTTTCATAATATCGTCTGCTTTTGTTATATCTATATCATTTCTGTCCTTTGTTGTGCCTATCTTAGCATGAAATGTTCCCTTGGTATCTCTAATTTTCTTGAAGAGATTTTTAGTCTTTCCCATTCTATTGTTTTCCTTTGGTTCTTTGTGTTGAACACCAAGGAAGGCTTTCTTATCTCTCCTTGCTGTTCTTTGGAACTCTGCAGTAAGATGGGTATATCTTTCTTCTTCTCTTTTGCCTTTCCCTTCTCTTATTTTCTCAGCTATTTTTAAGATTTCCTCAGACAACCAGTTTGCTTTGTGCATTTCTCTTTTGGAGGGATGGTCTTGATGACTGCCTCCTGTGCAACATCACTAACCTCTCTTCATAGTTCTTCAGGCACTCTGTCTAACAGATATAATCCCTTGAATCTCTTTGCCAGTTCTACTATATAATCATAAGGGATTTGATTTAGGTCATACCTGATGATCTAGTGGATTTACCTACTTTCTTCAATTTAAGTCTCAATTTGGCAATAAGGAGTTCATGATCTGAGCCACAGTTAGCTCCCAGTCATGTCTTTGCTGACTGTATAGAGCTTCTCCATCTTTGGCTGCAAAGAATATAATCAGTCTGATTTCGGTGTTGACCATCTGGTGATGTCCACATGTAGAGTTGTCTTGTGTTGTTGGAAGAGGGTGCTTGCTATTACCAGTGCATTCTCTTGGCAAAACTCTATTAGCCTTTGCCCTGCTTCATTTTGTACTCCAAGGATAAATTTTCCTGTTCCTCCAGGTATCTCTTGACTTCCTCCAGGTATCTCTTGACTTCCTGCTTTTGCATTCCAGTCCCTTATGATAAAAAGCACATCTTTTTTTTTCTTTTTTTTGGGGGGGGTATTAGTTCTAGAATGTCTTGTACGTCTTCATAGAACCATTCAACTTCAGCTTCTTCAACATTACTGGTTGGGGCATTGACTTGGATTACTGTGACACTGACTGATTTGCCTTGGAAATAAACAGAAATCATTCAGTCATCTTTGAGATTGCCCCCAAGTACTGCATTTCAGAATCTTTTGTTGACTATGAGGGCTACTCCATTTCTTCTAAAGGATTCTGCCCACAGTAGCAGATATAACAGTCATTTGAATTAAATTCACCCATTAAATGTCAATGTTCACTTTTGCCATTTCCTGTTTGACTACTTCCAATTTACCTTGATTCATGGACCTAACATTCCAGGTTCTGATGCCAATCTTATTCAGAAAATTGGATTAAAGATTTGCTGAGCATGGCCCCACCTATCAGAACAAGACCCAGTTCCCCCCACAGTCAGTCTAACCCATCAGGAAGCTTCCATAAAGTGTCTTATACTTATTCACCAAAGGGCAGAAAAATGATAACCACAGTCACAGAAAACTAACCAAATTGATCACAGGGACCACAGCTTTGTCTAGCTCAATGAAACTATGAGCCATGCATATAGGGCCACTCTAGATCGATGGGTCATGGTGGACAGTTCTGACAAAACTGGAGAAGGGAATGGCAAACCACTTCAGTATTCTTGCCTCGAGAACCCCATGAATAGTACGAAAAGGGCATTTAAGTTTGACCTAAATCATATCCCTTATGATTATGCAGTGGAAGTGATGAATAGATTCAATGGATTAGATCTTATAAACAGAGTGCCTGAAGAGCTATGGACAGAGGTTCATAACATTGTACAGAAGGCAAAGACCAAAACCATCCCAAGGAAAAGAAAAAATGAAAACCAGAAAAGTGCTCATCTGAGGAAGATTTACAAACTGCTGAGGAAAGAAGAGAAGCAAAAGTCAAGGGAGAAAAGAAAAGATATACACAATTGAAAACAAAGTTTCAGAATATACCAAGGAGAGAAAAGAAGGCTTTCTTAAATGAACATTGAAAAGAAATACACAGAAGAACTATACAAAAAAGTTCTTAATGACTCAGATAAGAAAGGTAGTGTTATTTGGATAAGCACAAAAATACAATCATGATGAATGACCAAATTATCAGATAGTGTGGACACGCACCTAGAGCCAGATATCCTTGGAATGTGAAGTCAAGTGAGCCTTAGGAAGCATTGCTATGAAGCTATTGGAGGTGATGGAATTCCAGCTGAGCTATTTCAAATCCTAAAAGATGATGCTGTTAAAGTGTTGTACTCAATATGTCAACAAAATTGTAGTAGAAGAGATTAAGAAGATGTGGCAAGAATACACAGAAGAACTATACAAAAAAGTTCTTAATGACTCAGATAAGAAAGGTAGTGTTACTTGGATAAGCACAAAAATACAATCATGAAAACTAAGCAGCAGCCAGAGGAATAGAAATGGTCAGTTCATATTCCAATCCCTAAGAAGAGCAATGTGAAAGAATGTTGAAACTATGATACAGTTGCACTCATTCAACATGCTAGCAAGGCTATGTTCCTTCAAGCTAGGCTTCAGCACTATGTGAATTGAGAACTTTCAGATGTATAAGTGAGTCTAGAAAAGCCAAAAGAACCAGAGATCAAATGTGGGTTAAGAAGAAAAAATTAGAACCAGAAATGGAACAACTGAGTGGTTCCTTGGGAAAGGAGTATGACCAGGCTGTGTATTGTCACCCTGCTAATTTAAATTATATACAGAGTACATTATGTGAAATGCTGGGCTGGATGAATCACAGCCTTAATCAAAATTACCAGGAGAAATATCAACAATCTCAGATATGCAGATGATACCATTCTGATGGCAGAAATGGAAGAAGAACTAAAAAAGCTTTTAATGAAGAAGAAATGAGAGTCAAAAAGCTGTCTTGAAACTCAAGATAAAAACAAAAACAAACTAAGATCATGTTATCTGGTCGCATCACTTTATGGCAAATAGGGATAAAGTGAAAGCAGTGACAGATTTTACTTTCTTGGGCTCCAAAATCACTGTGGATGTTGACTGTAGCCACAAAATTTAAAGATTCTTGCTCCTTGGAAGAATAGCTATGACAAATCTAGACAGTGTATTAAAAAGCAGAGACATCATTTGGCTGACAAAGGTCCATATAGTCAAAGCATTAATTTTTCCAGTAGTCAAGTACAGATGTGAGATTTGGACAATAAAGAAGGCTCCAGTACTTTGACCACCTGATGCAGACAGCTGACACATTGGAAAAGGCCCTGATACTGGGACAGAATGAAGCAGGAATAGAAAGGAACAACAGAGAGGAAAATGGTTAGATAGTATGACTGACTCAATGGACAAGAATTTGTGCAAATCTGGGAAATAGTGGACAGAAAAGCCTGGTGTGCTCCTTTCCATGGGATTGGAAATAGACATGACTTAGTGACTGTACAATAAAAGCAACAAATTTTATAAAATATTATATAAATGATAATAGCTATGTTTGCTATATATTTTGTCAGTTTACAATTCATTACAGTTTACAAAATTATTTCATGAACTCATAACCCTTGCCTTTTTGATCTCCAAATGCGCTTCTGTCTCAAAGGAAAGATTCTCTACTTTGGGGCCCCATCAGCCTTGGTCTCTCTCTGTTGATCACAGATGGGAGAATACAAAAGTAAGGGCAGGTACATGAGAATTGTAGATGGCCTGAAAAAAAATTTTGTATAAATCAGATTCCTCTTTGTGGCAATTTTCATTAAGAATATTAGAAGGAATTTGACAAATGGAAAAGAAACAAAAAAAAGCAATTAAAAATAAACAAAACCAAGTCCAGATTTCTGTTATATAGCTGAGTCACAGTTACAGGCAGGACACTGAAAGTCCACAAAATGTTGCTTAGACTCCCTTGAGTCTGGTAGCCTTCCTCAAGGTGAGTAAGATCCAGCCTTGTCAACACTGAGTCCTTAAACTTATGTGGACTTCTCCTTATTACCTTTAACAACACACTTTCTTAATTAGATCTATTTCTGATAGATGCTTTATCCTTAGAGCAAAATTATCCTAATTAAAATAAATGACTTGCCCATGGAATGTGACTGCGTAGAATATATAGTGACTAGCAGAGCAGTAATGTATTACCTTGAAGCTCACATAGATCAGGATCTGGTGGCTAGATAGAGAGATGGGATAAAATTCAGGTTGAGCAAACTTATTTTCAGTGGAGATTTCTTGACTTGAGAGAAGAAAAGTTTTATGACTATTGGGGCTCTTTTATAGAGAGGATCCTGCATTTGTCAAAAAGGCTGATGACCAACCTACTCCACTATTGGCTTTTATAACGTGTGCATGTCTCTTTTCATTTCTCATGATGTTGTTTTAAAGTTTCACTTTTATCATCATACACCTAAGCATATTTTATCACCTCAGTACTTCCCACAATGTCTTGTTCCAAACTTATCTCTGAAGTATGATATATTTGTTTATTAAATGATTCATATTCTAGTCCTGGTAATAGCCCAGTGAATGTAAATCTTCAATGAAATAATTTAAGGACAAAGTCACAAAACTAATTATGTATTAACAATGAGAACTATGCTCATATGAATTTGCTATTTATTCTGACTGGGGTTAGTTTTCTACCAACGTGAATTCTCTCTTTCCATTTATAATAGAACTTCTGAGTTTTAGGTGAGCACAAGGTTACCCAATGATTACTACACTTCTCAGCCTCACTTGGAGTTTGCTGTGAATGGAGGTTATGTGAACCTTCTCTACGTTGTCCTCTTGAAAAGGGATTTTGCCCTTTCTTCCCTCTCCTTGAGATATAGATCTGATAATAGGCATTGGAGCATCTTCTTCAGATCTAGAAATTGAAGCTGTATATTGAGAATGGTGGGGCATCCCATGAGGTGCTAGTGGTAAAGAACCCACCTGCCAATGCTGAAAACATAAGAGATGCAGTTTCTTTCCCTGGGTTGGGAGAATCTCTTGGAGAAGGGTACAGCAACCCACTCCAGTATTCTTGCCTTGAGAATCCCGTGGACAGAGGGGCCTGGTGGGCTACAGTCTATAGGGTTGCACAGAGTTGGACACGACTGAAGTGACTTAGCACACATACATACATTGAGAATGGCAATGCTGCCATCCTTCTGAAACACTAAAAGAGGGAGAAAGGATATTTTAAAGCTTCTATAATTTTTGGTATCTTTATTATAGGCAGGTCAGGATATACCATAATGTTACATTCACAAGTTAAAATTCCACTTCCACTTTCTATCTCTATTCATTTCCTCAGTTTCTTTACTCTTGAAGAGATTATTCAGATTTTTCAGAAAGTCTTAGTGAATCTTCTATTCCTATATTATTATTGTCTTTCATCATCTCATAGGGGCTGTCTTCTCTTTTTCCTGAGTCCTATGGTTCTCCCATTTTCTGCAGTTATTTATAAATCTTTTAAAATTAGATCATAACCAGTATAACTTATATATTCATCCTCAGCCCTTAGCACATTGTTTGGCTCACCCTATAATTCAAGAAATTTGGCTTGAGTGAATGAGCACAGAAACCTCCAAACAAGGGAACCCAAACAGAGAAGAGTAGCATGGGGACTCTGGGATGGAGAAGGAGGAGCTGCCTCACTGAGAGGCTTCCCTGAGAACCAAAGAAGGGCAGACACCAGGAATCAAGGCTTGATTATTATGCATGTGAGCCTCAGGTTGTTTATTTTTCCTTAATTTTAATTTTTTAGTGCCAGCTGGCAGAGCCTACCCCTCCCCTACCAGCTGCCTGCCTGAGATGCTGGCCGGCTGCCAGCAGCTGTGCCTGTGGAAAGAGTCTCCCCCAGACACTCAAAGGCAGGGCTCTGAATATCACTCCTTTAAGTTTTCTTGATAACTTGATTTTTTTTTAACTTTTAATCATTAAGTTAGTTATCCTTTGAACAGTCAACTTTCTTCAAGAATTAAGGTAGTTGTGGTTCTCTAAAGCTGTAGTTATCACACTTTAGATTTTGTTTGCATTTCTTAGACCTAAATAACAGCAAAAATAAGTACTTCAGTTCAAGTAATTTTGTATTTCTCTTATTTCTCATTGCTTTTCTTGGTGAGTATTGGAGTTCAAGAAATTCTTTTTTTATTCTTGGTGTCAAGTTTGTGTTCATATTTGTATCCGTAGTGACTAAAAGTTGTCACTTAATGGAATCAGTTTAGTGAGCTGTACAAACTAAATTAGCAAACTCTATCTAGTTTCTACTGAATGTGTATCTAAGTCACAGTTGGCTATCTTGTTAGTGGCCTGAGTTAAAAAGTTCAGTGAGACAGTGAACTAACCCAACCTTTCACTTCTAGGGGATGTCCCTTGCATATTGAAGGCTCATTAACAGAGATTTTGCTCTGAGATTGACCACAGCATACTTTTTCTAACAGGTTTTCTTACTTTGAGATGTGGTAAATATCTATTACAAATCCAACTGACATTTACTTTTTAAATTATTGTCTGTATTTTTTTCTAATGTACTCAGGAAGTATGCATATTTCCCATCTTTTCAAATATTGATTCTGATATATTATTTAGTAAATTCAAGAATGGTTGGTTTGCATACTAAACTTCACAAGTCACTCATAATATGTTACATTTATATTGTCATTTAGAGTTCTACAAAGTCTTTCCATGTATGCTATCTGTGAACAAACTAGAAAAATAAAATCATGTTTAATTCATCATAATATCCTTAGTATCTAACCCAGTGCTAGCTCATGGAAGGTATATATACTTTTAATGAACTCATTAGAGTCTCTCAGCAAATCAAAGATGCTATGATAATTTTTAACATGTTCACAAATTCTTGGTACTCTTTTATTAGTTTCTGATTATTGCCACATGACAAATTACCACAAAGTTAATGGCTTAAAACCACACAAATTTATTGTCTTATAGTTCTCAGTCAGTCAGTTCAGTTACTCAGTCATCTTCAATTCTTTGTGACCCCATAAACTGCAGTACATCAGGCTTCCCTGTCCATCAACAACTCCCGGAGCTTATTAAACTCATGTCCATTGAGTCGGTGATGCCATCCAACCATCTCATCCTCTGTTGTCCCTTTCTCATCCTGCCTTCAATCTTCCCCAGCATCAGGGTCTTTTCAGGTAAGTCAGTTCTTCATCAGGTGGCCAAAGTATAGAGGTTTCAAATTTAGCATCAGTACTTCCAATAAATACTCAGGATTGATTTCCTTTAGGATGGACTGATTGGATCTCCTTGCTGTTCAAGAGACACTCAAGAGTTTTCCCTAACAACACAGTTGAAAAACATCAATTCTTATGTGCTCAGCTTTCTTTATAGTCCAACTCTCACATCCATGCATGACTACTGGAAAAACCATAGATTTGACTAGATGGACCTTTGTTGGCAAACCAATGTCTCTGCTTTTTAGTATGTTGTCTAGGTTATTCATAACTTTTCTTCCAAGGAGCAAGCATCTTTTAATTTCATGGCTGCAGTCACCATCTGCAGTGATTTTGGAGCCCCCCAAAATAAAGTCTGTCACAGTTTCCATTGTTTCCCCATCTATTTGCCATGAAGTGATGGGACTGGGTGCCATGATCTTAGTTTTCTGAATGTTGAGCTTTAAGCCAACTTTTTCACTGTCCTCTTTCACTTTCATCAAGAGGCTCTTTAGTACTTCTACCCTTTCTGCCATAAGGTGGTGTCATCTGCATATCTGAGGTTGTTGACATTTCTCCCGGCAATCTTGATTCCAGCTTGTGCTTCATCCAGTCCAGAATTTCACTTGATGTGCTCTGCATATAAGTTAAATAAGCAGGGTGACAATATACAGCCTTGACGTACTCCTTTTCCTATTTGGAACCAGTCTGTTGTTCCATGTCCAGGTCTAACTGTTGCTTCCTGATATGCATACAGATTTCTCAAAAGGCATGGTAGGTGTTCTGGTCTTCCCATCTCTTTAAGAATTTTCCACAGTTTGTTTTGATCCACACAGTCAAGGGCTTTGGCATAGTCAGTAAAGAAGAAGTAGATGGTTTTCAGAAACTCTCGCTTTTTTGATGATCCAAAGGATGTTTGCAATTTATTTCTGGTTCCTCTATTTTTTCTATATCCAGCTTGAACATCTGGAAGTTCACGGTTAATGTACTGTTGAAGCCTGGCTTGGAGAATTTTGAGCATTACTTTGCTAGCCTGGGAGATGCATGCAATTGTGCGGTAGTTTTAGCATTCTTTTGCCTTGCCTTTCTTTGGGATTGAAATGGAAAAAGACCTTTTGCAGTCTTTGGCCACTGCTGAGTTTTCTAAATTTGCTGGCATATTGAGTGCAGCACTTTCACGGCATCATCTTTAAGGATTTGAAATAGCTCAACTGGAATTCCAACTGAGGAAGGCTTTTTTAAAATTATTTTTTTTATTGAAGGATATTGCTATTCTTTGGAACTCTGCATTCAAATGGTATATCTTTTTTTTTTCTCCTTTGCCTTTAGCTTCACTTCTTTTCTCAGCTATTTGTAAGGCCTTGTCAGACAATGATTTTTCCTTTTTTTATCTTTCTTTTTCTTGGGGATGGTCTTTATCACTGCCTCCTGTACAATGTCATGAACCTCCAGAGTTCTTCAGGTACTCTGTCTGTCAGATCTAATCCCTTGAATCTTTTATCACTTCTACTGTATAATCACAAGGGATTTGATTTAGGTCATACCTGAATGGTCTAGTGGATTTCCCTACTTTAGTCAACTTAAGTCTGAATTTGGCAATAAGGAGTTCATGATCTGAGCCACAGTCAGCTCCTTGTATTGCTTTTGCTGACTGTATAGAGCTTTTTTATCTTTGACTGCAAAAAAACATAACCAATCTGATTTCAGTATTGACCGTCCTGTGATGTCCGTCTGTAGAGACTATTATGTTGCTGGATCATCAAAAAAGCAAGAGCATTCCAAAAAAGCAACTACATTTGCTTTATTGACTACACCAAAGACTTTGACTGTGTATATCAAAACAAACTGTGGAAAATTCTTCAAGAGATGGGAATACCAGACCACCTGACCTGCCTCCTGAGAAATCCATATGGAGGTCAAGAAGCAACAGTTAGAACTGGACATGGATAACAGACTGGTTCCAAATCAGAAAAGGAGTATGTCAAGGCTGTATATTGTCAACCTGCTTATTAATAACTTATATTCAGGTACATCACATGAAATGCTGGGCTAGATGAAGCATAAGCTGGAATCAAGATTGCCTGGAGAAATATCAATAACCTTATATACTCAGATGACACCACCCTTATGGCAGAAAGCGAATAAGATGTGTTTGTTAACCATCTATATGTCTTTGTAGAAATGTCTGTTTAGGTTTTCTTCCCGTTTTTTGATTGGGTTGTTTGTCTTTCTGGTGTTGATTTGTATAAGCTGCTTGCATGTTTTGGAAATTAATCCTTTGTCTTTTTTATTTGCTATTATTTTCTCTTATCCTGAGTGTTGCCTTTTCTATCCCCTTTCATAGCTTCCTTGGTATTAAAGCATCTGTCTGCAATTTGGGAGAACTGGGTTTGATCCCTGGGTTGGGAAGATTCCTCAGAGAAGGAAATGTCGACCCACTCCAGTACTCTTGCCTGGAAAGTCCCATGGACAGAGGAACCTGGTAGGCTACAGCCCATGGGGTCACAAAGAGTCAGACATGACTTCACTTTCACTTTGCTTTGCAAAAGATTTTATGTTTAGTTAGGTCCCATTTGCTTATTTTTGCTTTTATTTCCCTTACTCTAGGAGGTGGATCATAGAGGATCTTGCTTTGATTTAAGTCATCAAGTGCTGTGCTTATGTTTCCTTTAAGAGTTTTATGGTTTCTGACCTTACATTTAGGTCTTTAATCCATTTTGAGTTTATCTTTGTGAATAGTGTTAAAAAGTGTTCTAATTTCACTCTTTTACAAGTAACTGTCCAGGTTTCCCATCACCACTTATTGAAGTGGCTGTCTTTGGCCCATTATATATTCTAGCCTCCTTTGTCAAAAATAAGGTACCCAGAGGTGAGTGGGTTTATCCTGTGCTTTCTATCTTGTTCCATTGGTCTATATTTCTGTTTATATCCCAGTACCATACTATCTTGATGACTGTAGCTTTGTAGTATAGACTGAAGTCAGGAAGGTTGATTTCCCCCAGTTCTGTTCATTCTCAAGATTACTTTAGTTATTCAGGGTCTTTCGTGTTCCCATATGAATTGTGGAACATTTTTGTTCTAGTTCTGTGAAAAATGCCACTGGTAATTTGATAGGAATCACATTGAATCTGTAGATTGCATTTGGTGATATTGTTATTTTCACAATATTGATTCTTCCTACCTGGTAACATGTAATATCTCTCCATCTGTTTATGTCATCTTTGATTTCTTTCATCAGCATCTTATAATTTTCTGTATCCAGTTCCTTTGTCTCCTTAGGTAAGTTTATTCCTAGATATTTTATTCTTTCTGTTGAAATGGTGAATGGGATTGATTCCTTAATTTTTCTTTCTGATTTTTCATTGTTCAGTTCAGTTCAGTCGATCAGTTGTGTCCAACTCTTTGTGACCCCATGAATCGCAGCACGCCAGGCCTCCCTGTCCATCACCAACTCCTGGAGTTCACTCAAACTTATGTCCATCGAGTCAGTGATGCCATCCAGCCATCTCATCCTCTGTTGTCCCCTTCTCCTCCTGCCCCTAATCCCTCCCAGCATCAAAGTCTTTTCCAATGAGTCAACTCTTGGCATGAAGTGGCCAAAATACTGGAGTTTCAGCTTTAGCATCATTACTTCCAAAGAACACCCAGGGCTGATCTCCTTCAGAATGGACTGGTTGGATCTCCTTGCAGTCCAAGGGACTCTCAAGAGTCTTCTCCAACACCACTGCCCAAAAGCATCAATTCTTCAGCACTCAGCTTTCTTCACAATCCAACTCTCACATCCATACATGACCACTGGAAAAACCATAGCCTTGACTAGACGGATCTTTGTTGGTAAAGTAATGTCTCTGCTTTTGAATATGCTCTCTAGGTTGGTCATAACTTTCCTTTCAAGGAGTAAGCGTCTTTTAATTTCATGGCTGCAGTCACCATCTGCAGTGATTTTGGAGCCCCCCAAAATAAAGTGTGACACTGTTTCCACTGTTTCCCCATCTATTTCCCATTAAGTGATGGAACCGGATGCCATGATCTTCATTTTCTGAATGTTGAGCTTTAAGCCAACCTTTTCACTCTCCTTTTTCACTTTCATCAAGAGGCTTTTTAGTTCCTCTTCAATTTCTGCCATAAGCGTGATGTCATCTGCATGTCTGAGGTTATGGATATTTCTCCTGGAAATTTTGATTCCAGCTTGTGCTTCTTCCAGCCCAGCGTTTCTCATGATGTACTCTGCATATAAGTTAAATAAGCAGGGTTAGTTTTCATTGTTAGTATATAGAAATTAGAAATGCAAGTGATTTTTGTGTATTGAATTTTTTATCCTGCAACTTTGCTGAATTCACTGATTAGCTCCATTAATTGTTTGATAGTACAGAGTTTTTTATGTATAGTAGCATGCCATCTGCAAATAAGAATATTATACTTATTTTCTGATCTGGATTCATTTTATTTCTTTTTTTCTCTGATTGCCATAGCTAGCACTTCCAAAACTGTGCTGAATAATAGTGGTAAGAGTGGGGCATCCTTGTCTTGTTCCTGATTTCAGAGGGAATCCTTTCATTTTTTCACCATTAAGTTTAATATTTGCTGAGGGCTTATCATATACAGCCTTTACTATGTTGAGATAAGTTCCTTCTATGCCCATTTTTTGAAGAGTTGGAATCATATGTGGGTGCTGAATTTTGTCACAGGCTTTTTCTGCATCTATTGAGATTATCATATGGCTTTTATCTTTCAATTTGTTAATATGGTGTATCACGTTGACCAATTTGTGTATGTTGAAGAATCCTTGCATCCCTGGGATAAACCCAACTTGATCATAGTGTATGAATTTCTTAATGTGTTTTTGAATTTTGTTTGCTAGAATTTTGTTGAGGATTTTCACATCTATATTCATCAGTGATATCAGCCTGTAAGTTTTCTTTTTTTGTGTTGTTTTTGCCTAGTTTTTAGATGTGTCTTTAGGTCTGAAGTGGGTTTCTTGTATACAGGATATATATATATATATATAATTTTCTTAATTGTTTGGGATTTTTTTTGGTAGGCCTTTTTCTTCTCTTGTATTTCCTAACTATATAAGTCCTTTTAACATTTGATGTAAAATTGGTTTGGTGATACTAAATTCTCTTAACTTTTGCTTGACTGTAAAGCTCTTGATTTCTCCATCAATTTTGAATGAGATCCTTGCAGGATAGCCTAATCTTTGATGTAAATTTTTTCCCTTTCAGTACTTTAAATATATCTGTCTTTCCTTCTGGCCTGCAGAATTTCTGCTGACAGATGAGCTGTTAAGCATATGGATTTTCCCTTGTATGTTGCTTTTCTTCTGCTGCTTTTAATTTCTTTCTTTGTGTTTAATTTTTGTTAGTTTGATTAGTATGTGTATTTACATGTTTCTCTTTGGTTTTATCCTGTATGGTACTCTTTGTGCTTCTTGGACTTGATTGGCTAGTTCTTTTCCCATGTTTGGGAAATTTACAACCATACTCTCTTCAAAAATTTTCTCAGTGCCTTTCTTTTTCTCTTCTTCTTCTGGGACTCCTATAATTTGGATTTTGGTGCATTTAATATTATCCTGGAGGTCTCTGAAACTATCCTCAGTTATTTTCATTCTTTTTACTTTATTCTGTTCTTCAGCAGTTCTTTCCACCATTTTATCTTTCAGATCACTTATCTGTTCTGTTTCAGGTATTCTGCTATTGATTCCTTCTAGAGCATTTTTAATTTCAGTAATTGTGTTGTTTGTCTCTATTTGTTTATTTTTTCTAGGTCTTTGTTAACTGATTCTTGCATTTTATACATTCTTTTTTCAGTTTCAGATCATATTTACTATCATTATTCTGAACACTTTTTTCAGGTAGTTTGCCTATTTCCTCTTCATTTATTTGGATTTGTATGTTCTAGATTGTTCCTTCATTTGCACAGTATTTTTCTGCCTTTGCTTAAATTTTTTTTTTTTTTTATTGTGTTTAATCTTTCCTTTTCCCAGGCTTCAAGGTTGAATCCTTTCTTCCTTTTGGTTTCAGCCCTCATAACACTGGTCTAGTGATACGTGTAATCTTCATGAAGTGTGTGACTTGTGCTTGTGTTCTGGTGGAAGGAAGTGAATTTTTCTTTTTTCTTTTTTTTTCTCTTTTTTTTCTCTGATGGGCAGTGTTGAGTGAGGTTTAATCCTGCCTGTTGATGACTGGGTTTGTATTTTTGTTGTTTGTTGTTTGGATGAGGTATCCTGCACAGGATGCTGCTGGTAGTTGGATGATGTCGGGTCTTGTATACAAGTGGTTGCCCTTGTAGGAGTTCTTATTAATTAATACTCCCTAGGGTTAGGAGTTCTCTGGTGGTTTGGGGTCTTGGAGTCAGCAGTCCCACTCCAAAGACTCAGGAATTGATCTCTGGCTGTGGAATGGAGGGTCCACAGGTGGCTTGTAATGGCATTATATGGGATTGAAACTGATACCAAAAATAAGAAACAAAAACCATACCCCAGGCAAATGGCAATTACAAAAGCAGGCAAATAATAACTAAAATAAAGGAATACACACTCACACACACATCCATAAGCAAAACCAAAACAGACCAACAACAATAAAGTGCAATAAGTTAACTTGGCAAACAAAGGAAACCAAAAATGATGCCCACATAAAAACAAAGCTAACTAAAATACAACCTGGGAAGCAAAACTAAAGCAAGGTGCCAACTGGGGAATAAAGCAATGAAAAGGAAGCAAACTAAAACACTAAAAAACACAGTGGAAAAAAATAAACAGAAGGAAAGAGGGAAAGAATAAAAATGCAATGTTAAATAGAGGTAGATAAAAAAGATTTATGTATATTAAAGATTAACTGTAATGTCTCAATTGGGCAAAATTTTTTCAAACGTAAAATCCTTCATAAACCAACTACGTTCAGGGCAATTTATAAATAAGCAAATCAAATGCAAACAGTCAGAGTTGACAATGTACAGTGCAAATTAGAAATGAGTAATAGAAGTAATAAAATTATCCAGATGTATAAAAAAAAAGATTAACTGTAATGTAAAAAGAACACTAGGAAAAGCAAACAAAAGAATGAATGTAGAAAATTAATTAAAATTAAAATTTAAATTTAAAAAAAGGGAAAACCCCACAGAACCACAAAAGGACATGAAAGAAATAGAATGTGTGATTTAAAAAAAAAAATGCTGAAAAGCTTAAATAGATTTAATAATTCTAATAAAACCAGCAACTACAACAACAGAGAAAAAAGAAAAGAAAGGAAAAAAGAAAGAAAAATCCATAAGCAACTTCAGAACATGTTAAAATGTAAAAATAATAAATGTTTTGCTTGACTCTGCTGTCAGTGTCCTTTCCCTAACTGGGCATCACAGTCCACCTCTCCTTTCTAGGATGCCCTCCAACACTGTGCTGGTCTTTGGACCCACTATGGGGACAACTTAGATTCTTATCTGGTCCTATTTCTGTGTGTTCTTGCCTCCAGTGTCCACAACTGTCAGAACTAGCTCATTTTCTTTTGTGGGAACTCTCTGTTTATATATTCCATAGGCAAAGTCTGCCTAGTTATTGTGTGGATTTAATATGCAGCTTGTTCAGCTGGTGGGAAGGTTTTGGGTCCTCTTCCTTAGCTACACTGCCTCTGGGTTTCAATTACAATTTTATCTCTACCTCTGCATTTAAGTCATTCACAGGGTTTTGTTCCTGAGGCTGCTGTGGAAGACTGAGGTCTGCCCCAGTGAGGACCAGATGTGGAGGTGGTGCAGCTGCTTGGATCACAGGGGCCCTGGCATCACCAGGTACTCAGGGGAGCTGGCAGCTAGGGAAGCAGGAAATATGATACTCTAGAAGGGCATGGCAACCCACTCCTGTATTCTTTCCTGGAGAATTCCATGGACAAAGAAACCTGGCAGGCCACAGTCCACAGGGTTGCAAAGAGTCAGACATGAACAATCAAAGCAACCTTACATGCATGGATGCAGGGCTTTTTCTAGTGCCTGGCAGCTCTGTCCCAATGGGGATCATGCATGCAGGTGGCGTGGTAGCTTGGATCATGGGGACCCTGGCAATGCTGGCTACACAGGCATGCTGGCACTACTGTCAAAGGAGATATGGTGCTATTAGGGCTTTTTCTAGCCTGTGGCAGCTCTGCCCCAGTGAGGATTGAACATGAACGTGGTGCAGCTAGGTGGGTCCTGGGGACCCTGGAAGTGCCACGTGTACAGGGACACCAACTGCCTCAACCACAGGAGCTATGGCCCAATCAGAGTTTTTCTAGCCTCTGTCAGCTGGTGATCAGAAGGCCTCTTTGACTTGTCTTTCTCTGTTGTTCCACCCATTCAGGCACTTAAAGGGCTCCCCTGGCTGGGGTTCTTCTCTGTTGTTTGGCACATCAGGCATTTTAAAGGGACAGCCTCTATTGTTAAGTTGCCAGTGCTGGCAGTGTGAGGAGAGAAGCTACAGTGTCGGCTCTACCCCTTACATGTGACTCTTCAGCATTGCCTTGACTCCATGGCTGCCTGGTTTTCCTCCACAGGCATTTCCCACTACAGTCTTCTCCCTCAGGTCCCCTTGGGCCATCTCCACAGTCAACAGCAGACTTCACCCTGGGATTGCTCCACAATCTCTATGCTCCAGCTCCTAGCTACTGTGCCTTCTAGGGGACCTGTGTCCCTGTCCAGGGTATATGTCCAGGGTATATGGCTCCAGTAAGGATTATCTGTGTGATTTTCATTCCATTTAGATTGTCACACATCAGCTGCTTCACGCTCAGCTTCAAATGTTTCTCTTCTGTTCCAAAGAATTGCCCTGATGGTAGGGATCAGACCCCTGCTCCATTTCCCCCACCCACCAAGAGCAGGTCCAGTTCTACTCTCTCTTCTTTTTCCCTCTACTTCTTTTGCCCTACCAAGTTTTGTGTGGTTCTGTATATTCTTTTCCAGTGGTCAGGTACTGCTGCCCACTCTCAGAGGGTGTTCTGGAAGCTCTTCTGTGTCTAAAGGTGTATATCTGATGTATCCATGGAGATAGATGTATTCCACATCCACTTGCCTCTCTGCCATCTTGTTCTCTTCCTGATTTGATTTTTTATCACAATTAAGCTACTAGGTAGACTTTACTATTACCATTTTATAAGTATCCTCAAACAGAAAGGACTGTTTCAATCACTATTCGAATGTAGAACTTCCTTATTATAGGAAGTTGCAGCCTGGTTGCATGGTTGTAACCTGAGCAATAATACCTGACCATAAAGTACACTACCATTTGGTGATTTTTCTATAGATTTCACAAATTAACACCTGCATAATTTTTCCTGTTGACTATTTATCTCTCCATGTTGGGCATTCTAATTATCAGACCATGGTATGTAAGCTTCTGTGTCTTTATACATGATTCTTTCCCTAGTTAATGTTCTACTCATTTTCTAAAGCTTATTATAAGTCACCTCTTGCAAGAAATCAAGACTTACCCCTCTCAACTACACACTTTTATGGGAATAGATTTTCCCTAATACCTTAAATTGCACCCTTTGCCTATATGTTACTTCACTGGGGTTTCGTTGTTTCATCTGTTCCTTCCCCAGTTGCTTATGAACTCTTTGATTTTAATGCCTGAGTCTTGGCATTCTCTAGCAGGTAGAGATAGTTAGATTTCCATGCATGTTAAATTAATCACTTAGGGTTCTGTATAGTTAAGTACAGGTCATCCTTCCTTAGCAGTAGAAGCTGTGGTTTTTTTCATCTCATCTGTTCCTATTTAACCTGATGACTGGTAAGTTCAGTGTTATAAAATTTTTCTTACCTCAAAATTGTAATATCTGTGTATGGATTTAAAAATGATTTTTGCATTTTAAGTAACAATTTCCATTCTTTCGGAACAAATTTTACCTAAGCCTCAACCTGAGAATGTGAAACTTACAGAAAATTTCATTCTACTATTAAACTTTGGAATGTAATTTTAGAAGTGAAAACAGAATCCAGAAGTTAAATTTCATTTCTAAATTGATATTTACTTGGAGCATAGTATTGGAAATTGTCTTTCAATTTTCAGTGAGATTGTCAGGTAGTATGTTGCTCAATGACTTCAAGATATAATATCTGCTACCATAGTAGCCTAAGGATCTTAAAAAATGATATATGACTAGTGGAATTAAATCTTGTATAGAATAGGTATCTTGTTACATATTAAGGATCATAAAATACTGTTCCTTTATATCAAGAATTAAAAAAAATTCATTCATAATGAAATTCAAAATTTAATTATGAATGAATTTTTTCATTCATAATGAAATAAAGAGTTTAACAAAGGGCTTTAGGCTTGCAGTGTATTAATAAACAACAACATATTTTTTGTTTATCTGAATAATAATTACACATTTACAAATTCAATCATCAACCTTGGAAAATGCATTCAGTAGCAATACCTAGAAGTATGTGTTTTTCATTTTCCATTGATTAAGTAGTGCCCGTTATAATAAAGGTTGGAAGATAAAGAAAGCTTTTAGCTGTTAAAGTACATTCATGTTTATAAGACATAAAATACTTCAACATTTCTTAACTTGGAGCTCATCATTTAACCATAAAGACCAAATATCAAGTTGTCTTTATAATGATATTTAATAAAGAAATTTGCAAACCTTTGCACCTTATGGAGTCTATTTTTGTTTCAGTATTCTGGCATAAACTTTAAAGTGGGTCTCCTTCCCTCAGTGTCATATGTATTGCTAAATACTTTAGAGATATATTAAATACAGTTATCATTTCCCCTAATTTTTATGTAATAAACACAGAGTGATGATTCTGTAAGACAGAGGACAGAGTAGATTTGTGTTAAGGTAAAACGAGAGAGGGTAGAGGGTGGAGGTAGAGGAAACAACACTAACACTATTAAGGCTAGATCTAACTTATGCACCATTTATAAAACTTTTTCTTAAAAAATATAGCATCAACAGCTATTTTTTTATTTCATTTTTCAAATGGTGAGAAATGTGCTGGGGTTTTGTTGTTGTTGTTCTTTTTTTTTTTTTTTTCTATTTTAAGATTGTTGTCATTGTGCCCTTGGTATGTATTAGTTTGGAATGTGTTAGTCAGCAAGGGCTGCCATAGCAAAATAATACAGAATGGGTAGCTTGAACAATAGAAATTTTTGATTTTACAGTTCTGGAGTCTAAATGTTCAAGATCAGCATGTTAGACAATTTGGTTTCTCTTGAGATCTCTCTTGACCTAGAGAAGGTCACCTTTGGGGGTGTCCCCACAGGGCCTGTACTGTGTATATGTGCATCATTGGTGCCCCTCTGTCTGTCCTAGTCTCTTCTTACAAGGACACTAGTCAGATTGGACTAAGATCTACTTTAATGATTTAAATCCCTGTCTCAAATATAGTCATTTTCTGAGTTATTAAGTTTGGGAGGCCAGTAGATATCCACATAGAAAGCATGGATTTTTGCTGTTTACTTATCCAAAAAATATAGATTTAACTTGTTGAGAATAATATATTTATTTACATAATATTTATTCATATTACTTTATGGAACTGTACCTATTTATTATAATTCCTGTGCAACTGTTTATGTATGACAAATAGTATTTACTAAGACTGCTACAGAAAATTGACCTTTCACTATGGTCTACTATGACCAGCTTCTTGGTGGTTCAAATAGTAAAGAAACTGCCCACAAGGTGGGAGACACAGGTTCAATCCCTGGGTTGGGAAGATCCCCTGGAGAAGAAAATGGCTACCCAGCCCAGTATTCTTGCCTGGGAAATCACGTGAACAGAGGAGCCTGACAGGCTCTAGTCCATTCAGTCTTATAGAGTCAGACACGATTGAGCAACTAACACAACAACGTGGTCTAGCATAACAGAAAGGAAAAGAGAAAGATTTCAATATGATTTTTATATTGAATGATACCTATAAGGAGAATATACATCTTAAAGAGAAGACCAATAGAACTAGAATGAAAAGCTTTCCTCATGGGAAAGCTTTCAATATAAATTTGAAAGCTATGAAGGAATGAAATTTCTTTGTAATGAGATAGAAATTGTAATAGACCACTGGCTTTTGAAAACCCTATGATGTGTTCACTGTGTAGCACACTTGAAATTGTATTATTTAAAACTATATAATTATCTATTTATTTAATAATTAAATATCTTCCATAAAAAGTGATAACAATAGTTGATTCACTCAAAGAGTCTATCCATGTAAAACTATATAGAACTTATAAATGTGTGGCAATAGCTCAGTGTGAAACAGCATATTATAAAGTGCTGTCATGGAGAGCCTGGAAAATGTAAATATAACTCAGTGCTTTGCCTGCCTGCCATGACTAGACAAAGACTTCCTATTATGCTTTATTTCACATCATGATTTCAGATATTATTTAGTCCATGTTATATATTTTTCCTTTATCAAGAATTCTAGCTTTTTGCATTAATGGCATCTTAATAAATAATTATCATCTTAAAAATGCATGTGATTTTCTTACAAATCATTGCTCTTGGTTGAACAACTGAATGGGTACAACTCACTAGGCTTATGGGATACAGACAAACTAAAGAGACCTGTTGCTTTCAAGTTGTTGTGATCTACTGGAGGAGACAAAAAAGCAAGCTAACTTAACAAGGCAATACGATAACTAGAAAATTAAAGGTAAACATATTGTGTTTAGAGGCAAAGACTATAATTAGGCTCAGGAGTTCAGTGGTGTCACAGAAGGTCATGGAAGATGACAACATCAAAAGTAAATTTTGAAGAGAATAGAAGAGAATATAAAATGAGAAAAAGTGAAAAATTATCCAAAGTTCAGAAGTATATATATTACAGCATGTTTCCAGGTTACAGGAGGGAATTTTACTCTCTTAACTACTAAGCAGGAGGTGCAAGATTTTGAGTATTGAGATGACAGAAGGAAGCAGGACATCTTTCACAAGAAGTCTCATAATGCCCTGCTAAGGTGTTTAAATTGTATCTTACAAGCTTTGGAGAGGTCGATATTGAGAATAATATTTCCTAGAGGATTCTGTTCTCAAATTATCATAAACATAGCAGCTTCAAACCACACACATTTATAATCTCAGTTTCTGTGGGTCATGGGTCCAGACATGGCTTATTTATTCCCTGCTTAAGGATTCACAAGCTACAAGGAAGGGACAGCTGGACTGTTTTCACCTGGCTACTCAGTTGGGGAAAAAATCCCCTTCCAAATTCATTTAGGTTGTTGACAGAACTTGTTTCCTTGTGGATACATGACTGTTTGTCTGCTCGGCTGCCTTGAGTTTTTGGAGGTCACCCTTATATGCTTCTGTACAAGGAGTTCACAGTCATAGCTGCTTGTTTCTTTAAGGCAACAGAAGAATTTGTCTGTTTCCTGTCAGCTAAATTATATGGCAAATAATATTGTGGGAATTTCTATTGATTAGACATAAGCCCTCGGCTCCTCCTACACTCAAGAAGAATGCATAATACAATGGTTTGCAATAATGAGAATAACAAACAATATAGTCTAGATCAGAATTATTCCTATGGCCCACACCACCAGGGTCAGCATTTCTTGTGAACTTTCCAGAAATTCATATTTTCAGGTCCCACCCCAGACCTACTGAGTCATAAACTCTGGGAGTGGGGCCCAGTATTCTGTACTAGCAAGGTCTCCAAGAGACTTGGATGCCTTCTAAATGTTGAGAACCACTGACCTAAGTGATTGATATTGCTTTCCTAGAAGTAAGGTTTTTATGTATCACCTGACGATACTAAAAAAAATTAGCTGAGGAATGTTTTTTAAAATCAGATTATCTCCATCAGGATTAATAAGAATGGTAGTAGTGAAAGAGCAAAAAGAGAGACTAAAAAACAAAGAGTCAAGGTATGAAGCCAGGCTCAAACTGTTAAGTCATATACAATAGTATATGGATAAAGGAAGGGATGTTGAGGAATGGGTAGTGAAAGACATTCCTAAACTAAAGCAAGAAAATATACTGTGAATTCTTATCTGCTTTCTATATTTAAAGACATGGCTCAAACATTACTGATGCAAAAGGGGAATAGACAATGGATTTTGATATTTTATCCAGAGAGAGTCTATAGAATGAAAACAAGTGCTGAGATATATCCACATTCAAGGAAAAGATAGAGAAAAAAATCAGATAAATTTAGTATTTAAAATGCAGTAGGAGCAACTGGAGAGACATTTCTTGGAAACTTAGGAAAAGGAGAATTCAAAACAAAGGAGATATTCAACAATGCCATATACCACATGACAGAAAATTTTTGCTTTGAATGACATAAACCTAACTCAAACCATTTAAATAAATTAATATCTGGATAAGTGAATTTATCCTTTCCTATTCATGGAATGTCTAGGTGATGGCTGACAGTCATGGCTGTCTCCAAGGTTTTAAGACATTAGGAATTACCTTCTCTATTTATTTCTCTGCTTCCCCTCTCTCTCAGTTCTTTTTTAATCTTCCAGGCAGTTCCAGGCTCATATTTTATTCCAGAGTAAGAGAGGAAGAACATGACTTTCTCTCCCACAGCATCCATATAAATTCTGGAAAAGGACTGATTCTGATTGGCTCTGCTTGGGTTACATCACTCTCCCAAGAGAATAAAATAGGTCAACTGGCCAGTTTGCATCATGTGTCTACTCTTACAAAAAGCAGGAAAATCTAATTTATTAACAGACCATCAGAAACACTGTAATTGCTGGTGAGGTAAGTTCTGAGAAATATCTCTTGGTTTAGACAATTAAAAATTCATTGATGCTAGATTAATAGCTGAGCTGCTACAAAACAAGACCATGGTGGTTTAATAGGTTTAAAGGAAAGGAGGCATAGTGAATGGTCATATCCTATCCATAGGGTCATGGCCCTCAAACAGCTTCTCACAGAGAAATCCATCAGTGAGCTTCAGTCAAAGTTGTCGGCTTTGAGTTCAGTTTGAAGTGAAGTCACTCAGTCACGTCCGACTCTTTGCTACACCATGAGTAGTAGCCTGCACCAAGCTCCTCTGTCCATGGGATTTTCAAGGCAAGAATACTGGAGTGGGTTGCCATTTTCTTCTCCAGGGAATCTTCCCAACCCAGGGATTGAACCCAGGTCTCTCACATTGTAGACAGACGCTTTACCATCTGAGCCACCAGGGAAGTCCAGTTGAGTTCAGTTTATCTGATGGCAAAAATAGAATTTAAAATTATTTGTATTTTCTCACCTGAAACAACCACCAGCATACTAAACAAGAGACTATCTGTCCTAATTTTGTTGTTTGCAGCTACTCCTATTCAAGGGGCAGGAAGTCTGAGTGGGTCAGGGGTCATGCCCTAACTTCTAGACTGTGTCCTGCCTGCACTCCATATTTCTTGCCCAAATGGTTCTAAGTTCATTTACAGGTCATGAAAATTTCTCTTCTCCATGTTGATTTTGCAGAGGAAGAATCATCCCACAACAGGCTACAACAGTAGTCCCAACAGGTTACTTTTTGCTGTCTGGAGACAAAGAAAGAACTTAGAAGTGTGGACACTGATAAACAAATGGATGGGGGTGAGGGTTCTTACAGTGCTAGAGATGAGGCAGAAAGCACAAAGGGTATGTTGTGGAACAGCTTTCCTTGGCCTCCATAATATAGCAAGATCTCCAAGAAGTCCCAGAGCTTTGGACTTGTTCTTCCAGGTTATTGTGGATGTTCATCTCTCAAAGTAGTAACTAGTCTATATTTTGTTTAATGCTTGTTATCTTGATTTAGGGCTTCCCTGATGACTCAGCAGTAAAGAATCTGCCGGCAATGCAGGAGACCCAGGTTGACATGGCAATCTACTCAAGTACTCTTGCCTGGAGAATTCCATGGACAAAGGAGACTGGCAGGCTGCAATCCACAGGGTCCCGCAGAGTCAGACATGACTGAAGCAACTGAACAGCAGCAGCAGCTTGTTTTATAACCTTTAAATATTTAGACATATCATTTGCATTCTGACCTCTACTCAACAACTGTTAGGGCAGATAATATACCTGCAGGAGACAAGGGCTAGTATGTATTGTGATTCTGGTCAATCAATTAGTGATAAAATATTCCTAAACAACACATGGCATTCTGTGCTATAGAAGTCTGGTTCCTTGCTCTGCAAGTCTGTTTTTAATAAATGGCCATAATTATGCCACTAGTTCATTACACATGTTCTTGGGTGATTTCTTCCCATATATATTCTGATTTTAGCTATGTGAATTTGTTTGGCTAGTGAGACGATGTCACTGTAACCTAACCAGACACTTAAATGTGCTTTTTTTCATTGGGGTTTGCCTTCTCTTGCTACTCTGAGATTTCTATCATGGAAAAAGGCGTGGGCTATCCAGCTATGGATAGCTATAGTGAGAGACACATAGCCAAGTCATTATATTACTACAGCTGATATCAAGCCTACTATCAAAAATATGAGTTAGGTGATCATAGGCCATGCAGTCTCAGCTGAACTGCTACTTGGCCTCCTTGATCAGTTGAGTTAGAGCAGATAAGAACAGTGTAACTGACAGAGAATATCTGAGAAATGCTAAGCATTTATTGTTTTATACTCACTAACTATTGGGTTGGCTTGTTACACAGCAAAATTTACTGAAAAAAGATTTTTACTCTTCTTCCCTTATTTCCTTTTGATATATTCTAAACTCACATGGTAAAGAAAATCCTTTATGTTTTAATCTGTTTGCCTCTTTAGCTTTATCTCTTATACTTCTTCCCATCTCTGATGCTTGCATCTCATCATGATGCCATTTATAACTGTTTGAATATCTCCAAACATCCCAGATTCAGTTCAGTTCAGTTCAGTCACTCAGTCATGTCCGACTCTTTGTGACCCCATGAATCGCAGCATGCCAGGCCTCCCTGTCCATCACCAACTCCCAGAGTCTACTCAAACTCACGTCCATCAAGTCAGTGATGCCATCTAGCCATCTCATCCTGTCATTCCCTTCTCCTCTTGCCCCCAATCCCTCCCAGCATCAGGGTATTTTCCAATGAGTCAACTCTTCTCATGAGGTGGGCAAAGTATTGGAGTTTCAGCTTTAGCATCAGTCCCTCCAATGAACACCCAGGACTGATCTCCTTTAGGATATACTGGTTGGAACTCCTTGCAGTCCAAGGGACTCGCAAGAGTCTTCTCCAACACCACAGTTCAAAAGCATCAATTCTTTGGTGCTCAGCTTTCTTCACAGTCCAACTTTCACTTCCATACATGACCACTGGAAAAATCATAGCCTTGACTAGACAGACCTTTGTTGGCAAAGTAATGTCTCTGCTTTTGAATATGCTATCTAAGTTGGTCATCGCTTTCCTTTCAAGGAGTAAGCATCTTTTGATTTCATGGCTGCAATCACCATCTGCAGTGATTTTGGAGCCCAAAAAAATAAAGTCTGACACTGTTTCCACGGTTTCCCCATCTACTTCCCATGAAGTGATAATACCAGATGCCATTATCTTAGTAAACCCACTCATAAATCATTAATTTTATCTTTACCTCTTATTCTGCCTGAACTTCTCTTTTGCTCTATGTATTAATTCTTTTCAAGAAGTAAATATCTTCTGACTTTTCAAGGCCCATTTTGCTGTTTTTTTTTGTTTTTTTTTTGAACCACCAACATGGAATACTGATTTCTCATCTTTCCCAGATTGCACCCACTTGCTTACATTTTTTGCTCTCTTTCTATTACGTTATAGGTGAGCCCTTTCTTGACACCAAGGAACTAGTTGTCTGTGTCTTCTCAACCTCTGGTAGAGCTGATAATACATTCCTGGAACAGATTTATAGAATGACAGATGAAGGAAGAAGAGGGGAGTGAAAAAGGAGCATAGAAAAGGTAGCAATGTGCACAGAATTCTTGCTAGCTTATTCCCCAGACTAAGGTGATAGGAAGATAATGACTCAAATCAAAGACAATAGTTTTAATTCGTTTAGCTGTCTTTTTTTGTGTGTGTGATTGTGGATTTTTCAGGGCTTTAATTTTTTTTTTTTTTTGAGAGGTTCTCTCAGAGCATATCTTAATTATGAGTAAAAAGATTCACAGCAGAAGTAGGGGGATTGGCTTTGGGATTAAATATCATAAAGATATTAAATATGGGGATGTATTAGTTTTCTTAGTGGTCCATATGGAAAGATACTTCTTTTTCTGATTAAAGATGTGAGGATGTGTGTGTGTGTGTGTGTGCATGTGTGTGTGTGTGTGTGTGCATGTGTGTGTGTATGTGTACACAAGGAAGCAAGTAGTGACATAGAAAATTTAGTGAGTTCTCTACCAAATTGTCTCTACTTATTCCATGAAGATTTAGGCAAAGGAAGGATTAACTTCTGGAAATAAAAGGGAATGGGGGAGATGGAGGAATGCAGTAGTCCAGTAAAAGTCTGAAATAGCTAATGAGATGACCTTGAGAGAGAAAGAGTAAATCAATGCTATACAAGGAATACCTAAGCAATTAAAATTTTTCTTTCTTTATTGTGTTCTTTCCTTGTTGATGCTTTTAAAATTAGTATCCTTTTTGGCAACCATACTTTCTCTTCTTGTTATAGAAATTTTATTACTTTTTTAGAAGATAGAATAATAATGTCTGAGTCATATAAAATCCATACTTGAGTAAAATGGTTTTAGAGTTGTAAACCTTTTGACTTCAACATGATACCCAAACTTCTCATAATTGTTTCACATTTAGTACTTTTATCTATTTTATAAAAGAATCATCAGTGAAGGAGGTTTATTCATTTTGAGCTATTTAACATATATAAGAATTAAATTGACAGTTGTTGTGATAGAATTAGTTTCCCCCTTTATTCCTTGACATAGAAAAATATGAATAATTTTAAGTCTGACCTTTATCCCTCCCATTAAACATAAACATCTTGTGACTTCTCAAGAAAAGAACTACTTGTTTCAGAAATAAAATAACTTACAAATGTCTCATTAGAGTATGATGGTATCAATACATCATTCTACAATAAATGCTTTAGTAAAAAAAAAAAATGAAAGAATCATGGTAAAAAGAAAAACATCCAGATGTTGGAGTTATTAAAAACAAAACAAAACAAACAAACAAGAAAAAAAACAAACAAACAAACCTGGGTTTAAATCTTGGTTTTGCTTCTTTTTAACTTTCAACCAGGAAGTTTCACACTCTCTCTTAGGGGCAATTTCTGGGTTTAAAATAATAGGATTACTATTAATATTAAATGAAATAACACTTCTAAAATAGAAAACAAATGTGTGGCACATAATAAGTTCTTGATAAGTGCTTTGCTCCCTTACCCTATACAATTCCCGAGAGCAACAAAATAAAAATTTACAAAACTATATAGTCAATTTATACTGTAAATAGGTATTTGTTTATGATAAAAAACAGAAGTTCGTATGAGTTCTGCCACATACTGGGGATGTATACTCTATAAAGGTACACACAAACACAGTATATAATTTACATTAAAATGTTAAATGTCTTTGAAACTTCCTTCAAGATATTTGCTTTTGCAGTGCTTTGTTTATTTTTCTGTCCTATGTCTAGTTATTGGAATTTAGTTAGGGAGGCAAAGTATCCAAAAGTTATTCAAATATACAAACACCCTTCAAATGTATTTTGTATAAAAAGAAATGATTTAAGGGGCTGGATCTGATAGACAGATCTAGTTAGAGAGGCAAAGTATCCAAAAGTTATGCAAATACATAAACACTCTTCAAATATATTTTGTCTACAAAGAAATGGACTTAAGGGACTAGATCTGATAGACAGAGTGCCTGATGAACTATGGATGGAGGTTTGTGACATTGTACAGGAGACAGGAATCAAGAACATCCCTAAGAAAAAGAAATGCAGAAAAGCAAAATGGCTGTCTGAGGAGGCTTCACAAAGAGCTGTGAAAAGAAGAGAAGTGAAAAGCAAAGGAGAAAAGGAAAGATATACCCATTTGAATGCACAGTTCCAAAGAATAACAAGGAGAGATAAGAAAGCCTTCCTCAGGGATCAGTGCAAAGAAATAGAGGAAACAATAGAATGGGAAACACTAGAGCTGTCTTCAAGAAAATTAGAGGTACCAAGGGAACATTTCATGCAAAGATGGGCTCAATAAAGGACAGAAATGGGATGAACCTAACAGAAGCAGAAGATATTAAGAAGAGGTGGCAAGAATACACAGAATAACTGTGTAAAAAAGATCTTCACGACCCAGATAATCATGATGGTGTGATCACTCACACTCACCTAGAGCCAAACATCCTGGAATGTGAAATCAAGTGGGACTTAGATAGCATCACTTCAAACAAAGCTAATGGAGGTGGATGGAATTCCAGTTAAGCTATTTCAAATCCTGAAAGATGACGCTGTGAAAGTGCTGCACTCAAGATGCCAGAAAATTTGGAAAACTCAGCAGTGGCCACAGGACTGGAAAAAGTCAGTTTTCATTCTAATTTCAAAGAAAGACAGTGCCAACGAAAGCTCAAACTACCACGCAATTGCACTCATCTCATATGCTAATAAAGTAATGCTCAAAATTCGCCAAGCCAGGCTTCAGCAATACATGAACCGTGAACTTCCAGATGTTCAAGTTGGTTTTAGAAAAGGCAGAGGAACCAGAGATCAAATTGCCAACATCCACTGGATCACTGAAAAAGCAAGAGAGTTCCAGAAAAACATCCATTTCTTCTTTATTGACTATGCCAAAGCCTTGGACTGTGTGGATCACAATAAACTGTGGAAAATTCTAAAAGAGATACAAATACCAGACCATCTGACCTACCTCTTGAGAAACCTGTATGCAGGTCAGGAAGCAACAGTTAGAACTGGACATGAAACAACAAACTGGTTCCAAATAGAAAAAGGAGTACATCAAAGCTGTATATTGTCACCCTGCTTATTTAAGTTATATGCAGAGTACGTTATGAGAAATGCTGGGCTGGAGGAAGCACAAGCTGGAATCAAGATTGCTGGGAGACATATCAATAATCTCAGATATGTAGATAGATATGCTTTCTCTTACGGTAGAAAGCAAAGATGAACTAAAGAGCCTCTTGATGAAAGTGAAAGAGGAGAGTGAAAAAGTTGGCTTAAAACTCAACATTCAGAAAACTAAGATCATGGCATCTGGTCTCATCACTTCATGGCAAATAAATGAGGAAACAGTGGAAACAGTATCAGACTTTATTTTGGGGGGCTCCAAAATCAGTTCAAATGGTGATTGCAGCCGTGAAATCAAAAGATGCTTCTCCTTGGAAGGAAAGTTATGACCAACCTAGACAGCTTATTAAAAAGCAGAGACATTACCTTGTCAACAAAGGTCCATCTAGTCAAAGGTATGGTTTTTCCAGTGGTCATGTATGGATGTGAGAATTGGACTATAAAGAAAGCTGAGCACCAAAGAATTGATGGTTTTGAACTAACGGTGTTGGAGAAGACTCTTGAGAGTCCCTTGAACTGCAAGGAGATCCAACCAGTCCATCCTAAAGGAGATCAGTCCTGGGTGTTCATTGGAAGGACTTATGTTAAAGCTAAACCTCCAATACTTTGGCCAGCTGATGCAAAGTGCTGACTCATTTGAAAAACCCTGATGCTGGGAGGGATTGGAGACAACAAGAGGAGAAGAGGACGACACAGGATGAGATGGTTGGATGGCATCGCCGATTCAGTGGCATGGGTTTGGGTGGACTCCAGGAGTTGGTGATGGATAGGGACGCCTGGCATGCTGTGGTTCAAGGAGTCACAAAGAATCGGACACAATTGAACAACTGAACTGAATTGAAAAATAAATGAAAAGTAACCCATAGTGAAAATGTGTGCAGAACATTTTTATAGTAAAATTACTTTTTTTTTTTATCATGTATGTGTTTTAACCTGGAAGATGTAGGAGAATGGAGTTCTTGGATATATTCAGAGTACCCAAAACAGAGAAGAAGTAAGATCAAGAAAAAGAAGGGGCTGGGAAAAAGTGTGTTTGAGCTGGACTTAATCCCAGAGTTTACCTGGCACCCTCAACGTCAGTCTATCAACCACCCACTTCCTCCCAGCCTCCAAAACACACTGCTCCTTATATCCCTCTTTTTCTTAAGGGCACAGACAAAGAAAGCATCATATCAGTATCAAGGTGGACCTCTTTAAGGACAAAAAGTTGACCTGGCAGCAGAAGAGATATTTGGACTGTGTCAGCATGAAAGCCAGCACAGGGTCTTTGGAATCTGTTGGAGCAGCTTTCTCTTCCTCAGCCCTGCTCTTCAGTTTAATAGGAGAAGCTGTGCTGTTATTTCAGTTCAGTTCAGTTCAGTTCAGTCACTCAGTCCTGTCCAGCTGTTTGTGACCCAATGGACTGCAGCATGCCAGGCTTCTCTGTCCATCACCAACTCCTGGAGCTTGCTCAAAGTCATGTCCATCGAGTCAATGATGCTATCCAAGCATCTCATCCTCTGTTGTCTTCTCCTCCTATCTTCAGTCTTTTCCAACATCAGGATCTTTTCCAATTAGTCTGTTCTTCGTAACAGGTAATGAAAGTATTGAAGCTTTAGCTTCAGCATCAGCCTTTCCAATGAATATTCAGGACTGATTTCCTTTAGGATTGACTGGTTTGATCTTGCAGTCGAAAGGACTCTCAAGAGTCTTCTCCAACATCACAGTTCAAAAGGATAAATACTTCAGCCCTCAGCTTTCTTTATGGTCCAACTCTCACATCCATACATGACTACTGGAAAAACCATAGCTTTGACAGAGCTTTGTCAGTAATGTCTCTGCTTTTTTATATATTGCCTAGGTTTGTCATTGCTTTTCTTCCAAGGAGCAAGCATCTTTTAATTTCATAACTGTTCTTTACTTTTGTATTTACCTTCTAGACTTTGATTCTGGATACCTGAGCTACAGCCCTGGGTTGCAGGTATCATATTCTAGAGTAAGAAATTGCTACAAAGAGCCTACTATGGGTCAGTGACAATAGGAAGGAAGGCATAAAAGGTCTTCTACTCAGGAATTTATAATTTAGTGGGCAAAACAGACTAAAAACCAAATAAATGCAAGAGCAAGTTAAAAATAAGAGTTACAAAAGAAATGAACTATTAAAATATAAAATAATGATGCATTCCTAATTCCTCTACTTGGATACTTCCATGATTTTGACTAAGCATAATTTATAACACTAATTCTATTCCTTACATACTTAACTGTATTGAAGCATATAATTTTTTATGGTTTTGTTTCTTTTAAAATTTTATTTATTTATTTTAATTGGAGGATAATTACTTTATAATATCATTCTGGATTTTACCATATAGCAATATGAATTGGCCTTAGTAATACATGTGTCCCCTCCATCCAGAATTCCTCTTACCCCCCTCCCCACGCTGGTGACAACCCAATGCATATAATTTATTTCCCTGAAGAATCTAATTTGAATGGCATGGGAGGGAAACAGATCCAAAATTTGGATAAAAATCAGTAGTGGTATGAAGATTCCTCTTTTGGTGATGAAAACTGTTTCCATGTGTATCTGGACAAATACAGAAAGCAGCAGGTCCTGTGAACTTCCAACAATCTATTCATTAGGAAGTGTCTGGAAAGATGACGGTGCCAGACCAAAGATTTCAAGAAACTCAAAGCCTAAGTTTGAATTTCAACTCTGTCACTTACAGACTGGTGATTTTTACAAATTACTAAACAAATTATTAAACCTTGCTTATCTCTAGTGTCTTCTTCAATGGTTCAGTTCAGTTCAGTCACTCAGTAGTGTCCAACTCTTTGCAACCCCATGAATCGCAGCACGTCAGACCTCCCTGTCTATCACCAATCCCTGGAGTTTACTCAAACTCATGTCCATCGAGTCAGTGATGCCATCCAGCCATCTCATCCTCTGTCATCCCCTTCTCCTCCTGCCCCTAATCCCTCCCAGCATCAGGGTCTTTTCCAATGAGTCAACTCTTTGCATGAGGTGGCCAAAGTATTGGAGTTTCAGCTTCAGCATCAGTTCTTCCAATGAACACCCAGGACTGATCTCTTTTAGGATGGACTGTTTGGATCTCCTTGCAGTCCAAGGGACTCTCAAGACTCTTCTCCAACACCACAGTTCAAAAGCATCAATTCTTTGGTGCTCAGCTTTCTTCATAGTCCAACTCTCACATCCATACATGACCACTGGAAAAACCATAGCCTTGACTAGATGGACCTTTGTTGGCAAAGTAATGTCTCTGCTTTTGAATATGCTGTTTAGGTTGGTCATAACTTTCCTTGAAAGGAGTGTCTTTTGATTTCATGGCTGCAGTCACCATCTGCAGTGATTTTGGAGCCCAAAAAAATAAAGTCCACCACTGTTTCCACTGTTTCCCCATCTATTTGCCATGAAGTGAAGGGACCAGATGCCATGATCTTTGTTTTCTGAATGTTGAGCTTCAAGCCAACTTTTTCACTGTCCTCTTTCACTTTCATCAAGAGGCTTTTTAGTTCTTCTTCACTTTCTGCCATAAGGGTGGTGTCATCTGCATATCTGAGGTTATGGGCATTTCTCCTGGCAATCTTGATTCCAGCTTGTGCTTCTTCCAGCCCAGGGATTCTCCTGATTTACTCTTCAATGGTTAGAATGGATTTTATAGTAGTACTTACTCCACAAGACTGAGAATTAAGTAAGGCTAGCCATATAAAGCACCTAGTTCTTTAATTGTTCATAGATGTCAGCTGATTTTACTAATATTAAATATGCTTTGATGACTACAGTAGTAATATGTTTTATGTCTATAAATATCTATCTATATATATATATATGAATATGTACATATCCATAGAGAGTATGATAAAATATTGGGCAAATAAGTAAATTTGATTTTAAAAACAAACACATTGCTAAATGTATATCAAAAATATAAGTCCATTTTTATTGATTATTTTTGCTCTTTTTCTTTGAAGTCCTTTTGTTTTTTTTTAACCATCACACTTAATTTTCTTTGTTGCTTGCATACAATGTAGTTCTTGGGACACAGTAAGCATGAAGAAACTTCTTGTTGAATGAATGAATAGAAGAATGAATCATTAAAGTATGAGACAATGATCATCACTGGCATAGAAATATAGAAAAGGAATAGATTCCAAATTCTGTAATCTAGAATAATAATTGGCATACCTAGGGATATCTAGACAAGTGCATTTTTTCATGATATTTCTCACACTTCAGTAACAACATCATCATGTTATTGTGGGTCCTTGTGCACAAAGTTATATGCAATTCAACAAAAGAATCTTTTCAGTTCTGCATAGATGAATGAATAAATAAAACGTGGTGTACGCATATATACTGAAATGCTACACAGCCATAAAAGGAAGGAAATCTTGCCAATTTGAGAAAACATGAATGGACCTCAAGGTCATTATGCTAAGTGAAACAAATCAGTTAGTCAGACAGAGAGAGGCAAATACCAAATTATCTCACTTATATGTAAAATTTAAAAAACCAAACCACCACCCCCACCCCGCCCAAAAAAAGCAGAGCTCATAGATACAGAGAACAGATTGGTGGTAACCAGAGGTAGGTATATGATGGGTGACCTCAGTGAAGGTCAAAAGATACAGACTTTCAGTTATAAAATATGTTGTGAGTGTACAATGTATAGCATGGTGACTATGTTCATAACACTGCATTAAATATTTGAAGTTGTTAAGAGAGTAAGTCTTAAAAGTTTTTATGACAAGAAAAAATATTTTTAAATAAGGAAGATGATGGACATTAACTAGACATTTTGGGGATCATTTCACAATGTGCAAATATTAAATCATTATATTGTATGGCAGAAACTAATATAATATTTTATATCAATTATACCTATATTTAAAAACTGAAAGACTTAAAATAACTTATTCAAAACTTCATAAATACACATAATTATGAAAATTGTATATATAATTCACACTGAGGTAGATTGATTACAAAATTACATCAATTTGTTAATCTTTCCTATGTCCATATACTTTGCAGTGTCACTTTGCTGCTCCTCTCAACAAAAAGGAAACTATATCCCCATGTCCCCATTTGGGACAAACTTCATCTTTGCTTTTTAAAATAAAGAAATAAATAAGTATGTAGAGAGTGATCTTGTCCTAGGTCCAAGTCTAGGCCTTGAGTGGCTTTGCAGATTCCTTCATTTTGCAACCTTGACAGTAGCATGTGGTCAGGTCCATTCTAACCTCCTGAATGATTAAAAATATATGAATCATGCCAGGCACATTTGAGGACTGTCAGTTAATCAACAGATCAGTGAGCTTCCCAGTGAACTACTAGCTGATGGCAGAAGCAAAACCAGACAAAATCAGCCAAGCCTGTATTACATCAGCCAAGTTGTCTGGCTGATTTATAAACATAGATTCAATAGTAGATGCTTATAATTTTAATACACTAGATGTTGGTGTGTTTTGTTATACAGCAATATATAACTGATTCATGTATGCACTTATATAATCAATTATATAATATATGCATGCTCATTCACACATTATACAAGAAATATTTGTACAACTTTTCTATGGATATATACATTTATCTGCATTTATAAAAACGTATGTATATAGATGGAGAAGAAGAAAGAGAGAGGGAAGGAATTTGAACTTATTTTTTTGTCTCTCCTTCAACAATTCCATTGACAACATAGAGGATTCTAACTCCAGCTTTGAAATAGAGCAGGAACCTATGAGGCCTTCCCAGGACAGACACTTCCATCTTCCAGGTCCTCAGTCTGCTTTTTGTCTGTAGAAAAACTTTAGTCAAAGAATAAATTAAATAAAAAAAGTGATAACATGCAGGAGCAGAGGAAAACAGACAAACAAAATCAAATAACAATAGTTTACTCATTAAATAAAATTTGGTCCTTTAGGTTTATTTATCAACAGCAATAGATAATATTCTGAACCATATTCTTTGAGCTGTTTTATGAATTCTGAAACCCTTACCATGTGGAAACAGTTAATTCTATGATAACCAACTGTAGTCATGACATAATCATCCAAACTTAGAATTGGACGATTGGTCTCAAAATAATGGGAACAGAAAGTCATCAGAATCAATGCATCAACCCACAACTGATGTTTCACATGGATGTGGAAAGAACCGTCCCACTCTTTAATAGTTTTCCTTTTTGAAATGTCAGCATTCAATTTAAATATTTACTTATTGTTCAAGACATTGCAAGATGAGTCAGGGAAAAGATAGAACATAAACAGAAGTAAACACCAATTGATCCAGACTTATAAACTCTGTTTGTGATTCAATTCAGTTCCGTTCAGTCACTCAGACATGTCTGAGTCTTTGCGACCCCATGAACTGCAGCATACCAGCCTCCCTGTCCATCACCAACACCTGGAGTCCACTAAAATCCATGTCCATCGAGTCGATGATGCCATCCAACCATCTCATCCTCTGTCGTCCCCTTCTCCTCCTGCCCTCAATCTTTCCCAGCATCAGGGTCTTTTCCAATGAGTCAGTTCTTCTCATCAGGTGGCCAAAGTATTGGAGTTTCAGCTTCAACATCATCCTTCCAATGAACACCAAGTGCTGATCTTCTTTAGGATGGACTTGTTGGATCTCCTTGCAGTCCAAGGAACTCAAGAGTCTTCTCCAAAACCACACTTCAAAAGGATCAATTCTTTGGCACTCAGCTTTCCTCACAGTCCAACTCTCACATCCGTACATGACCACTGGAAAAACCATAGCCTTGACTAGACGGACCTTGTTGGCAAAGTCATGTCTCTGCTTTTGAATATGCTATCTAGGTTAGTCATACTTTCCTCCCAAGGAGTAAGTGTCTTTTGATTCCGTGCCTGCAATCACCATCTGCAGTGATTTTGGAGCCCCAAAATAAAGTCTGACACTGTTTCCACTGTTTCCCCATCTATCTGCCATGAAGTGATGGAACCAGATGCCATGATCTTAGTTTTCTGAATGTTGAGCTTTAAGCCAACTTTTTCATTCTCTTCTTTCACTTTCATCAAGAGGCTCTTTAATACTTCTTCGCTTTCTGCCATAAGGGTGGAGTCATCCGCATATCTGAGGTTATTGATATTTCTCCCGTCAATCTAGATTCCAGCTTGTGCTTCTTCCAGCCCAGGGTTTCTTATGATGTATCTGCATATAACTTAAATAAGCAGGGTGAAAATATGCAGCCTTGACGTACTCCTTTTCCTATTTGGAACCAGTCTGTTGTTTCATGTCCAGTTCTAACTGTTGCTTCCTGACCTGCATATAAGTTTCTCAAGAGGCAGATCAGGTGGTCTGGTATTTCCATCTCTTTCAGAATTTTCCACAGTTTATTGTGATCCACACAGTCCAAGGCTTTGGCCTAGTCAATAAAGAAGAAATAGATATTTTTCTGGAACTCTCTTGCTTTTTCCATAATCCAGCAGATGTTGGTAATTTGACCTCTGGTTCCTCTGCCTTTTCTAAAACCAGCTTGAACATCTGGAAGTTCAGGGTTCACGTATTGCTGAAGCCTGGCTTGGAGAATTTTAAGCATTACTTTACTAGCATGTGAGATGAGTCAATTGTAAGGTAGTTTCCCACTCCAGTATTCTTGCTTGGAAAATCCCATGGACGGAGGAGACTGGTAGGCTGCAGTCTATGGGGTCGCAAAGAGTTGGACACGACTGAGTGACTACACTACATTTCTTCTTTTAAGCATTCTTTGCCATTGCCTTTCTTTGGGATTGGAATGAAAACTGACCTTTTCCAGTCCTGTGGCCACTGCTGAGTTTTCCATATTTGCTGGCATATGAATGCAGCACTTTCACAGCATCATCTTTCAGGATTTGAAACAGCTCAACTGGTTTTCCATCACCTCCACTAGCTTTGTTTGTAGTGATGCTTTCTAAGGCCCACTTGACTTCACATTCCAGGATGTCTAGCTCTAGGTGAGTAGTCACACCATTGTCATTATCTGGGTCATGAAGATCTTTTTGGTACAATTCTTCTCTGTATTCTTGCCACCTCTTCTTAATATCTTCTGCTTCTGTTAGGTTCATCCCATTTCTGTCCTTAATTGAGCCCATCTTGGCATGAAATGTTCCTTTGGTATCTCTAATTCTCTTGAAGAGATCTCTAGTCTTTCCCATTCTGTTGTTTTTTATCTATTTCTTTGCATTGATCCCTGAGGAAGGCTTTCTTATCTCTCCTTGCTATTCTTTGGAACTCTGCATTCAAATGAGTATATCTTTCCTTTTCTCCTTTGCATTTTGCTTCTCTTCTTTTCACAGCTATTTGTAAGGCCTCCTAAGACAACCATTTTGCTTTTTTCCATTTATTTTTTTGGGAGATGGTCTTGATTCCTGTCTCCTGTAAAATGTCATGAACCTCCATCCATAGTTCACCAGGCACTCTGTCTATCATATTTAGTCCCTTTTTTCACTTCCACTGTATAATCATAAGGGTTTGATTTAGGTCATACCTGAATGGTCTAGTGGTTTTATCCAGTTTCTTCAATTTAAGTCTGAATTTGGCAATAAGGAGTTCATGATCTGAGACACAGTCAGCTCCTGGTCTTGTTTTTGCTGAGTGTATAGAGCTTCTCCATCTTTGGCTGCAATGAATATAATCAATGTGATTTCGATGTTGACCATCTCATGATGTCCATGTGTAGAGTTTTGTGTTGTTGGAGCAGGGTGTTTGCTATGACCAGTGTATTCTCTTGGCAGAACTCTATTAGCCTTTGCCTTGCTTCATTCCGTATTCCAAGGCCAAATTTGCCTGTTACTCCAGGTGTTTCTTGACTTCCTATTTTGCATTCCAGTCCCCTATAATGAAAAGGACATATTTTTTGGGTGTCAGTTCTAGAAGGTCTTGTAGGTCTTCATCGAACTGTTCAACTTCAGCTTCTTCAGCGTTACTGGTTGTGGAATAGACTTGAATTACCGTGATATTGAATGGTTTGCCTTGGAAACAAGGAGATCATTCTGTTGTTTTTGAGATTGCATCCAAGTACTGCATTTTGGACTTTTTTGTTGACCATGATGGCTACTCCATTTCTTCTAAAGGATTCCTGCCCACAGTAGTAGATATAATGGTCATCTGTGTTAAATTCACCCATTCCAGTCCATCTTAGTTCACTGATTCCTAGAATGTCAATCTTCACTCTTGCCATCTCCTGTTTGTCCACTTCCAATTTGCCTTGATTCCTGGACCTAACATTCCAGGTTCCTATGCAATATTGCTCTTTACAGCATCGAATCTTGCTTCTATCATGAGTCCCATTCACAACTGGGTGGTGTTTTTGCTTTGGCTCCATCCCGTCATTCTTTCTGGAGTTATTTCTCCACTGATCTCCAGTAGCATATTGGTCACCTACTGACCTGGGGAGTTCGTCTTTCAGTGTCCTATCTTTTTGCGTTTTCATACTCTTCATGGGGTTCTCAAGGCAAGAATACTGAAGTGGTTTGCCATTCTCTTCTCCAGTGGACCACATTCTGTCAGACCTCTCCGCCATGACCTGTCCATCTTGGGTGGCCCCATTCTGGGCATGGCTTAATTTCATTGAGTTAAACAAGGCTGTGGTCCATGTGATCAGACTGGCTAGTTGTCTATGACTGTAGTTTCAGTCTGTCTGCCCTTTGATCCCCTCTCTCAATGCCTACCATCCTACTTGGGCTTCTCTTACCTTGGACGCAGGGTCTCTTTTTATGGTTGCTTCAGCAAAGTGAAACCGCTGCTCCTTACCTCCGGTGCAGGGTAGTTTCTTGGGCGTGGCAGTCATGCACCATCACAGCTGCTGCACTCGTGCAGTGTTTGTGATTATGTACCTTAAAAAAACGAAGATTAAAAAATGTGACTGGACAGAAAGAGAAAGACAAATACCACCTGAGATCACTTACATCTGGAATCTAAAATATGACACAAGTACCTAATCTAAGAAACAGAACAGACTCCTCACAATAGAGAACAGACTGGCAGTTGCCAGTGGTGGGATGGGAGAGTGGAGGAGGGAAGGATTAGGAAGGAGTATGGGATGAGCAGATGCAAAGTGTAATCTATAGGATGGATAAACAACAAGGTCCTACTGTAGAGCACAGTGAATTATATTAAATATTCTGTGATAAACCTCAATGGAAAAGAATGTGAAGACAAATATATGCATATGTAAAACTGAAGGTTTTTGTTGTGCCACAGAAATTAGCAGAACTATTGTAAAGCAAGTATACTTCAATAAAGTAAATAAAAAACAAACAAACCAACAAAAACATGGGAACAAACCACCACTGGAACTGAAGTTTAACTGTACTCAAAACAATTAAGATGATACTGATCAGATCACCTATGACTAATTCTAAGATGAGTGTCAGAAAATCTTGGTCATCTCTGTCAACAATGTGCAACCCCAAATTTACATCCTTAATGTGGTCTAGGAAACTATCTCATAGTAACTTGTGTTTAAAGTATTTCTGCCCTCGTCATCTGGTGACAGATAAAGCAAGCACTAACCCATAATGGAAAGGTATATCTATTGTAGACCTCCAGAAATACTTGCAGAAATATTTCCAAAGCAGTAAATAGCATAGTGGTGGAAATGTTTTAAACTTTCCATTTGAAAAGTGTACATATAAGAACCGCAAGGAGAAAGAGAAATTCTAGGTTTCTGTTAGATTGACAACTAAAAGTAAGTACTAGAGAAAAGATTGAGAATATAGGAGAACATTAACATTTTATAATAAATTCCAAAAAATGCACACAAGGATGCAGGAATAGGAGACAGGTAGGAGATGGAAAGAAATTAAGAACAGTTAATTTGTCGTGATTGTTTGGGAATCATGCAATTCTTATAGTAAGTAACAGAACCTCAGGATATCAAATAGTCTGTTCTTGATGAATCTTGATGATTTTAAGGTACAAAGCTATAGTGTCTGTGCATGCAGAGACTTTTTTAGGAGCATATGTGTTTCTGGGGTTGGGGACCCTAGCTTGACTTTTTCTAAAATAGGATCAGAACAATCTTATACTCCAAGTTTCACAACTGTCTCTTACCTTTTATTGTTAACGGCTGAAGTGAGGGTGGGGGAGAATGGAATGTGGGATGTCTTACTCCTGCTCTGGGCTTCTTCCTTCTTCCTCTCAAATTTGGGGAAATGGCATGATACCACAGAATTCTCTAGACTCCTAAATGGAATTCTAAAATATATTCTAGATATTTTTATTACTCTTTTATTATTCTAAATATTTTTATTAAAAAGATTTTTAAACTATTTTCTACTGTTTTTGCTTATGTCTAAAATGTAATTGGCTTCTGTACAGTAAACTTACTCTTACAACCTTTGTAGAATTTTGGATTTTAAAAGTGTGTGTGTGTGTGTGTGTGTGTGTGTGTGCCTGTGCATGCTAAGTCCAACTCTTTGTAACCCAATGGACTTTACAACCCAGTAGCCCAGCAGGTTCCACTGTCCATGGGATTCTCCAGGCAAGAATACTAGAGTGGGTTGCCATGTCCTTCTCCAAGGGATCTTCTCAACCCAGGAATCAAACCAGCATCTTTTATGTCTCCTGAATTGACAGGCAGATTCTTTATCACTAGCATCACCTGGGAAGTCCCAGCCCCAGATATGGGTGTATATATATACATATACATATACATATATATATTTGATTATTTTTATGCCATTTTCATCCTGTCATAATTCCATTTTCTTGTCATTTTGTGCAGGCTAGCACCACCAGTAAAAGGCTGAAAATTAGTGGGGATAATGGACATCTTTGTTTTGCTCCTTAAGGGAATGTGCCTCTCATTTCATCACTATATGCACTTTTTTTTATAGGTATTTCTTTTGTAGCTACCACTTAGCCAGTTAGGAAATTTTCATGCTATTATGATTCAGCAATCTTTTTGTCACAAATGTTATTACATGGTTTAATATTTTCACAAATTCAAGAAAATGTATGTTGTTTTGTAGACACCAGAATTGGATTTAACTCTTTGTTCTATCACAATGTGCCCAACTGAGCATGTATTTACAGGCCTACCAATCTCTCAGTCATTTTCTACTACAAGTCAGCTAATCAGGAGAAGATTTACTCAAATAAAATCACTTGTAAGAATCAACTGATCAATAAGAGTAATCAAATAATGACATCCACCATGTTCACCTCTGAAGAAGACTCTCTTGAAACTCTGATTCTTAAACTCTCTCTGTTCATTTAGCATTCTACTCTGTTCTGGGAGATTGTGACTCACTAGCTTAGGTATTCCTTACTACAGTAATCAGTGAAGTCAATTTTTCTTATTTCAGATATAGAAGTGTCATTGTTTGAAAACTGCTTCAATTGCAATGATCATACTTAAAAAAAGTCAACTTGTTAATAAAATGAACATATATTAATAATACTATTCTAATAGCAGAAAAAAAAAAGAAGAACTAAAGAACTTGAGGGTGAAGAAGTGAAGGAGAAGGCTTAAAACTAAATATTTTTAAAAAGCTAAGATCATGGCATCTGGCCCATTACTTCACTGCAAATAAATGGGAAAAGGTGGAAGAAGTGAAAGATTTCCTCTTCTTCAGCTCTAAAATCACTGTGGACAGTGACTATAGCCATGAAATCAGAAGATATTTGCTTATTTGCAGGAAAGCTGTGACAAACCTATATAGTGTGTTGACAAGCAGAGATATTACTCTGCCAACAAAGGTCCATATAGACAAAGCTATGGTCTTCCCAGTGGTCAGGTACAGTTGTGAGAGCTGGACTGTAAAGAAGGTGGAGAAATAAAAAATTAATGTCTTCTAATTGTGGTGCTGGAAGAGACTCTCAAGAGTCTCTTGGGTAGCAAGGAGATCAAACCAGTCAATATTAAGGGAAATCTACACCGAATATTCATTGGAAGGACTGATGTTGAAGTTGAAACTCCAGTATTTTGGTCATCTGATGCAAAAAGCTAATTCGTTGGGTAAGTCCCTGATGCCGAGAAAGATTGAGGGCAGAAGGAGAAGAGGTCATCAAAGGATGAGATGGCTGCATAGCATCACTGAAACAATGGAGGTGAACTTGGGCAAACTTTGGGAGATGGTGAGGGACAGGGAGGCCTAACGTTCTGCAGTCCATAGGGTCACAAGGATTTGAACACCACTAGATGACTGAACGACAGAATGATCTCTGTTAGTTTCCAAAGAAAACCATAAAATATCATGGTAATCCAAGCCTATGCCCCAACCAGTAACACTGAAGAAGCTGAAGTTGAACAATTCTATGAAGACCTACAAGACCTTCTAGAACTAACACCCAAAAACGATATCCTTTTTCATTATAAGGGACTGGGATGCAAAAGTAGGAAATCAAGAAACACTGGAGTAACAGGAAAATTTGGCCTTGGAGTACAGAATTAAGCAGGGCAAAGACTAATAGAGTTCTGCCAAGAAAATGCACTGGTCATAGCAAACACCCTTTTCCAACAACACAAGAGAAGACTCTACACATGGACATCACCAGATGGTCAATACTGAAATCAGATTGATTATATTCATTGCAGCCACAGATGGAGAAGCTCTATACAGTCAGCAAAAACAAAACCGGGAGATGACTGTGTCTCAGATCATGAACTCCTTATTGCCAAATTCAGACTTAAAGAAAGTCGGGAAAACCACTAGACCATTCAGGTATGACCTAAATCAAATCCCTTATGATTATACAGTAGAAGTGAAAAATAGATTTAAGGGACTATATCTGATAGACAGAGGGCCTGATGAACTATGGATGGAGGTTCGTGACATTGGAGACAGGTATCAAGACCATCCCCATGGAAAAGTAATGCAAAAAAGCAAAATGGTTGTCTGAGGAGGCCTTACAAATAGCTGTAAAAAGAAGAGAAGTGAAAAGCAAAGGAGAAAAGGAAAGATACAAGCATCTGAATACAGAGTTCCAAAGAATAGCAAGGAGAGATAAGAAAGCCTTCCCAAGTGATCAATGTAAATAAATAGAGGAAAATAACAGAATGGGAAAGACTAGTGACCTCTTCAAGAAAATCAGAGATACCAAGGGAACATTTCAAGCAAAGATGGGCTCAATAAAGGACAGAATTGGTACAGACCTAACAGAAGCAAAAGATATTCAGAAGAGGTGGCAAGAATACACAGAAGAACTGTATAAAAAAGATCTTCAGGACCCAGATAATGACAATGGTGTAATCACTCACCTAAAGCCAGACATCATGGAATGTGAAGTCAAGTGAGCCTTAGAAAGCATCACGATGAACAAAGCTAGTGGAGGTGATGGAATTCCAGTTGAGCTATTCCAAATCCTGAAAGATGATGCTGTGAAAGTGCTGCACTCAATATGCCAGCAAATTTGGAAAACTCAGCAGTGGCCACAGGACTGGAAAAAGTCAGTTTTCATTCCAATCCCAAGAAAGGCAATGCCAAAGAATGCTCAAACTACCGCACAGTTGCACTCATCTACCACACTAGTAAAGTAATGCTCAAAATTCTCCAAGCCAGGCTTCAGCAATATGTGAACCGTGAACTTTCAGATGTTCAAGCTGGTTTTAGAAAAGGTAGGGGAACCAAAGATCAAATTGCCAACATTCGCTGGATCATGGAAAAAGCAAGAGAGTTCAAGAAAAAACATCTATTTCTGCTTTATTGACTATGCCAAAGCCTTTGACAGTGTGGATCACAATAAACTGTGGAAAATCTGAAAGAGATGGGAATACCAGACCACCTATGCTGCCTCTTGAGAAACCTATATGCAGGTCAGGAAGCAACAGTTAGAACTGGCCATGGAACAACAGACTGGTTGCAAATAGGAAAAGGAGTCCGTCAAGGCTGTATATTGTCACCCTGCTTATTTAACTTATATGCAGAGTACATCATGAGAAACGCTGGGCTGGAAGAAGCACAAGCTGGAATCAAGATTGCCAGGAGAAATATCAATAACCTTAGATATGCAGATGACACCACCCTTATGGCAGAAAGTGAAGATGAACTCAAAAGCCTCTTGATGAAAGTGAAAGTGGACAGTGAAAAAGTTGGCTTAAAGCTCAACATTCAGAAAACTAAGATCATGGCATCTGGTCCCATCACTTCTTGGGAAATAGATGGAGAAACAGTGTCAGAATTTATTTTGGGGGACTCCAAAATCACTGCAGATGGTGACTGCAGCCATGAAATTAAAAGACACTTACTCCTTGGAAGGAAAGTTATGACCAACCTAGATAGCATATTGGAAAGCAGAGACATTACTTTGCCAACAAAGGTCCGTCTAGTCAAGGCTATGGTTTTTCCAGTGGTCATGTATGGATGTGAGAGTTGGACTGTAAAGAAAGCTGAGCGCTGAAGAATTGATGCTTTTGAACTGTGGTGTTGGAGAAGACTCTTGAGAGTCCCTTGGACTGCAAGGAGATCCAACCAGTCCATCCTAAAGGAGATCATTGCTGGGTGTTCATTAGAAGGATTGATGCTGAAGTTGAAACTGCAATACTTTGGCTACCTCATGCGAATAATTGACTCATTAGAAAAGACCCTGTTGCTGGGAGGGATTGGGGGCAGGAGGAGAAGGGGATGACAGAGGATGAGATGGTTGGATGGCATCAACGACTCGAAGAACATGAGTTTGGATAAACTGTGGGAGTTGGTGATGGACAAGGAGGCGTGGCATGCTGCGATTCATGGGGTCCCAAAGAGTTGGACACGACTGAGCGACTGAACTGAACTGAACTGAACTGGATGACTCAACAACAACAGCAACAATAATGAATATAAGTTTTGGGGTGGCTTTTTGTTTTGCTTTGATCTAGTTAATAAGCACACTTTTATTTCTAATCATAAGCATTGTAAAAGTAGAGTAGTAACTGCTGCAACTGAACAGAGTCATGTGAGACCCAGCCTTTTTGGGATCTTCTTGGCTTTCCGTTCATGGTCAGAGATACTTGCAGCAATTCCGAATGTCATAGCCTCATACGATCATGTCCAGAGGCAGAAAGAGCAGTTTCCCCTCAATGTATCTGTTTGAAAAAGTAACAAATCACATGGTTCTTGTTTTTCATGTTAATCATCCATGTATTCCTGGAATCAATCAAAATTATTATTAAGGGTGCTTTGTTTTATGAATATCAAATTGATGGATTCAACTTGTTAACATTGTAATTAGGATTTTGCGTCTATATTTTGAGATGCATGTAATTGTTTCTTCTTATAGTCTTGTCAGTTTTTGTTATCAAGATGTTTTGGATTAATAATTTGAGTTTTCTGTATTTTGGAATCAATTACATGAAATTGGGAATATTTGTCACACTTTATCTGGGCTTGTTTTGGTTGGTACATTTATAACTGCTTACTTTGGTTATTTTCTTTTATAAACAAATATTTATTTGCTTTAATTGGAGGATAATTACAATATTGTGATGGTTTTGCCACACATTAACATGAATTTGCCATAGGTATACAGATGTCCCCTCCCTCCTGAAATCACTGCCACTTCCCTCCCCACCCTATCCCTCCAAGTTGTCACAGAGCATGGCTTTGGCTTTGCCAAATACATCAAACTCCCGCTGCTATTTTATATGTGGTAATGCATATGTTTCAATGCTATTCTCTTAAATCATCTCACTCTCTCCTTCTCCCACTGTGTCCAAAAGTCTGTCCTTTGTGTCTGCATTTCCTTGCTGCTGTGCCCATAGGATTGTCAGAGCCATCTTTCTATATTCCATATACATGCAGTAATAGACAATATTTATTTTTCTCTTTCTGATTTATTTCACTTGTATAATAAGCTCTAGGTTCACCCACCTCAGTAGAATTGATTCAAATGCTTTCCTTTTTATAGTTGAGTAATATTCCATTGTGTATATGTACCACAACTTCCTTATCCACTCGTGCCAATGGAGATTTAAGTTGCTTCCATGTCCTAGCTATTGCAAATAGTGCTTCATTGAACATTGGAATATATTTGTCTTTTTCAGTTCTGGTTTCCTCAAGGTATTATGCCCAGTGGTGGAATTGCTGGGCCACATGGTAGTTTTATTCCTAGCTTTTTAAGGACTCTCCATACTGTTCACAATAGTGGTTGCATCAGTTTTCATTCCCACCAATAATGCAAGAGGGCTTCCTTTTCTCCACAGCCTCTCTAGCATTTATTTTTTGTAGACTTTTTGATACTGGCCATTCTGACCATGTGCGATGATACCTTGTTGTAGTTTTGATTTGTATCACTCTAATAATGAGAGATGTTGAACATCTTTTTGTGTGTTTATTATCTATCTGTATACCTTCTTTGGAGAAATGTCTGTTTAGGTCTTCTGCCCACTTTTTGACTGGGTTGTTTGTTTTTCTGTTTTTGAGCAGCATGGACTGCTTGTCCAGAAAGTAAGCATAGAAGGAACATACTACAACATAATAAATTCCATATATAACACACATACAGCAAATATTACCTTCACTGGTAAAGATCTGAAACCATTTCTTCTACAATCAGGAACAAGACAAAAACGCCCATTCATATCTCTATTATTGAACATAGTTTTCAAAATCCTAGCGACAGCAATCAGAGGAGAAAACAAAATAAAAGGAATCCAGATTGAAAAACAAGAAGTAAAATTCTCACTGTTTGCAAATGACATGATTCTCTGCATAGGAAACCCTAAAGATGCTGTCTTGGCATGAAATATTCCCTTGGTATCTCTAATTTTCTTGAAGAGATCTCTAATCTTTCCCATTCTGTTGTTTTCCTCTTTTTCTTTGCATTGATCGCTGAGGAAGGCTTTTCATCTCTCCTTGCTATTCTTTGGAACTCTGAATTCAGATGCTTATATCTTTCCTTTTCTCCTTTGCTATTTGCTTCTGTTTTTTTCACAGCTATTTGTAAGGCCTCCCCAAACAGCCATTTTTCTTTTTTTGCATTTCTTTTCCACAGGGATTGTCTTGATCCCTGTCTCCTGTAAAATGTCATGAACCTCCATCTGTAGTTCATTAGGCACTCTGTCTATCAGATCTAGTCCCTTAAATCTATTTCTCACTTCCATTGTATAATCATAAGGGATTTGATTTAGGCCATACCCGAAATGGTCTTTTCCTACTTTCTTCAATTTAAGTCTGAATTTGGGAATAAGGAGTTCATGAACTGAGCCACAGTCAGCTCCTGGTCTTGTTTTTGGTATGTACCTAACAGAAGCAGAATATATTAAGAAGAGGTGGCAAGGATACACAGAAGAACTGTACAAAAAAGATCTTCAAGACCAAGATAATCATGCTGGTGTGATCACTCACCTAGAGTCAGACATCCTGGAATGTGAAGTCAAGGGGGCCTTAGAAAGCAACACTATGAATAAAGCTAGTTGAGGTGATGAAATTCCAGTTGGGCTATTTCAAATCCTGAAAGATGATGCTGTGAAAGTGCTGCACTCAATATGCCAGCAAATTTGGAAAACTCAGCAGTGGCCACAGGACTGGAAAAGGTCAGTTTTCATTCCAATCCCAAAGAAAGGCAATGCCAAAGAATGCTCAAACTACCTCAAAATTGCACTCATCTCACATGCTAGTAAAGTAATGCTCAAAATTCTCCAAGTCAGGCTTCAGCAATACATGAACCATGAACTTCCAGATGATCAAGCTGGTTTTAGAAAAGGCAGAGTAACCAGAGATCAAGTTGCCAACATCCTCTGGATCATGGAAAAAGCAAGAGAGTTCCAGAAAACCATCTATTTCTGCTTTATTGACTATGCCAAAGCCTTTGACTGTGTGGATCACAATAAACTGTGGAAAATTCTGAAAGAGATGGGAATATCAGAACACCTGACCTGCCTCTTGAGAAGCCTATATGCAGGTCCGGAGGCAACAGTTAGAACTGGACATACAACAACAGACTGGTTCCAAATAGGAAAAGGAGTAGGTCAAGGCTGTGTAATGTCACCCTGCTTATTTAACTTATATGCAGAGTACATCATGAGAAACACTGGGCTGGAAGAAGCACAAGCTGGAATCAAGATTGCCGGGAGAAATATGAATAACCTCAGATATGCAGATGACACCACCCTTATGGCAGAAAGTGAAGAGGAACTCAAAAGCCTCTTGATGAAAGTGAAAGTGGAGAGTGAAAAAGTTGGCTTAAAGCTCAACATTCAGAAAATGAAGATCATGGCATCTGGTCCCATCACTTCATGGGAAATAGGTGGGGAAACAGTGGAAACAGTGTCAGAATTTATTTTGGGGGGCTCCAAAATCACTGCAGATGGTGACTGCAGCCATGAAATTAAAAGACACTTACTCCTTGCAAAGAAAGTTATGACCAACCTAGACAGCATATTGAAAAGCAGAGATGTTATTTTGCCAACAAAGGTCCATCTAGTCAAGGCTATGGTTTTTCCAGTGGTCATGTGTGGATGTGAGAGTTGGACTGTGAAGAAGGCTGAGCGCCGAAGAATTGATGCTTTTGAACTGTGGTGTTGGAGAAGACTCTTGAGAGTCCCTTGGACTGCAAGGAGATCCAACCAGTCCATTCTGAAGGAGATCAGCCCTGGGATTTCTTTGGAGGGAATGATGCTGAAGCTGAAACTCCAGTACTTTGGCCACCTCATGTGAAGAGTTGACTCATTGGAAAAGACCCTGATGCTGGGAGGGATTTTGGGCAGGAGGAGAAGGGGGTGACAGAGGATGAGATGGCTGGATGGCATCACTGACTCGATAGACGTGAGTCTGGGTGAACTCCGGGAGTTGGTGATGGACAAGGAGGCCTGGCGTGCTGCAATTTATGGGGTCATGAAGAGTCGGACATGACTGAGTGACTGAACTGAACTGACTGAAAGATGCTGTCAGAAAATTACTAGAGCTAATCAATGGATATAGTAATGTTACAGGATATAAAATTAATACAAAGAAATCCCTAGCAATCCTATACAGGAGTCAATGAAAATCAGAAAGGGAAATTAGGGAAAAAATCCCACTCACCATTGCAAAAAAAAAAAAGAATAAAATATTTTTCACCTAAAGAGACAAAATCCTATATGCAAGAAACTATAAAGCACTGATGAAAGAAATCAAAGATGACACAGACAGTTGGCAAGATATACCACATTTTTGGATTGCAAGAATCAATATAATGAACATGACTACACTACTCAAAGCAATCTATAGATTCAGTGCAATCCCTATAAAACTACCAACAGTTTATTTCTCAGTACCAGAACGAATACTTTCACAATTTGTATGGAAACACAAAAGACCCTGAAAATCCAAAGCAATCTTGAGAAAGAAGGATGGAACTAGAGGAATCAATCTTCTTGACTTCAGTCTATATTGCAAAGCTACAGTCATCAAGACAGTATGGTACTGGCACAAAAACAGAAACTGAGGAAAATAGAAAGCCTAGAGATAAATCCATGCACCTATGGACACCTTAAATTTGACAAAGGAGGTAAAAATATACAATGGAGAAAAGACAGTCTTTCCAATAAATGTGCTGGGAACACTGGTCAACTACATGTAAAAGAATCAAATTAGAATACTTTCTAACACTGTACATAAAAATAAACTCAAAATAGACTAAAGACCTACATGTAAGATAGGAAACTATAAAACTCTTAGAGGAAAACAGACAGAACACTCTGAAATAAATCACAGCAAGATCCTCTATTACCCATCTTCTAGAGTAATGGGAATAAAAATAAACTAAACAAATAGGACCTAATTAAACTTAAAAGCTTTTGTAAACAAAGGAAATTAGAAGCAAGGTGAAAAGACAACCCCCAGAATAGGAGAAGATAATAACAAATAAAACAACTAAAAAGTAATTAGTCTCCAATATATACTTTGATTGTTTTCAAACACAGCATCAAGTTTATCAGTGCTATAGTGAGCACTGTATGTGAAGTTTACTTTCTTTATGCAGAGCTAATTGGGTAACCCAGTATCTCAGATCACTCCAGGTACCTTTCATTTTCTGCCATCTTCAGAATCAGTCTCCAATCATTCATGCACAAATATAAAGGACAGAGAAATTAATGACTCTTGGCTACACATGACCAATGAGAACAGATGGCTATGTATTCCCCCTCGCTTCCTCTGGGTGAGGATTCTCAGATCTAGCAAAATTTACCCAGAGCTGATTAACCCTTAAGTTGGCTGTACCTCTTTTTTAGTTTCATTGCACCTGTCCTGTTCTGCTGCATGGAACCACATTCTCATATAAGTATCACATACTTTATGTCTGGTTCTAAGGAAACCCAGGTTAAGGAATTTTTATAATATTTCTCTAATTTCCCTATTTTTGTGTTAATTGTGTTGTTTTATTTTTATAAATCAATTTTGTCTTAGTTTTAAACTTACTGACATCAAATTGCTCACTGTGCTTTATTAAAATGACACTTTATTTAGTCACTTACAAGATGAACCACAAATTTGTATATTTTTAAATAAAAAAAGAAACTTCATCAATTAAACTTTGAAATATTATTGATTGTAATATATCTTGATTTCAGAGATGTTAAAATATAAGAATATATGCATTTTTAAATTTCAAAATCTCACATTGATATTTGTGATTTTTATCCTTTTAGTTTATTTGTCTATGTATGTTTTGTCTTTTTAAAAATAAGACTTTAGTTTTATTGGTACAAAATTTTATGTTTTTGCTTTCTCTTGTAGTTTTATCTTCCTCAATTATTATCTTAAGATAGTTCTTCAGTTCATTTTCTGTCTTCTCATATTGTGCTCTAACCTCTTTAACTCTTAGTCATCTTTCCCCTAATATAAGCTTATGGGAAAATAAATGTCTCCTCTAAATAGTTTTATCCAACAAATTCTGGTATGTAATTTGGGCTACACATTGGTTCTAAAGTTTTATCTATTATGACTTAGTGTTTACATATAAGCTATTTATATATCCCTTTAAAATTTTCAATGCATATGATACTTTTTAAAGTTAGCTTTCAATATGTAAATATGAAATTTATAATGTGATTTGAGGACATGCTCTGAATTATACTGTTTCTTTGTCATTCACTGAGAGTCATTTTTGTGACATTTAGTAAGTATATTATTATTTCTTAACACTTATAAATGTTCTGTTTAGGTTTGAAAATATGTTTATTCCCAAATTCATGGACTCAAAATTTTACTTTCTTATTTTTTTGGTCTCTCCTTTTTGAGCTTATATTAGGTACATATATTGTGCCTTTAATATTTTCTATCTCTTTGGATATCTGTTTTTATTTTCTATAATTTTCTATAGTTATATCTTCTACTTAATTAATTCTCTATTTAGTCATGTTTATAGGCTCTTTGCTATTTGATCTATCCATTGAGGGTTTGTGGGGAATTTTGGTGTGTATATAGCATTGAGAGAAGTTCAATTTTGTTGATTTTTGGTCCTATTTATTAATTCTGTGTTTTTTATATTTAATATTCATTATTTTAAAGCCTGTATATAATTGTTTTTACTGCACAAAAATCTTTGTCTGAAAATTCTTGCTCTTAAAGACAGTACAAATATTGTGTTCATGTTGGGTTGTGAGTTCACATTCAGTGAGACTTTGTTGAAATTCTCTATACTCTGAATTAAATGCTGTTTATCCAGAACACTTTTTTCATGTCTCTGTCACTTTTGACCCCACTGGACATCACTTTTATATTAATTTGTTGGCTTTGCTGTTTCTAGATCATGCAAGAGATGGAATATTTACTCACATAAGGATACACCTATTTATTAGTTCTCAGGGAAACTTTTAATTTACATGTTAATGCCGAGAAAAATATAATTCCCCTCATTTTCTATATGTCAAAGATCAAGTTTTTTTTTCTAAGTCAACTTTTAAATGATAGGGCTTCCCCGGTGGCTCAGATGGTAAATCATCTGTCTGCAATGCAGGAGACCTGGGTTTGATCCCTGGAGAAGGAAATGGCAACCCATTCCAGTACTCTTGCCTGGAAAATACTATGGACAGAGGAGCCTGGTAGGCTATAGTCCATGGGATTGCAGCGTCAGACACAACAGAGTGACTTCACTTTCACTTTTAAGTCCTTTGCTACTGCTACTGCTAAGTCGCTTCAGTCGTGTCCAACTCTGTGTGACCCCGTAGACAGCAGCTCACCAGGCTCCACCGTCCCTGGGATTCTCCAGGCAAAAACATTGGAGTGCGTTGCCATTTCCTTCTCAATTTCAGTCCTTTAAATGTCGAATTAAGTGATGATATGATCCTCTAATTGTTCTGATTTTCAGTTACCCACAATGTAATGACCAAGCCTTACCTATTGTATGGCTGATAAGCACAAAAATTTTTGTCACTGAGACTGCAACACCCAACTCCAATCCATAACGTCTTCAAACAACTGCAGTCTCTATTTTTTCTTACCAATCTAGTTTTCAGCTTCTTCTTTATATTTGATCTGTCAATATTTCCATTCTGATATATTTGGAAATGGTTTTTAAATAATCTCTTTTGAACATTTATGTGAAAGGGTATTTAGGACTTGAATTTTTTACCTAAGCATTGAAAAATAAAACTCAAATTCACTTATTTCATGTTCGTTTCAAAGTTTAATGAAATAAAATGCTCAGACACTTCACATTTTACCTGATGTGGATGAAAAATATCTTAATTATGTCCTTAAATAGTAGAACTGCACAATAGGTTAGACATGTAGATTCCCCAAAACCAAGCTATTATAAATCATTGTACAATATGGAAATCTTCACTAGCTTTTCTGGTAGAAGAGAATATAATTGCAGGCCTTTTTATCCAACCAAAATTAGCAGTTGCTATTTTTCTACTCCAGAAAAATATATCTAATAGTAGTTTAGTGAGACTTCATCACTGCAAAATGTCGCTAGTATAAGAAAAAAAAAAAAACTCATATATTCAGAGAAACACTATGTTTAGTTCATTTATCTAGCCTATCAACCTCTAAATTTGACCATTTTTTATGTATAACTACAGCAATGAATTATGAAGTTAGGAATAAATAATTCATTACATAGGCCTTTGATTTGTTCCTTATCACTAATGACAGTAGCCACCAACTAAAAGTGTCACTGAAATAAATTTTTAGACAGATACTATAAATGTATAATATTATAATGTGTTAAAATCCTTGAGTAGAAAACAAATGCTAACGATTCAAAATCAAATACACAAATATAGAACTGGTGATTTAAGCAGCTTTAAATATAGTTGTTTGCGTAATTTTGTTCAAGTGAGGTATCAAATCATATTTTTAAAGATATCACAGTGAATACTTATCATGATGATTAGTGACTTTTTTTCCCCAGCTCTAAATCCACTCTTTCTTGCCTTGTCTAGTGTAATTGGTATTGCTCCACACCAAGGCATTATTTCTTTGATATCTGGTACAATGTTTATCCCCAGATGACATTAAAAGGAATCTGGAATGAAAAGTAAAAGAGGTTTTCTTCTTGGTTCTGGTAGTTTTTTTCTTTTTTCCTCTGTTGGTCAGTGACTTGACAGACACCTGTTGGGGATGCACCTTCAGCAAGATTCACCAGTATCTCAACAGTCAGCTTTCTTGCTAATGGTATGTGGGAAACCCAGTGGTGTATGCTTTCCAGCTAGTTTCACATCACTGCAGAGTAGGATTGCTATATTAGCAATTAAAACATAAGACATCTAATTAAATTGGAATTTCAGTTTAACACTATTTTTACAATATTTGAGATATACTAACTTTTTGAGACTTCCCTGGTGGCTCAGACAGTAAAAGCATCTGCCTACAATGTGGGAGACCTGGGTTCGATCCCTGGGTTGGGAAGATCCCCTGGAGAAGGAAATGGCAACCCACTCCAGTATTCTTGCCTGGAAAATCCCATGGACAGAGGAGCCTGGCAGGCTACAGTCCATGGGGTCGCAAAGAGTCAGACACGACTGAGCGACTTCACTTGACTTGACTATACTAACCTTTTACTCATTATCTATTTGATATTCAAATTTTACTCAGCATTCTCTATTTTATATGGCAAACCTATGTCCAGTGGGAGTTTTCTGCATGTCAGCTGGGATAGCTGGCATCCTGGTTGGCAGCCGTCTGCTCAGCAGCTCTAATCTGCTATACCTTTGTGAACTTTGTTATCCAATGGGCCACAACCACATTTTCACCAACAAATCTGAATTTCATCCTGGGTTGGAGTGGAGGGGGGTAGTTCTTCCAGTTCTTTCTTTCTTCCTTGTATACCCTCCTTGGCCTTCGGTGTAGTACCTGATCTTTACCTTTGTTATCTCTGTATATTTTAAAAGTTGTTTTTTATTTAGCAATCATCTTTAATTAGTTATCATTATTTATATTGCATTTACCCTGTGCCAATTACTGGAATGATTCTACTTCTTAAGTGGGTCCTGACTAATGCAGGATTAGTACTGGAAGTGGCCCTGGAGATAAACCTTTAAAGATGAGATTAAGGGATTGGTTTTGTCTTATTCATGGGCATGTACACAGTGCTGATATCCTGACCACTGGGACACAGGATGCTAATAATTCAAGGCAAGCAGTTGTATCAAAATTAATCACACTACCACCTATAGTTGATTCTGATGAAGTGCCAACTGAAGCACATACCTTAGGAGCCTAAATGGCTGTTGCATTGGGCCATTAAGCAATCATGGTACATATAAAAATTGTGTTATGAGAGGAGGCTCCTGAGTGTACTGGAGAATTAAAAAAAAATAAAATAAATGACAAGCTCAAGTCCTTTAACCCTTGGTCCAACTCATGGTCTGAAAATCAAAGAACTTTTATAAAAGCCTTCATAAAATCTCATTTATTTTAGCCATAGAGCTGATATTGCTTGAGAATCAAACACACCAATTGTGCAAAGTGGTAAATAACATCACTTGAGTTCACAATAGGAACCAAACTTGGAATTGAAAACATTGGTTTGAACACAGATGCAATGTCTACATCAAGCTCACAAATAAATCTGAGCTTCCCTTGCAAATGGAAGAAGGTTTTCTACTTGGGTGAAAGGTGACTAGCTGCTTTGTATTTGTAAACACTGTGATAACCTACGGAGAAGGCAATGGCACCTCACTCCAGTACTCATGCCTGGAAAATCCCATGGATGGAGGAGCCTGGAAGGCTGTAGTCCATGGGGTCGCTAGAGTCAGACACGATTGAGCGACTTCACTTTCACTTTTCACTTTCATGCATTGGAGAAGGAAATGGCAACCCTCCAGTGTTCTTGCCTGGAGAATCCCAGGGACGGGAGAGCCTGGTGGGCTGTCGTCTATGGGGTCGCACAGAGTCGGACACGACTGAAGTGACTTAGCAGTGATAACCTAACTGTTTGCAGATGCCATGAGGTTGCTTTTTCTTCTCTATTGATGCCACTAGACACACAACTAGAGTCAAACATCAAAATTCTTCCCATAAGATCCAGTGGCTCTTGTGTGTGCATGTTCAGACATTCAGTCATGTCTGACTCTGTGACTCCATGAAGTAGCCCACCAGGCTCTTATGCTCATGGGATTTCCCAGTCAAGAATACTGAAGTGGGTTGCCATTTCCCACCCTAGGGGATGTTCCTGACCCAGGGATTGAACCCATGTTGCCTGTGTCTCCCTCGGTGGCAGGTAGACTCTTTAACCACTGAGCCACCTGGGAAGCTCCTAGTGACTCTCACCCTCCAGCTTATTTCCAGCATCTGGAAGAGCAGTTTCCTAGCTATTAATTTGTGGAAAACACAATAATAATCACCAACCAGCAAGTCTCATTGGCATTTTATTGAGGCTTCTTAGTGTATTTTGCTGGAGTCCCAGCAGGTGGCTTCCGTTGGAGCAGTGTGCTGGGATGAGGTCTTTACCCTCCAGGGAGTTTTGCCAGAGACACACCTTCCAATGAGTGTTATTAACAGTCCAGCAGGCATTCCTTACTTCCAGGTAAAAGGAACTGCTATAAATAAACTTTTAGTAATGTGGTGTGGGGGTATAGAGGGAAGGGAAGCTTTAAAGTAGTATGATTTTAAAGACCTATGAAAGGTCTCCTTTAGGAAACTTCTGCCTCTGGACTGTGAACATCATAAGAATTTCTCAGTTTATTTTCCCTAGTTTAGGTGAGATAGAATGACTAAAGTTGGCTGGAATTGGGTATTTCCCTCCCCCAGATTAATAGGGCTGTAATTAACACCTCAGCTGGTTAGGATCTGGTTAACCTGATGAAAGTGAAAGTGGAGAGTGAAAAAGTTGGCTTAAAGCTCAACATTCAGAAAACGAAGATCATGGCATCTGGTCCCATCACTTCATGGGAAATAGATGGGGAAACAGTGGAAACAGTGTCAGACTTTATTTTTGTGGGGCTCCAAAATTGCTGCAGATGGTGGTTGCAGCCATGAAATTAAAAGACGCTTACTCCTTGGAAGGAAAGTTATGACCAACCTAGATAGCATATTCAAAAGCAGAGACATTACTTTGCTGACAAAGGTTCATCTAGTCAAGGCTATGGTTTTTCCTGTGGTCATGTATGGATGTGAGAATTGGACTGTGAAGAAGGCTGAGCGCCGAAGAATTGATGCTTTTGAACTGTGGTGTTGGAGAAGACTCTTGAGAGTCCCTTGGACTGCAAGGAGATCCAACCAGTCCATTCTGAAGGAGACCAGTCCTGGGATTTCTTTGGAAGGAATGATGCTAAAGCTGAAACTCCAGTACTTGGCCACCTCATGCAGAGTTGACTCATTGGAAAAGACTCTGATGCTGGGAGGGATTGGGGGCAGGAGGAGAAGGGGACGACAGAGGATGAGATGTCTGGATGGCATCATTGACTTGATGGATGTGAGTCTGGGTGAACTCCGGGAGTTGTTGATGGACAGGGAGGCCTGGTGTGCTGCGATTCATGGGGTCGCGAAGAGTAGGACACGACTGCGTGACTGAACTGAACTGAGCTGAACTAGTCTCTCCTAAGGGCAGGGCTTATTTGTGAAGAACAGGATGGTCTGTAGTATTTCCAAATGGTTTCTTTTTCCCCTCCTCATGCCAGAAGCAGGAGGAAATTTTTCTCTGATATTTACTGTTGTGATCTGTCTGATCAAATCCTTGAAAGCAAACCTCACAATACTGTGGGGACCCCAGATTAGCTCATTCTGGAGCTTTTAACTTTCAAGCTTGAAAGTTAAAAGTTCTGTGGCACTGATTCCAGAGGAGGTATCCACTCATGATTTCTGAGTATGAGCTCTAGTAGCCTGACTTCCTCTCTCTCCCCCAAGTTTTGGGTTAAATGTTTGCCCTGTGTCACACAAGATCTCTTCTAGATCCAAGAAGAGTTGTTGATGTTTCCAGTGTGTTTAGCTTTTTACTTGCTATTGGTGACTCCAACCTCCTACATATAAACTTAAAGCTATAAAGAAATCCATACAGTCACTACAATAATATAGTGCCATTTATCAGATCAGATCAGATCAGTCGCTCAGTTGTGTCTGACTTTTTGAGACCCCATGAATCGCAGCACGCCAGGCCTCCCTGTCCATCACCAACTCCCGGAGTTCACTCAGACTCATGTCCATCGAGTCAGTGATGCCATTCAGCCATCTCATCCTCTGTCGTCCCCTTCTCCTCCTGCCCCCAACCCCTCCCAGCATCAGAGTCTTTTCCAATGAGTCAACTCTTCACATGAGTTGGCCAAAGTACTGGAGTTTCAGCTTTAGCATCATTCCTTCCAAAGAAATCCCAGGGCTGATCTCCTGCAGAATGCACTGGTTGGATCTCCTTGCAGTCCAAGGGACTCTTAAGAGTCTTCTCCAACACCACAGTTGAAAAGCATCAATTCTTCAGCGCTCAGCCTTCTTCACAGTCCACCTCTCACATCAATACATGACCACAGGAAAAACCATAGCCTTGACTAGATGAACCTTTGTTGGCAAAGTAAGGTCTCTGCTTTTAAATATGCTATTTATAACGTGTATCATTTAAAGTTCTCTTTATCTACTTTTAGAATCACTCTTTACTAGTAACAATTTTTGTATTAAATCTTTCTTTTTCAGATAATTGTCATGTTTTCTTTCTATTGACTGGATCCTAATGCATTTGTAATTATTTATGCTTTACCCATATTTAAACACCCTTGACATCTGGGAAGCAATCCAATGGCTCCATATTCACCACAAATTTATAATATGTAATTTCTGTTAAATAGTGTATGTGGTAGCTGCAGTGTTCAAGACTCTAAAAACTATAGTACAGTTGTAAATTCCCAACAATTGCTGTGTAGAGAAGCTTATAGGGGCATAGAAATAATATACACAGAACTCTTTCTGCAGTTAAGTTTATGTACCACAGTTTTTCAGCCACTCACAGATTGTATGAGCTTTTTGATATCAATTTAATTAATACACTTTCCTCTTAAATTAGCTAAAGGTGGGTTCTTATTGTTTGCAACCAAAAGCCCTGACTAGTACAGTACCAAATATCAAGGTAAATTACATTTTTTAGTAATTGAGAAACTTCTTCCAGACCAATGATTTAAATTCATCATTGATCTGGCATACTTTTAAAATTCTGACTCATGACCAAATAATTTTTTTTACTATTACTGGAACCAGGTAATTTTTTTTTTTTTCTAAGCAAAATCTGGACATAGACATTTTCTTACTGTATGGAAAACCTTACATAGAGAGTTTGGTTTTAAAGTTACAGCCACTTGACATACTTTGTAATTGGCAGGAGCCAGAAGGAGAGTTAGGTAAATTGATCTGTTGAGGAAGTTATATGTTTGACAGCAATGTTTTTGAATGTACGTGTGGAGAGCTATTAGATGGTATGGCTGGATGGTGAGGAGGATGGAGATGATGGAGAGAAACTACCAGAGATTTGGGAGGAAGAAGGAAAGCAATACGAATGCAAGCAGAGGGCTCAATAGTACAAATGTTGGCCAATGAGAAATTGCTGATGGCAGGGAAGCTTGAAGGATTTTGAGAACAAAAATAATAAGTATATAATTATGAGCATGGCTTTTTTCCTTCATATCTACCAGTATTTATTTAAAAGTTAATGATTTTATAGTTTTCCTTAGAACATTTAAAATAAAGCTACCAATTTATCTTTTAAAATTTTGATGTAATAATAATATCCCAGGTCATTCTGATGTATGTAATTTTTAAAATACCTGTTTTCTTTCCTGGGACACAAAACTTCAGTGAACTCTCCCTTATTCCCATCAACTCTAAAGGAGGCCATTTTGATTTTCCACATGAACATATTTAATAGGTGACTATTTATTTGGAATATAACAGTTTTGGAAAACTGTTTCTTCAGTATGCTTCTCAAAAGATTGTCTCATCATTAACAAAACAGTAGGAAAAAGAAATTTAGATATGAGAAATAATTTTAATAAATATAGATGTGCATTAACAATTTATTTACATTCAAAAACTTAGACAAATTAACATGTTTATAGATTTGGCAATGAGAAAATTTGCAATGGCCAAGAAAATGACATGATAAATCCAGAGTAAAAGTAACCTCACTTCAGTGCAGTCACTCAGTCATGTCCAACTCTTTTGACCCCATGGACTGTAGCATGCCAGGCTTCCCTTTCCATTACCAACTCCCGGAGCTTGCTCAAGTTCATGTCCATCAAGTTGGTGACACCATCCAACCATCTCATTCTCTGTCTTCCACTTCTCCTCCTGTCTTCAACCTTTCCCAGCATCAGGGTTTTTCCCAATGAGTCAGTTCTTCGCATCAGGTGGCCAAAGTATTAGAGCTTCAGCTTCAGCATCAGTCCTTCCAATGAACACCCAGGACTGATCTCCTTTAGGGTGGACTGGTTGGATCTCCTTGCAGTCCAAGGGACTCTCAAGAGTCTTCTCCAACACCACAGTTCAAAAGCATCAATTCTTTGGTGCTCAGCTTTCTTTATGGTTCAACTCTCACATCCATACATGACTTTTGGAAAAACCATAGCTTTGACTAGACAGACTTTTGTTGGCAAAGTAATGTCTCTGGTTTTGAATATGTTGTCTAAGCTGGTCATAGCTTTTCTTCCAAGGAGAAAATGTCTTTTAATTTTGTGGCTGCAGTCACCATGTGCAGTGATTTTGGAGCCCGGGAAAATAAAGTCTGTCACTGTTTCCATTGTTTCCCCGTCTATTTGCCATGCAGTGATGGGATCAGATGCCATGATCTTGGTTTTTTGAACGTTGAGTTTTAAGCCAACTTTTTCACTTTCCTCTTTCACCGAAAGGTTCTTTAGTTCCTCTTCACTTTCTGCCTTAAGGGTGGTGTCATCTGTATATCTGCAGTTATTGATATTTCTCCCAGCATAATCTTGATTCTACCATGTGTTTCACCCAGCCCAGCATTTCAAATGATGTACTTTGCATATAAATTAAATAAGCAAAATGACAATATACAGTCTTGAGATACTCCATTCCCAGGTTGGAACCAGTCTGTTGTTCCATGTTCAGTTCTAACTGTTGTTTCTTTACCTGCATGCAGATTTCTCAGGAGGCAGATTAGGTGGTCTTGATTCTCATCTCTTGAAGAATTTTCCACAGTTTGTTGTGACTGACACAGTTAAAGGCTTTGGTATAATCAATAAAGCAGAAGTAAGTGTTTTTCTGGAACTTTCTTGCCTTTTCTATGATCCAACGGATGTTGGCAATTTGATCTCTGGTTTCTCTGCCTTTATTTCTCCTCAGTATCTCCACTGTGTATTCCACTATCTCCACTCTATATTCTCCACTATCACTGCTATTTCCACTGTATATTCCACTATCTGCACAACCTCACCATATTCACTGTATATTTCATTGCATAGTCTGAATTTGTTTCATAAGCAAATAGCTCTAAGATGATCAGTGTGTGGAATTCAATGGGAACTTTGCCCTGGCAGAATAGATTTCCAAAATAAAAACAAAATCCTAAGTATAAAAACACAGAATGATTTTACTATTGTTGCTGTTCAGTCACTAAGTCATGTCATTTGCAACCCCATGGAAGGGAGCACACCAGGACTCCCTGTCCCTTACCATCTCTGGGAGTTTGCCCAAGTTGATGTCCATGGAATTATTAATAGCATCCAATCATTTTATCCTGTGTGGTCCTCTTCTCCTCCTTTGTCCTCAGTCTTAACCAATTTCAGGGTACTATTCAATGAGTCAACTCTTCACATCATGTGGCCAAAGTATTTGAGCTTCAGCATCAGTCCTTCCAATGAGTTTTCAGGGTGGATTTTGTTTAGGATTGACTGGTTTCATCCAAGTCTTCTCCAGCACCACAGTTGAAAATCATCAATTCTTCAGCACTCTGACTTTTCTGTGGCCCAGCTCTTGCTCTGCACATGACTACTGGAAAGACCATAGCCTTGACTATTTGGACCTTTGTCAGCAAAGTGATTTATTTTATTTTTAATATACTCTCTAGGTTTGTCATAGCATTCATTCCAAGAAGCAATTGTTTTTTAATTTCATGGCCTGCAGTCACCATCCTCAGTAACTATTCTTATGAGACTTTAAATTCAGAAACTGTAAAACTACATTCTGATAATTTTTGAATATGTAGTGTGTATTCTGAAATAAAAGTATCCTTTTCCAGTGACACTCAACTTTTTACATGGAGTTAATACATAGCAGAGGGCAGAATTTTAGGAAATAATTGGTTTATATCATGCATCTAGATGAAGATTCTTAGTACAAAGCTTGGAGCTGGTGCACTGAGATGACCCAGAGGGATGGTATTGGGGAGGAAGGAGAGAGGGGGGTTCAGGATGGGGAACACGTGTATACCTGTGGCGGATTCATGTTCGTGTATGGCAAAACCAATACAATATTGTAAAGTAATTAACCTCCAATTAAAATAAATAAATTTATATTAAAAAAAGTATGGGGAAGCTAAAACTAATTTAGCAATTGTGTGATTTAATGATGGATTGGAAACCATTAACATATATATCATTTAGAAGAAAAGAATATGTTAGCTTTGTTACAAGATGGAGCAAAGTGAACAAAAGACAACAAGTCTGTTCACTTATTTAAAATAAAGGGGAAAACAGTCACCTATAAATTAACCTACAAAATCTACATGGATGCAATCAAAGCTTTTCAAAATCACTTCAAAACCACAGACTCAATATAAGGCAAAAGTTTGCAGTAGCCCTGAGGCCAGGGGCAGCGGCGAGGAGGAGCAATCCCATGACCCAGGACAGGGGTGGTGGCCGGGAGGACCAACCCCACGTTCAAGGAGCCCTGGCTGCACAGGCACAGGAGGGCCTAGAGGAGCTATCCCACGTTGAAGGTCAGGAAGGGCGGCGGTGAGGAGATACCCCTCGTCCAAGGTAAGGAGCAATAGCTGCACTTTGCTGGAGCAGCCGTGAAGAGATACCCCACGCGCAAGGTAAGAGAAACCCAAGTAAGACGGTAGGTGTTGCAAGAGGGCAACAGAGGGCAAACACACTGAAACCATAATCACAGAAAACCAGTCAATCTAATCACACTAGGACCACAGCCTTGTCTAACTCAATGAAACTAAGCCATGTCTGTGGGGCAACCCAAGATGGGCGGGTCATGGTGGAGAGATCTGACAGAATGTGATTCACTGGAGAAGGGAATGGCAAACCACTTCAGTATTCTTGCCTTGAGAACCCCATGAACAGTATGAAAAAGCAAAATGATAGGATACTGAAAGAGAAACTCCCCAGGTCAGTAGGTGTCCAATATGCTACTGGAGATCAGTGGACAAATAACTCCAGAAAGAATGAAGGGATGGAGCCAAAGCAAAAACAATACCCAGCTGTGGATGTGACTGGTGATAGAAGCAAGGTCCAATGCTGTAAAGAGCAATATTGCATAGGAACCTGGAATGTCAGGTCCATGATCAAGACAAATTGGAAGTGGTCAAACAAGAGATGGAAAGAGTGAATGTGGACATTCTAGAAATCAGCGAACTGAAATGGACTGGAATGGGTGAATTTAACTCAGATGACCATTATATCTACTACTGCAGGCAGGAATCCCTCAGAAGAAATGGAGTAGCCATCAGGGTCAACAAAAGAGTCCGAAATGCAGTACTTGGATGCAATCTCAAAAACGACAGAATGATCTCTGTTCATTTCCAAGGCAAACCATTCAATATCACAGTCATCCAAGTCTATGCCCCAACCAGTAATGCTGAAGAAGCTGAAGTTGAACGGTTCTATGAAGACCTACAAGATGTTTTAGAACTAACACCCAAAAAAGACGTCCTTTTCATTATAGGGGACTGGAATGCAAAAGTAGGAAGTCAAGAAACACCTGGAGTAACAGAAAAATTTGGCCTTGGAACACGGAATGAAGAAGGGCAAAGGCTAATAGAGTTTTGCCAAGAATATGCACTGGTCATTACAAATACCCTCTTCCAACAACACAAGAGAAGACTCTATACAAGGACATCACCAGATGGTCAACACCGAAATCAGAATGATTATATTCATTGCAGGCAAAAATGGAGAAGCTCTATACAGTCAGCAAAAACAAGACCAGGAGCTGACTGTGGTTCAGACCATGAAATCCTTATTGCCAAATTCAGACTTAAATTGAAGAAAGTCAGGAAAACCACTAGACCATTCAGGTATGACCTAAATCAAATCCCTTATGATTATACAGTGGAAGTGAGAAATAGATTTAAGGGCCTAGATCTGATAGATAGAGTGCCTAATGAACTATGGAATGAGGTTCGTGACACTGTACAGAAAACAGGGATCAAGACCATTCCCATAGAAAATAAATGCAAAAAAGCAAAATGGCTGTCTGGGGAGGCTTTACACATAGCTGTGAAAAGAAGAGAAGCGAGAAGCAAAGGAGAAAAGGAAAGATATAAACATCTGAATGCAGAGTTCCAAAGAATAGCAAGAAGACATAAGAAAGCCTTCTTCAGTGATCAATGCAAAGAAATAGAGGGAAACAATAGAATGGGAAAGACTAGCGATCTCTTCAAGAAAATCAGAGATACCAAAGGAACATTTCAGGCAAAGATGAGCTCGATAAAGGACAGAAATGATATGGACCTAATAGAAGCAGAAGATATTAAAAAGAGATGGCAAGAATACACAGAAGAACTGTAGAAAAAAGGTCTTCACGATCCAGATAATATGATGGTGTGATCACTGACCTAGAGCCAGACATCCTGGAATGTGAAATCAAGTGGGCCTTAGAAAGCATCACGATGAACAAAGCTAGTGGAGGTGATGGAATTCCAGTTGAGCTATTCCAAATCCTGAAAGATGATGCTGTGAAAGTGCTGCACTCAATATGCCAGCAAATTTGGAAAACTCAGCAGTGGCCACAGGACTGGAAAAGGTCAGTTTTCATTCCAATCCCAAAGAAAGGCAATGCCAAAGAATGCTCAAACTACCGCACAGTTGCACTCATCTCACACGCTAGTAAAGTAATGCTCAAAATTCTCCAAGCCAGGCTTCAGCAATATGTGAACCGTGAACTTTCAGATGTTCAAGCTAGTTTTAGAAAAGGCAGAGGAACCAGAGATCAAATTGCCAACATCCGCTGGATCATGGAAAAAGCAAGAGAGTTCCAGAAAACCATCATTTCTGCTTTATTGACTATGACAAAGCCTTTGACAGTGTGGATCACAATAAACTGTGGAATTTTCTGAAAGAGATGGGAATACCAGACCACCTATGCTGCCTCTTGAGAAATCTGTATGCAGGTCAGGAAGCAACAGTTATAACTGGGCTTAGAACAACAGACTGGTTGCAAATAGGAAAAGGAGTCCGTCAAGGCTGTATATTGTCACCCTGCTTATTTAACTTATATGCAGAGTACATCATGAGAAACGCTGGGCTGGAAGAAGCACAAGCTGGAATCAAGATTGCCTGGAGAAATATCAATAACCTCAGATATGCAGATGACACCACCCTTATGGCAGAAAGTGAAGAAGAACTCAAAAGCCTCTTGATGAAAGTGAAAGAGGAGAGTGAAAAAGTTGGCTTAAAGCTCAACATTCAGAAAACAAAGATCATGGCTTCTGGTCCCATCACTTCATGGGAAATAGATGGGGAAACAATAGAAACAGTATCAGACTTTATTTTTTTGGGTTCCAAATTCACTGCAGATGGTGATTGTTGCCATGAAATTAAAAGACACTTACTCCTTGGACGAAAAGTTATGACCAACCTAGATAGCGTATTGAAAAGCAGAAACACTACTTTGCCAACAAAGGTCCGTCTAGTGAAAGCTATGCTTTTTCCAGTGGTCATATATGGATGTGAGAGTTGGACTGTGAAGAAATCTGAGCATGAAGAATTGATTGTTTTGAACTTTGGTATCGGAGAAGACTCTTGACTTGACTGCAAGGAGATCCATCCAGTCCATTCTGAAGGAGATCAGCCCTGGGTGTTCTTTGGAAGGAATGATGCTAAAGCTGAAACTCCAGTACTTTGGCCACCTCTTGCGAAGAGTTGACTCATTGGAAAAGACTGTGATGCTGGGAGGGATTTTGGGCAGGAGGAGAAGGGGATGACAGAGGATGAGATGGGTGGATGGCATCACCAACTCAATGGACGTGAGTGTGAGTGAACTCTGGGAGTTGGTGATGGACCAGGAGGCCTGGCGTGCTGCGATTCATGGGGTCGCAAAGAGTCAGACGCGACTGAACTGAACTAAACTGAACTGAAGGTCACTAGTGTGGATCCCAGTGCTTCTAGTTTGTCAGTGGTTTAAAACTAGGGTGCATTAGTCTTTTCTCTATATACATACCAGTTTCCTACATCTTTCCACTGAATCTGAATTCATTGTTTAGGAAAGTGATTCTTGGGTATGAACTTTTGAAACAGCTCCGTTAGTAATTCTGATGATCACTACTTGAAAACACTATTGACTAACAAATTTTCAAATAATAATGCTTAGTCTTTGCTCATACTTTAATAACTGTTTTTTAAACTAAGTAACTGCTATGTGAAAAATGAAAGCCCATAATAGTAAAACATATGTTTTGAATTTTTCTCTCAATATTTTACTTTGAATTTACATTCTCTGTTCAAAGAAAAGTACAAAAAAGAAGTCAGGACCACTAACAGAACTGTCTATGCTTATTTTAAGATAACACTTTTAAAAAAGTACCATTAAATCTTTTTTTTTTTTCCCCAGAAGCAGAACATTAATGATTATCTTATTGGTATTATTAAATCAAGAGTAAGATGATAAGGAGTATTTTCATATTACCCCAGTTTAAGTGACAATACTCTTTGGTATAGTTCTCAATGTTATTATGACCAAAGGTTGTTTTTGTCAAAGAACTCTTTCAGTTCAGTTTTCACCACAAGGGAAAATGATACCACTCTCACTCGAGCGGTTAGAACCTAACTAAAAATGTTAATGTTGATTTTTGTTTTTTTTTTTTTGTTTGTTTTTGTTTTGTTTTTTGTTTGTTTGTTTGTTTTTAATTTTATTTTATTTTTAAATTTTACAATATTGTATTAGTTTTGCCAAATATCGAAATGAATCCGCCACAGGTATACCTGTGTTCCCCATCCTGAACCCTCCTCCCTCCTCCCTCCCCTACCCTCCCTCTGGGTCGTCCCAGTGCACCAGCCCCAAGCATCCAGTACCGTGCATCGAACCTGGACTGGCGACTCATTTCATACATGATATTATACATATTTCAATGCTATTCTCCCAAATCTCCCCACCCTCTCCCTCTCCCACAGAGTCCATAAGACTGATCTATACATCGGTGTCTCTTTTACAGTCTGGTACACAGGGTTATTGTTACCATCTTTCTAAATTCCATATATATGCGTTAGTATACTGTATTGGTGTTTTTTTTTTCTGGCTTACTTCACTCTGTATAATAGGTTCCAGTTTCATCCATCTCATTAGAACTGATTCAAATGTATTCTTTTTAATGGCTGAGTAATACTCCATTGTGTATATGTACCACAGCTTTCTTATCCATTCATCTGCTGATGGGCCTCTACATAGAAAACCCTAAAGACTCCACCAGAAAATTACTAGAACTAATCAATGATTATAGTAAAGTTGCAGGATATAAAATCAACACACAAAAATCCCTTGCATTCCTATACACTAATAATGAGAAAACAGAAAGAGAAATTAAGGAAACAATGCCATTCACCATTGCAACAGAAAGAATAAAATACTTAGGAATATATCTACCTAAAGAAAGTAAAGACCTATATATAGAAAACTATAAAACACTGGTGAAAGAAATCAAAGAGGACACTAATAGATGGAGAAATATACCATGTTCATGGATTGGAAGAATAAATATAGTGATAATGAGTATACTACCCAAAGCAATTTATAGATTCAATGCAATACCTATCAAGCTACCAACGGTATTCTTCACAGAGCTAGAACAAATAATTTCACAATTTGTATGGAAATACAAAAAACCTCGAATAGCCAAAGCTATCTTGAGAAAGAAGAATGGAACTGGTGGAATCAACCTACCTGACTTCAGGCTCTATTACAAAGCCACAGTTATCAAGGCAGTATGATTTTTGTGTTTTCCTGAAAACCACATTCAACCCATCAGGAGTTTCATTTACTTTTCCTTAAAAATACACTGAAAATCCAGCATTTCACTAGCCATCCTAGTCTAAAACACACCCATCTCTCCAAATGGCCCCAGTTTTTATTTCTGCCTCTAGTCTTCCACATGCCTTAAAGTCAATCCTTCAGGCAGCTGCCACTGTGATCTCATACATCTTAAAATTAGTTTATGTCACTTCACTGTTCTAAGCTCTGCAAATGGCATCCAAAAATATTTAGATTAAAACTCACTCCTTCTCATGGTATATCATTCTACGTGACTTTACCTAATCTACTGTGTGAAGATCTCCAGCATTTCTGTCTAAAACTCTTTTCTGCCCTCCTGCTGTTCTCTTTACAGTCAAACTTTGATTAAGAGATATGAACACACATTCTCTCTGTCTTGAAAGCTATTCCTTCAAATGTTGGTGTAACTCACTTCTTTTGTCATTTTTATCTCTCTTCAAATGTACTTCATCATAGGCTTTTGATGACCCTGAAATAGTCTTCCTAAGGCACTACCTGACCTTTTATTTTGTTCATTTATTCTTCTTTGTATTACCTAAAATAATGTTTCCTTGATTGCTTGTTTAAAATCTGTTTCCCTCATGAGAATATGAACCATGAATCATACTTTTAAAAAACTGTATTTTTAAATAATTTTATTAATATTTAATTTAAAAATGATTGTTGTAAACTGAATTTAGAAAAGTACTTGCATGTTAAGAAAGTAATGCATATATATATATATGTTTAAATGAGTGAATTAGAAGAAAGGGAAAATGTTCCACAGTGCCCTTTTCCCAAAATATTAGTCACCTCTTTCACACTGCCTCAATTGCCTACAGCTTGTGAGATGCTCTACATTAACTTTCTGTATTTAATGGCACTTTATTAATTATGAGACGGCAGATGTCCAAAGCCCTATTTTGAACATTTTTTCTTGCCTATTAAATCCTGCCACCACCTGTTCAAACCTGTATTATGCCTGATTTCCTAAACTTTTTCTCTGCAACTAATGACAGATCCAACCAGTCCATTCTAAAGGAGATCAGCCCTGGGTGTTCTTTGGAAGGAATGATGCTAAAGATGAAACTCCAGTACTTCGACCACCTCATGTGAAGAGTTGACTCATTGGAAAAGACTCTGAGGCTTGGAGGGATTGGGGGCAGGAGGAAAAGGGGATGACAGAGGATGAGATGGATGGATGGCATCACCAACTCAATGGACGTGAGTTTGAGTGAACTCCGGGAGTTGGTGATGGACAGGGAGGCCTGGTGTACTGAAATTCATGGAGTCACAAAGAGTCAGACATGACTGAGCAACTGAACTGAACGGAATGACAGATCAGTTTTTGAAATATTTGTAATTTTTAATTTTATACATATTGAATGTTTTTCTATATTTATACCTAAATAAAAGCCCAACAACTCTTTTTCCTACTGTGCTCCCTCAAATTAGAACATATTACATTCAGCTAAAATTTAAGACTTTCCTAATTCTTACCATTAAAGTCTTATCTCTGAGTATTCTCATATAGATATTCTAGAATATTAATCAGAAGTATTATCATACCAAAAATAGAAAAATATTCTCATACATATATTCTAGAATAACATCAGAAATGTTATAGGTATCCAGAAGTAGAGAAAGTGTTAGATGCAGGGGAAGGGATTGGTGAGAGAAAAAAAAAAAACATATATTTTTATAAAATCAAATGCATATATTTTATAATCCACTTGGTTGTGAGGGAAAATCATGGGACATATTAAAAAGTTGGTCATGAAATGACAGTTCCTGAAGTTAAGTGATATGAAAGGTTAATATTTTCTTCATATATATATATATATATATATATATATATATATACATACATACATGTATATGAGTTCAGTTCAGTTCAGTCGCTCAGTCGTGTCAGACTCTTTGCAACCCCATGAATCGCAGGACGCCAGGCCTCCCTGTCCATCACCAACTCCCAGAATTCACTCAAACTCACGTCCATCGAGTCAGTGATGCCATACAGCCATCTCATCCCCTTCTTCTCCTGCCCCCAATCCCTCCTAGCATCAGATTCTTTTCCAATGAGTCAAGTCTTCGCATGAGGTGGCCAAAGTATTGGAATTTCAGTTTTAGCATCATTCCTTCCAAAGAATACCTAGGACTGATCTCTTTAGAATGGACTGGTTGGATCTCCTTGCAGTCCAAGGGACTCTCAAGAGTCTTCTCCAATACCACAGTTCAAAAGCATCAATTCTTCAGCTCTCAGCTTTCTTCACAGTCCAACTCTCACATCCATACATGACTACTGGAAAAACCACAACCTTGACTAGACGGATCTTTGTTGGCAAAGTAATGTCTCTGCTTTTCAATATGCTATCTAGGTTGGTCATAAAAGTAAGTGTCTTTTAATTTCATGGCTGCAATCATCATCTGCAGTGATTTTGGAGCCCCCTAAAATAAAGTCTGACACTGTTTCCACTGTTTCCCCATCTATTTCCCATGAAGTGATGGGACCAGATGCCAATGATCTTCATTTTCTGAATGTTGAGCTTTAAGCCAACTTTTTCACTCTCCTCTTTCACTTTCATCAAGAGACTTTTTAGTTCTTCTTCACTTTCTGCCATAAGGGTGATGTCATCTGCATATCTGAAGTTATTGATATTTCTCCTGGCAAACTTGATTTCAGCTTGTGCTTCTTCCAGCCCAGCATTTCTCATGATGTACTCTGCATATAACTTAAATAACCAGGGTGACAATATACAGCCTTGACCTACTCCTTTTCCTATTTGGAACCAGTCTGTTGTTCCAAGTCCAGTTCTAACTGTTACTTCCTGACCTGCATATAAGTTTCTCAAGAGGCAGCTCAGGTGGCCTGGTATTCCTATCTCTTGAAGAATTTTCCACAGTTTTTGTGATCCACATGGTCAATGGCTTTGGCATAGTAAATAAAGCAGAAATAGATGTTTTTTTGGAACTCTCTTGCTTTTTCGATGATCCAGTGGATGTTGGCAATTTGATGTCTGGTTCCTCTGCCTTTTAAAACCAGTTTGAACATCTGGAGGTTCATGGTTCACGTATCCCTGAAGCCTGATTTGGAGAATTTTGAGCATTACTTTACTAGCATGTGACATGAGTGCAATTGTTAGGTAGTTTGAGCATTCTTTGGCATTGCCTTTCTTGAGTATATGTGTGTGTGTGTGTGTGTGTGTGTGTGTGTGTGTGTGTATAGTGGGATGGCCAAAAAGTTTGTTCCTCCTTTTTTGTAAGATGGCACAAGTAGTGCTTGGGCTTTCTATGTGGCACAGTGGCAAAGAATTCACCTGCCAAAGCTGGAGACAAAGAAAATGTGGGTTCGACTCCTGGGCCAGGAAGATCCCCTGAAGTAGGAAGTGTCTACTCACTCCAGTATTATTGTCTGGAGAATCCCATGAAAAGAGAAGCCTGGCTGGCTTCTCTACAAGAGTAGATATTCTCTATAAGATCTCAAAGAGTCAGACACAACTGATCACACATACACTAATAGGCTTTAGTTCTCTTTAACTTGATTTGAAGCAATTTTGTTAGATTGCATCATGACATATATCATCATGCATTAAAAAAGCTTATCAAAATTGGTGAATTTTTGTGTTGCTGTTGCCATTTTAATACTGAAGATAAGAAAAACATTTTTGGCACATTATGCTTTATTCCTTATTTTTGCAAAAGAGGTAAAAAGGCAACTGAAATCCAAAAAGAAAGAAAAGAAAGGTCTGTGTAGTATATGGAGAACACGCTGTGAATGATCCAATATGTCAATAGTGATTTGCAAAGTCTCCTGCTGGAGATTTGTCTGTGGACAATGATCCAGGATCAAGTAGACCAATTGAAGTTGATAGCAATCTAAATGAGACATTAATTGAGAATAATCAATGTTATACCACATGGGAGATATCTGACATACTCAAAATACCCAAATTGAGCATTGAAAGTCATTTGCAGAATCTAGGAATCACTTTGGTGTATGGGTTCCACAAAATTTGTGAGAAAACCTCCTTGACTGATTTTTTCATGAGATTCTCTATTTACATGTAAGAAAAAGCATTCTGCTTTTAAAATAAATTGAGATGGGCAATGAAAAGTGGATACTAAGCAATAATGTGCAATGGAAAAGATCACAGGACAAACAAAATGAACCACCATCAACCACACCAAAGACTAGTACTTATCCAAAGAAAGTGACATTGTCTTTATTGTGGGATTGGAAAGTAAGTAAGTGAAGTCATGTCCGATTTAGTCGTGTCCGACTCTTTGCACGGAGAAGGCAATGGCACCCCACTCCAGTACTCTTGCCTGGAAAATCCCATGGATGGAGGAGCCTGGTGGGCTGCCGTCTATGGGGTCGCACAGAGTTGGACACGATTGAAGTGACTTAGCAGCAGCAGCAGACTCTTTGCGACCCCATGGACTCTAGCCTACCAGGTTCCCCCATCCATGGGATTTTCCAGGCAAAATTTTCCAGGAGTGAATTGCCATTTCCTTTTCCAGGGGATCTTGTCAAACCCAGGGATTGAACTCAGGTCTACCGCATTGCAGGTAGACACTTTATGGTCTGAGCCACTGTGGTACTTCCTGTGGGATTGGAAGGTAGTCCTCTATTATGAGCTCCTTCTAGAAAACAAAACTATTAATTCCAAAAAATATTGCTCCCAGTTAGACCAATTAAAAGCAGCACTCAACAAAAAGCAAGGAATTAGTCAACAGAAAACATATCTATCAAGATACTTTATGACTTCATGTTTCTTTGATGATCAGGCAAAAACTGTTACAACTTGGCTGAGAAGTTCTGATTTTTCACTATATTCACCACATATTGCATCTTATGTTGTCCATTTATTTTGGTCCTTACAAAATTATCTTCCTAGACAAAATTTCCATTCCCTGGAAGACTGTAAAAGGCACCTGCAACAGTTCTTTGCTCAAAAAGATTAAAAAAAAAACTTGGGGAAAATGGAATTATGAAGTTGTCTGAAAAATGGCAGAAGGTAGTGGAACAAAATGGTGAATGCCTAGTTCAATGAAATTCTTGGCAAAATTGAAAAAAAAAAGTCTTCTATTTTTACATATAAAACCAAAGGACCTTTTGGCCAACCCAATACACACACACACACACACACACACACACACACACACACATGCAATTAGCCACCTATATACCAACCTTCAAGTTACAAATTTTCAAAGATAGGAAGGTGCATTCACATGTCTGATTCACATAGGGTAGGTAGTTCATGTGTCTGGCATATACTGTCATGTGCTTGCATCCTTAAGTGGTTATGTTTTTGTGTACAAACTGGAGCTAGATCTGCAATAGGACAACTTCATTGAACTCCTCACTGTGCAGCACGGTAAGCTTACTAATGAAGATCTGATGAAATTGGAGGCCCGGAAGAGGACTGAGAGAGACAAGAGGAAGAAGTAACTGAAGAACCAAAGAGATCCACCAGCAGGAAATGGTAAGGGGTTTTTCTTTATCTGAAGAGGCACTGTAAGTTTTTGAGGCACAGGACCTGAATGTAGAACAGTTACAGGAGGGTTGCACCAGCTGTTCCAAATGCAGCAAAATGCTACCACAACATCTATGATGAGAAAAAAGAGCTACTTCCCAGGCATCACTGGATCACTTTCTCAAGAGGACACATAGAACTGAATCCAGCAAGGAACCAGGAGCTGTGGCATCAATGTCAATATAAGTGAAAATGAAAATTGTCCTCCATCTCCTATTACTGATGATCCTTCAGCTCTATCATTTCCTACCTCCTCTCCTCACTCCAGTCACTCTTTTTGTCTATTCAGTCAGTGCCAGCCCCTGTATGCCAGCTGTTATACTATACTACTGTACTTTTCAAGGTACTGTACTGTAAGATTAAAAATGTTTATTTTTGTGTTTCTGTTTTATGTATTGTGTGAAAAATATTATAAACCTATTAGTATGCTGATGCTTAGTAGTTCAGTTGTGTCCAACTCTTTGAGGCCCTTTGTGCTGTAGCCAGCCAGGGTAATTTGTCTATAGGGATTTTCAGGCAAGAATACTGGAGTGACCCAGGGATGGGGCCAGAGAATCTTCCTCCAGAGAATATTTCTGACCCAGGGATGGAACCCACAGCTCCTGTGGCAAGCAGATTCTTTACTTGCTGAGCCATCAGGGAAGCCCCTATAATATAATACAATACTATATAAGCAATTGTGTAAGTTGGGTACCTAGGCTAACTTTGTTGGACTTATGAACAAATTGGACTTATAAACACAGTCTCAGAATGGACCTCACTTATATGTATTAGACTGTGTATATATATACATACATATACACATATATTTATGTACATCATATGCTGCTGCTGCTGCTAAGTTGCTTCAGTCGTGTGCAATTAACTGATTCTCAGTTTTTTGGGTTTTGTTTGTTTGTTTGTTTTACTTTATCCAATCACTCTGGGCATTCTAAATGTTAAGACAGAACAAGCTTTTAGGTCACTAATTATTTATATCTGTACAATTGACTGATTATTTGTCTATGCATCTGTATGTTTTAAATTAGGCAGTACTTGAAACACTATTTGCCAGGAGACATATGCTTTGTATGCCAGATGGTTTGTAGAGGAAATGTACAAAGGATTACTTTGTAAATACTTTTAGGTGTTTGCCTGAAGCATTTCCATTCACTAAAGAGGAGAGTTAGATCATAAAATTGTCTCAGGATATTTTAATTTATTTTTTATTAGGCAACAATTATTGTCACTTAAAGGGTTTAAAAAATAATGAACACTTTTTAAGATAAAGGAAAATGCTTGCCTTTATATGATTTATGATAAAAAGAGAGTAAACCTTATATTAGTGTGTTGAATAATAGGATAGGTAGAGAAAAGGGAAGGAGGAAAGTGATAGCCATGTGATTTTTATAGGATAATACCCATATCAAGACAGGAAATTTATGTAGTGACTGTGTAAACTTCCTAAGGCTTCCTTCATAACACATCACATACCTGGTAGCTTAAAAAAAAAACAGACTTCTGTTGTCTTAAAATTCTGGAGGTGAGATGTCTAAAATCAAGGTGCTGGTAGGGTCACACTCCCTCTAACACCTGTAGGCAACTTCCTCCTCACTCTTCTGATGGTTTACCAGCAATCTTTTGTTTGCAGTGGCGTAATTCCAGTCTCTGTCTTGGTCTTCATTTGTGTTTCCATGTCTTTCCTTCTAGGGACATCAGCCATGTTGAATTCAGGGTCTACTACTCCAGCATGATCCAGTTTTAATTAATTACATCTATAGAGATAGCATTTCCAAATAAGGTCACATTCTGAGGCACCAGGGTTAAGGATTTCAGTATATCTTTGTTGTTGTTGTTCAGTTGCTCAGTTGTTTCTAACTCTTTGTGATCCCATGAGGCTTACTTGCCCTTCATTAACTGCCAGGGCTTGCTAAAATTCACATCCATTGAGTTGATGATGCCATCTAACCATGGCATCCTCTGTCGCCCCCTGCTCCTCCTGGCCTCAATCTTTCCCAGCTTTTCCAATGACTCAGACCTTTGCATCAGGTGGTCAAAATATTGGAGCTACAACTTCAGCACATTTTTGGTGGGGGGACACAATTCAGTAATAGCTACAGCTTATAAGAAACATTAACAAAAGTTTATTAATTAGGTGGAAAGTTTACATGACAGTAGAGGTATAATTGCACTCATCTAACATGCTAGTAAAGTAATGCTCAAATTCTGCAAGCCAGGCTTCAGCAACATGTGAACCGTGAACTTCCAGATGTTCAAGCTGGTTTTAAAAAGGCAGAGGAACCAGAGATCAAATTGCCAACATCTACTGGATCATCAAAAAAGCGAGAGAGTTCCAGAAAAACATCTATTTCTGCTTTGTTGACTTTGCCAAAGCCTTTGACTGTGTGGATCACAATAAACTGTGGAAAATTCTGAAAGAGATGGAAATACCAGACCACCTGACCTGCCTCCTGAGAAATCTGTACAGAGATCAAGAAGAAAAAATTAAAACAAGACATGGAACAATGGACTGATTCCAAACTGGGAAAGGAGTATGTCAAGACTGTGTATTTTCACCCTGCTTATTTAAGTTATATGCAGGTACATCATGAGAAATGCTGGGCTAGAAGAAGCACAAGCTGGAATCAAGATTGCCTGGATAAATATCAATAACCTTAGATATGCAGATGACACCACCCTTATGGCAGAAAGTGAAGAGGAAAAAAAAAAAAAAACCTCTTGATGAAAGTAAAAGAGGAGAGTGAAAAAGTTGGCTTAAAGCTCAACATTCAGAAAACTAAGATCATGGCCATCTGGTCCCATCACTTCATGGGAAATAGATGGGGAAACAGTGGAAACTGTCAGACTATTTTGGGGGGCTCCAAAATCACTGCAGATGGTGACTGCAGCCATGAATTTAAAAGACACTTACTCCTTGGAAGGAAAGTTATGACCAAACTAGACAGCAATAGGAAAAGCAGAGACATTACTTTGCCAACAAAGGTCCGTCTAGTCAAGGCTATGTATGGATGTGAGAGTTGGACTGTGAAGGAAGCTGAGCGCAGAAGAATTGATGCTTTTGGGCTGTGGTGTTGGAGAAGACTCTTGAGAGTCGCTTGGACTGCAAGGAGATCCAACCAGTCCATTCTGAAGGAGATCAGCCCTGGGCGTTCTTTGGAAGGAATGATGCTAAAGCTGAAACTCCAATACTTTGGTCACCTCATGCGAAGAGCTGACTCATTGGAAAAGACTCTGATGCTGGAAAGATTGGGGGCAGGAGGAGAAGGGGACGACAGAATGAGATGGTTGGATGGCATCACGGACTCAATGGACATGAGTATGAGTGAATTCTGGGAGTTGGTGATGGACAGGGAGGCCTCGCATGCTCCTATTCATGGGGTCGCAAAGAGTCTGACACGACTGAGTGACTGAACTGAACTGAGAGATATAATGAAAAGTTTTCCAAATAAACATAACAGTTTAGATGTATCTTGAAAATAGTGAAAATTTTGGCAGTTGGATAAAGCAGAGCTTGTGTTTGGGAAACTGTGGATGTACAATTAAAGTAGAGAATGAGTTGTGAGTGAATACTAAAAAGTAAAATAACTAAAACAAAAAACAAAAAACCCGAATTTAGTCTAATTTAGGAAAAGTCTTGATTATCAGGCCAATGACATTTTTCTTCACTTTCTAGACAACATATAGTCAGTAAGCAAACGTGAAGTCTGAAGTTGATGTGACTGAATCTATGCGTTACATTTCGAGGTAGTGGAATTTTCTTTGTTAGACTGGATTAGAAGGAAGAGAGCTGGGGTAAAAGTCCAAGTTAGAGAAACAACACCTGGACACGAATGGTGGACATGAGAATGAAAAAGATGTACCAGATTTTTTTTATCTGTGTTTGGGTTTCTTTATGATAGAATCCACATAAAATATAAGATTTATTTTTACTGCAACATATTTTCCTTTTTTTAAATGATAATGACAAAGCCCAAAAGTCATCCCCCAACATTTGATGTTTATATTATCTATGAAAACTTTTGTGCAAAATTCTGTCAGATCACTTAATTTAAAATTGTTTCAGATTTACTTTAATTAGAGAGCACACTATTAAAATGAGCCAAGTTCCATCTTTGTTTATATTGTTATACTTCATTTCAGAAAAATATCTCTGATTTTTATAAGAAGCAAATTGAATTTACACTTCCTTTCCTACCCCTAAAATGTTTACTTCTCAGAAACAAGCAGTCCAAAAATATATTTGAGGACAAGTTTTATCAAGTCAAGAAAAAAAAAAAAGCCTATTAGTCATAGCTAAGAATAAAACTGCAAATGAAAACCAAAACTTATAAATTTATTCATTCACTCAAAAGAGTTTTATAGATTACCTGTTATAAGTAAACCACTGCATCAAGTAAAATGTAAAAAAAAAAAAAAAAAAAAAGCTTTCTGATGTGGTCTCTTTAGTTACTTTTTTTCTATAAGTGGATATAAGACTCTTAACAAAATAAGAATTGTTAAAAAAAACTAGTTATTATTTCACTAGATGTGGAAGAAATATAATATATATCAGACACTGTGGTGCTAATCCACTGGCACTACCAACATTTCTTTTGCCATTTCAGCTCCCATATTGGTTAGGTAACAGAAAGTCATATGCTAGTTGATCTGGATTTGTCTAAGAGGATGAGATGGTTGGATGGCATCACCTAATCAATGGACATGAATTTGAGTAAACTCCAGGAGTTGGTGATTGACAGGGAGGCCTTGTGTGCTGCAGTTCATGGGGTCACAAAGAGTCAGACACGACTGAGTGACTGAACTGAACTGAAGCAATCATGGTAATTCTATTCTGTCTTTCCAGAGACAAGCTTGTGAATGTCCATGTGACATGATTCTAGCCTACAATATATGACCATGCTAGACACATCTGAGAAAGATATCTTCACTCATAAAAAGAAATATAAGGAAGGGACATACCTCTTCTCATGCTTATGGCTTTACAAAGGGTCCATTTCCTTATACATCTGGAACAAAGGCAGTTGTCTTAGAATAATGAGGTTCACTAACATGTAATGATGGTAGACTGAAAAGATAAAAACAGATAAATTGGGTTTCTATTTGGGGCTGATAAATTTATCAACTATAGAAACATCCCACCTTGGGATTTTCCACAATGTGCAATATTTTTTTTTTTTTAATGGGCTCACTGAGGGCCTTTCCTTTCAAGTAAAAAGGACTGGATTGAACAGAAAACTATGTCCACTCCAGATTCAGTTAATCTGGCAAAGCATCTCTCTCTTTTTTTTTTTTTCTTTCTATACATCAGTGTCTCTTTTGCTGTCTCGTATACAGGGTTATCGTTAGCATCTTTGTAAATTCCATATATATGCGTTAGTATACTGTATTGGTGTTTTTCCTTCTGGCTTACTTCACTCTGTATAATAGGCTCCAGTTTCATCCACCTCATTAGAACTGATTCAAATGTATTCTTTTTAATGGCTGAGTAATACTCCATTGTGTATATGTACCATCGCTTTCTTATCCATTCATCTGCTGATGGACATCTAGGTTGCTTCCATGTCCTGGCTATTATAAACAGTGCTGCGATGAACATTGGGGTACATGTGTCTCTTTCCCTTCTGGTTTCCTCAGTGTGTATGTCCAGCAGTGGGATTGCTGGATCATAAGGCAGTTCTATTTCCTGTTTTTTAAGGAATCTCCACACTGTTCTCCATAGTGGCTGTACTAGTTCGCATTCCCACCAACAGTGTAAGAGGGTTCCCTTTTCTCCACACCCTCTCCAACATTTATTATTTGTAGACTTTTGGATCGCAGCCATTCTGACTGGTGTGAAATGGTACCTCATAGTGGTTTTGATTTGCATTTCTCTGATAATGAGTGATGTTGAGCATCTTTTCATGTGTTTGTTAGCCATCTGTATGTCTTCTTTGGAGAAATGTCTATTTAGATCTTTGGCCCATTTTTTGATTGGGTCATTTATTTTTCTGGAGTTGAGCTGTAGGAGTTGCTTGTATATTTTTGAGATTAGTTGTTTGTCGGTTGCTTCATTTGCTATTATTTTCTCCCATTCTGAAGGCTGCCTTTTCACCTTGCTAATAGTTTCCTTTGATGTGCAGAAGCTTTTAAGTTTAATTAGGTCCCATTTGTTTATTTTTGCTTTTATTTCCAATATTCTGGGAGGTGGGTCATAGAGGATCCTGCTGTGATGTATGTCAGAGAGTGTTTTGCCTATGTTCTCCTCTAGGAGTTTTATAGTTTCTGGTCTTACGTTGAGATCTTTAATCCATTTTCAGTTTATTTTTGTATATGGTGTTAGAAAGTGTTCTAGTTTCATTCTTTTACAAGTGGTTGACCAGATTTCCCAGCACCACTTGTTAAAGAGATTGTCTTTAATCCATTGTATATTCTTGCCTCCTTTGTCAAAGATAAGGTGTCCATATGTGCGTGGATTTATCTCTGGGCTTTCTATTTTGTTCCATTATATTTTGCTATTTAATTCTATTTTGTGGAGGATGAATGATCTGGAGTTGAAAGCATTTTTGCATGCTTGCTAAGTTGCTTCAGTCATGTCAGAGTCTTTGCCACCCTACTGACTATAGCCTTCCAGGCTCCTCTGTCCATAGGGTTTTCCAGGCAAGAGTACTGGAATGGATTGCCATGCCTTACTCCAAGGGATCTTCCTGACCCAGTGATGGAACCTGCATCTCTTGTGGCTCCTGAATAGCAGGCAGATTCTTTACCATTGAACCCCCAGGAAAGCCCAAAACACCCTTACTAAAAGGAAATTTAAAGTAGATGGCCTCAGTGCACCAGTCCCAAGCATCCAGTATTGTGCATCAAACCTGGACTGGTGACTCGTTTCATACATGATATTATACATGTTTCAATGCCAGAAGGATGGTATAGGGAGGGAGGAGGGAGAAGGGTTCAGGATGGGGAACACATGTATACCTGTGGCGGATTCATTTCGATATTTGGCAAAACTAATACAATATTGTAAAGTTTAAAAATAAAATAAAATTTAAAAAAAAACTAAAAAAAAATAAAATAAAGTAGATGGCCTTACAGTTCTTTAAGAATCACTGAGTTTTTGATAAATGCTCAAGTGATAGAAATGTATAATAGTAGCAAAGCAGAGATAGGAGAACAAGAAGTTCATTTGGGCCTTATATTGGAAAATCTTTCAACATCAAATGACTTGTGGAAGTACTGTTCACTTTGATTTTATGGTTAATCTCAGATAATGAGAAGAAATCACTGTCTTCCAATTTTATTTATTTATTTATATTCTTTGTGATCTAAAACTTTCAAATTCATTTAGATTTGAAAACCCAGCTTAATCCTTTGTATTTTTTGCAAAATGAGTGATACATGTAAAATCTTGCCTTGTTCTTTATTTCCTTCAGTTAATGACACATTTCATTTAGTGTCATTTAGCCCTTTGCAGAACATATCTAAAACTGCACACGAAGGAATCACATACAGAGGTATGAAGCATACATTTTATTATGTAAGAGGATTAAATAAACAAACAAGTCAAACAAAAACAAACTTTATTTGTGAGGTTAATTTTTATTGTCTTCAGAATGTTCATTACTGTCAGTTCAATTGCTTTATTTTATGCTTAGAAGAAATCTGTATCCATTTATTTTCAACACTAATATTCTTTACATATGGACCTCTGAAATGCCTAGAAATCCAATTAAATTTCAGGAGGTTGAAATAACATATTAATCTAAGCGACTTAAAGAACACAAGGATCAAGCTACACTTTTCTGACAATACTCACCAATAAAGCTTACCTCTGTAAATAGTAAACATAATCTGAAATGGAAACTATTATGGAACTTGAAAGGGTTTGAGGAAGGCTGAGGTGGGGCACAAGGGGAAGACTGACATTCTGGTGACATAGGATCAAAGCTGCTGATTATTTTTGTGGGCCTTTCAAAGTCTCTCTTGTCTTTAGTGAAACCATGTGTGCCTGCAAACGATGTATAATATGTGTTATTTCTGGATGAATGCACTTAATTATCTCTAAAAATCATTTCACCAACAGATGTCTCCTCCTCCTTTTTCTTGTACTAATCATTCTGAGCAGTTGCAAACTTTTTTTTTTTTTTCCTGAGTCCTTGTGTTCCCTCTCCTCTTTTTTCTGAAGGCTTTCTCCTCCAGGGCAATTCTTCCTCTCAAAACCAGAATGCATAACAGCATAAATGACACTGTAAAACTTTGAAAAATGTTCCCTAGTGAATATTGTAATAAAACTACCAGATTTATCCAAATAAAGAAAATGAATTTTTATAATTTTAGCATTTTTGCAATGGTATAATAATTCAAATTCATCTATTTATCTATCTCTTATTTATTTATCCAGGTATGAGCTATGCAATCATATTTAATTGTTTTGGCAGTGATTAGAAAATGAAAAGAACAGTACAAAATTCAAAATTTTATTGCTATTCATTTTCATTTCCATGTCTCATTTTGTGAATCACCAATTATGTTATTTAGCCATTAGGGCTTATTGGGCTAAATTTCTAGCCCAAGTTTCAAGTCTCTAGAAAAACAAACAGTAAGTTCCAAGTCTCTAGAAAAACATTATAAATGCAGTAATGATCAATTATAGTTTAAACATATTTAAACTTTTAGTATATTTATGCTAATATTACTGGAACATTTTAGATTTCATAAGATCTTTTACTATTTAAGTGTTATGGTAAACATATTTGATTTCTAATCTATTATTCAACTAAGGACTTGATATGGTAAAATCAAATCAAGTCCATTTAAGTGGTAAGAAATGACAAAGTAAATAGAGCACTCTTTATGTACAAAAGACCACACATCCTGGCATTCTGGTCACATCAGATGTACATCGAAGCCTGTCAGTTTTTATAGTCGCTTTAATTAGGGTGAGGTTTTAAATTTCACTAATTTAAAATTTTGCTTTTAATCATTACCTCAGGTTTCTGTATTCAATTCAGTCTTAAGTAGAAATGTCTACATATTTTTCTGAGAAATTTTCTTTTCTGTTCCTTTCCTTCAATTTTCTTTTCACATGTCAAGAGGCTGCAAGTGATTTTCATCTTACAAAAGGACTTGGCATTTTGAGTTTGAAAATATCTTCTGGGATAGTAGTCCAGTATATAACCCTGATGAAGAACCACTAAATTGCATGATTATAATACAGTACATTTTGGCCTAGAATGTTATGAGAAGGACAGATCTGTATTTCATCAATGGAATGCTTTCAAAACTTCCATTAGATTTTGGAAGCAAGTTTGAGTGTATTCAAAAATTATTCCTAAGGTATCAGCCAATTGAAGAATAAAAATCCAATTGGAAGCTCTAAAGAAAATCAAAGATATTGTACTGTTTGATGTGACATATATAGATAGGAATGTGACCTTGAGAACATAATTTTAAATTTATCTTATTTTACTCTCGTGTGCAATTATAGGGTTTATCTAATTGTTCTTTGAGCTCCAATATTATGAGATATATGGGCTTCCCAGGTGGCACAGTGGTAAAGAATCTGCCTGCCAGTGCAGGAGACTTAGGAGACTATGGTTTGATCCCTGGGTCAAGAAGTACCCTTGAATGAGGAAATGGCAATGCACTTAAATATTTTTGACTGGAAAATCCCATGGACAGAGGAGCCTAGTTGGCTGCAGTCCATAGGGTTGCAAAGAATCAGACATGACTGAGCCCACACACATCATCATCATTCTGAAATATGTGACTACTCTATCCAATGTATGAATGTTTATTTTATACTACTTCATTCCTTTTCTAAAAGATATAAAAAGGAATATTTTAATAAATTAAAAACAGGACTTGGGAAGATGAATATTCAAGCAAACAACCAACATTGCCAACATCAAGTCAATAAGATTTATTTCAGTGGGCATCATCACGGTCTCCAGATTTCTCATTAGCCATTAGGTACAAAAAATTAAAAGATAATATCTAGAATAATGATATTCACAGTGGGATACTGTATAAATATTATTTCTACTTATATTGTTAACTCATCTATATTTTAATGTCTATTTTGTGCATGCTTTATAATATACATAATATATTAATATAGTGTTAATAAAATAAAAAGTGTTAATAAAACACATAGTCTAGTCATAGTTAGACAAAAAACTTTAATGATACTATAAACATTTGGAAGACATTGATGGAGAAAAAAAAACCAGTCCTTAGCAAAGACTAAGTTTTAGCAGTCTTAAGAGGTGATAGAAATTCATTGTAGTAATATTTAGGAATATAATAGACAAGGGAAAGAAAACACAAATGCCTTCAAGAGTTAACCAGGTAACAAATGCTTACAATAGCTTGTTTTGAGATATTGGCAGCTGGTGTCATGACTGTGTAGCCAGAGACAGATAATCCTATCTAAAAGGATTCAAATGTTAGAGTTATATGTTTTTATATATACCAAACACATTTGTAGGCTTAAGGCTTAAAATTTGCTATTCTTTGAAATAAATAGTACCCAAACAATGACTTTAGAACCAATAAAGAAGTCATTTTTTTTTTTTTAATTTAGTGATTCTTAGTCTAAGTTCAAAGGCTAAGTTAAAACCCAATTGTGTAAACATGATTTTAAAGTATACTTCAAATACTATTTTTCTCCACTGGGTTTTTGATAGAATGTACAACATAGTTAATTAAAAGTTATGCTCTTTACTATGGACTTAAAGTGCAGGTGCTTTGCACCATTATAAAACAGGAGACTTATAAGGAAACAAGTCAAATAGGAATTAGAAGAAAATAATTACTGTGACTACTGAATATCCTAACCAATATTATTAACTGAATATGTAAGAAAATACATTCTGTTCTCTATAAGAAAATAGGTGATCCTTTTTGCTCTAACAAGAATTCCGTAAGAAGAAATATTTGTATATGATCTATGAATTGGATTAAAATAAAGTGAAAGTGTTAGTCGCTCTGTTAGTGTCTGACTCATTGCGACCACATGGACTGTAGCCAGCCAGGCTTCTCTGTCCTGTGGAATTCTCCAGGCAAGCATACTGGAGTGGGTTGCCATTTTGTACTCCAGTGGATCTTCCCAACCCAGTGATCAAACTCCGGGTCTCCTGCATTGCAGACAGATTCTTTACCATCTGAACCACCAGGGGAAGTAGGAATTGAAGTATTGTTGATATAAAAACAATTTCTTGGCAGTCAGTGGTTAAGACTCAGTGCTTTCACTGCCAAGCCTGGGCTGGATCCCTGATCAGGGAACTGAGATCCCACAAGTTGTGCACAATGTAGCCAAAACAACCATTAAAAAAAAGAAGAAGAAGAAGAAGAGAGAAAACAATTCCACATCACTGGCTATGGCAGAGAGTCTGAACATTTTTCAGGTAAATATTGCAGTGCATTGGAAGGGGCCACAATCCACAGAATGTAGGCAGATTTTACAAACTGGAAAAAGCAGAGAAATGGATTCTCACCCCCACCCCCTACCAGAGCCTCCACAAATGCATATAGCCCTGCTGACATTTTAATTTCAACAAGTAAGACACTTTTCTGGAGGACTTCGTACTACCAGAATTGTAAGATAATGAACTGATGTTATTTCAGCCACAATACTTGTTCTAATTTGTTAAAGTCACAACAGGAAAGTAATACAACATTTTTAAGAACCTCTGGTAAATTTTTTCCTTTCATTTGGATTTGTAAATGAAATCTGTTAAAAGAAGCTGTCATATTTTCTATATCACTCTACTGGCAGTATTAATCTGTTCATGGAATACTGCTACCTCCCATTATTGCTACATGGCATACTTTTTATTTCTTTATATTTTAGTGTTTTAATGAAAGTACATATTTTTCTCTATATACATTTTTTTTTGGTCACAAAACATCTTTAGATTTTTTTTTGTAGTATTATTTCATTTGTCTGGTATATTTTTATGTTGCTGCTTTAGAAGATAATACTTGTTGTTTCTCTATATTTTCATTATGTAGTAGCATGTGTGTATTGCATTCTTGGTCATCTAGTTTCCATTAATAGTGAGATGTCCTTTTCAATTAAATTGAGATTTATTGTTTATGTTAATATATATGTCCAAAATGAATGAATAAAAACATAAATGGCAATATGAATTTGTTTAATACCTTTATAAAAAATTAGACATAATCTTTGTGTAATATAATTATAAAAATTTTAGCCCTCAGCAATAACTGTTAATAAAGTGGTTCATTCTATAATTATGGTATTTACATAGAGACTGAAAATGTCATGAATGAGAAGAAAAATAAAAGAAAGTTTACATGATATTAAGTCTTAAAAAAGGCTTTCTAGGAATATTTTTACTTAGGGAAATTGAAGTTAGGTCTGCTCAAAGCCACATTACCCTTTATTGAAAAAAATGAAGACTCATTGTATTGTCACAGGAGAGAAGTCTGAAAGTAGTCACCCAAAGCTAATTGTGTGTGCCATGTTTAATAAGGTTGCTGCCTAATGGACTTCATCACAGGAAGACTTTATTGCCCTAGAGACCTTGACATTAGGAACATTATTGGAAGGGCTTCTGTCTGTACGTGTATCCAGTTGGGGTAACATAAGATTTTCCCCAAAGGTTGACTGATTCAGCCATCAGTTTGATTTCCTGTCCCTAGTCACTTTTTGCATTAATCAGATAAGTGGTTTTTGCTGTTGTTTTTTAAGCAAACTGGATTAAGGAAATAGTTTTTGACGTGAACTAAGAGGTGTTCTTCATTAAACAGCCTGACCAAAGTTGCTATTTTCAATTTATATGCTAATAAAGTATACTTTAGAACTTATAAACATGAGTGACCCAGTGGGATTTTATTCCTGGATTCAACATAATCTATGGACTCCAAGGATCTTTTCAGGTTATAAGAGCAAGAGAAAAGTGGTTGTCAATTGAAAAGTATGAGTATATATTCAAGGTGAGGTAGAAGATTAGACCAATAAATGATAAACTGAAGAAAGTTTAGAAAGAAATGTAGCTCTAACAAAATCACATAGAGTTTTGAGGCATTAATTATTCAGGGAATAACTTTCCTAAAAGTATGATTTAGCTATTGCATGTTTAGCTCTTAGAAATTTCCTTAAATTTCTTCTTTCATATATATATTCTACACTAATGCCTAACAGATATTACCTTAGTAATATTGTCTTCTGCTATCCCCATGTGGGATCTTAGTTCCCTGAGTCCCAACTCTGGGAACAAGAGTGTAATAAGTGTGGGGTCTTAACCACTAGACTTCGAGGAAAGTCTGGTAATGTACTATGAAGTTTTATAATACTCTAAGATGGCCGAGTAGAAGGACATGTGCTCATCTTCTTCTGTAAGAACTCCAAAATTGCAATTGACTGCTGAACAAGCATCAACAGCAGAATGTTGGATCACACCCAAAAGATATTCAATATCTAAGGGCAAAGGAGAAGCCCCAACAAGATTGTAAGAAGGACAAAATTACATTTAGATTCAAACTCCATACCCACCAGAGACCCTTGAAGGGGTCAAACAAAACCTTGTGCACACCAGAACCCAGAGACCCCACAGAGACTGAGCCAGACCTGACTTTGAGTGTCATTAGCCCCACCATAGAACCAACAGGAGATGACACACAGTCTGGAGAACACTTATGTGAAAGAAGTTCTTGTGCTATTAGGAAAGTTCTAGGACACACAACAGGTTTCCAAATCTGGGGATCCAGCAAAGGGATTGAAAACTCCAGGGAATTTGACTTTGGGGGCCAGTGGAATTTGATTACTGACCTTCCACAGGATTGGGGAAATAGACTCTTGGAGGGTACAAAAATAAAGCTTGTATGCATCAGGACCCAGGAGAAAGGAGCAGTGACTCCAGAAGAGATTGAGCTAGACTTGCCTGTGAGAGTCCAGGAGTCTCCAGGGGGAGGTTTGGGTCGACAGTGGTCTGCCAAAGGGTCAGGGGCACTGAATACAACAGGACTGGGATAAGGAAAGTGAAAGAAAGAAAGTGAAGTTGCTAAGTCGTGTCCAACTCTTTGTGACCCTGTGGACTGTAGCCCACAATGCTCCTTTGTCCATGGGATTTTCCTGGTAAGAGTACTGGAGTGGGTTGCCATTCCCTTCTCCAGAGGATCTTCCTAACCCAGGGATCGAACCCAGGCCTCCCACATTGTAAGCAAGACACTTTACAGTCTGAGCCACCAGAGAAGTCCAGGATAAGGAAGAAATTTGTCATTAACTCTAACATAGTTTGGCCTCAGGCCAAACAACAGGGAGGGAACACAACCCCACCTATCAAGGGACAATTGGATTAAAGATTTACTGAGGTTGGACCTCTTTAGAACAAGACCCAGATTCCTCCACAGACAGTCCATCACATCAAGGAGCTTCCACAAATCTCTTCTCCTTAGCCATCAGAGGGCAGAAAGAATGAAAACTACAAAGCACAGAAAGCTAACCAAACTGATAACATGGACCAGAGCCTTGTCTAACTCAATGAAACCATGAGCCATGCCATATAGGAACACTAAAAATGGACAGGTCATGGTGAAGAGTTCTGACAAAACATGATCCTCTGGAGAAGGGAATGCAATCCACTTCAGTATTCTTGCCTTGAGAACACCATGAACAGTATAAAAAGGCAAAAACGTATGAAAGATGAACTCCCCAGGTCAGCAGGTGCCCAAGATGCTCCTGGAGAAGAGTGGAGAAATAGCTACAGAAAGAATGAAGAGAGGGACCATACACACACACACACACACACACAGTTGTGGATATGACTTGTGATGGAAGTAAAGTCCGATGGTGTAAAGAAAAATATTGCATAGGAAGCTGAAATTTTAGGTCCAGGAATTAGGTAAATTGGAAGTGTTCAACAGGAAATGGCAAGAGTGAAAATTGGAATTTTAGGAATCAGTGAACTAAAATGGACTGAAATTGGGGAATTTAATTCAAATGGCCATTATATCTGCTACTGTGTCAAGAATCCCTTAGAAGAAATGTAGTAGTCATTATAGTCAACAAAAGAGTCCAAAATGCAGTTCTTGGATGCAATCTCAAAAACGACAGGATGATCTCTATTTGACTCCAAGGTGAACCATTCCAATCACAGTAATTCAAGTCAATTCCCCAAACATTAGTGCTGAAGAAGTTGAAGTTGGACTGCAAAGTTGAAGTTTTGATGATTTACAAGAACTCCTAGAATTAACACCAAAAAAAGATGTCCTCTTCATCATAGGGGACTGGAATGCAAAAGTAGGAAGTCAAGAGATACCTGGAATAACAGGCAAGTGTGACTTTGAAGTACAAAATGAAACAGGGCAAAGGCTACCAGAGTTTTTCCAAAAGGATGCACTGGTCATAGCAAACACTCTCTTCCAACAGCACAAGGGATGGCACTATACATGGACATCACCATATGGTCAATACCAAAATCAGATTGTTAATATTCTTTGTAGCTGAAGATGGAAAAGCTCTATACAGTCAGGAAAAACAATACCAAGAGCTAACTGTGGCTCAGATTATGAACTCCTGATTGTCAAATTCAGACTTAAAATGAAGAAAGTAGGGAAAACCACTAGACCATTCAGGTATGACCTAAATCAAATCTCTTACATTTATACAGTGGAAGTGATAAGTGATTAATAGAATCAGGGAACTGGAGCTGGTAGAGAGAATGCCTGAGGAACTATGGACAGAAGTTCATGAGATTGTACAGGAGGCAGTGATCAAGACCATCCCCAAGAAAAGAAATGCAAAAAGGCAAAATGGCTGTCTGAGGAGGCTTTACAAATAGCTGAGAAAAGAAGAGAAGAGGAGGAAAAGGAGAAAAGGAAAGAAATATCCATCTGAATGCAGAGTTCCAAAGAAGAGCAAGGAGAGATAAGAAGTCTTTCCACAGTGATCAATGCAAAGAAATAGAGGAAAACAATAGAAGGGAAAAGTTAGATCTCTTCAAGAAAATATGAGATACCAAGGAAACATATCATGCAAAGATGGGCACAATAAAGAACTGAGATGGTATTGACCCAACAGAAGCAAAAGATATTAAGAAGAGGTGGCAAGAATATACAGAATAACTATACAAAAACTATCCATGATGGCGTGATCACTCACCTAGAATGAGATACCCTAGAGTGTGAAGTTAAGTGGGCCTTAGGAAGCATCACTATGAACAAAGCTATTGTAGGTGATGGAGTTTCAGTTGAGCTACACCAAATCCTAAAAGATGATGATGTGAAAGTGCAGCACTCAATATGCTAACAAGTTTGGAAAACTCAGCAGTGGCTACAGGACTGGAAAATGTGTTTTCATTCCAATCCCAAAGAAAGGCAATGCCAAAGAATGTTCAAACTATCACACAATTGTACTCATCTCACAAGTTAGCAAAGTAATGCTCAAAATTCTTCAAGCCAGGCTTCAACAGTATGTGAACTGTGAACTTCCAGATGTTCAAGCTGGATTTAGAAACGGCAGAAGAACTAGAGGTCAAATTGCCAACATCTACTGGATCATAGAAAAAACAAGAGAATTCCAGAAAAAAAAAACACCTACTTCTTCATTGACTACCCTAAAGCCTTTGACTGTGTGGATCACAACAAACTGTGGAAAATTCTGAAAGAGATAGGAATACCAGATCACCTGACTTGCCTCCTGAGAAATCTGTACACAGATCAAGAAGCAACAATTAAAACAAGACATGGAACAATGGACTGATTCCAAATTGGGAAAGGAGTATGTCAAGACTGTATATTTTCACCCTGCTTATTTAACTTATATGCAGAGTACATCATGCCAAATGCTGGACTGGATGAAATATAAGCTGGAATCAAATTTCCAGGAGAAATATCAATAACCTCGAATATGCAGATGATACCACCCTTATTGCAGAAAGCAAAGAGGAACTAATGAGCCTCTTAATCAAAGAGAAAGAGGTGAGTGAAAAAGTTGGCTTAAAACTCAACATTCACAAAAACGAAGATCATGGCATCCAGTCCCATCATTTCATGACAAATAGAAGTGGAAACATTGAAAACAGTGAGAGACTTTCTTTTCTTAGGCTCCAAAATCACTGCAGATGGTGACTGCGGCCATGAAATTAAAAGACACTTACTCCTTGGAAGAAAAGCTATGACAAACCTAGACAGCATATTGAAAATCAGAGACATTACTTTGCTGACAAACATTGATCTAGTCAGTTATGTTGTTTTTTTTTTTTTTTCTAGTAATTATGTATGGATATGAGAGTTGGACCATAAAGAAGCTGAGTGCCAAAGAATTGATTCTTTTGAACTGTGGTGTTGGAGAAGGCTCTTGAGAGTCCCTTGGACTGCAAGGAGATCCAACCAGTCCATTCTGAAGGAGATCAGCCCTGGGATTTCTTTGGAGGGAATGATTCTGAAGCTGAAACTCCAGTACTTTGGCCACCTCATGTGAAGAGTTGACTCATTGGAAAAGACTCTGATGCTGGGAGGGATTTTGGGCAGGAGGAGAAGGGGAAGACAGAGGATGAGATGGATGGATGGCATCACTGACTCGATGGATGTGAGTCTGAGTGAACTATGGGAGTTGGTGATGGACAGGGAAGCCCGGCCTGCTGTGATGCATGGGGTCACAAAGAGTCAGACACGACTGAGCAACTGAACTGAACTGAACTGAATTTAGTTAAGTGAGAACCATCGTCTTGGATAATTTACATTATTTGGTCATGGAGTGAGTATATGTAAGTGTATGTGCATGGTATTATTTGAGTGTTCACCTGTTGTGAAGAGCTGAATCATTTGAAGAGACCCTGATGCTGGGAAAGATTGAGGGCAGGAGGAGAAGGGGACGACAGAGGATGAGATGGTTGGATGGCATCACTGACTCAATGGACATGGGTGTGGGTGGACTCCAGGAGTTGATGATGGACAGGGAGGCCTGGCGTGCTGCAGTTCACATGGTCGCAAAGAGTCAGACACGACTGAGTGACTGAACTGAACTGGACTGTTATGAGCAGTAATATTATTAATGTTTTTCTAATTTAGATTACTTATAATAAAAATATTTTCAAACTATTCTTGTATTATACACCCCTGCTGTTCAATAAAATCTGATTTTCTTTATCATCTGGATAAACAGGTAAATTGTACTCTTCTTGATGAGAGATGAGGTTGTATGTCTTTTTGTGACTATGACATTTGAGCTAAAATTACCCATATCAATTCTAGGTGAAAATATTTAATCATCAAAAATCAGCTAACTCTTCAATTTGTTTTTGCTTTTGCTACATGGCTATTGAGGTACATGTTGACATATAGATAATTTCAGCATATGAAAAACAGCTTCACTGGACAGTTGCAAAGACCCATAGCAGGCTTCACAAAGAAAAAGTAAAAGTAGATGTTTGCAGCCACTGTGATTTTCAGTTCGTTTGCTACCATAATATAATCTAATATACCCTGACACAGCCATAAATGAGAACTACTACCTTTTCTACATGTTGAAGACAGAGAACTTTAACAGATAAGGGTTATTTCCCAAATGCTTCCACATTTCAGGGAGAGAATTCAAAAGATACAGATTCATGTTCTGTTAATTAGGTAAGAAATCTTTAATGACAAACTATTTTATAAGTAATGCAATCACTTGTGAACTAACTCTCAGAACTATTTGCTAAAAATAATCTCAAATGCAATCAAGTAAAATCTATTTTCTGACCTAATATTTATGATTTTATAAATATATCACATGCTATTTCTAAAAGGACATTAAAGCATTGATTTGCAAATTGAAGTTTTAACAAATGAGATATATAAAAATATTTTCACACCCTACCTCTCACTTAACCTTCTGTTCCATATGGTTTCTTAATACTGCTGGGTGGAAATGTTCAGTAACCAATTTCTTCTTTGTCAAATTTTATTAAATTATTATTTATGTCAGTTAAATTATTTTTATCTCTTGAATTATGATAATCTATCTTCCATTTCTTTCCCCCTGTATTTACATCTATAATTAAATTGACCAAAATTAAAGAAAAATGTAACTCCTTTACCTTTCTCTGAAACTGACTTGATTCTGATCAAATCTGAGTAAAAAGAAAACATAGAGCCATGTCGAAACATTACTCTATTTACTAAGAATGGGCTTATAAAAAAAAAAAAACAAACCTGTAAATAACCATGTGACTTGCTCTCATTTCATTGGCCAATGTAAGTTACGAGGCTACTTGCAGTTATATTTGGAATAATAATAATAGTGATGAAAGTGTGATGTATAGAACAGTCTTTTGGACTCTGTGGGAGAGGGAGAGGGTGGGATGATTTGGGAGAATGGCATTGAAATATGTATAATATCATGTATGAAATGAGTCGCCAGTCCAGATTCAATGCACAATACTGGATGCTTGGGGCTGGTGCACTGGGACGACCCAGAGGGATGGTATGGGGAGGGAGGAGGGAGGAGGGTTCAGGATGGGCAACACATGTATGCCTGTGGCGGATTCATTTCGATATATGGCAGAACCAATACAATATTGTAAAGTTTAAAAATAAAATAAAATTAAGACTAAAAAAAAACAAGTGTGTATCATTGCCTAGTTCTTGAGATTATTAGAATTATATATGTTTTTCAGTTTTATATGATGTTGGAAGTCTGTATGAGAAAATACTAGTTTAATCATGATTCTTTTTAACTTTACTAGGAATTTTCATTGGGAATAGATATTGATTTTACCAAAAGAGTTTATATCCCATTAAGAGAATCAGATAAAGGTTTTTTTTTTTTTCTCTCATTTTTGCAGTGATTAATAGTATTAATAAACATCTTATTATTGAACTGTTCTAGCTCTTTTGGGTTCCTGGACCCAGTTATATGTGTGTGTAGGGGGCTTTCCACACAAGACCAAGCAATTTTGGTTAGAGATAGCATCAGATTCCACAGGCTAAGGGTACTGTCCTACAAGACTGCTGAGATAGAAAGAATATGGGCAAACTTATGAAAATAGTTATTTTCTTTATCTTGTAGATCTTTAATGCTGTGTGTCCCTCTGGGATACTTTCCTTCACTGATCATTTTGGTCATTTTGTTTAGAGATTCTAAACAACTCTACCTTTGAAGAAATTGTTCTTTTCTTTTTAGTTGGCAACTTCCTTTCTTCAGTTTTTGGATCTTTGTCAAACAACTGTATTAATTTTACAATGTCCAATATGAAGTCAATGATAGTAGAGTTAAACGTTCTAGCATTTTGAGGCAGGTGCATTCAATTCCTCTTAGATTCAAGTGCATTTTCGGAGCACACCAGGAAGGAAAAAAAAGGTTTATTTCTTTGCAGAAGAGAGTGTGAAAATACATTCGTGCTGTTTCATCCTTTCCTAAATCCTTCCAGATTTATACTGTTTAGAATACTGCTTAAAATACTGTTTTAAAGATCTTTTATCATGGTAAATTACTATCTAAAATTAAAATATTGCATTTATTTATATAAAATATGGTCCTTATAAATATGTAAAATTTATTTATATAAAATATGGTCCTTAGGTAAGTATGAAAATGTGAAAGGAAAAAAATGTACATTTGATCTTATTAATATTTACAAAAGCATTAAAACATTTACTTTTAAGCAGTTAATGACAAAAGAGGAAATTTAGTTTTACTGAGAATGTTCTCAGAAGAAAATTTTGCTCTTGATTCTGTCTTTTATAGCCACTTTTTGGATCTGAGAGCATTTTCTCTGTTCTTCAACAGAATTAACCCTTTCTTCTGTCTTTACTAGCAGTGCTCGAAAAACATAACTAACTACAAAGCAAATCTCCCACTGCATGTGTCAAAAGAATGTGATACATGCCTGAGTGCAATACCAAAAACAAAGCTCTGGTGATGTTTCTAAAGCAACACTTAATTAAGTTGTTGTTCCTGCAACAAGTACAACATCAGACTCTCGCATCAGCATTCTGAACCAAGGGACAACATAACTTCACAGTCTCAGATAACACAACATGCTTTGAACAGAGCAAAATGCTTTTCCAAAAAGGATAGCAGATATTTTACTAGGTTATCTGATTAAAAACTAGTTTTACCAGCCTAATTTTAGAGGTAAGTTTAGCAAACCAGAAAATATAGTGACAGTTGATAGAGGACTAACCTCATTTTTGGCTTAAAAGACTAAGAGAAGTGGTTTTAGCATTATTATTAGAATGAATAAAGTTTTATTTCTTATTGTGAAATCAAGTTCAGCCCTTTATAAATAAGATAGGAAATATAACCCTATGTATAGTTAAAGCATATGCAAAGGAAATACAATTCCAGTAAAAAGAAGACTAAGAAATGAACTATGTGGGTTATGCAAATGATATTTGCTGATTTTTTTAAAATCATTTTTGCTAACTTTTCTTGCAAACTTAAGGTCTGTGATACTAAATATATGAGAAAATTTTGAGCAATAAATGACTTTTCATTTGAAAAGTCAACTTATGAACAAGTGAAAATTCAAGAAATGTTTCTTTATAATCCACCTTTGATCATATTAATCATTCAATAATTTTAATACAGATTAGCATAAGAATTATACAAATAACACTTGTTCAAAGCAAATATTCTGATGAAGTAACATGTCAGTTATCTCTAGGACTATAATAAGTAATCGTTTAGGTACATAAACGGTTGGAATAAAACTTATAGTATATTTCTTCCATAAGTTGTAGAAGAGTATTCCTCATGTTGAGTTAATGATACAGTAACTATGCCAGGCAACAGCAGTATTACAGAAATACTAAAGTGGCTACTGGACTTACGTAAAAAGACGTATAAGAGATTTAGCAAGTTTGGGGAGAGGTAAGCATAAATATAAGACATAAATTTAATAAAAACCATGAATGATTAAAAAAAAAAAATCCAGAAAACAGCTAGGTGGTCAACACACATCACTATACTAGCTTGTCATAGACATCTGATTTGGCTTGCCCAAGCTCTAGTCCAGCCTCATTCAATTTTGTGATGATTGAAAGTTGAAAACCGCTTCTCCCACACTCTCTTACAGACCCTACCTGGGTTTGCATGCAAGTTAAGTATTGTAATAGTTGCGCACATACACAACTTGGAAGGTGGAAGTGAGGTGAAGTTGTCTCCTGTAGCTATTTTCTCTTGCAACAAGATCATGAGATATGACAAATTGTGGTGACCAGACTCAACATTCCAAAGTCTAGTATCCAGCTTCCTGAGCACTGAAAATTACTGTTGGCCAGCCTTGGGGCTTCAGTATGAACAGCATCTTCTTGCATTCTGGATTGGAGCTAGTTGGTGGTACCTCAGATTATTAGTAGAATGATGGCTTCCTGACTGCAGCATGCCCATGCTTTCCAAAAACTTGGTTAACTCTTAATTCTTTGCATTAAATTAATTTACGATTCAATTAAGTAGAATAATTTCTATTTTCTGAACTGAATTTTGTGTGAAAGATAAAAGGCTTAAAGATTTGACTGCAGTGTTACTGATAAGGAATGAGTGAAAAGTGAAAGTCACTTAATCATGTCCAGCTCTTGCGACCCCATGGACTACAACCCACCAGGCTCCTCTGCTATGGAGTTTTCCAGGCAAGAATACTGGAGTGGGTTGTCATTTCCTACTCCAGATAAGGAATGGGGGAGGGGGAAAAAAGGTTAGAAAGAAAGGAGGTTGAAAGGAAGAGGGGAGAAAATGAAGCTTATTACTGGTAACTGATCACCTATTTTGTTCTATTGTTCAGTTGCGTCTGACTCTGCAACTCCATGGGCTGTAGCACACCAGGCTTCCCCATCATCCTTCACCATCTCCAGGAGCTTGCTCAAACTGATGTCCATTGAGTCGGTAATTCCATCCAAACATCTCATTCTCTATCATCCCCTTCTCCTCCTGTATCAGGGGACATTTAACAGGAGAATTCCTGCATGGTGTTTTCTATTTCTCAAGGATTCTCTGTTCCATATCGGTTCCTATTCCAAGAATGAGTAAAGCCGCATGCAGTTCTCAGGACTGAGGTCATGGGATGAGACATGCAGTGACTCTTTTCAACGTCAGTGACCTTGTATGTATTAGACTATCCATATTGTGCCTATTGATAAAATTTCATCCTGTGTAATAGCTGAGCAATCATCTTACTAAAGATATATAAGCCTGCATTTCTGCTAATAAAGCACCTTTGCTCCATCAGAGCTTGGGTCCACATGTCTTTCTTTCTTTTTCTCTTTCTCTCTCTTCTCGGCTAGCTCTCTGGAACACAGAAACCCATCTTGCTCACTCTCCTTCCCGGGCTTCTAAGACTCTCTCAAGAAGATGCCCTGTGCCTTCATCCCCCTCAAGAGGGCACCAGGTGCCTTCGTGAGAGATGCAAGTCCTGTGTCAAGGACTTTATTGGTTCTTTGCATAAACCAGGGCGTATCAGCCTCTCTCTCTCTTTCACTTTCTTATCCTCGACTCCTGTCCGCCAGGTCCCAGTATATTAAAGGACCCCAACACTCCTGCCTTCAATCTTTCCCAGAATCAGGGTCTTTTTCAATGAGTCAGCTCTTCTCATCAGGTGGCTAAAGTATGGAGCTTCAGCTTCAGCATCAGTCCTTCCAATGAATATTCAGGACTGATTTCCTGAATTTCCAAACCAGGATGGGCTGGTTTGGTCTCCTTGCAGTCCAAGAGACTCTCAAGAGTCTTCTCCAACACTACAGTTCCAAAGTATCAATACTTCAGCCCTCAGCCTCTTTGTAGTCCAACTCTCACATCCATACATTTCTACTGGAAAAAACATAGTTTGACAAGACAGATCTTTGTGGGCAAAGTAATGTCTCTGCTTTTAATATGCTCTCTATGCTTTTTTCCCAAGGAGAAAGCTATAATACAGTAGTAACTATCTTTGTTACTTTTATGTGTTTGAATTGCCAGAATAACAGATGTAACTTGGAAGAAACAAAAATAATAAGTCTACCTGTATTCTATTGTTTATCATATTTATAGGTTCAGGTCAGATAATGGCAGAAGTGTGTTTCATATAATAGGAACTCTGTGCTTCTGAGTGTGTCCTCGAAACACACTCAGACACATTCAGAGCTAGTATAACATCCCTAGAAGTATACAGTCTTAGAAGTCAATGAGTCCCTTTCTCATGTATAATTTGAAAAATTTAATGGTTAATATCCCTAAAATATTCTGACTTTCCCATCATGACTACTTTCATGTTTTCCTGAGGGGTGACATATTAAAAATTTCCTAATCAAAGTTTTGAGGTTCCTTCAGGTAATTAATGTCTGAAGGAAATGATGATATGCCTCAAATCCTCACCCCATCTCTGGCTCACTCCAGAACAGTGGGACCCACTTCTTCAATGATAACTACACTTGGAATTCATTCTTCTACAGGTAAACTGAGTCAATCTACAGAGTAAAACAAAAGTCCATGTTTATCCATTTCAGTTTTCTCTCTTCTTCCTTTTTCTAGTTTCAGTCAAGGAGTAGAATCTTAGCTCAATTACCTAACTCTACCTGCTATTCTTGACTGGTTATATTTTCTTTAGAGAGTTCTTTCCCTTATATTACTCAGTCAATTAACTAGAATTCCAAACATTTGTGCAGGCTAATCAGAATGCTTACTACTGCATCTTGTCAATCTTCTATATTCATTCTTCCCATGGCTTCTGTAAAGCCACACTCTCAATAGATATTCTAAAAACCATCCCTATTCCCTAGTTATGCACCAGCACTGGAAACAAGTATTTATATAGCTAATTAGAAATAACACAGCCATGCTCACTCTGTGTACCCTAATATGGAATTCTCAGCTTCCTCCCTGAAATAGCATTTTTCTACATCTGTGCTTCCCCTTCCATCTCACCCACTATTCCATCTTCTATTTCAATAAGTGGATATATATTTTGTTCTAAAATGAAATAAGAATGATATCAGCATGTAAATAACCAAGCTATGAAATATTTATAACACCTAGAATTCTTTATACAAAGTTATTTTAGTTTGTACTTTATCTCATTTAGACAAAGAAGTTAACCTCCAGAAGGTAAGCTCTGTAGAGAGAGATATTCTATTTTAATAATTACTATACTCCAAGATCTCAATGTAATCTACTATGAGTTAACATACATTTAATAGTTTTAGACAAATAAACAAAAATTAATTAATGAATTTATCTTCAAAGGTAATCTTTATTGACAGTGTGCATTGAGTATAATTTGCTATTTGTTTATCCTTCAACATTATTGCTTGTAGGCACACATTTAGCTTTATCACAGGAAATGTGAAATTCTTATTTAATTCTGAAAATATATTGCACATCCATTAATTGCTACCATTGATCATTTTAAATATTTGTAATTCAAATAAAAATAATGTATAACAAAGTAAACTATCTAAATGTCAGTGAAAAGAAAATCTGGTCAAAATCAAACAGGAATGCAGCTAATAAAATGAGGTGAGAAAAGTATTATGACAATTCAATTATCTATGGGTCTGCTTTTTCTTACTCCCAAAGCCGAACATATTTCTCGTCAACTAACCTTGCAGCTCAGCCAATAAATGATTTCCCATGTACACAGGAAATGTAAACTAATTTGAGTTTTTGCTTAAGTAACATAAATTTATAATGTGGTTCTGTTACCAAAAAAGTATATCCCCAAATTGTAGACAAATGCCTTCTGGATTATTCATAGCTTTGGATAATCCATGCTGCTGCTCTCTCACAGTTGAGAAGTATTTGTAAAAACATTCCAAAAATGTGCTAATTACTTAAAATAAAAATAGACCTTTTCTATGCTTATAAGCATAATTTTAATATTTATACTCTGGATATTTATGACATAACATCTGCCTAAAATTTCATGTGGTATTTAGATTAACTATGATAGATTGAATAAATTAGTAGGAAGATTTTCATTAAGGTAGAATAACAAAAATAAAGATGTTTAAAAACAAACAGTATCTCTACATTTTCTTTTGTACCTTTGAAAATAACATTACATGAATAAAGATATATTTATTACTTTTTCTCAAACCCAACCACTGAAAAATCCTTTGACCTCTATGAATTATTTAACTTAATACTTTACTTATTACTTTTTTTCTTAGCAAAAAACTGCATTTACTTAATATTTGCTTTTCTCATTGGAACAGAGTCAGTCTGATATCTGAAATACACAAAGTTAATTTGGAAGAAGGAAGACTGACTCAACAATATTTCCTTGTGTTTTTATCTTTATCAAATTCCCAACTTTGTTCCACTGGGATGATATAAAGGTTTTCCAGAGGAAAATTAAATAATATTTCTGTAGAAAAAAGAAATCAATTTAAGTATGATTTAGCATCACTTGAAAGGTAAATATGTAAACTGTATTAATCAATGTTAGGACTCTAAACATCTCTGTTACATACTGATTGACATTTTGTCTCATTCGCTCACTGATCTAAAAGTATACACTGAGCCTATACTGCCTACTTGTAAACAAACAGGCTTGAGAAATACCTTGCAGTGTATTACATGGAGGCAAGCACAGGATGCTGTGGGAGCAAATGTAAGCAACACATTATCTCAGGAACATTCTGAGTACAATTCTACATGATTAGCAAGACTAACACCTCTTCTTGAAATGCTCAGTCTGCCAATATATTCTTCCCATATATATGAATTTTTTTCCCTAAAAAAATGGACAAATGTGAATTTTTTAGACTTATTTCTAAATATTCCTTAAGTTACCCTATACCATAAAGTGAAACTACACGGGTTACGTATCCTCAAGCTCATCTTTTAATCATTTTTCTGCTTGGAATGCTTTTATCTAACTTTTTAATCTTATGTGTATCTTCAGATTCACCTCAGTTTTCACAAAAATGAGTAAAACTTCCCAAATCTAGCAGGCTGTTTAAATGGTCCCCATACAGTGCTTCCATATTATCTGGCACTCTTTCGTATATTTTTACCATATTGTATCATAAAAGCCTCTACCAGACTGAACTGGGAAATATTTGAAAACAAAGACAGTCAATTTCATTCATTTCTACATTTTCAAGTTAACACACTGTCTGGCACATAGTAGGCAGTAAATGAAAATCTGCTTAATGAATTAAATAAAGATTGATTGTGGAGCAGCACTGAATTATCTTTTCCATCAGAACAATTCATCCCAGGGATACCAGAATGAAAAGGTATAAGCCGTGGAGATTAGTACGGCAATACCTCTCCATTTCCTAAGTAATATCTCCAGTTCTAGTCTTTTCCCCATTACATTTGTCCTCAGATTGTGTTGAGATACTCTTCTGGATGCATATTAGACTAAGCTTAACTAAGCTGGACCTGAACTATCACATTGATGTGGTTACAAATATATATTTATGTGCCCACAGTTTCCTTGTAGTTTTTTACATCTCCACTATATAGTACAGTGCCTAGGACAAAATGTTTTCAAACTAATGTTTCCATTTCCATTCCAACTATTTATTCAGCAATTATCTGCTTAGGAATTTCTACTGAGTTGGGTAGATAAATATTAAACAATCATCAACAGTGTTTATAATGATACAAACTGAGACAAGTAAGCAGAAGGGGAAAAAAAAAGTTATAGGAGTTCATGTAAGACAGAAACCTGACATAGCTTGGGTAACAGTTTTAGGATTTCTTAAGTATCTAAGTAGGAGAAAAATACAAATGTTGAATCAGAGTTAATTAGGGGAAATTAACTAGATTAGGACAGAGAGGAGGGTATTCCAAATGGAAAAAAATAATATTACACAAAGAAGCAGTAGTAAGAAGGAATGACAGTATGTTTGAATCTTAAAGAGGATACAAGTAAAAATAAAGTGCACTACGAAACTGAAAAAACTGGAGCCAAGATTAGGGTGATAAAAATGGAAAAGGGGACAAAAAAGATTTATTTCCATCGTTATCTACTTCAATTAGTTTGTTTTATCTATAACTACCACGAGGCTTCTTTGTTCTCAGCAGACTTTGTAGCTTGCATGAGTACTAAAATTTTACTGATGATGGTGATGATGAAATGTTTTATTCCAATAAAACACAGTGCACGGCTGTAATCCTTGTCTATTAAAAAAAAGAGTGAACGAATATGTGGTATAAGATTAGAGGCACAACTCTTTGCTACACTATGGACTGTAGCCCCCCAGGCTCCTCTGTCCATGGAATTCTCCAGGCAAGAATACTGGAGTGGGATGACATGCCTTCCTCCAGGGGATCTCGCTGACCCAAGGATCAAACCTACTTCTCCTTCACCTTCTACATCGCAGGCAGATTCTTTACTGCTGAGCCACCAGGGAAGCCCAAGATTAGAGAGAAACAAACTATTAGGAAGAAAAAGTAAAATCAGTATCATTAATGAGAGATGCGTGCCATGAGTGAGGGAGAAACTGTCGAGTTAACAGGTTAAATATTGAGCTATTTTCCAGTCAGACTAGAAAAAGAATAAAGGAATGAATAAATGAATGAAATGGTAAAATTAAAAAGGAATACATACTATGGTAAGAATAATAATAGTAATATTGGAATATTTTAGTAGAAATTTGAGATGAAAAATGAAATCAAATATAATTTGAAGACTGTTGATTAGAAGAAGTTCATAGTAAGAACTGAAAGAAACAAATGACCCAATATTTCAAGGTCATTATAAAGGGTAAGTCCTATTTTGCTTTTTGAGGTTTGAACTGTACTATGGGATTGATCCCTGAGTCAGGAAGATATCCTGGAGAAGGAAATGGCAACACACTCCAGTATTCTTGTCTGGGAAATCCTGTGGACAGAGGAGCCTGGCAGACATGGCTGGGCACATGCACATGCATGTCATCAGGGGATGACCATGACAAATGTGAAAATTCTGCCAGGAAAGTGGAGTGATGTAAAGTTAAAAGTCAGTTGGTTAAAAAGGACAGAATTGCATAATAATGGTGACTAGATTGAGGAGTGTAATAAATCATTGACATTGTTATTAAAGGAACTATAAATGATTAAGCCTGAAAGGAAGAAGCAGGTGAGACAGGTGTTGAAGTCATCAAGAAAGATGGAGGAATTGTGTTGATCATTTTGGGAGAGTTGCAAAGTGATATGGCATGCCTTCAAATAAACCATGATAACTAAGTTGAAAGCAGGAGAGCTGATGTTTCAGTGTGAGGTAGAAGTAGTGCAACAGTCTGGAATTTGTACCCAGAATATGGGCACAGTGGGTACAACTTCATCTTCAGCTGGGTGGAGAAGAGTGAGTGATAATATTGCCACTTTTGTGTTATCCCGGCTTTTATGTGTTAGCACTTTTGATTGCAAGTTACAAGTATACAATTCAAATTAATTTTTTTTTAAAGGAATTTCTTGATTCTCATAATTTAAAATCTACTTTTTGCATTTCTTAGTACTGGTGTTCAAGTGATGTGTCAGTCTATCTTTCTCTTCTTTGTTTTGTGAAAGTGAAATAACAAGAAGACTCTATAACATGATGGCAAACGTAATTTTGGGGCAGCTTGAGGTCTACATAGTACTTAGTTAAACCATTCACTTTTCTCAGATAATACCAATAAAAATTAAAGGGATAACTTCACCTGGTTCTACTGCATTACATATTATCCTCAAACAAATTGCTATAAGCAGAGAGATCTTGTACTCTGCTTGGTGAAGCCTCATTCTTGTGTCCACCCTTCTGCAAGGGGTGAAGAATGGGTGACCCTTCTAAAACTGTGTAATATGAGATTCACTTTTGAAAAACAGGTTCTGTTTTGAAAGGAAAGGTTTCCCAAATCCTGAAAAACAATATTTATACACAAGGTACTTGAGTCAGCATTTCTAAACTGAATTCATCTTTCTCTAAAAGTAGAATTATCCTTCTCTACATTATTTCTTATTCAGTGACTCCGCCCTTTTTTTTCTGTTGCCCAAACAGATCATCTGGGAGTTACTAGATACCAGGAAACATAAAGACTCTTTCCTCTCACTTGGGGAGAGAAAATTTTTAAGTAAATATATATTTACTCAAAAATCATTTGATGCAAACTATTTAGCTGTAATTAAGGCTTATAACACAACAAAGAACCAGATACTACTGGTTTCCTTACATTTATGGATGAATTAATCCCCCAAATATTTGTTCTTATGATTATTCTTTAATGAACTTGTTTTCATTAAGTGGTTAAAATGATAGAATATACAGTCAACAAACTTGAGTCTGGATCCCAGGGTACTCTGTCATTGGACAAGTTTCTTTATCTGTAAAATGGAGACAATTCAGAACTTTATTCAGAGATATGATATAAGGATACAATGACACAATGTATAAAATTTGATCTACATAATATCTGGTTCATGCTAACTGTTTAATTAATAATGTTAAACATTCAGGTCAGTTCAGTTCAGTTCAGTTCAGTAGCTCAGTAGCGTTCGACTCTGAGACCACGTGAACTGCAGCACGCCAGGCCTCCTTGTCCATCACCGGCTCCCGGAGTTTACCCAAACTAATGTCCATTGAGTCAATGATGCCATCCAATCATCTCATCCTCTGTCATCCCCTTCTCCTCCTGCCCTCAATCTTTCCCAGCATCAGGATCTTTTCAAATGAGTCAGCTCTTCGCATCAGGTGACCAAAGTATTGGAGTTTCAGCTTCAGCATCATTCCTTCCAATGAACACCCATGACTGATCTCCTTTAGAATGGACTGGTTGGATCTCCTTGAAGTCCAAGGGACTCTCAAGAGTCTTCTCCAACACCACAGTTCAAAAGCATCAACTGCTATTATTAGAATGTACTTCTGTTTTGGGATTTGGTCTTTTTGTTATAGTTTTAAAATGAAAAATTATGCTATTATTCTTCTTTCTAGAATAGCAAATGTTTCTGATGTGACCTAGGTGGTGTCAAGGATAGGTTCCCATTTTAATGTTTACTTGTTGTAGCTAATCTGCTAGATTATTTTATATAGATATCAAAACAATGAGAAACTAGAGAAACATATCTAGTATCTGCTGCTGCTGCTGCTAAGTCACTTCAGTCGTGTCCGACTCTGTGCGACCCCATAGACATCAGCCCACCAGGCTCCCCCGCCCCTGGGATTCTCCAGGCAAGAACACTGGAGTGGGTTGCCATTTCCTTCTCCAATTATCTAGTATATGACAGTATACTAAAACAATCAGAGCACTGGCCTCTTTTCAGACCCAAAGAAGGAAGATAAGGAAAGGAAAAGCTAACATGCTTAAGATTATAAAAGTAGGAGAAGGGTCAGAAAAATAGAAGAATTGAGTAAATTTAGAGGCATCTGTTTTGATCTATCTTTAATTTTGCTCTAGCAAACTGAGCCTCAATGTTTGTGGTTTTAAATGACTGCCTATCTGCCCTCCTTTTTTGCTTCTCCTCCCTTATTTAAATCTAACAATAGGATTAATTAAGTGCTTTTGGAACATTACAGTGACTAGTCAAATTCAATGTGAATTGTTTAATCAATAAAGCAAATATGCATTCTTCAAACTATATTAGTTTTTCTTTTTTCTTCCACATAAGAATAATGTTATGTATGTACTTATGTAGAGCTTAAAAGATAGATAGCATAGGTAAAAATACTCATTGCAATTAGTCATTCCTTTCCAGTACGATAGACCTAAATATGAATAAAATGTTCATTATTCTTCTGAGCATGGATTAAACAAATATATGATATAAAGTCAAACTACCTTCATCTTATCTTGGTCCTATGCCATTAGAATCTATTTAGAAAATGTGAACAAATCACATTATTTTAATAAGCGTTAGAGTTAGCATTTCTCTGTTGAGGACAAAAATTAGTGTAACACAGTTTGACCCTTTTAGCTTCTTCCCTTTTTCCTTACCAGGACAAGATGTGTGAATGTTCTAATTGATGATACTTTATAAAGCAGGAACTAGGTTAAACACAGTTAGTATCATCACTGTTCCTTCCCTTATGGATCTGCCTTCTTCCAGAGAAAATGTATTGTACTCTATGCCAGTCCCTTTCATAAACTTCACTCAGAGTTTGTCAACCACCCCTGAAATTTTAAACATATAATTTTTTGTTAGGTCCATTGTCTTGTGCATTGTATAATATTAAGCAACATCCTTGGCTTATTTTACCCACTAGATGCCAGTGACTCTCTCCAACTTGTGATGACCAAAAACTTTCTACAGATATTGCCAGAGAGGAGGATCACTCCTAATGGAAAGCCACTGCTTTGAGGCTTCACAGGGACCACTGTTCCAGACTGAATGGAAGACTCAGCCTAATTCTGACTAACCCAGCAGAATATGACAGTAACTCTGTCAGTAACAGTGTTTGTATTTTAAGCTCTGTCTGTGGAACTCCTGTTTTAATCTTTGAAATAGTCCAAACTCTAGAGGAGGGTGGTGATGGGACTTCTGTAACTTCAATCATAAAGAATACAACTAGGTTTTCTTTGAAAAAAACTAACTATAAATGCAGTATGACCCCATGGATGAGAAGGAAGAAATAAAATATTTTAAAATGCTAAAATATAATTTTGACTTCCCTATCAATATTAATAATTTGTCCAAGAGCCACATTGTTGTTTATTAGGCATACTATTATTTATTTAGATATAGGATAGGTTGGCAAGTTTTTAAAGAGATCAGAAAATGTTCAGTGAATGGGATATATGTTCCTAGTCTCACTTTACCTAGGAACTATTCCTCACATTGTTGAGGTTAACAGGCAGGAGTGTAGACTCTGGAGTCCAACAGGCTTGAGTCATTTATTAGATCTGTAACTGTTTTAATATAAATATTTTCTCTAATCTTGTTTTCTCACCTTTAAAAGAAGTTAATATCAGTACCTCCTTCATACATTTTTATTTTTGAGGATTACATTAGATAATGTGTGTCAAGTACTTATCACAATATCTGGCATGTAGAAAAGTCTAAAAAAATTATAGCCATTATTCTAATTTGCACTCAAAATGATGACAGCAAGACAAGTATCTATTCATGTTGTGCTTAGGGCAGAAAGCAGATGGATCACTGAGACTCTGGGATCAGCAGAGATAGAGAGATAAATTAGGGAATCAGACCACAGAGTGAAAGGCGGTTGCTGAGCAGGCTAAGAATGATGATGCAATAAAAGAGACCATGAGACTGTAGCTTCAGTGCTTAATGCATAATACAGCACAGTGAATCATGCAAACCCAAAGAGTGAGGGAGGGACATTTCCCAATCAGTCAGCGAAAACAAATCACAGAAAACATGGCCATCTTTAGTTACTTCCATTGGGAAGAAGAAATCTTGGTTGTTGGCAGATATGTTTTGGATTTAAGTGACTGTGGAAGGTGTCAAAGACTAGTAGGCAGGAAGCTTTTGAAAATCTTTCTACTTTATTTGTAGGTACCTGGAAAAGAAAGAGAATAAGATGACCCCAAGCATATGGTGTCAGTACCGAAATATTTCCTCTAACCATGAAATATTTATCACCCCACTGATTTGGAAATGATTGCTATTAATAAATAAAAATCACAATTGCTGTGCATATTGAAATTATCAACACAGAGAATATATAGCTTAATTTTCCAGTGCCTGTTTTGGTGGCTGTCATTTACCTCATTTATGAAAGGACTGTGTTCAAGCATTGTTAAAATGGAAATAGATGAACACAAATGGACACAACCAACCATGTGAACACAGTGAATGTGTGTAGAAAACAGCTTCTCTCAGTTGTGTCTGACAGCTGTATTGATTCTAGTTGCACCAGTGATGCCTGAGCTGGGATTGTTACCAGATAACTTGCCATAGCAGGTTAGAGAGACATTTTCACATCGTGCTAAGTGGGATCAATGACCCTCAGGGTAAAACCATTCCCCTACCTGCTCAGCTGGTAAGATATTGAAATAAAGGTAGATAACAAAGAGGGAATCTGGTGGGCGATGTGAAGCAAAAAAACTGGTATTCTGCTTTCTTTCTGCCTCCTTAAAGATTTGCTTGATTACATTCATTTTGAAAGTCCCATTGAGAGGACAGTAGAGAGTTGTCATGAAGAAAATGTAAAAGAAAAGAAAATCATAAAGCTTAAGAAAGTTTCTTACACATTCTACACTTTGGAGAGTTTTTCTAGAAGAAAGAGAGTAATAGCTTTGATTGTTTAGTTGCCAATTTTCCCAGTTCTTTCTCAATGTACCTTTGGTTATCATGTAATTCAATACTCAGCACAAAGATTAGGCTGTTACAACTTCCTCATGAATGGGAGGAGCTCTGTACTCTGTGGAAACAGGATATTCAATGTGATTACACATCTCTTTTAGCTTAAGACTTCTCAAAATTTGAAGAATTTAGGCCATTATAGTTCAAATTTAGCATAGTCCCTTCCCTACCTTCATTTCATGTGGAATGAGTGTTAAGTAGAAATCTAGCAAGAAGCTAAAATTTAGTCTTAGGAAATATTTTTTGTTTTGTTTTGTTTTGTTTTACATTGGACAAAATCTTCAAAAGTATAACACAATATATCAATAAGATATAGATCTTATTTTATGTGTGTTTCAATTTCTTCATTGTCCCTATAAATTTGTATTTTTGATGAAAATTGTCATGTAAAACAGTTAATTCACCATTATATGTCCCTGTAATGATATACAACTATTCAATATATTTTAAAAATATATTTAAATATTGCTTGGGGATAAGTGAACTGTATTTTGAAAAACTTTAAGTAATTTGTGTCAAAATTTTTTGACCCAGTTTTGTGGTATAGTTTCTCAAAGGACTTTGAAAAAGTGAAAGTTCTAAGTTATTATTGTATATTATTTATACACACAGTGTAAAATTGAGAAATGAAGTCAAAACTCAAGTGCAAATTATGACTTAACATTTTGACCTTGGGAAGTTTGATATCGTAAGTTGATTTTATTTAAATTCAGTGTATTTCTTAGCTTGACTTCCAGTACAAAGCATGATAATCTTATGACTTAGCTCAACATTGTCCTTTTGTTAGGAGAAGAAGGAAGAGCTAGGGAAGGCTGGAACCTGGGAATTTGCCTAAATGTAGGATGCTCTTTCTGAGCTGCTGACAGAGGCAGTTTCCTTTAGCTAGAATGTCCACTACTCAGCTCAGTGCTACTTGTTCTTCAATGGTCAAATGCAAATATCACTCCTCCTTTTGTAAAACCTTAAAAATGTTTTCATAGTACTTTGTGAATATGTACGTGTGCCAGTTTCCCTGGTTTAAATACTATCTATCTGACTAAATTGCCACCTAGGTCTGATGCATCTTTATGACTATTTGGTTTCTTCTCTTATCATTCATTTAGTAAATAGTTGCTAAATAAATGCTAAATGAAAAGTTTATCCATCTTGGATAGTGAACCTGAAAGGGAATAAAACTCAGTGATGCTGAAAGTTTCACCTGTGTGTCTGAAAGATAGGGCATAACAAAAATAAAAAGTTGATTCATGATACAAGCATTTGTTCTGCCATCCATCTCTAAGCCTAGAAATCATTCACTAAAAGCTTCTAATTTATTTCTTGTGTCCAGTTAGTCATGGTTCTGATAGTTCTTCTCTGGCTCTAATTCTGTCCTCTTCCTTAGCATATCAAATGCTATGGTCCTAGTTTAGAACTTACCTTGCAATTCTACCAAGAAACATATTGCTGCTATTATATATAGACTTCCAATATACAAAATACTTGGTATATATTTGGTTTAAATTGTAATACTCATCTCACTCTTATCGGCTTATAATTCCATCTTAAATTTTCCTTAATTGAAAAGTTCTTACTAAATTCTCACTTTGTAGCCTATACTAGAGGATATAGGGGATATAAAAATAAATTTATATCACTAAATGCTTATCCTTGGGATTTTTATATCTCAATAGAAAGAAAAAAAAAAGGAAGTATAACTCAATGACAACTGGGGCATGATGAACACCTTATAAATATTTGTGGAATTGCTAAGTAAAGTTTAGCTTTGTAAGATAGAGATCATAAGCACAATGATGGTGTACAAATGAAGGGAATCAATGAATTCTAAAGAACAAGAAGGAAATGCCCGTAAAAAAGATAGCTGAAAGTCAAAGGATTGGAGTAATTTGGGGAAATAGATAGTGGAAAACTATCAAGATGATAAAAACAGTAGGCTTGGATTTTAAGATCTTTAAAAAAGAGATGTTAATGCAGGGGCAGCAACGGAATTTTCACAGAAATTTTTCAGAAATAACCATACTGTATAGAAAGGCTTTATATATTCTGAGTTCACATCTTTTGCTTTCTTCATCATGTCATTTGGCTTTGACCTTGGATGTATCTCTAGATCCTGGTTTGTGTCCAATTGTTAGTGCTTGTTGGTGCTCACTAACACTGAGAGCTGCTTTCCCTAGTTTCTCTTTACCTGATTCCATCACATTTCTCACTCAGCATTGTTTTCGTGGATTAGATTCTTGGCATGCGTTACATGCCTTTGATTGATGTACCTTAGGTGTACCAGGAACAAATGATCTAATTTTGATAAGGATTGTAAGCTGGCACATGAACTGCAAGCTGGCGCTTCCATTTGAAAAACAGAAACCTTGCACAGTACAAAAAGAAATATTTCCAGCCAGAAACAAAGTAACAGATCTTTTCCTGGCTGGGTCAGAAAATGGCATCTGTTAAGCTCACCTGGCAGAATTGTAACTTTTGGTCCACAAGGGAGCTGATGAAAAGGAAAGTGCAAAATACACAGAGAGAACACAGGAGACACACACATCTTCCTAGGGAGATGTCAGTAATGAGGGGAATTTGCTTGTGTGCTACAGATGGCAGATGCCAGGACCATATAACATGAATGAATGTGTATTTTGTCACTGGTTTCTTAGTAGAAAAACACTCACTGTTTTCATTTTCTAAGTGTAGCTGTGGCTCTAAACTTATTCAGTAGTAATGGTCTGCATTCTGATAAGAACAAAAATAGATGTCTGAATCCACAAGTAGGATGGGTTCTGTTTAAAAGCAGAACTGAACTGCCTTTGGCAACACATTTCTAGAAGATGTTCATTTACAGCAAGAGGGAATTTATACATGACTGCTTTGCTGATATAGTCACTTAACACTTGTGTGTGGACATAAGTGGGAAAATTGCCCAATTTCAGTTTTATGTTAAAAACTGACTCTGCTGGATATGTTCATTTACTATAGCTAAGCCAAATCATCTGAAATAGTTAAGAGTGTACAGAAGAATGAAGAGACATCGTTGAAAAGTGACGAAATTATCCAAGAAATGAAGTTAGGGGGAAAAAGTTAAGGGGAGAAAATATGACCCATATCATTCCATCATCCAGTTTCTTACCTTTTTTTTCAAGCAGCTTTGAGAGAACTTTAATCTGTATTCCTGGTCTATGCTCTTTTTCATTGTATGTTATTTGTACAACCAAAGAACAGACACAGATGTCCTGAGACCATAATCTTCTTGGAGACACATTTTACCGGGATTCGGTGTAATCATCAGATACATTATATCCAAATTTTACATCCAAAATGAAAAAACATAGAAAATAAAGACCAGGAGATAGAGTGAAAAGTAATATATAATTAACATTTCAGAATATATATTATGGAAGAGTTAAAAACCATTCAGGGCCAAAAGCTGCATGAAGAATTTAGCAGACTGTTCAAATGGAGAGAGATGGATTTGTACATTTGTTTCTGCTCTGGCTGTAGTCTGACTGCGGTTACCAGCACTCTAACTGATATCCCTTAGTCTCCAGGGCAACATTCAAACTCACGGACAGAAACAAAACAGAAATGGTTGAGCTCAGAAGAGAGCATTTATGAGACCATTGCAAAGAGCTATTTAAAAGGTTTTCAAAATATGGTTTTAATATTGCTCAGTGACTTCATTCTGAGAACTCTTAAAGGCACTTGCCTTAAAAATTGTAAGCTCATAAACACTGCTCTTACTTTTTCTTTCTTTTACAATTCCACTCTGTTAGTTTCAACAATGAAAAATGTACAAGATTGGTTTTTGTGATAATCGTAGAGCTCAAATCATACTTTGGTATCCAGCAGCCAAAATCATTAAATTCTAATATGGCTATCTTAAAAAATAGATATTAACATACCTAAAATGATGTCAACATTTTATGTTGATGCTAAGGAGATCTTTACTTTTGTCACTGGGGTCTGCCAGTCAGTATTTATCTTGCCAGCATCCTTTGGGTTATATTTATGTATACTACTTTCATTTTTTCAGTTCTCTTGTGGACCAACAAAAAAGAATGTGAAAGTTTAAAATAGTTTTAGGTGTCAGAGTGTTTAATAGAAGTTATTTTCTTAAAGCCCACATTTACTAGCTCTTTAGCTAGAAGTTTGTGTTACAAACATTATTACTAATAATTACAGAAAGAATAAGGATGGTTCTCAGCTTTAACACTCTGCAAAATTGCTTAGATTTTTGTGGTTATTTGCAGTTATATATGTGAAATTTTAAAATTCTCAATTAAATTGTTGGATAGGTAGTCATTAATATGGTTCAAATATATAAATAAAATACAATAAAAATTTACTCAGTTGCTTTCCTCATAGGAAACTACTGATACTGTATTTTTTCCATGGGTGATCCTTCAAATAAATTCTTTGGAAATTAATAAACATATGAAAATAAATAACTAAAGTCAACTATTTACCATAAATGGCACTATTATATAAAACATTCCATGAATTTTGATATTATTTTATTCATACTATAATTGCAATTATAGTTTTCAATATACAATTCATATAACAATAAATATGCCTTATGACATATTTTGAAAAGTGCTACAAAGTCATAATTCTGAACTATGGTGTGTCAACAATGCCATTGTGGTAGATAAACTTTAAGGTGTTCCACTATGTTCCCTTCCCTGGATGGAGGGAATAGCAACCCAGTCTAGTATTCTTGCCTGGAGAATCCCATGGACAGAGGAGCTTGGCGAGCACCATTCCATGGGGTCAAAAAGAGACATAACTGAAGTGACTTAGCATGAACATATACACTATATTCCTAGACTTCCAATGTTTACACTAATATGTATCCTGGAGTGTAGGAGGGATAAGTGATTTGCCTCTAAACAGTAGCCTTGTAAATGTTAATAGCTTGTTCCTCCTGTGATTATGTTACCTGTGTAAGAATACATCTTCTTAGCTAATTTGCTCTAGAGGTTTTCTTTGCTGGTTTGATAAGGAAAGTAGCTATATTAGGAAAGCACATATGGGAAGAATCTGCCAGCAGCCTCTCAAAGTTGAGGACATCCTACAACCAACAGTCATCCTGAAGCCAGCTTCTCAGCCTTACAGAATCAAGAAAACAAATTCTACCAATGATCTGATGGGAAAATTAAACAACTTGGAAGTGAGATACTCCTAATCAGACAGCCTTCTGAATCGGCTTGTCAATCACCCACATGAAGCCTTGTGGGGCCCTAATCAGAAGATCCAGCTGAATCATGCCTGGATTTCCGACCCAAACAAATTATGAGACAATAAACTTGTTAACTGCGACGGCGTACATAGAGCGGCTGAGAGGAGCTACCCCACGTCCGAGGTCAGGGGCAGAAGCTGGGAGGACCCCATGCCCGAGGGGCGGTGGCCAAGAGGAGTTACACCATGTCCGGGGTCAGGGGCAGTGGCCGAGAGTGCCAGGCTGCCACAGTGCATGAATGGCCGAGAGGAGCTATCCAACATCTGAGGTCAGGGGTGGCAGCCGGGAGGAGCAACCCCACCTCCAAGGAGCAATGGCTACTCAGGCGAAGGAGGGCCTAGAGGAGCTATTCCAAATTCAAGGTAAGGAGGGGTGGCGGTGAGGAAATACCCCTCGTCCAAGGTAAGAGAAACCCAAGTAAGACGGCAGGCATTGCGAGAGGGAATCAGAGGGCAGACACACTGAAACCATAATCACAGAGAACTAGTCAATCTAATCACACTAGGACCACAGCCTTGTCTAACTCAATGAAACTAAGACATGCTCGTGGGGCCACCCAGATGGGTGGGTCATGGTGGAGACAGCTGACAGAATGTGGTCCACTGGAAAAAGGAATGGCAAACCACTTCAGTACTCTTGCCTTGAGAACCCCATGGACAGTATGAAAAGGCAAATTGATAGGATACTGAAAGAGGAACTCCCCAGGTCAGTAGGTGCCCAATATGCTACTGGAGATCAGTGGAGAAATAACTCCATAAAGAATGAAGGGATGGAGCCAAAGCAAAAACAATACCCAGTTGTGGATGTGACTGGTGATAGAAGCAAGGTCTGATGCTGTAAAGAGCAATATTGCATAGGAACCTGGAATGTCAGGTCCATGATCAAGGCAAATTGGAAATGGTCAAACAAGAGATGGTGAGAGTGAATGTTGACATTCTAGGAATCAGTGAACTAAAATGGACTGGAATGGGTGAAATTAACTCAGATGACCATTATATCTACTACTGCAGGTAGGAAACTCTTAGAAGAAATGGAGTAGCCATCATGGTCAACAAAAGAGTCTGAAATGCAGTACTTGGATGTAATCTCAAAAATTACAGAATGATCTCTGTTCGTTTCCAAGGCAAACCATTCAATATCACAGTAATCCAAGTCTATGCCCCAACCAGTAACGCAGAAGAAGCTGAAGTTGGATGGTTCTATGAAGACCTCCAAGACCTTTTAGAACTAACACCCCAAAAAGATGTCCTTTTCATTATAGGTGACTGGAATGCAAAAGTAGGAAGTCAAGAAACACCTGGAGTAACAGGAAAATGTGGCCTTGGAGTACAGAATGAAGCAGGGCAAAGACTAATAGAGTTTTGCCAAGAAAATGCACTGGTCATAGAAAACATCCTCTTCCAACAACACAAGAGAAGACTCTATACATGGACATCACCAGAAGGTCAACACTGAAATCAGATTGATTATATTCTTTGCAGCCAAAGATGGAGAAGCTCTATATAGTCAACACAAATAGGACCAGGAGCTGACTGTGGCTCAGATCATGAACTCCTTATTGCCAAATTCAGACTGAAATTGAAGAAAGTAGGGAAAACCACTAGACCATTCAGGTATGACCTAAATCAAATCCCTTATGATTATACAGGGAAGTGAGAAATAGATTTAAGGGACTAGACCTGATAGATAGAGTGGCTGATGAACTATGGATGGAGGTTCGTGACATTATGCAGGACAGAGAGATCAAGACCATCCCCATGGAAAAGAAATCCAAAAAAGCAAAATGGCTCTCTGAGGAGGCCTTACAAATAGCTGTGAAAAGAAGAGAAGTGAAAAGCAAAGGAGAAAAGGGAAGATATAAGCATATGAATGCAGAGTTCCAAAGAATAGCAAGAAGAGATAAGAAAGCCTTCCTCAGTGATCAATGCAAAGAAAAACAGGAAAACAACAGAATGGGAAAGACCAGAGATCTGTTCAAGAAAATTAGAGATGCCAAGGGAAGATTTCATGCAAAGATGGGCTCGATAAATAACAGAAATGGTATGGACCTAACAGAAGCAGAAGATATTAAGAAGAGGTGGCAGGAATACATGGAACTGTACAAAAAAGATCTTAATGACCAAGATAATCACGATGGTGTGATCATTCACCTAGAGCCAGACATCCTGGAATGTGAAGTCAAGTGGGCCTTAGAAAGCATCACTACAAAGCTAGTTGAGGTAATGGAATTCCAGTTGAGCTATTTCAAATGCTGAAAGATGATGCTGTGAAAGTGCTGCACTCAATATGCCAGCAAATTTGGAAAACTCAGCAGTGGCCACAGGACTGCAAAAGTTCAGTTTTCATTCCAATCCCAAAGAAAGGCAGTGCCAAAGAATGAGCAAACTACCACACAGTTGCACTCATCTCACATGCTAGTAAAGTAATGTTCAAAATTCTCTAAGCCAGGCTTCAGCAATATGTGAACCGTGAACTTCCAGATGTTCAAGCTGGTTTTAGAAAAGGCAGAAGAACCAAAGACCAAATTGCCAACATCCACTGGATCATGGAAAAAGTAAGAGAGTTCCAGAAAAACATCTATTTCTGCTTAATTGACTACGCCAAAGCCTTTGACTGTGTGGATCACAATAAACTGGAAAATTTTTCAAGAGATGGGAATACCAGACCACCTGAACTGACTCGTGAGAAACATATATGCAGGTCAGGAAGCAACAGTTAGAACCAGACATGGAAGAACAGACTGGTTCCAAATAGGAAAAGGAGTCCGTCAAGGCTGTATATCGTCACCCTGCTTATTTAACTTCTATGCAGAGTACATCATGAGAAACGCTGGACTGGAAGAAGCACAAGCTGGAATCAAGATGGCCGGGAGAAATATCAATATCCTCAGATTATGCAGATGACACCACCCTTATGGCAGAAAGTGGAGAGGTACTAAAAAGCCTCTTGATGAAAGTGAAAGAGGAGAGTGAAAAAGTTGGCTTACAGCTCAACATTCAGAAAATGAAGATCATGGCATCCGGTCCCATCACTTCGTGGGAAATAGATGGGGAAACAATGGAAACAGTGTCGACTTTATTTTTGGGGGCTCCAAAATCACTGCAGATGGTGACTGCAGCCATGAAATTAAAAGACGCTTACTCCTTGGAAGGAAGGTTATGACCAACCTAGATAGCATATTGAAAAGCAGAAACATTGCTTTGCTAACAAAGGTCCGTCTAGTCAAGGCTATGGTTTTTCCAGTGGTCATGTATGGATGTGAGAGTTGGACTGTGAAGAAAGCTGAGTGTTGAAGAATTGATGCTTTTGAACTGTGGTGTTGGAGAAGACTCTTGAAAGTCCCTTGAACTGCAAGGAGATCCAACCAGTCCATTCTAAAGGAAATCAGCCCTGGGTGTTCTTGGGAATGAATGAAGCTATCGCTGAAACTCCAGTACTTTGGCCACTTCATGAGAACAGTCGACTCATTGGAAAAGATGCTGATGCTGGGAGGGATTGGGAGCAGGAGGAGAAGGGGACGACAGAGGATGAGATGGCTGGATGGCATCACTGACTCAATGGATGTGAGTCTGAGTGAACTCCGGGTGTTGGTGATGGACAGGGAGGTCTGGCGTGCTGCGATTCATGAGGTCGCAAAGAGTCAGACACGACTGAGTGACTGAACTGAACTGAACTGAAACTTGTTAACTAGTAGAAGATCACTATACACATGTATATTCATTTGAGACGTGTGCCGATGAACAACAATGAGATGAGATGAAAATGTAAAATGAAGATGAATATCATTTAACATGAGAGATAAAGATTATTAACAGAATATATTAGTCTGTGTTAAGTGATAGAACACAATACTTGTTTGATGGTAACAAGATACATCTTCTAAATAAAAAACAGTATAATATGGTGTTTCTTGTATATATATCAACATATGAGGGCAATGAAGCTATAAACAAGAATAAATATGTCTCATAAAAGCATACATAATCCTTGGGAAAAAAGATATGATAAACCTAGACTATGTATTTAAAAGCAGTGATGTAATTTTGCCACCAAAGGTCCATATAGTCAAAGATATACTTTTATTTCCCAGGAGTCATGTACAGTTGGACCGTGAAAAAGGTTGATCACTGAAGAATTAATGCATTTGAATTGTGATGCTGGAGAAGACTCTTGAGAGTCCCTTGGACAGCAAGGAGATCAAACCTGTCAATCCTAAAGGAAAGCAACCCTGAATATTCATTGGATGGACTGATGCTGAAGTTCCAGTACTTTGGCTACCTAATAGGAAGAGTGGAGTCACTGGAAAAGACCCTCATGCTGGGAAAGATCGAGGGCAAGAGGAGAAGAAGGCAGCAGAGGATGAGATGGTTAGATAACATCACTGACTCAATGGACATGCAATTGAAGAAACTCTAGGAGATAGCGAAAGACAGGGAAGCCTGACGTGATGCAGTTTGTGGAGTCACAAAGAGTTAGACAGCACTTAGTGACTAAATGATAAGAGCATGGCATGCACCGTGATTTTTATTAAAGTTAAAAATAAGAGCTATTGCTAAAGATTATGACAAATATAACTGACATATACCAAAGTAATGATCACATTCTATTTGATCTTTAAAAGTTGTCAATTTAATATATATTCTATTTAAAATTTATTTATTCTTTCAGTGACTTGCAGTAAATGTTATATTGGCCTTTTAGTATTTCCTTGTTCTACTCATAGGTTAAGAAGGTATCATTCATATGAAGAACACTAATGATTCTTTGGTCCTTTGGGAAATTTAGGGGGAAAATTAAGGAACTGTAAAAGAAATTGGCTTGAATGAATATTCTTTAGGCTTTGACTTTTATTCTCCAAATTTCTTACACCTGTCCCCTTACAAAGGCTCCACTTTGCTGCTTTTGACAAGCCCATGAAGTTGAGAACCTGATACAAATCCTGAAGCAGGACTTTTTTCCCCCTTGTTTCTCTTTTAATTTTTGTGACTTTGTCATCTGTATGCAGGTCAGGAAGCAACAGTTAGAACTGGACATGGAAGAACAGACTGGTTCCAAATAGGAAAAGGAGTTTGTCAAGGCTGTATATTATCACCCTGCTTTTTTTAACTTATATGCAGAGTACATCATGAGAAACACTGGGCTGGAAGAAACACAAGCTGGAATCAAGATTGCCGGGAGAAATATCAATAACCTCAGATATGCAGACGACACCACCCTTACGGCAGAAAGTGAAGAGGAACTCAAAAGCCTCTTGATGAAAGTGAAAAGGGAGAGTGAAAAAGTTGGCTTAAAGCTCAACATTCAGAAAACGAAGATCATGGCATCTGGTCCTGTCACTTCATGGGAAATAGATGGGGAAACAGTGGAAACAATGTCAGACTTTATTTTTCTGGGCTCCAAAATCACTGTAGATGGTGACTGCGGCCATGAAACTAAAAGACGCTTACTCCTTGGAAGGAAAGTTATGTCCAACCTAGATAGCATATTCAAAAGCAGAGACATTACTTTGCCAACAAAGGTTCGTCTAGTCAAGGCTATGGTTTTTCCAGTGGTCATGTATGGATGTGAGAGTTGGACTGTGAAGAAAGCTGAGCGCCGAAGAATTGATGCTTTTGAACTGTGGTGTTGGGGAAGACTCTTGAGAGTCTCTTGGACTGCAAGGAGATCCAACCAGTCCATTCTGAAGGAGATCAGCCTTGGGATTTCTTTGGAGGGAATGATGCTAAAGCTGAAACTCCAGTACTTTGGCCACCTCATGCAAAGAGTTGACTCATTGGAAAAGACTGTGGTGCTGGGAGGGACTGGGGGCAGGAGGAGAAGGGGACAACAGAGGATGAGATGGCTGATGGCATCACTGACTCAATGATGTGAGTCTGAGTGAACTCCAGGAGTTGGTGTTGGACAGGGAGGCCTGGCGTGCTGCGATTCATGGAGTCTCAAAGAGTCGGACACGACTGAGCTGAACTGAACTGAAATGAAATGAAAGAGCCCAGTGGTATGGGCATGGGAATATGGCCCAGGATTGTCACTTTACCAGTTTTAATTTTAGGCTTTATGTTAGTGGGTCAAAAGTAGAAAATATATAAGGTAGGTCAGTTCAAGGATTCCAAATGTAGTATTTCTTTTAATAACCTTTTTATTTTAGAATATTTTTGGTTTACAGATGAGTGTGACTATAGAAAAGACAGTTGCTATATACTCCAAAATCATTTTCCAAATTATTTAAGTTCTATTCATTCACTCAGTACGGTATGATTCTTTGCAACCCCATGGACTGCAGCATGCAAGGCTTCCTGTCCTATACCAACCCCCGAAGCTTTCTCAAATTCATGTCTACTGAATCAGTGATGCCATCCAACAATATCATCATCTGTTGTCCCCTTCTCCTCCTGTCTTAAATCTTTCCCAGCGTCAGGATCTTTTCAAATAAATCAGATCTTCACATCAGGTGGCCAAAGTATTGGAGTTTCAGACTCAGCATCAGTCTTCCAATGAATATTCAGGATTGATTTCCTTTAGGATGGACTGGTTTGTTCTCCTTGCAGTCCAAGGGACTCTCAAGGGTCTTCTCCAAAACCAGAGTTTGAAAGCATTAATTCTTTGTTGCTCAGCTTTCTTTTTGGTCCAACTCTCACATCCATGCATGACTACTGAACAATCATAGCTTTGACTAGATGGACCTTTGTTGGCAAAGTAACGTCTCTGCTTTTTAATATGCTGTCTAGTTTGATCATAGTTTTTATTTCAAGAAGCAAGCATCTTTTAATTTCATGGCTGCAGTCACCATCTGCAGGGATTTTGAAGCCCTCCAAAATAAAGTGTGTTTCCATTGTTTCCCCATCTATTTTACATGAAGTGATGAAACCAGAAGCCATGATCTTAGTTTTCCAAATATTCAGGTTTAAGCCAACTTTTTCAGTCTCCTCTTTCACTTTCATCAAGAGGCTCTTTAGTTCTTGGTTTCTGCCACAAGTGTGGTATCATCTATGTATCTGAAGTTATTGATATTCCTCCTGGCAATCTTGATTCCAGCTTGTGCTTCATCCAGCCCAGCATTTCGTATAATACATTCTGCATATAAGTTAAATAAGCAGGATGACAATATACAACCTTGACATACTCCTTTCCCTATTTGGAACCAGTCTGTTGTACTACATCTGGTTCTAACTGTTGCTTCTTGACCTGCATACAGATTTCTCAGGAGGCAGGTAAGGTGGTCTGGTATTCCTATTACTTGAAGAATTTCCCACAGTTTGTTGAGATCCACACAATCAAGGCTTTGGTGTAGTTAATAAAGCAGAAGTAGATGTTTTTCTGGAACTCTCTTGATTTTACAGTGATCTAAGGGATGTTGGCAATTTGATCTCTGGTTTCTCTGCCTTTTCTAAATCCAGCTTGAGCATCTGGAAGTTCACAGTTCACAAATTGTTGAAGCCTGGCTTGGACAATTTTGAGCATTACTTTGCTAGCCTGTGAGATGAGTGTAATTGTGTGATAGTTTGAACATTCTTTGGCATTGCCTTTCTGACCTTTTCCAGACTTTTGGCCACTGCTGAGTTTTTCAAATTTGCTGGCATATTCAGTGGAGCACTTTTACAGCATCAACTTTTAGGATTTGATGTAGCTCAGGTGGAATCCCGTCACCTCCACTTGCTTTGTTCATAGTGATGCTTCCTAAGGCCCACTTGACTTCACATTCTAGGATTTCTAGCTTTAGATGAATGGTCACACCATTGCAGTTATCTGGGTCATTAAGATCTTTTTTGTATAGTTCTTGTGTGTATTCTTTCCCCCTCTTCTTAATATCTTCTGCTTCTCTTAGATACATACCATTTATGTCCTTTTTGTGCCCATCTTTACATGAAATGTTCCCTTGGTATCACTAGTTTTCTTGAAGAGCTCTCTAGTCTTTCCATTTTATTTTTGTTTCTATTTCTTTGTATTTATACATGAGGAAGGCTTTCTTATCTCTCTATGCTATTCTTTCTTCATTCAAATGGGTGTATCCTTTCTTTTACCCTTTTGCTTTTCACTTCTCTTCTTTTCTCAGATATTTGTAAGGCCTCCTCAGTCCACCATTTTGCCTTTTTGAGTTTCTTTTCTGTGGATGATCTTGATCACTGCTTGCTGTACAGTGTCACGTACCTCCATCCATAGTTCTTCAGGCACACTGTATATCAGATCTATTCCTTGACTCTATTTGTCGCTTCCATTGTATAATCATAAGGGATTTGATTTAGATCATACTTGAATGGTCTAGTGGTTTTCCCTACTTTCTTCAATTGAAGTGTAATTTGGCAAAAAGGAGTTCTTGATCTGAGCCACAGTCAGTTCCCAAATTATTTACATCTACATTAATATACTGTCACATCTAATGAGCTGCTATTGCACTTGTTAGCAACTAAAACTCATAGTCCACCCCCCCCATATTTCTTTGGTTTTCATCTAATGCCTTTTATCTATTCCAGAATCTCATCCTGCATGCCACATAGTGATTAGTCATCATGTCCCCTTTAGGTTCTTTTTAACTATAGACTCTCTCACTCTTCCCTTGTTTTGAATAATCTTGGCAGTTTTGAGGAGTACTGCTCAGGCATTTTTTAGACTGTCCCTCAACTAGAATTTGTCTCATGTGTTTCTTTTTATTGAACTGAGGTTGTGGATTTTTGGTTGGAGAACCAGAGACAGGTTCTATTCTCATTAGATCATATCAAGAGTACATACATCAACATGATCTATTGTTGATATTAATTATGATCACAAAAATGAGGGAATGTTTGCCATGTTTCTCTACTATGAAGTTATTTGTTTTTGTTTTTCTTTTCTTTCTTTCTCTTTTCAAAGTGTATTCTTTGGAAACAAGTCACTATTCAATCCACACTTAAGAACAGAATTTTTCTATATAGTGTTTTAACAGTAGTAATTACCAGGATAGAATTCTTATTTGGGATACAGTAAAATGTTATAATGATAATATAGATGTGTTGGCATAGCCATATAACATGTGTTCTCAAATATCTACCTAATTTATTTATGCATTTTATCAATATCTATCTAAAAAAAACTTTTGCTTTCTAAGTTGTGCACACTTCAGTGGTAGGGATGAACTCCAGAGACCCAAAGAGATATAGTTATATTTTAGAAGACTGTGAGTTTTCAAACTATCTTGTGAAACCTTGTTAAATAAACTATATTTTAGAAACCATAGAATAGAATGAAAAGAAAAACACTATAAAAAAAAAGGAAGAAAATTCATAATGGAATTCAGGAATAGAAAAGATTCTCTGGGTTGCAGACATCTATATCAAAAGAGCTATAAAGGAAACTTATAGGAGCTGTATATAATTTATATTAGCAGTCATACAAAACAGATTTGCAGGATATTTAGAATCAACCAGCAAGGAAAAATAAAGAAAAATGTTAAAATTTTCACAACCAAAATATACTTGATACTTAAAATATATATGCATGTATCAGTTCAGTTCAGTTCAGTTCAGTTGCTCAGTTGTGTCCAACTCTTTGTGACCCCATGAATCGCAGCACACCAGGCCTCCCTGTCCATCACCAACTCCCAGAGTTCACCCAAACTCATGTGCTTCGAGTCGGTGATGCCATCCAGCCATCTCATCCTTTGTTGTCTCCTTCTCCTCCGCCCCTAATCCCTCCCAGCATCAGGGTCTTTTCCAATGAGTCAACTTTTTGCATGAGGTGGCCAAAGTATTGGAGTTTCAGCCTCAGCATCAGTCCTTCCAATGAATACCCAGGACTGGCAGCCTTTAGGATGGACTGGTTGGATCTCCTTGCAGTCCAAGAGACTTGCAAGTGTCTTCTCCAACACCACAGTTCAAAAGCATCAATTCTTCAGCGCTCAGCTTTCTTCATAGTCCAACTCTCATATCCATACATGACCACAGGAAAAATCATAGCCTTGACTAGACGGACCTTTCTTGGCAAAGTAATGTCTCTGCTTTTGAATATGCTATATAGGTTTGTCATAACTTCCTTCCAAGGAGTAAGCATCTTTTAATTTCATGGCTGCAATCACCATCTGCAGTGATTTTGGAGCCCCCAAAAATAAAGTCTGCCACTGTTACCCCATCTATTTCCCATGAAGTGATGGGACCGGATGCCATGATCTTAGTTTTGTGAATGTTGAGCCTTAAGCCAACTTTTTCACTGTCCTCTTTCAATTTCATCAAGAGGCTCTTTAGTTCTTCACTTTCTGCCATAAGGGTGGTGTCATCTGCATATCTGAGATTATTGATATTTCTCCCGGCAATCTTGATCCCAGCTTGTGCTTCTTCCAGCCCAGCATTTCTCATGATGTGCTCTGCATACACAATATGCATGCATTGGTGGCTCAGATGGTAAAGAATTCACCTGCCATGCAGGAGATCAGGGTTCGATCCCTGGGTTGAGGTCTGCTGGAGGGCATGACAACCGACTCCAGTGTTCTTGCCTGAAGAATCCCCATGGACAGAGGACCCTGCTGGGCTACAGTCTATGGGGTTGCAAAGAGTTGGACATGACTGAGTGACTAACAACACAGCGTAGATATAATATGTATAAATATGTATGTATTCTAAGGAATTTGGTGTAGTCATGAATCTATACCAATGTAGAACAAATGTTCTGTGCCATTCATACCATTGTGCTATTCATATCATTTTAGATCCAATTTCCAGCTAATATGGCAAGAAATAACCACAAAATTTTACTTGAAAACTGGGGAGATTAATACATTGTATCTAGTATGAAATGCATCTCAAATAACAGATGTGGTTCTCCGGTTCATTTATCTGAGTAATGTAGATATAAGAAAATTTTGAAGCCTGGTCAGAAAAGATAATCATTTCTGTTTCTTTAAGACTTCTTCATTTTTGTCCTCTTCCTTTGTCCTGAGGCTGCTTTCTTCATGATAAAAGGTAATGTAGAATAACAGCTTCTTCATTTTTGTATAGGTGGAGGAAAAAACAGTTCCAACCTAGTTATTTGAAGGATAGTACTGCAGTTCTCTCACAATTTAACTGATCCTTTTGAGTAAGGGGATGAAATTTGTTGCTTGATTTAACAGAGTTTGCTACCACCCACTACTCTCAGCATGCACCTCCTCAATTCCATCTGCTGGTCAGTTTGTTTCTCAAGCACAAGGGCTCTATGCTAGGCCTGAGAGTGAAAGTGATAGTCCCTCAGTCTTGTCTGACTCTTTGTGATCCCATGGACTGTAGCCTGCCAGTTTCCTTTGTCCGTGGAATTCTCCAGGCAAGAATTCTGGAGTGGGTAGGCCTGAAAAAGTGAAAATGAAAGTCACTCAGTTGTGTTCGACTCTTGCCTGACATCCTCCTCTGTCCATGGAATTCTCCAGGCCAGAACACTGGAGTGGGTAGCTGTTCCCTTCTCTAGGGGATTTTTCCCAACCAAGGGATCAAACCCAGGTTTCCCACATTGTAAGTGGATTTGTTGTCATATGAACTACCAGGGAAGCCTAGGTAGGCCTATGAATACCCAAAGGAAAACATGGAAATTATTCAGAAGAAGGAAATACAGTGGTCAAATATAGCAAATGTTCTATGCCAAGACATATTTAGAAGCATGTTTTTCTGCTTTTACTATTAATAATATTCTGTTAGATATCAGTTCTCATATATGTTCCACTTATTATTCAGTGAATATGATCCATGTATTTTTTAACTATAACTTAATAATCACATAATTTCAAAATCAAATCTTGTCATATACTAGTTATGCAGTTATTTCAAGAAAGTGAGAACACTGAAAACGTAATGATTTTGATTATTACCAATAATATAGTTACTCTAAATTAAGGAAATACATGGTTCCACGAATAGATTGTGAAGTCAGGTGTATAACTTTTGTCTCCCAGAAAGATTTTAAGTTTTGAATACAAAAATCACATTTTGCTGCTCAGTTTTCTCATAGCCCAATCTGTGAAATATTTCTCAGTATATGATTTCTAGATAAAACTGGAGTAAATAAATAACTTTTTATAGTCTCTAGATTGGTAAAATGTGAATGCAAAAATTTTAATTTTGGGCAAATGTTCTTGGAATGAAACAATTATGTTTTATATTTGTTTATTTTTGTAAGGGTTCATTGATGTACTACATATCTGACATTATTGTTATCGTTGATACTTAGCATAAATATAACATGCTGAATATTCAAAATGCTATAATCATTAATTAGTCATAATTCATAGGTAATACAGTGATTAGAGAAAATTGTTACAAACAATGCAGATTGCTAGTCTGAAGGAATAACCATTTACAAGTGAATGTTTTCCAGAGTAAAAGTTACTAGTCTATAGCATTTTTGAGCTTCTTGATTGATATATATGCAAAGCTATATATAAGTTAAAAATATATTTATTAGAGCTATGGCATTTGTACTTGCTATTTAGTGTTATGACATTTGGATACCCTCTGTTCTGGGCAGCTTGCTTATAAATTTGCTTAGGTTTTTCCATTCTTTTGAAGTTACAGATTAAAAGTTCTGATGAAGAAGATGGCAGAGGTGAAGGACATGTGCTCAATTCCTCCTGTAAGAACACCGAAATCACAACTAATGGGTGAACAACCATTGACTGGAGGACACTTGAACCCACCCCAGAAGACACCCCACATGAAAGACAAAAGACACCACAATGATATGGTAGGAGGGATGCAATAACGATTAAAATCAAATCCCATACCAGCCAGGTGGTCAGCCCACAAACTGGAAAACAATTAAACCACAGAATTTTGCCCACTGCTGTGAAGGTTCTGAGCTCCAGTTCATGTTTACCTGCCTAGAGGTACATCAAAGGAACTAAGAATACCAAGAAATCTGACTTTGAAGACTAATGGAATCTGATTTCAGGACTTCCTTGGGGCTGGGGGAAACAGACTCTTGGAGGGCACACACACAATCTTGTGTACATCAAGATCCATGGGAAAAGAGTAGTGACCCTGTAGAAGACTGAACCAAGCTTACCTGCTAGTGTTGGAGGGTCTTTTGTAGAGGTGTGAAGCGGCTGTGGCTCACTTTGGGGACAAGGGCACTGGCAGCACAAGTGCTAGGAAACACTCACTGGCATAAGCTCTCCTGAAGGCCACCAAGAGCCCCACCACAGAGCCTGGGGGCTACAGGGCTAGGTTGCCACAGGTCAAAAAACTAACAAAGTGGGAATGCACCCCCTACATCAGGAGACAAAAGTGGAGTCAAGTTTTACTGAGCACAGCCCTGCCCACCAGACAGAGCAAGACCCAATTCTACCCACCACCAGTCCCTCCTATTAGGAAGCTTGCACCAGCCTTTTAGATAGCCTCATCTATGAAAGGGCAGACAGCAGAACCTAGAACTATAATCCTGCAACTTCCAGAATGAAAAACACAATCATGAAAAATCAGAGGATTATTTCCAAGATGAAAGAACAAGAAAGAAACAACTAAACAAACAAACAAAACTAAATGAAGCAAAGATAAGCAATCTTCCAATAAGGGAATTCAGACAATGATAGTGAAGATGATCCTGGATCTCAGGAAATGAATGGAGGCAAAGATTGAAATGATACAAGAGATATTTAGCAAAGACTTAGAAGAGCTAAAGAACAAACAGAGATGAACAATACAATGACCGAAATGAAAAATACACTAGTACAAATTAATAGAATAACTGAGGCAGAAGAATGGATAAGTAATCTGGAAGAGAGAATAGTGGAAATCACTGCTGCAATTTGGGCTTCCCTTGTGGCTCAGCTGGTAAAGAATCCACCTGCAAAGTGGGAGACCTGGGTTTGATCTCTGGGTTTGGAAGATCCCCTGGAGAAGGGAAAGGCTACCCACTCCAGTATTCTGGCCTGGAGAATGCCATGGACTGCATAATCCATGGAGTCTCAAAGAGTTGGACATGATTGAGTGACTTACATTAGCTACTGCTGCAAAACAGAAAAAAAGAATGAAAAAAAATGAAGATAGCCTAAGAGATCACTAGCACAATATTATGGAGAAGGCAATGGCACCCCACTTTGGTACTCTTGCCTGGAAAATCCCATGGACAGAGGAGACTGGTGGCCTGCAGTCCATGGGGTCACTAAGAGTCGGACACTACTGAGCGACTTCACTTTTCACTTTCATGCATTGGAGAAGGAAATGGCAACCCACTCCATTGTTCTTGCCTGGAGAATCCCAGGGACCGGGGAGCCTGGTGGGCTGCCGTCTATGGGGTCACACAGGGTCGGACACGACTGAAGCAACTTAGCAGCAGCAGCACAATATTAAGTGCACCAACATTTGCATTATACATCTAGCCTGTTCTTAGAACAATTACCTCATTGTTTCTTATGCTTATGAACTGTTTTTACTATTGTATTATGGATCCTGCTCATAATGCCAATTGCTTGCTGCGCATACTGTTCTCTGAACCCAGGGTAAGCAAGGCATGAGCCAAGAGGATGGAAGAAGAATCGATGAGCCATGGGAACTGCAGACACATTTATTCTCTCCTGGCTGGTATGGAGGCCATAACACAGCCTCTCTCCTGGCTGACACAGCAGCCATAGCAGCAGTCATAACATGGCCATAACATAGCCATAATGGAACCATAACATAACCTTCTATAACATCACCATGAGGTCATTCCAATGTAGCCCCAGTGTAGCTGTAGCCAGGGCTTTCATGGTGAAGCTCATACAGGTGTACTGCAAACAGCCCATGACCAAGTGAGTACCTCGAAATGCACACGCACAGTGCTATAAGTGATATTAGCTGTTACATAACAATGCAAAGTCATTGTTTACAGAACATGGGGTGAGACAGCATGAGAGCATGGGGCAAGAGAGCCTGACTGATGCCATCTTGTTAATTTGCCCACAACTATGTTAACTCTCACACTGTAATTGCGATTCTGTCCAGGGACCCCTGGTGGAATAAGGTGGATTGTTAGCCCCATCCTCTACTCAAACATGGGAAAGACAGGTATCTATATGATATGGATACTAGGTAGCACTCAGAGAATTTCCAGGTAATGTGGAGATGAAAGGTTGAGATGAAGCATGAGACTCATTCCCTCCTCACCACCACTCTAAAAGTACAATGAAGCATCATCTTATGCAGGTCAGAATAGCCATCATCAAAACATCCACAGACAATAAATGCTGGAGAGGATGTGAAGAGAAGGGAATCCTCTTACACTGTTAGTGTAAACTGGTAGAGCCACTATGAAAAATATATAGTTTCCTTAAAAATCTAAAAAAAAAGATCTTTCCTATGATCCTGTAATCCAACTCCTGGGCATATACAAGGAGAAAAACATGGTGAAAAGGATGTATGCACACCAAAGTTCATTGCAACACTGTTCACAATGACCAAGAAGCAACTTAAATGTCCATTAACAGAGGAATGGATAAGGAAAAAGTGGTACATGTATGCAATGGAATGTTACTTAGCTATTAAAAGAATGAAATCATGCCATTTGCTGCAACATGGTAGGTCCTAGAGATTTTCATACTGAGTGAATTAAGTCAGAGAAACAGAGAAAGAGGATGTCATATGACATCTCTTATATGTGGAATCTAAAAATAAGCAATACAAATGAACTTATTTACAAAACAGATACAGGCTCAAAGACTTAGAGAATGAATTTATGGTCTTCAGGGTGGAAGGATGGAGGAAAGGGGTAGTTAGGGAGTTTGTAATCAACATGTACACACTGTTATATTTAAAATGGATAACCAATATAACAGGTCGTGTTATGAAACAATGAAGTAATTGTAAGAATCTCTGCTAAATGTTATATGGTAGCCTGGAAGGGAAGAGCATTTAGGGGAGAATAAATACATGTATTAGGTATGGTTGAGTCCCTTTGCTGTCCACCCAAAACTATCACAACATTGTTAATTGACTATGTTTTTGTTGTTATTGTTCAGTCACAAAGTTCTGTCCGACTTTTTGTGACCCCAGGATTGCAGCACGTGAGGCCTCCCTGTCTTAACTGTCTCCTGGAGATTGCTTAAGTTCATGTCCATAAATGTATAATTGACTAAATTCTAATATAAAATAAAAAGTTAAAAAAACAATGATTGGCCAGAGATAACCCTGAGACTACTGTTTTGTTTTTTTTTTAAGTCCTGATGAAAACTTCTATAATTCATGTATTTATTCAGCTACCAAGCCTCACTTTTCTTTGAGAAATTACATATTTTTTTAAATTTATTTTAAAGTTTCCTTAGGAAATCTCCAATAATTTCCATTTTTCAAACATTTCCAGTATCTCTAACTCTGTTTCTAACAAAGTCCATGTCCTCCAGAAACTCATATATAGCTTATGGCCTTTGAAATCCATCAAAATAGTTGCCATAAAATTCTTCATAAGCTTAATAGGCTTCTATAACCCTTATGAAAAGGCAAAATGATAGGATACTGAAAGAGGAACTCCCCAGGTCAGTAGGTGCCCAAAATGCTGCTGGAGATCAGTGGAGAAATAACTCCATAAAGAATGAAGGGATGGAGCCAAAGCAAAAAGAATACCCAGCTGTGGATGTGAGTGGTGATAGAAGCAAGGCCAGATGATGTAAAGAGCAATATTGCATAGGAACCTGGGATATCAGGTCCATGAATCAAGGCAAATTGGAAGTCGTCAAACAAGAGATGGCAAGAGTGAATGTCAACATTCTAGGAATCAGTGAACTAAAACGGACTAGAAAGGGTGAATTAAACCCAGATGACCATTATATCTACTACTGCCGGCAGGAATCCCTGAGAAGAAATGGAGTAGCCATCATGGTCAACAAAAGAGTCCGAAATACAGTACTTGGATACAATCTCAAAAATGACAGAATGATCTCTGTTTGTTTCCAGGGCAAACCATTCAATATCACAGTAATCCAAGTCTATGCCCCAACCAGTAATGCTGAAGAAGCTGAGGTTGAACGGTTCTATGAAGACCTCCAAGACCTTTTAGAACTAACACCCAAAAAAGATGTCCTTTTCCTTATAGGGGACTGGAATGCAAAAGTAGGAAGTCAAGAAACACCTGGAGTAACAGGAAAATTTGGCATTGGAATATAGAAAGAAGCAGGGCAAAGACTAATAGAGTTTTGCCAAGAAAATGCAGTGGTCATAACAAATACCCTCTTCCAACAAGACAAGAGAAGACTGTACACATGGACATCACCAGATGGCAACACCAAAATCAGATTGATTATACTATTTGCAGCCAAAGATGGAGAAGCTCTATACAGTCAGCAAAAACAAGACCAGGAGCTAACTATGGCTCAGATCATGAACTCCTTATTGCCAAATTCAGACTTAAATTGAAAAAAGTAGGGAAAACCACTAGACCATTCAGGTATGACCTAAATCAAATCCCTTATGATTATACAGTGGAAGTGAGAAATAGATTTAAGGGCCTAGATCTGATAGATAGAGTGCCTGATGAAGTATGTAATGAGGTTCATGACACTGTACAGGCAACAGGGGTCAAGACCATTCCCATGGAAAAGAAATGCAAAAAAAGCAGAATGGCTGTCTGGGGAGGCCTTAAAAATAGCTGTGAAAAGAAGAGAAGCGAAAAACAAAGGAGAAAAGGATAGATATAAGCATCTGAATGCAGAGTTCCAAAGAATAGCAAGAAGAGATAAGACAGCCTTCCTCAGCGATCAATGCAAAGAAATAGAGGAAAACAACAGAATGAGAAAGACTAGAGATCTCTTCAAGAAAATTAGAGATAACAAGGGAATATTTCATGCAAAGATGGGCTCGATAAATCATAGAAATTGTATGGACCTAACAGAAGCAGAAGATATTAAGAAGAGATGGCAAGAATACAAAAAAACTGTACAAAAAAGATCTTCACGACCCAGATAATCACGATGGTGTGATCACTGACCTAGAGCCAGACATCCTGGAATGTGAAGTCAAGTGGGCCTTAGAAAGCATCACTACAAACAAAGCTAGTGGAGGTGATGGAATTCCAGTTGAGCTATTTCAAATCCTAAAAGATGATGCTGTGAAAGTGCTGCACTCAATATGGCAGCAAATTTGGAAAACTCAGCAGTGGCCACAGGACTGGAAAAGGTCAGTTTTCATTCCAATCCCAAAGAAAGGCAATGCCAAATAATGCTCAAAGTACCGCACAATTGCACTCATCTCACACACTAGTAAAGTGACCCTCAAAATTCTCCAAGCCAGGCTTCAGCAATATGTGAACCGTGAACTTCCAAATGTTCAAGCTGGTTTAGAAAAGGCAGAGGAACCAGAGATCAAATTGCCAACATCCGCTGGATCATCAAAAAAGGAAGACAGTTCAAGAAAAACATCTATTTCTGCTTTATTGACTATGCCAAAGCCTTTGACTGTGTGGATCACAATCAACTGTGGAAAATTCTGAAAGAGATGGGAATACCAGACCACCTGATCTGCCTCTTGAGAAATTTGTATGCAGGTCAGGAAGCAACATGAACATGGAACAACAGACTGGTTCCAAATAGGAAAAGGAGTACATCAAGGCTGTATATTGTCACCCCGCTTATTTAACTTCTATGCAGAGTACATCATGAGAAACACTGGGCTGGAAGAAGCACAAGCTGGAATCAAGATTTCTGGGAGAAATATCAATAACCTCAGATATGCAGATGACACCACTCTTATGGCAGAAAGTGAAGAGGAACTCAAAAGCCTCTTGATGAAAGTGAAAAAGGAGAGTGAAAAAGTTGGCTTAAAGCTCAACATTCAGAAAACTAAGATCATGGCATCTGGTCCCATCACTTCATGGGAAATAGATGGGGAAACAGTGGAAACAGTGTCGACTTTATTTTTCTGGGCTCCAAAATCACTGCAGATGGTGACTGCAGCCATGAAATTAAAAGACGTTTAGTCCTTGGAAGGAAAGTTATGACCAACCTAGACAGCATATTCAAAAGCAGAGACATTACTTTGCCAACAAAGGTCCGTCTAGTCAAGGCTATGGTTTTTCCAGTGGTCATGTATGGATGTGAGAGTTGGACTGTGAAGAAGGCTGAACGCCGAAGAACTGATGCTCTTGAACTGTGGTGTTGGAGAAGACTCTTGAGAGTCCCTTGGACTGCAAGGAGATCCAACTAGTCCATTCTGAAGATCAGCCCTGGGATTTCTTTAGAAGGAATGATGCTAAAGCTGAAACTCCAGTACTTTGGCCACCTCATGCAAAGAATTGACTCATTGGAAAAGAGTCTGATGCTGGAGGAATTGGGTGCAGAAGGAGAACGGGAGGACAGAGGATGAAATGGCTAGATGGCATCACTGACTCGATGGACGTGAGTCTGGGTGAACCCTGGGAGTTGGTGATGGACAGGGAGGCCTGGAGTGCTGGGATTCATGGGATCGCAAAGAGTGGTACACAACTGAGGGACTGAACTTAACTGATGACCCTTACCTGTCAAGAGACAGAAGAGGAGCAAAGCGGAGTTTCCAAAATAATTTCCAGTAGCATAAAAAATAGGGGGGATTGTTATGTTGATTTTAATAATTATGTTAACACAAACTGACTGCTTTAATGGCTGCCTGATGCCCTTCTTCACCATTTTTCATAGCACTGGAAAAAACCTCCAAGACAAATACAATAATTAATTTGCCATTTTAATGGTGATCAAAAGCCTAAAATACTAAAATCATTTCACAATTTTTCTCTACTAAGCTCAAACTTTTCCCCTAGGAATTAAAGGATGTTAAAGAAAATATTCTATATGAACAATGTAGATGAATATTTTCAAATATCTTCTTGAAAGACAAATTTCAAATATGAATATTCTAATAGTTCTAATAGAATATTCTATTATTCTAAGTTTCCTAGGAAAGACTGAGGATGGAAGGATTTTGTAAAAAGAAAAAAGCATCATCTAGAAGATAGAAGGTTTCTTGAAGGAAGATACAAAATGGTGCAAACAACTTGATCTGCCTCAGTTTGAATCAAGAAGTCTTTCTTCTTCTTCTTTTTTTTAAACTGTTAAATAGAACAAAAGATGCAGGAAACACAAAGAAAGTAACATACTTTACATTTGTACTCTAAACCTCCCTAACTCAAATGGTAAATATGCTTCTATGAAATATGTGCAAATATGTGTATATGTGTGTGTATTTCTATGTGTATATATAGCTACATAATGTCTATTTATAAAGATACATCCATAAATATATCTGCAAATGTATCTAAATAGATCTATCACCTATATCTGTCTTTCTAGATTCATATATGTTTCACCATATAAAATTGATGATATTTTGCTCATTTTTCCTATAGGAAAGGCAATTTCATGCCCTATCCAATAGCAGTTACTAGGAGAATTTGATTAGAAATACGGTGGCAATGCTGGTGTAATGGAATTAGCACTGTCCTTGGCTATTGGACCTCTTATTTTAATTCTACTATTCTTGAGACTTAAGGTTTTGAGAGGGACTTTTTTAAAGAACAGTTTCATCATCTGCAGTATAGGAAAGTTTATCTAGGTCAAAGTTCTTTTCTCCTTAGCTAAAAATGTATTTATGTTTATTCATTAATTCACTCAACAAATATTTTTATTTTTTATATTTAGCATGTTATAGATAATTTTTTAGGCTTTGAAATTACAGCAGTGACAAGATTAGGCAAATTCCTTTGTAAACTAGACTGAATACTGTGTTATCCTTCATTCTTTAAGAATTAAAAAAAAAAAAATTCACCCAAGAGAATACATAAATATACTATCCAGGACCTTATAATTATTCTGAATAGGATGATCATTCTCTAAATTCTAGGATATTTGCTGGGTACTGGGTGTAGGACATTGTCTACCTTAATATGTCCGATATCACGAAAGTTGGGTAAAGCCCTCAGTTAAAGTCATTTTTTAAAAGCTTTGTCTCAAGATAATTTTAAAATTCATCCTAAAATATCTGTTTAGGAAGTATCTGACTTCACTCTCTATGAGAGGCTTTAGGTTCATCCACCTTATTAGAACTGAGTCAACTATGTCCCTTTTTATGGCTGAATAATATACCATATGTAAATGTATTACATTTCTTTATTAAATCATCTGTTGATGGACATCTAGGTTACTTCCATGTCCTAGCTACTGCAAATAGTGCTGTGATGAACATTGGTGAAAAACACATGTGTGTTTTCAATTATGGTTTCCTCAAGGTATATGCACAGTCATCAGACTGTGGGTCATATGGTAGTTTTTAGTTTTTAAAGGAATCTCCATACTGTTTTACATAATGATTATATCAATTTGAACTCCCAAAAACAATGCAGGAGGATTCTCTTTTCTCTACATCCTCTCCAACATGTATTATTTGTAGTTTTTTTTTTTTTTTTTTTTGAGGATGGCCATTCTGACATATCAGAGAAGGCAATGGCACCCCACTCCAGTACTCTTGCCTGGAAAATCCATGGGCGGAGGATCCTGGTAGGCTGCAGTCCATGGGGTCGCAAAGAGTCGGACACAACTAAGTGACTTCACTTTCACTTTTTACTTTCATGCATTGGAGAAGGAAATGGCAACCCACTCCAGTATTCTTGCTTGGAGAATCCCAGGGACAGAGGAGCCTAATGGGCTGCCGTCTAAGGGGTCGCACAGAGTCGGACACGACTGAAGCGACTTAGCAGCAGCAGCAGCAGCAGGAGCATTCTGACATATGTGAGGATGTGAAGTAATACCTCATCTTTTTTTATGTGTATTTATAAGTACTCTGTATGAACAGATAATCTTGGACTTGGTGCTCATCCATGGTCTGAACTATCTCTGGCTTAAGAAGTCAGAAGTCAAGTGATTAAAAATATGACTATTTAGACTTTTCTTTAGTTCAGTTCAGTTCAGTTCAGTTCAGTCGCTCAGTCATGTCCGACTCTTTGCAACCCCATGAATCACAGCAAGCCAGGCCTCCCTGTCCATCACAAAACCCCGGAATCCACCCAAACCCATGTCCATTGAGTCAATGATGCCATCCAAATATCTCATCTTCTGTCGTCTCCTTCTCCTCCTGCCTCCAATCCCTCCCAGCATCAGGGTCTTTTCCAATGAGTCAACTCTTCGCTTGAGGTGGCCAAAGTACTGGAGTTTCAGCTTTAGCATCATTCCTTCCAATGAACACCCAGGGCTGATTTCCTTTAGAATGGACTGGTTGGATCTCCTTGCAGTCCAAAGGACTCTCAAGAGTTTTTGCCAACACCACAGTTCAAAAGTGTCAATTCTTCGGCACTCAGCTTTCTTCACAGTCCAACTCTCACATCCATACATGACCCCAGGAAAAACCATAGCCTTGACTAGACAGACCTCTGTTGGCAAAGTAATGTCTCTGCTTTTGAATATGCTATCTGGTTGGTCATAACTTTCCTTCCAAGGAGTAAGCATCTTTTAATTTCATGGCTGCAGTCACCATCTGCAGTGATTTTGGAGCCCAGAAAGATAAAGTCAGCCATTGTTTCCACCGTTTCCCTGTCTATTTCCTATGAAGTGATGGGACCAGATGCCACGATCTTAGTTTTCTGAATGTTGAGCTTTAAGCCAACTTTTTCACTCTCCTCTTTCACTTTCATCAAGAGGCTTTTGAGTTCCTCTTCACTTTCTGCCATAAGGGTGGTGTCATCTGCATATCTGAGGTTATTGATATTTCTCCTGGCAATCTTGATTCCAGCTTGTGTTTCTTCCAGTCCAGCGTTTCTCCTGATGTACTCTGTATAGAAGTTAAGTAAGCGGGGTGACAATATACAGCCTTGATGTACTCCTTTTCCTATTTGGAACCAGTCTATTGTTCCATGTTCAGTTCTAACTGTTGCTTCCTGACCTGCATACAAATTTCTCAACAGGCAGGTCAGGTGGTCTGGTATTCCCATCTCTTTCAGAATTTTCCACAGTTTATTGTGATCCACACAGTCAAAGGCTTTGGCATAGTGATTATAGCAGAAATTGATGTTTTTCTGGAACTCTCTGACTTTTTCAATGACCCAGCAGATGTTGGCAATTTGATCTCTGGTTCCTCTGCCTTTACTAAAACCAGCTTGAACATCTGGAAGTTCATGGTTCACGTATTGCTGAAGCCTGGCTTGGAGAATTTTGAGCATTACTTTACTAGCGTGTGAGAGGAGTGCAACTGTGCAGTAGTTTGAACATTCTTTGGCATTGACTTTTTTGGGGATTGGAACGAAAACTGACCTTTTTCAGTCCTGTGGCCACTGCTGAGTTTTCTTTAGTAGTTAGCAGTAAAAAAAATCTTGAAATAGTTGACTTATCTCATATAAAGGAATAATTTCAGAACATGGTAAAGAGTACTAATGATAAGATAGTGTAAAATATATAATGGGGACACAAGGAGATAATAACAACAACAAAAAAGTAGAGATTCAGAGACATTTTTATGCAACTAACATGCTCGATAAGTCAGAGTTAAGTGGCCATTTCCCAGGTCATTAGGTAGGTGAAAGAACTTTTCAAAATAAGAGAACATATGCCAAAAGAAACTCTATTATATATTTTGATGTTGTTGTTGCTCAGTCACTCAGTCATATCCAACTCTTTGCAAGCCCTTGGACTACAGCAAGCCAGGCTTCCCTTTCCTTCATCATCTCCTGGAGCTTGATGAAATTCATGTCCATTGAGTTGGTGATGCTATCCAACCAACTCATCTTCTGTTGTCCCCGTTTCCTCCTGTCTTCAATGTTGCCCAGCATCAGGGTCTTTTCTAATGAGTCAGGTGGCCAAAGTATTGGAACTTCAGCTTCAGCATCAGTCATTCCAATGAATGTTGCTGTTCAGTTGCTCAGTCATGTCCAACTCATTTTGACCAATGGACTGCAGCATGCCAGGCTACCTTGTCCTTCACCATCTCCTGGAGTTTGCTAAGCTCATGTACATTGAGTTGGTGATGTGCATTCACCAGGAAGCACAGCCTCCAATGAACATTCAGGGTTGATCTCCTTTAGGATTGACTGGTTTGATCTCTTTGCCATCCAAGGGAGTCTCAAGAGTCTTCTCTATCACCACAGTTCAAAAGCAACAATTTTTCAGTGCTCAGCCATCTTTATGGTCCAAATCTTACATCTGTACATGACTGCTGGAAAAACCAAATCTTTGATTTTACAGACGTTTGTTAGCAAAGTAAAGTGAAAGAAAGTGAAAGTCGCTCATTTGTGTCTGACTCTTTGCAACCCCATATAGTCCATGGAATTCTTAAGGCTAGAATACTGGAGTCGGTACTCATTCCTTTCTCCAAGGGATCTTCCCAACCCAGGGATTGAACCCAAGTCTCGCACACTGCAGGCTGATTCTTTACCAAGAGATTCATCAGGGAAGCCCAAGAACACTGGAGTGGGTAGCCTATCCCTTCTCCATCAGATCTTCTCAACCCAGGCATCGAACTGGGGCATCCTGCATTGCAGGTGGATTCTCTACCAGCTGAGCTACCTGGCAAAGTAATGTCTCTGTTTTTCAATATGCTATCTAGGTTGGTCATAACTTTCCTTCCAAGGAGTCAGCATCTTTTAATTTCATGGCTGCAGTCACCCTCAGCAGTGATTTTGGAGCCCGATAAATTGAACTCTCTCCCTGTTTGCATTGTTTCCACATCTATTTGCCATCAAGTGAAGAGACTGGATGCTATGATCTTAGTTTTTTTAATCTGAGTTTTAACGCACATTTTTCACTCTCTTCTTTTACTTTCATCAAGAGGCTCTTGAGTTTCTCTTTGCTTTCTGCCATAAACATGGTGTCATCTGCATATCTGAGGTTATTGATATATCTCCCAGCAACCTTGCTTCCAGCGTGTGTTTCATCCAGCCTGGCATTTCACATGATGCACTCTGCATATAAGTTAAATAAGCAGGGTGGCCATATACAGCCTTGACATACTCCTTTCCCAATTTGGAACCAGTTCCATGTCTGGTTCTAACTGTTGCTTCTTGACCTGCATACAAATTTCTCAGGAGGCAGGTAAGGTGGTCTGGTATTCCCATCACCTGAAGAAATTCCCACAGTTTGTCATGATCCACACAGTCAAATGCTTTAGTGTAGTCAATGAAGGAGAAGTAGATGCTTTTCTGGAATTCTCTTGATTTTTATATGATTCAACAGATGTTGGCAATTTGATTTCTCATTCTTCTGCCTTTTCTAAATCCAGATTGTACATATGGACGTTCTCATTTCACATAGTGGTATAGCCTAACTTGAAGATTTTGAACATTATGTTACTAGTGAGAGGGTAACAGGCAGGAAGGCCAGGGGTCTCCAAATAGAGGAAATAGCCTGCAAGTGTCAGACATTTTTATCTCTCTTAAGCGGCAGGAGGAAACAAACTAGCAATATTTTTTCCTTCTCTATACAAATTTAAAGGGAGGTTTCTCTTAAAATATTGTGTTGCCATAATGACACCCGGTTTCGCCTAAAGTTAGCTATTCTCGAGTCTAGAGATAACCAATGCCTTTTTCTTATGGAAATGTTTGTCTTAAGCTATGCTAATGTACTATGCCTTTACCCCAAACTCTGTCTCCAAGTCGGTTCTGCCTCTTGGCCCAGAACCTACTTGACAAACCAGTATGGATATTGTTCCCCTAATCTATGTAAATGAAACTATTTGTATGGTGGTCTGCCCTTCTTCAAGATTCAAGTTAATCATTTTATGGCCCAGGATAAACCATTTATCCCAAAATGCATCTTATGGGTGAGGGGCCTGGTGCCATTCTGAATTTTAAGATATTCCTTTCTTTAATTAACAGACTGCTAGTGACTATATAACATCCAGCTAAAGACTAGCAGGGGGGTACTCTTTCTGCCCCCTTCTGATGCCTATGTCAGAAGCTTTCTCTATCTCCTTTATACTTCAATAAAACTTTATTACACAAAAGCTCTGAGCGATCAAGCCTCGTCTCTGGCCCCGGATTGAATTCTTCCCCTCCGGGGGCCAAGAATCCCGGTGTATTCACGTGATTCAACAACAACCTTTCACTAGCATGGTAAATGACTGCAGTTGTGTGGTATTTGAACATTCTTTGATGTCCTTCTGTTTGATTGGAATTAAAAATGACATATTACAGTCCTGTGGCTACTGCTGAGTTTTCTAAATTTGTTGCCATATTGAGTGGAGTACTTTCAAAGCTTCATCTTTTAGGATTTGAAATAATTTAGTTGGAATTCCATCACCTCTACTAGCTTTGTTGGTACTAATGCTTCCTAAGGCCCACTTGACTTTAGATTTCAGGATTTCTGCCCCTTGAGAAACCTATATGCAGGTCAGGAAGCAACAGTTAGAACTGGCCATGGAACAACAGACTGGTTCCAAATAGGAAAAGGAGTTCGTCAAGGCTGTATATTGTCACCCTGCTTATTTAACTTCTATGCAGAGTACATCATGAGAAACGCTGGGCTGGAAGAAGCACAAGCTGGAATCAAGATTTCTGGGAGAAATATCAATAACCTCAGATATACAGATGACACCACCCTTATGGCAGAAAGTGAAGAGGAACTCAAAAGCCTCTTGATGAAAGTGACAGAGGAGAGTGAAAAAGTTGGCTTAAAGCTCAACATTCAGAAAACGGAGATCATGGCATCTGGTCCCATCACTTCATGGGAAATAGATGGGGAAACAGTGGAAACAGTGGCTGACTTTATCTTTCTGGGCTCCAAAATCACTGCAGATGGTGACTGCAGCCATGAAGTTAAAAGACGCTTACTCCTTGGAAGGAAAGTTATGACCAACCAGATAATGCTATCAATGCATTATCAATATGCAGATAATGCATATTCAAAAGCAGAGACATTACTTTGCCAACAGAGGTCCGTCTAGTCAAGGCTATGGTTTTTCCTGTGGTCATGTATGGATGTGAGAGTTGAACTGTGAAGAGAGCTGAGTGCCGAAGAATTGATGCTTTTGAACTGTGGTGTTGGAGAAGACTCTTGAGAGTCCCTTGGACTGCAAGGACATCCAAACAGTCCATTCTAAAGGAGATCAGCCCTGGGTGATCTTTGGAAGGAATGATGCTAAAGCTGAAACTCCAGTATTTTGGCCACCTCATGCGAAGAGTTAACTCATTGGAAAAGACTCTGATGCTGGAAGGATTGGGAGCAGGAGAAGAGGGGACGACAGAGGATGAGATGGCTGGATGGCATCACGGACTCGATGGACATGAGTTTCAGTGAACTCTGGGAGTTAGTGATGGACAGGGAGGCCTGGTGTGCTGCAATTCATGGAGTCCTAAAGAGTCGGACACGACTGAGCGACTGAACTGAACTGAACTGAACTCTAGGTGAGTGATCACACCATTGTGGTTATCTGGTCATTAAGATCTATTTTTTTTTTTTAATAGTTCTTCTGTGTATTCCTTGCCACCTCTTAATATATTCTGTTTCTGTAAGCTCCATACTGTTTCTGTCCTTTATTGTGCCCATCTTTGCATGAAATATTCCTTTGGTATCTCTAGCTTTCTTGAAGAGATCTCTAGTCTTTTGCTTTCTATTGTTTTCTTCTATTTCTTTGTATTTTTCACTTTGAAATCTTTCTTATGTCTCCTTGCTATTCTTTGGAGCTGTACATTCAGATGGGAATATCTTTCCTTTTCTCTATTGCCTTTCACTTCTCTTCTTTTCTCAGCTATTTGTAAGGCTTCCTGTGACACCAGAAATATTTTGTTTGGTGGAGAGAAGTTAAATTTAGGTTATTGAATGCAGTAATTTTCAATAATAGTTTAGGGCCAGGTATTGGGTATCTTATATTTCAATGGACACAGTTATGTATTTTGTTCCAGAGGTTGTATGAAAACTTAGAATTTTTTTGGTTAGATAAATACTATAATCAGATATGTATTTTAGAAAGAGCATTCTGGCAGTAAGTGGGATAGGGTTGAAAATGGGCTAGGTGAGTGATAAATCAGGAATCATTTACTATGATGCTATACAGAGACAACATAGGATTGAAATGGCCCTGATGATTGGAATGAAGATGGAAGGATAAATGCTGAAGGTTTTAACGAAGAGTCAATTTGCAAAATTGCTTTGTCAGCTGAGACCCTGTAAACCTATCCTGAAAACAGAAGACCTTCAGGGCCTTAATGTCAGTTTACCTGAAACCAGAAGACCTTCAAGTCCTTGATTGCAGCTTAGCACAACAGGTCTCAGGTCTGCATGCACTCCACACTGCCTCACTTCCATTTTGGCCAAACATGCCACACCTTTGAATTTTCCATAAATTTCATTCTGACAAGGTGCCAGCGTTTGAGGATGATGATGGATTCTGTGTATTTGAAAGGAAGGGGAGCTTGTCTTTAATTTAATTCTCTGGAAGTTACCATTGGTAGACATGGTTGCTTGAGAATCATACCTCTGGTGCTAACTTACCTGCATTAGAGATGATTTCTTTGATTTATTTAATTTAGACTTAGAAAGCTATTTCCCACATAGAGATTCAGAAACAATTTTACCTTTAAACACAAGCCTATTTGAATTTCAGAAGTTCCTGCTTTATTTGTTAGAAATTTAAATATTAAGGCCACAAGCAAAATAATACACAATAATGCACAAACTCAATTTAGTTTTGTGGTCTTTTACATTTCATTTAAATATAAAAGTTTATATTCATATTATAAAGCAAAATATTCATCCTGAATTAGGACCTAATGCAACTGTCTCAGTAATAGTCTTCCTGTCTTTAGGTAATTAAGCTATATGTGCAAATTATTTATATTTTGCATATAGGGAATTTATTTCTTCCTTATGTTGAAAATGTTATTAGCATTTTTATTTTCAGTAAGATAAAAGAGTCTCAATTTTTACATTTTTATAATATTTACATGCTGTATGTACATGATATAACAGCAATTTATTTTGAATGAAAAGGAAGCTGGCTAGATTCAACAATAATTTATATTATGAGCATAATTTTTATGGCTTTAAGCTTTTTTTTTTAATCCAAATGTATGTTTGGGGATGTACATGGTTTGTTATAGATAAAAGTATTTTACTATTTCAGAAATGTTTAGAGGCTTCTTTTTCTCCTAATTAATCTCAGAAAGTTCATTGATTGTATATCCTCTTTGATTTTCTCTTTGCAGGAAAATGGAAGCACTGATAACAAGCTTAGTTTAATTAGAGTAATGGGCTAAGACTGAATTGCTATAACAGCTGGTAAGATTTGGACTTAGCCTCTTGGAAGTGTGATTCACATAAATACTAACAACAAAGGGGTATATATATCCAGCATATATCAAGATCATTTTGTAATATATCTAAGGCTGTTGCTCAGAGTTCTAATAGAGATTGTTTTCACAGGATAAAAAAGGACACTTTACATTTTTAAAAAAAGATGAAATTTGAGGTAAAGACAATAAATTTGGGTTGTCCTTTGAACTAATTACTAAATGATTAGAATTTACATAAATTTGACAATAATTAAAATATTGAACATAATTTTATTTGGTGGATTGAGCTCATTCTGACTTATATGCTAGAGTAAAAGATAAATATATGTGCATATATATAGATGTGCTAAAGAAATTCAATAAAGCTAGACACAAAATGGAGTTAGAAATGAGGTTATTATAAAAATAGACAGCATATATTCAGTGTCTTTACCAAGAGTGGGTCAGAATTTTGACATTAATCAAAGAACATGAGAGACAAATAAATCTAGTTATTTATAAAACTGACAAATATCTTAAGATTAAAAAAAAAGTTGTTTATAAAACTTAGAAAGTGATACAATAAACTTAATATTTTTAACAATGTGAGAGTATTATGTATGTAAAACTCATAAATGTAGCATAAAAATGTAATACAAAAATGGAGTATAAGAACACAAGAGAATGTTTGCATAGAGTAATGAATAATGTCCCAAGGCCCAAAGCTGAATTTAATTGTAGTATGAACTTGATATTCTACGTCTATTCTTCCTCTTACAAATCTTAATCTAAGAACTTAAACTTCAGGATTTGGAATGACAACCAAAAGATGTAAGCATGATCCTATTACAGAATCTTTATTACACAGAATTAATTAGTAGTAATTTAAATCAGAACCATCTTTGCCTTCGGGGACATTTAGGGGGAAGATAATCTGAGAAAGGCATGAAAAAACTTTTTGGATGATTAAAAACAGTGCTTGGGATAGTGGTTACATGGATATATGTGTTTGTCAAATTCATCAAACTATACAATAAAATGGGCACATTTTTATATACATAAATTACAGAGTGATACAAAATTCATACAAGATGGCAGAGTAGAAGGACATGTGCTTAACTTCTCCTGAGAGAACTGCAAAATTGCAACTCGCTGCTGAACAACCATTGACAGCAGAATGTTGGATCACACCAAAAAAAGATACCCCACATGCAAGGGCAAAGGAAAAGCCCTAACAAGATGGTAGGAGGGGTGAAATCACATTTAGAATCAAGCCCCGTACCCGCCAGAGACACTCAGAGGACTCAAATGAAACCTTGTGTTCACCAGGACCCAGAGGCCCATAGAGACTGAGCCAGACCTGCCTTTGAGTGTTTGAGTGTTCCTGTGGAGGCACGGGTCAGCACTGGCCTGCCATAGGGACAGGGACTCCAGCTGCAGCAGACCTGGGTCATGCAGCATGTGATATAAGCCTTCATGGTAGAGATTGCCATTAGCCCCACCATAGAGTCACCGAGTAGACAAACTACAAAATGCAGAACAATTATATCAAATTATTTCTTGCACTGTTAAGAAAGTTTTAGAACCCACACCAGATTTCCCAACCTGGGAATATGGCAAAGGGACTAAGAATCCCTAAAGAATTTGACTTTGCAGGCCAGTGGGATTTGATTACAGAACTTACACAGGACTGGGGAAACAGAGTCTTGGAGGGCACAAACAAAACCTTCTGTGCACCAGGGGCCAGGAGAAAGGAGCAGTGTCCCCAAAAGAGACTGAGCCAGACTTGCCTGTGTATGTCCAGGGGTGGAGGCCCAGCTCGAGTTTGGCCTCAGGTCAAACAATGGGGAGAGAACATAGCCCTGTCCTTCAACAGAAAATTGGATTAAAGATTTACTGAATATGGCCCTGCCCATCAGAACGAGACCCAAAATCCCCAACAGTCAGTCTCTCCCATCAGGAAGCTTCCATAAGCATCTTACCCTTATTCATCACAGGGCAGACAGAATGAAAACCACAATTACAGAAAACTAACCAAATTGATAACATGGAAAATAGTCTTGTCTAACTCAAAGAAACTATGAGCCATGCCCTATAGGGACACCCAAGATGGATGGATTATCTTAGACAGGTGGAGAGTTCTGACAAAATGTGGTCCACTGGAGAATGGAATGGTGAACCACTTCAATATTCTTTCCTTGAGAACTCCATGAACAGTATGAAAAGGCAAAAATATATGACACTGAAAGATAAACTCCCCAATTCAGTAGGTGCCCAATACGCTACTGGAGAAGGGTGGAGACATAACTACAGAAAGAATGAACAGACAGAGCCAAAGCAAAAACAACACCCAGTTGTGGATGTGACTGGTGATAGAAAAAGTCCAATGCTGTAAAGAACAAAATTGCATAGGAAGCTGGAATTTTAGGTCCATAAATCAAGGCAAATTGGAAGTGGTCATCAGGAGATGGCTAGAGTGAACATCGAGATTTTAGTAATCAGTGAACTAAAATGGCCTGGAATGGGTGAATTTAATTCAGATGACCATTATATCTACTACTGTGGGCAAAAATCCCTTAGAAGAAACGGAGTAGCCTTCATAGTCAACAAAAGAGTTCAAAATGCAGTACTTGGGTGTAGTCTCAAAAATGACACTGATCACTGTTTCCAAAGCAAATCATTCCATATCTCAGTGATCCAAGTCTATGCCCCAACCACTAATGCAGAACAAGTTGAAGTTTAGCTATTCTATAAAGACCTATGAGACCTTCTAGAACTAATACCAAAAAAATAAAACCAAACAAACAAACTAAAAACCCAAGATGTCATTTTCATCATAGGGGACTGGAATGCAAAAGTAGGAAGTCAAGAGATATTTGGAGTAATAGGCAAACTTAGTCCTGGAGTACAAAATGAAGCAGGGCAAAGCAAATAGTTTTGCTAAGAGAATGCACTGAACATAGTAAACACCCTCTTCCAACAACACAACAGACAGCTCTACACATGGACATCACCAGATGGTCAATACCAAAATAAGAATGATTAGATTCTTTGTAGCTGAAGATGGAGAAATTCTATACAGTCAGCAAAAACAAGACCAGGGGCTAACTGTAGCTCAGATCATGAACTCCTTTTTGCAAAATTCAGACTTAATTTGAAGAAAGTGTGGAAAACCTCTAGACCATTCAGGTGGGACCTAAATCAAATCCCTTTTGATTATACAGTAGAAGTGACAAATAGAGTCAAAGATTAGATTGGGTAAACAGAATGCCTGAAGAACTATAGACAGAGGTTTGTGATATTATACAGGAGGCAGTGGTAAAGACCATCCCCAAGAAAAAGAAATGCAAAAAGGCAAAATGGTTGCTTGAGAAGTTCTTAAAAATAGCCGAGAAAAGAAGAGAAGCTAAAGGTAAAGGAGAATAGGAAAGATATACCCATTTGGATACAGAGTTTCAAAGTATAGCAAGGAGAAATAGGAAAGCCTTTCTCAGTGATCAATGCAAAGAAATAGAGGAAAACAATAGAATGGGAAAGATGAGAGATCTCTTCAAGAAAACTAGATATATCAAGGGAACATTTAATACAAAAATGGGCACAATAAAGGACAGAAATGGTATGGACCTAACAGAAGCAAAAGAGATTAAAAAGAGGTGGCAAGAATACACAGAAGATATGCAGAAAATATCTTCATGACCCAGACAATCTCGATGGCATGATCACTCACCTAGAGCTAGACATCCTGGAATGTGAAGCCAAGTGGGCCTTAGGAAGGATCACTATGTACAAATCTAGTGGAGGTGCTGGAATCCCAATTGAACTATTTCAAATCCTAAAAGATGATGCTGTGAAACTGCTGCACTCAATATGCCAGCAAATTTGGAAAACTCAGCAGCGGCCGTAGGACTGGAAAAGGTAAGTTTTCATTCCAATTGCTAAGAAAGGCAATAACAAAGAATGCTCAAACTACCACACAATTACACTCATCTCACATGGTAGCAAAGTAATGCTCAAAATTCTCCAAGTCAGACTTCAACAGTATGTGAACTGAGAACTTCCAGATGTTCAAGCTGGTTTTAGAAAAGGCAGAGGAACCAGAGATCAAATTGCCAACATCTGTTGGGTCATATAAAAAGCAAGAAAAATCCAGAAAATCATCTACTTCTGTTTTATTGACTATGCCAAATCTTTCATTGTGCAAATCAAAACAAACTGTGGAAAATTCTTAGAGATGAGAATACCAGATGACCTTATCTGCCTCCTAAGAGTCTCTATGCAGTACAAGAAGCAACAGTTAGAACCAGACATGGAACACATATTAGTTGCAATTTGGGAAAGGAGTAGGTCAAGGCTGTATACTGTCATACTGCTTATTTAATTTATATGCAGAGTACATTATGGGAAAAACCAGGCTGCATGAAGGACAAGCTGGAATCAAGATTGCCAGGAAAAATATCAATAACCTCAGATATGCAGGTGACACCACCCTTATGGCAAAAACCAAAGACATACTCAAGAGCTTCCTGATGAAGTAAAAGAGGAGAGTGAAAAAACGGACTTAAAACTCAACATTCAAAAAATAAAAATCTTGGCATCTGATCCTATCACTTCATGGCAAATAGATGGGGAAACAATGGAAACAGTAAGAAACATTATTTTAAAGGGCTCCAAAATCACTGCAGATGGTGACTGCAGCCATGAAAGTAAAAGATGCTTGCTCCTTGGAAGAAAAGCTATGACCAACCGAGAGAAAGTATTTTGATTTGTACTTAATTAAATATTAATTAAATTAAATTAAATTGTACTTTATTTTAATATACTTTGTGGGCAAAGTTTATTATTAATTTTTTTATTACAAAGTATATTACTTTGCCCACAAAGGTCCATCTAGTCAAAGCTATGGTTTTTCCAGTAGTCATGTATGGATGTTAGAGTTTGATCATAAAGAAAATTTAGCACCGAAGAATTGATACTTTTGAACTATGGAATTGGAGAAGACTCTTTGGTGTTTCTTGGAATGCAAAGATATCCAACCAGTCAATCCTATCAGAAATCAGTCCTGAATATTCATTGGAAGGACTGATGCTGAAGCTGAAGCTGCAGTACTTTGATCACCTAATGAGACGAACTGACTGAGTGCAAAAGACCCTGATGCTGGGAAAGATTGAAGGCAGGAAGAGAATGGGACTACAGAGTGCAAGATCCTTGGATGGCATCACCGACTGGATGGACATGAGTTTGAGCAAGCTTGGCAGTTGATGACGGACAGGGAAGCCCAGCATACTGCAGTCCATTGGTTCACAAAAAGTCGGACACGACCAAGTGACTGAACTGAAAGTGATTTAAAAACACAGTTCCATGTGTACTGATTTAATCTGTTCTTGACTTATTTTCTACTGTGACACATTTTTTTTGTATCAAAATATATTGTATTATATTGTAATTATTTTATCCTCTTCACATTTAAAATTCAAATATTGTGTTTATCTTGCTTTCTATCCTATTCCTAGTGGCTGACTTATATTTTTTAAATGAAAATAGATTATGAGATCCTCAGGATTCTATTTTCAGAGATTAACCGAAGCATTTTGGCTATCAAAAGTGTCTTCATTTAAAAGTTAGGAAGATAAATTCCCTGCAACTTAACTTCAAATGCTCTGATTCCCAGAAGAGTAAAACGTTGACAGGATTACAACTACACAACTGTATGCTTCTCTATCTATACTGAATGGATGTGCTTGATAGTGTATCACAGTGTTCACTTAATGAAACAGGTGGGCTTTATGAATGTAATTTGATATGCATATGTGCTACATTGGAGAAGGAAATGGCAATCCACTCCAGTGTTCTTGCCTGGAGAATCCCAGCGACGGGAGAGCCTGATGGGCTCCTGTCTACAGGGTCACACAGAGTCGGACACGACTGAAGTGACTTAGCAAAATGTGCTACATGGACTACACTCAGAGTCAAATTGGCATATTTTGTATATTGTTATCATAACTTTTCTATCATGTTTTACTTAATAAAAATGGCAATAATTTCATTGAACTTAATGGTCCCTTTAAATATTTATCTACTTTTCACTTCTCTGCCATGTAGGCAATCCTGGTGACTACGTTAGACCAGAGAGTAGCCTCATACCAGTAACTTTACAATGATGTTTTCACCTAAGCGAGACAGAATGGGATGTCATAGGCCTAAAGGGAATTCTTGAGTATTGTAATGTGTCTGAGCTTCAGGTTTGTTATTTTTAAAATACAGAAATTGAGTTAAATGGTCTTAAATTTTTAATTTAAATATGTCTCTATAATTCTGTTATTTTATCACAGTTATTTTAAGAAGTCAAACTAAAAGAATATGATAAGAAACATGAAGAATGAGATTATTTTTTAAACACTTAGGATGTGATGAAAATGACTTTGAAAAAATTTTTCTCATATATGTCTCAAAAATGTCTCTACTGGGTGTGCAAGTAATATGTTAAAAATGGCCCACTGAATAATTTTCTCTCAATTTAATTTTCTCACAACTTAACTGTGAATAATACCTCACTGTGAATAATTTTTTCACAACTTACTCTTTGGATCACAATAAATTGTGGAAAATTCTTTAAGAGATGGGAATACCAGACCATCTGACCTGCCTCCTGAGAAATCTGTATGCAGGCCAGGAAGCAACAGTTAGAACTGGACATGGAATAACAGACTGGTTCCAAATCTGGAAAGGAGTATGTCAAGGATGTATATTGGCACCCTGCTTATTTAACTTATATGCAGAGTACATCATGAGACATGCTGGACTAGATGAAGCACAAGGTGGAATCAAGATTGCTGGGAGAAATATCAATAACCTCAGATATGCAGATGTCACCAACCTTATGGTGTAAAGTGAAGAACTAAAGAGCCTCTTGATGAAAGGGAAAGAAGAGAGTGAAAAAGTTGGCTTAAAATTCAACATTCAGAAAACTAAGATCATGGACTCTTGTCCCATCACTTCATGGCAAATAGATAGGGAAACAATGGAAACAGTGAGAGACTTTATTTTCTTGGGCTCCAAAATCACTGCATATGGTGACTGCAGCCATGAAACTAAAAGGCACTTGCTCCTTGGAAGAAAAGTTATGACCAAACTAGACAGCATATTAAAAAACAGACACATTACTTTGCCCACATAGGTGCATCTAGTCAAAGCTACGGTTTTTCTAGCAGTCATGTATGGATATGAGAGTTGGAATATAAGGATGGGGAACACATGTACACCCATGGCTGATTCATGTAAATGTGTGACAAAACCACTACAATATTGTAAAGCAATTAGCCTCCAATTAAAATAAATAAATTTAAAAAAAAAAGGAAAGAAAGCTGAGTGCAGAAGAATTGATGATTTTGAACTGTGATGTTGGAGGAGACTCTTGAAAGTCCCTTGAACTGCAAACAGATCCAACCAGTCCATCCTAAAGGAAACCAGTCCTGAATATTCATTGGAAGGACTGATGTTGAAGCTGAAACTCCAATACTTTGGCCACCTGATGCAAAGAACTGACAATTTTGAAAAGACCCTGATGTTGGGAATGATGGGAGGCAGGAAGAAAAGGGGACTGCAGAGGATGAGATAATTGGATGGCATCACCGACTCAATGGACATCAGTTTGAGTAAACTCTAGGAGTTGGTGATGGACAGGGAGGCCTGGCATGCTGCAGTCCATGGGGTTGCAAAGAGTCAGACACTACTGAGCCACTGAACTGAACTGAACTGAAGTAATATACAGAATTATGACTGTTTTGATTGTACATATTTTCTCTTAAAATCCAGAACAATGAGTACAGTTTAACAGTAGTTCTTCAATAGCTATTCATTATTGTCACAGGAGAAGAGAGAATTGAGAAAAAAAAAATCATTGTCATTTGTACTATTAGATAATAATTACCTCTTTTATGACTACATTATGAACATTTTATAGTAAACATTTAACACTTGGCATTAAACAAGAACATTAAAAATAAGAAATTAAAAACCTGTGTACTTTATTTATTTTATTTTATTTTTTTAATTTATTTATTTTAATTGGAGGCTAATTACTTTAAAATATTGTATTGGTTTTGCCATACATCAACATGAATCTGCCACGGGTGTACACGTGTTCCCAATCCTGAATCCCCCTCCCACCTCCCTCCCCATACCATCCCTCTGGGTCATCCCAGTGCATCAGCCCCAAGCATCCTGTATCCTGCATCCAACCTGGACTGGTGATTTATTTCTTATATGATATTATACATGTTTCAATGCCATTCTCCCAAATCATCCCACCCTCTCCCTCTCCCACAGAGTCCAAAAGACTGTTCTATACATCTGTGTCTTTTTTGCTATCTCGCATACAGGGTTATCGTTACCATCTTTCTAAATTCCATATGTATGTGTTAGTATACTGTATTGGTGTTTTTCTTTCTGGCTTACTTCACTCTGTATAATCAGCTCCAGTTTCATCCACCTCATTAGAACTGATTCAAATGTATTCTTTTTAATGGCTGAGTAATACTCCATTGTGTATATGTACCACTGCTTTCTTATCCATTCATCTGCTTATGGACATCTAGGTTGCTTCCATGTCCTGGCTATTATAGAGAGTGCTGCGATGAACATTGGGGTACACGTGTCTCTTTCAATTCTGGTTTCTTCGGTGTGTATGCCCAGCAGTGGGATTGCTGGGTCATAAGGCAGTTCTATTTCCAGGTTTTTAAGGAATCTCCACACTGTTCTCCATAGTAGCTGTACTAGTTTGTATTCCCACCAACAGTGTAAGAGAGTTCCCTTTTCTCCACACCCTTTCCAGCATTTATTGCTTGTAGACTTTTGTGTTTTTTTTTAAATTTTATTTTATTTTTAAACTTTACAATATTGTATTAGTTTTGCCAAATATTGAAATGAATCCGCCACAGGTGCGCCTGTGTTCCCCATCCTGAACCGCAGCCATTCTGACTTGTGTGAAATGGTGCTTCATTGTGGTTTTGATTTGCATTTCTCTGATAATGTATATTTTAATAGATACTATTGCTTCAACCCCAAAGTCTCTTCCTCATGATTTTGTGTAAGGTTTTCAATATTAATAGCTTGTATATACACATAATTTCTTAACAATGGATATACTTTGCAGTATAGAGTGCTTTATTAATTATTCAAGAATTTGTAAGTCTAGTTACAGAATCAAAAATGTCATTAATCATTAATACTGCTTGGTTAAATGCATTAGAATAAGTATTTACTTCTCACAACAGAAACACCAAAAGTATAGATTACCTCTGTTTAAAAATGCTTTCTCATTTCAACCACTTGAAAGTCAGTTCATGTTTAGTCATCAAAGTTGTATTTTATCACAGGAATATTGTCTTCAGTCTGTCCTTTAAAGGAATCAATTTAAATGGCTATTTAAATTATTTTCTAACATTTTATATATACTTTTCATTGGAAATTTTGTCCAAAGATGATATCTTTAAACTATAGTTCAAAAAAAGTAGATTTGATACTACTCTTAGAGTCTTATGGATTTCCCTGGTGGCTCAGATGGTAAAAAATCTGATTGCAATGTGGGAGAACCAGGTTTGATCCCTAATTGGGAAGATACCCTGGAGAACAGAAAGCTACCCACTTCAATATGCTTGTCTGGAGAAGTCCATGGTCAGAGGAGGCTGGTGGGCTACAGTCAGTCCATGGGGTTGCAAAGAGTCAGACCCAACTTGCACATTCACTAGCACTTACAGCCTTATAAATATGCAAGCACTTTCAAATGAATAAAAGGGTCAGGAATTTGAAGGCTATAACCTAGGAACTGAGGTAAACGCAAAGTATTAGAATAAAGAAAAACTGACATTATTTAGGCTGTGTTTAATTTTATTGAAATATATAGAAAACTGAGACAAAGTGACACTATGGCTAGTTCAGGTTCACAAATCTAATTAGAATAAGAGTTAATACTAGAAATTAAAATCCAAATCTTGGCAGTGGTCTGCTAAAGCATTACACTATTATATAATCTGTATAATGTAACTTCAAGCCCACTCTGCTTGAATTGTGTAATTACCTAAAATCACTTTGCTTATGAAAACATAAAATTCGAGCAAATTGTTTTGCCTTTTTCTAGAAGTGTAATCTATGTTTCTTAAATTCTAGGCCAGAATCAATGAGAACATAGGACTTGTGGCCACAAGGAAGAAATTTTGTGCAAATTTGTACAAAACTTCAATTTTGAAATTTTATTTTCATAGCAATAAAATACAACAAAATAATTTTGAAAATATTAGGTAAGATGTATTATTTTTAAAGTATTTTTTCATTAGGTCAATGGTGAGAATAACAAAGTCTATAAATCTTTAATCAATTTAATTTCCTGAAAAGTCATGGGATTAAATATGATTCTTGGAAAAACTAACTAATAAGGTAATTGTTTTCTCCAGTATTTTTTATCCACTTATTTGAACTTATTCATACTGCTTTTGGGTTTCTTTAAGGTATTCTTCTTATCAATAACACACTCTATTCCTCTCTAATCTCTACCATGTAGTAAAGATCCTAAGGCACATCTCTGGATCATTACTGATCCCCTGTAGAACAAATCAATAAAAGAGCATCAAGAAATAAGGCAAGCTCTTTAGAAGTTCTGACATTATCACAGGAACTTGGTAAGGTGAAATAAATATGAATGGACAAAATCTATCTGTACACATATATCTATACACATATACAGGTAGAAGATAATAGATTAGATGATAAATAGATAGGTATAGATTGGTTTTTACAAATCATATAACTCAAAATCTGTAAGAAGGAAAAAAAAAAAAAGTAAATTTGACAGAACATTAGTATTGTATAGTCAGGGTTTAGAAAGACTTCCCTGAGATGCTTTAGCAAAGAACAGGAATTTAATTTGTAAAAAAGATCCAAGGAAAAACTCCAGAAAATTTCCAAGTATTACACAATATCTTTTCTAGAAGCACACAATATATATATAGGGTATCCAGGATATGGCTTATTTCAACTATTTAAGAATGCTTAAAATGAGAATTCAAGAACTAACTGTACATGCTGCTTGAAAGGACTAATTAGAAAAACAACATATTAAATACTCAGAATCTTCTTGAAATAATCAAATGTATGAAATCTCATCAAATTTTAAAGTGCTTAACAAATTTCTCAGCAAAGTGTTCACATAAATAAAATGCCATTTAAGTTCTTTGAATGATTTTAAACCTATTGTGATATGATTGGTTTTTAGCATGGGCTTCCCTGGTGGCTTAGATGTTAAAAATCCGCCTGCAACGTGGGATAACTGGATTCGATCCCTGAGTTGGGAAGATCCCCTGGAGAAGGGCATGGCAACCCACTTCAACATTCTTGGCTGGAGAATCCCTATGGACAGAGGAGCCTGGTGGGCTACATTCTATGAGATGGCAAAGAGTCAAATACGACTAAGCACAACACAGAAACACCTCGTTTATTTCTGGAATTCCCACCAGGCAGCAGCAAAGATACTGAAAACTAGTTCTTAAACTAATGTAGTTCTTTCAAGCCTTTACCAACCACATAAACCTAGTTACTATTTAGTTACCAGTAGTGAGTAAGCATAGACATTACTTTGCCAACAAAGGTCCATCTAGTCAAGGCTACGGTTTTTCCAGTGGTCATGTATGGATGTGAGAGTTGGACTGTGAAGAAAGCTGAGCACCGAAGAATTGATGCTTTTGAACTGTGGTGTTGGAAAAGACTTTTGAAAGTCCCTTGGACTGCAAGGAGATCCAACCAGTCCATTCTAAAGGAGATCAGCCCTGGGATTTCTTTGGAAGGAATGATGCTAAACTGAAACTCCAGTACTTTGGCCACCTCACACGAAGAGTTGACTCATTGGAAAAGACTCTGATGCTGGGAGGGATTGGGGGCAGGAGGAAAAAGGGACAACAGAGGATGAGATGGCTGGATGGCATCACCGACCGGATGGACGTGAGTCTGAGTGAACTCCGGGAGTTGGTGATGGACAGGGAGGCTTGGCATGCTGCGACCCATGGGGTCGCAAAGAGTCGGACATGACTGAGCGACTGAACTGAACTGACTGAATGAGTAAGTAGCACAGAAAGATGTTTCCATCTTTCTTTGTGTCAGAAATAATGTTATCACTATGTTTGCTCTTTTTCATATGATGAGTCTAATGCAGTCTACAAAATAGAAATTCTTAGCAAATAAGTTTAAAGCATTTGATTAATTTCAATTTACTTTTGGGCTTCCCAGATGGCTCAGCAGTAAAGACAATCATTTGTCTTCAATGCAGGAGACCTAGGTTTGATCCTTGGGTCATGAATACCACCCCCACCCTCCCCTGAGAAGGAAATGGCAACTCACTCCAGTAGTCTTCCTGAGAAATCTCATGGACAGAGGAGTCTGGGAGGCAACAGTCCATGGGGTCATAAAAAACTCAGACACGACTTAGCGAATAAATAACAAGTTTAGTTCTGCTTGGTAATCAGAAATCATGATTATTTATGTCCTACTGGCAGAAAGTGAAGAGGACTCAAGAGCCTCTTGATGAAAGTGAAAGGAGAGTGAAGAGACATTACTTTGCCAACAAAGGTCCGTCTAGTCAAGCCATGGTTTTTCCAGTAGTCATGTATGGATGTGAGAGTTGGACCATAAAGAAGGCTGAGTGTCCAAGAATTAATATTTTGAACTGTGCTATTGGAGAAGATTCTTGAGAGTCCCTTGGACTGCAAGATCAAGCCAGTCAATCCTAAAAGAAATCAATCCTGAATATTCACCGGAAGGACTAATGCTGAAGCCGAAGCTCCGATACTTTAGCCACCTGATGCGAAGAGCCGACTCATTAGAAAAGATTCTGATGCTGGGCAAGATTGAAGGCAGGAGGAGAAGGGGATGACAGAGGATGAAATTCTGGATGGGTTCTGGACGTGAATTTGAGCACTCTCTGGGAAATGGTGAAGGACAGGGAAGCCTGGCATACTGCAGTCCATGGGGTCACAAAAAGTCAGACATGACTGAGTGATTGAACAACAACAAAAGAAATCACATTTCTCAGATTATTAATGTTTCATATTTTGATAGTAAGCTTTTTATTTTTTGGATTGTTCAAAGATTTTTTTCAGTTTTTATTTGGCAGATCATTAAAATAAGTACATTTCAAACTTTAGTTTTATTTGTATAATTTATTACATTATAAAGTAGCAGAGTTGATAAATTCTAGTAGTATGTTTGGAATGTGGGAATAACAACTTCAGCGATGATGAATAACTAGAGATAGTGTCCATCCACTGGATAGGAAGATCCCCTGAGTTTTTGCTAAGCATTCTCAATATGCACTAGTCTAACTTGCTGAGCCTTAGTCTGCCAGCTACGCTGGACACTGAGGCTGGATAATTGGCACTGCTGGTTGCCTTAAAAACCATTACCTGTCAATTCCTAGGCCTCAAGGTATCAAGCAATAGTGTTCATTGTACATGGTTGTTATCAAACTGGTAAATAAAATCTATGCATCTAGAGAGTTTCTCTAAATTAAAGCACACACACACAATCAAGGAAAATTAATGAATTTTAAATGGGGAGGAAGAAAACATTTGCTTACATAGTAAACCCCTTTGAAAACTTTTTATGTGTTCCCAGAGAGGTAACAGTACACTTACACTTTGCAAAAGAAACTATGCTACTCAAACATCTAAAACACATCTCTAAGTTTCCTTTAAGAAGATAATGGAACAGGGTTTTATTTCGTAATCAATATTCTTGTTAAAAGACATTATGACTTCATGGAACTCAGTTAAAAGAACCCCTCAGAAAAGTAACTGAATGAGATCTGATAGTTGACTCTTCCTTTTCTCTTAATTTAAGATGGAAACATCAAAGTTGCAAGCCCTCAAGCAGTAGCAAAAGTCAAGTGCTGTCATTAGACTACAAAGCAGCCTTTGTAAATTATTAACTTTCCAACTGCAGCATCAAGGTAGCTTCTACATAGGGTTGTAAATATTAATCAGTCAAGGAGATATTTAAAACATATAAAATACATAAAAATATTATTTTAAGGAGTTTCAAATCATGACTTTTTAGACTTTCTAATTTAGAATTATCAACCACTGGAAAAATTCATCATGGTTAACTGTGGCATCTGTAGCATTGCTGGAGTACATTTTGGCTTCATTCAGAATCAAGGAAGCATTCATACCTGGGAGAGGTAAAGATTCCATCCTCAAAGATTTCCAGCTACTAATTTCATAAACATATGTAACTTGGTGGTAACTGCAGAATGTGTAGTGATGTAAATTTTTTTTCAGACATAAAGAATAAAGGTATCTGCATTAATCTCCTACTTTTGTGAGTGTTTCGGAGTTCTTAAGAATTTTAGTTATTTTGTCAACTTGCTTTGTGGCATTCATCTGATGGCAGCCTACTTATATTGCATGAAGTGTCCCCATTGGGAACAAGAGGAAGCTTCTCTTTAAATGAGGCATTAGATCCTTTTCCTTCCAGGCGTATTCTGCTTTTTACATGATTAGTATGGATTTGGATGGTGGCAGAAAATTGGCTTCTCTTCAGGGACATTACACATTTGTAGAAGCCTAGTCCCAGAAGTAAACATCACTGAACAGCATCTCCATACATAAGATTTCCTCCATCGCTTCCTTGTTTCATGACAAATCTTTTAGGAATACAAGAGACCCATAAAGGGTCATCTTCTTAAAGATTATGTTTCTGTTGCATTTTTTGCCCTTTACTGAATGTGGAAGTGAACATTGACTTCATAAGTTCAATAATATTTGATGTTGGTTGACAGATGAGATTTTTTGGAGTTAAGGTTATATATAAGAATTAAATATTCTTTCTCTAAACTTCTATATTCTTTGTACTATTTAAGTGGATCCTTTCTAGACTGGGATTATCAACTTGATGCTTTATTACATTAAATAAAATTTAGATATTCATTTTATGATATTAACTATTTGTATTTTAAAAGACATTTTTATTGTTTAAATGATAAAAAACTTGAAAATGCTGGCAATCTGGCTTTCTTATACAATAATATGCTGTTAGAGGAATTGGAAAAGGACTTGGGCAATATAACAAAAATTCAGAAAACACTGGCTTCTATATCTAGTGACATTTACTTGCCAATTGTTTGACTAGAATAAATCACTTATCCTCTGAGTTTAGGTCCATCTTTAATATTGGACCTAAACTTTGTAAATTAGGCCAAATATGATAATGTGAGAATATGCAATGTTTTCTTCTCTCAGCTAAGTCACTTTGAAGAATCACACTTGGAGAATGTATAGAATGAGCATATACTCGGTTACCTAAGAAATAAACAGCTATGTATGGGTATCATCAAAGATAAATGTATCAGATCCCAAAGGAAAAGAAAAAAACAAATTCTGTTGACTTCATACACCATGATAAATCACTTCATTGGCTTTCAAAATATGTGGAAGATAACATGCGTAGAAATTCTAAAAAGCTGTGGGATATTTGAGATTGCTTGATTTCACTCTCTTAAATATGAAAATGAACATACAAACCCAGGCTTTGTGTGCCACATATATGAACATAAAGGGAAACTTTTTCAGAATCTTTTTTTTTTTTTGCATTAAGAAAAGTTAAAGCCTAGGAGAGAGCATTAAATCATCTAAATATCTTCTTCAAAGGCAAGGCATAAAAGAATCAGGCCAAGATATGCATCATTTGATAGCATAGTTGCCACCATCATTATTCCTAATTATTCTTGACATTTTGTCCATTACACCACAAGGCTCCTCAGAGGATAGAAATAATAAGCTGGAAGTGAAGACTAGCTAATTATCTATATTGTATAAAAAGTTGTGATATTGTAGATGAAACATCAATTATGTAAATTGGTGATAAACCTTGACAGTAGAAATATATCTTGGAAATGACTCTTAAGCTCAAGTTTAGAAATCTTGTCCCCATCTCTTTCTTCTCCTCTATAAATGAGTAAAGTCTCATTTACAACAAAAAATATATTTACAGGAGTAGTATGAATGAATTGCACCACAGGAAACTACTTTGTAAAATATAATCACCTTTTAAGCCTGCATATATATAGTTTATTTTGTAATTGATTATTTATGTGGGATAATTACACACACACACACACACACACACACACACACACACACACACACACACATATATAGGCTTCCGAGGAGGCCCTAGAGGTAAAGAATCTGCCTACCAATGCAAAAGACACAGAAGACTCAGGTTTGAGTCCTGGGTAGAGAAGATACCCTGAGGGAGTATTCTTGTTCCAGTATTCTTGCCTGGAAAATTCCATGGAAAGAGTAGACTGGCGGGCACGAGTAGCCCATGGACATGACTGAGTGCACACACACAGAGCCCAGAATTATATATGCATTGTTCCTGTCTACTTTGAAAAGCAATAGCCATTACTTAGGATTTGCCCATATTAACAAGAAAATGCTAGTTAATTTCATAAACATAGTAGTAAATTTTTGTATATACTTAACCTAGAATTTGGGGTTTCCCAGGTGATGCAAGGGTAAAGAATCTGCCTGACAATGAGGGAGACTCAAGATACATGGGTTCAAACCCTGGGTTGAGAAGATCCCCTAGAGTAGGTTATGGCAACCAGATCCAGTATTCATGCTTGGAAAACTCCATAAACAGAGGAGCCAGGCCGGCTACAGTTCAAGGAGTGGCAGAGTCAGACACAACTGAGCATACACTCACAACCCAGAATTTGGGCCATATTATGCTATTGGGATCTGAATGTGGTTACTATAAAAGTCATTTGCGTTGCAACTTCACCAAGACATCCTTTGGCAAAGATTAATATATGAAAAGAATTGGCTTACCTATCATACTGGAAAAGGTCAGTTTTCATTCCAATCTCAAAGAAAGGCAATGCAAAAGAATGTTCAAACTACCATACAATTGTATTCATCTCACACACTAGCAAAGTAATGCTCAAAATTCTCCAAGCCAGGTTTCAACAGTATGTGAACCATGAACTTCAAAATGTTCAAGCTGGATTTAGAAAAGACAGAGGAAGCAAAGATCAAATTGCCAACATTCATTGGATCACTGAAAAAGCAAGACAGCTCTAGAAAAAAAGTCTACTTCTGCTTTACTAGCTATACCAAAGCCTTTGACTGTTTGGACCACAACAAACTGTGGAAAATTCTTAAAGAGATGGGAATACCAGACCACCTTACCTGCCTCCTGAGAAATCTGTATGCAGGTCAAGAAGCAACAGTTAGAACTGGACATGGAACAACAGACTGATTCCAAACAAGGAAAGGAGTACATCAAGGCTGTATGTTGTCACACTACTTATTTAACTTATATTCAGAGTGCATCATGCCAAGTGCTGGATGGAGCTGGATGAAGCACAAGCCAGGATCAAGATTGCCAGGAGAAATATCAATAACCTCAGATATCCAGATGACACCACCCTTATGGCAGAAAGTGAAGAAGAACTAAAGACCTCTTGATGAAAGTGAAAGAGGAGAGTGAAAAAGTTGGCTTAAAACTCAACATTCGAAAAACGAAGATCATGGCATCTGGTCCCATCACTTCATGGCAAATAGATGGGAAAACAATGGAAACAGTGACAGACTTTCTTTTCTTGGGCTCCAAAATCACTGCAGATTGTGACTGCAGCCATGAAATTAAAAGATGCTTGCTCCTTGGAAGAAAAAACTATGACCAATCTTGATAACATATTAAAAATCAGAGACACTACTTTACTCACAGAGGTCTGTCTAGTCAAAGCTATGGTTTTTCTAGTAGTCATGTATGAATGTTAGAGTTAGACAATAAAGAAAGCTGAGCACCAAAGAATTGATGCTTTTGAACTGTGGTGTTGGAGGAGACTCTTTAGAGTCCCTTGGACTACAAGGAGATCCAACCAGTTCATCCTAAAGGGAATCAGTCCTGAATATTCTTTGGAAGGACTGATGCTGAAGCTGAAATGCCAGTGCTTTGCCCACCTGATGGGAAGAACTGACTCGTTGGAAAAGACCCTGATGCTGGGAATGATTGAAGGCAGGAGGAGAAAGGGCCTACAGAGGATGAAATGGTTTTTATCACATCACGGACTCAATGGACATGAATTTGAGCAGTCTCCAGGAGTTGGTGATGGACTGGGAAACTTGGCATGTTGCAGTGCATTGGGTCACAAAGAGTCAGACATGACTGAGCAACTGAACTGAACTGAACTGATCATACTGGAAATAAAGTTGGTGCTTATATAATATCTTATAACAACAGACTCAAAAGTGAAGATTATCCTTGTTTTACTGGGAGGATTTCCTGGTGATTCAATGATAAAGAATCCACACACAATGCAGGAGACTCAGGCGATGTGGGTTCAATCCCAGGGTTGGGAAATCCCCTGGAAGGGGAAATGGTGACCTAGTATTCTTGCCTGGAAATCCCATGGGAAAAGGAGTTTGGTGGGCTACAGTCTACAGGGTTGCAAGAGTCAGACATGACTTAGTGACTAAACAATATAAATTAAGTCAGTGAATGCAGCAAAGTGTCTGGGTTTTTGGTTTGTTTTGTTTAGAAGATTTCTGTGAATAAAGGAGAAATCTTATCTCCTGGGACAATCCCATCAACAACCTATACCTACATCTGGGAAACTATAACACACCAAATGTGGTCAGACTGCAAGCCCTAGTCTGTCCTGTGGACCTTTCTGTTGGTGGTAGCATCTCAACCAGATGGAGTACTTTTAACCCAGGGAGCATATTGACATGGAGGTTTGGTGAGTATTCTGGTTGTGCTTCCCAGGTGGCTCAGTGGTAAAGTGTCCTGTACCTTATTAGAGATTCAGGAGATCCGAGTTTGATCTCTGGGTTGGGGAAGTTACCCTGAAGGAGGAAATGGAAACCCACTTTATTATTCTTGCCTAGAAAATTCCATGGACAGAGGAACTTCATGGATTACAGCCCAAAGGGTCACATAAAGTTGGACACAACCTAGTGAATGAACATGCAAACATTTTGGTTGCTCAATGACTAGGTGGAAGAACTAGTGGGATTTATTTGGGGACAGGGATATTTATTTAGAGACCATTCTATAAAAGATAATTGCCCCAAACTGCATACTATTTGTTTTGTGTTCTTAAGGCAAAATTTGATGTACAGATAAAATTATAGAATATCAATTTCCATTTACCTGTAGCTAAAAGTGAAAAAAAAAAAAAACCTTTACACTGTTGATATGCATAATAATATAAATGTGAATAATTATAAAAGTGAATAAATATGTATATTTTACCATATATGTGACCCCATCGACTGCAGCATGCCTTCCTTGTTCATCAACAACTTACAATCTTGCTCAAACTCATGTCCATGGAATTGGTGATGCCATCCAACCATCTCATCCTCTGTCATCCCCTTCTCCTGTGCCTTCAATCTTTCCCAGCATCAGGTCATTTTCCAGTGAGTCAGTTCTTCCCATCAGGTGATTAAAGTACTGGAGTTTCAGCTTCAACATCAGTTCTTAGAATGAATATTCAGTACTGATTTCCTTTAAGATTGACTGACTTGATCTCCTTCTAGTCCACCAGACTCTCAAGAGTATTCTCTAATGCCACAGTTCAGAAGTATCAGTTCTTTAGTGTTCAACTTTTTTTTATAGTCAAACTCTCATATCCACACATGACAAATGGGAAAACCATAGATTTGACTAGACAGACCTTTGTCAGCAATGTCTCTGTTTCTTAATATGCTGTCTAGATTGGTCATAACTTTTCTTCCAAGGACCAAGCGTCTTTTAATTTCATGGCTGCAGTCACCATCTGCAGTGACTTTGGAGCCCAAGAAAGGAAAGTCTGTCACTGTTTCCATTGTTTCCCTATCTATTTGGCATGAAGTGATACTACCTGATGCCATGATCTTCGTTTTTCTAATGTTGAGTTTTAAGCCAACTTTTTCACTCTCCTCTTTCACGTTCATCAAAAGGCTCTAGTTCTTTGCTTTCTGCCGTAAGTGTGGTGTCATCTGTGCCTGGCAATCTTAATTACAGCTTGTGCTTCATCCAACCATATAACTCAGATATCCTGATACAGGTTTACAGTAAAATAAAGGAAAAAAGTAATACGTGAAGCTTTTTTGCTTTAGAAAAGCAAATATCTATGAAGTTACACATATGTGATAATGAGTATCCTCCCAGCTAATCAATAAAGTTTCAGTTCAGTTCATTCACTCAGTCGTGTCCGACTGTTTGAGACCCCATGAATCACAGCACGCCAGGCCTCCCTGTTCATTACAAACTCCTGGAGTTCACTCACACTTACGTCCACCAAGTCAGAGATGCCATCTAGCCATCTCATTCTCTGTTGTCCCCTTCTCCTCCTGCCCCCAATCCCTCCCAGCATCAGAGTCTTTTCCATTGAGTCAACTCTTCTCATGGCGTGGCCAAAGTACTGGAGTTTCAGCTTTAGCATCATTCCTTCCAAAGAAATCCCAGGGCTGATCTCCTTTAGAATGGACTGGTTGGATCTCCTTGGAACCCAAGGGACTCTCAAGAGTCTTCTCCAACACCACAGTTCAAAAACATCAATTCTTCAGCGCTCAGCCTTCTTCACAGTCCAACTCTCACATCCATACATGACCACAGGAAAAACCATAGCCTTGACTAGATGGACCTTTGTTGACAAAGTAATGTCTCTGCTTGTGAATATGCTATCTAGGTTGGTCATAACTTTCCTTCCAAGGAGTTAAGTGTCTTTTAATTTCATGGCTGCAATCATCATCTGCAGTGATTTTGGAGCCCCCAAAAATAAAGTCTGACACTGTTTCCACTGTTTCCCCATCTATTTCCCATGAAGTGATGGGATTGGATGCCATGATCTTCGTTTTCTGAATGTTGAGCTTTAGGCCAACTTTTTCACTTTCCACTTTCACTTTCATCAAGAGGCTTTTTAGTTCCTCTTCACTTTCTGCCATAAAGGTGGTGTCACCTGCATATCTGAGGTTATTGATATTTCTCCCGAGAACCTTGATTCCAGCTTGTGCTTCTTCCAGCCCAGCGTTTCTCATGATGTACTCTGCATAGAAGTTAAATAAGCAGGGTGACAATATACAGCCTTGATGTACTCCTTTTCCTATTTGGAACCAGTCTGTTTAGTGATAGGTTTTTCAGGACATTTCTTTGATTAGCTTCAGGGTAAAAGAATGGTAAAGGGTTTTATTGCTGCTGTTGCTGTTTTGCATTTCCTTTCCTTTTCCTGGAGGCAAAATCCCTTTTGCTTGACTTGTTCAGGAGAATTGCATCAGTGAAGGTTCAATCAGAGAGGCAAACTTTTCATGTATATGTGCAAACACATGCCTACAAACAGAAACAGCGTTCATTAAGGGATTTGACCTTTTGTGATTGTGTGATCTGGTTAAGAGATTCTCTAAGATTGTCACCTTCACATCCAATATTGGAGGTTAAGGTCTGCAGACCAGGTTGACACATTACAAAGCCACTTCAATTTTCATTGAAACAATGAACTGTGTCTCCTCCTCTGGAACTTGATTGATGTATCCAAGCTATGCTTATAGACTAGGGTTATATTCTGAATAGGTGTGGGTTGCATGATTTGTAATAGGCCACCATCAGGCAATGTAAATATGACATGAGTTGTAAATGGTTATATAAATCTGAGGAAACATATTCTTAATTCCCAAATATACATCTAATACCTATAGAATATATTTCTTAGGGAGTAAATTAATTTAATGAAATATGTTATTTTGATTCATTTAAAATTCAGTGGCTAATGTAATACATGGACTGCTTAAGCAACAGAATATGACAAGCAATGCAGTACTTCTGATTAATGCACTTCCTTGTTGTTCCAATCTACATCAGAAAAGCATTAATCAGCTTTGTTTCATAGCTTTCTAGCCCTTGTTGAAATTATAAAGTGATTAGTCATTATTAATTTTGTAAAATATTAACATTGCAAAATATTAGTAATACAACTTGCATTCTTATGAAAACAATATTTTTAACACCTGAAATGTGCAGTTAAGTGCATTTTTAGATATATGCATGTATTTATCTTTGGTTATCAGTTACACAATTCAAGAGTTTTAGTTGATGGTGTGTGTTGCATGCAGGCAAGTTCAGTTCAGTTCAGTTGTTCAGTTGTGTATGACTTTTTGTGACCCCATGGACTGCAGCAAGCCAGGCTTCCCTGTCCAACACCAACCCCTGGAGCTTACTCAAGCTCATGCCCTAAAGCCCAAATTTGAAATAATAAATGATAAGATTTTAAGCTGAAATACAACATACACACTCATAATTTTATCCATAAGAGAGAGATGGCTGGATAACACTTATCAAGGAACTAGTGTAGTTATATTGGCCTCCTAGGTGGCTTAATGGTAAATAATCCTCTGGGCAATGCAGGGGATGCGTAACATATCCTTGGGTTGGGAAGGTTCTCTGGTGTAGGAAATGGCCACCTGCTCCAGCATTCTTGCCTGGCAAGTTGCATGGACAGTGTAACTTAGTGGGCTACAGCCTATGAGGTCAAAAAGAGTTGAACACAACTGAGTGACTGCACACGCACAAAATAAAAGGCACACTTGAACTTATTTCTCTTACAGAACTTAAACTGCTATGTAACTGTTTACTTACTTGTATCTGCCCTCAACGAGATACAGGATATAATAACTGAAGGCAGTTTGTACAAATTCTTGATATATAAAAACTTTGATGACAATGTAGTACAATTATTGGTGAGAGGGGGGATGGCTTTTTCATACATTCCCTAAACATTAACTATACAGACTGTAAAATCCTTCATTTTAAATACCTAAAAGAGGTAACTTAAAAGTATCTTTTTTTTTTTTTTTTTACAATTTATTCATTTAGTTTGTGGCTGTGCTGGGTTTTCATTGCTGCACAGGCTTTTCTCTAGTTGCAACCAGCAGGGAATACTCTCTGGTTGTGTACAGGCTTCTCATTGTGGGGACTTCTCTTGTTGCAGAGGACAGGCTCTAGGGAGTGTGGGCTTCACTAATTGGAGCACATGGGCTCAGTACTTGCGCCTCCCAGGCTCTGGAGCACAGGTTTAATACTTGTGGCAGAGAGGCTTAATTGCTGCATGGTATGTGGGATCTTTCCAAATCAGGGATCAAACCCTTATCTACTGCATTGGCAAGCGGATTCTTTACCACTGAGCCATCCAACAGGGAAGCCCTAAAATTATATTCCTCTCTAAATTTTGTGATTTGATCTTACATGAGCTTTAATCTTCTTACATTTTTATTAAATAAATCTGGAAAAGACACAAAAATTAATTTCATATTTTGGAGGAGAAAAAACACAAGCAACATCATAGCTCTTCCCACTGGATCAATTTGTGGATGTGCAATGATCCAAACGAGGCTTCAGCAGTACGTGAACTGTGAACTTCCAGATGTTCAAGCTGGTTTTAGAAAAGGCAGAGGAACCAGAGATCAAAGGCTCAACATCCTCTGGATCATGGAAAAAGCAAGAGAGTTCCAGAAAAATATCTATTTCTGCTTTATTAACTATGCCAAAGCCTTTGACTGTGTGGATCACAATAAACTGTGGAAAATTCTGAAAGAGATGGGAATACCAGACCACCTGACCTGCCTCTTGAGAAATTTGTATGCAGGTCAGGAAGCAACAGTTAGAACTGGCCATGGAACAACAGACTGGTTCCAAATAGGAAAAGGAGTACGTCAAAGCTGTATATTGTCACCCCACTTATTTAACTTCTATGCAGAGTACATCATGGGAAACACTGGACTGGAAGAAGCACAAGCTGGAATCGAGATTGCTGGGAGAAATATCAATAACCTCAGATATGCAGATGACACCACCCTTATGGCAGAAAGTGAAGAGGAACTAAAAAGCCTCTTGATGAAAGTGAAAGAGGAGAGTGAAAAAGTTGGCTTAAAGCTCAACATTCAGAAAACGAAGATCGTGGCATCTGGTCCCATCACTTCATGGGAAATAGATGGGGAAACAGTGGAAACACTGTCAGACTTTATTTTGGGGGGCTCCAAAATCACTGCAGATGGTGATTGCAGCCATGAAATTAAAAGACACTTACTCCTTGGAAGGAAAGTTATGACCAACCTAGATAGCATATTCAAAAGCAGAGACATTACTTTGCCAACAAAGGTCCATCTAGTCAAGGCTATATTTTTTCCAGTAGTCATGTATGGATATGAGAGTTGGACTATGAAGAAAGCTGAGGGCCGAAGAATTGATGCTTTTGAACTGTGGTGTTGGAGAAGACTCTTGAGAGTCCCTTGGGTTCCAAGGAGATCCAACCAGTCCATTCTAAAGGAGATCAGCCCTGGGATTTCTTTGGAAGGAATGATGCTAAAGCTGAAACTCCAGTACTTTGGCCACCTCATGCGAAGACTTGACTCATTGGAAAAGACTCTGATGCTGGGAGGGATTGGAGGCAGGAGGAGAAGGGGACGACAGAGGATGAGATGGCTAGATGGCATCACCAACTCCATGCGCATGAGTTTGAGTGAACTCCAGGAGTTGGTGATGGACAAGGAGGCATGGCTTGATGCAGTTCATGGGGTCGGCAAAGAGTCGGACATGACTGAACGACTGAACTGAACTGAACTGAACTGAATGATCTTACAGTAGGAACCTGAATTTGACAGATTCTGTAAAAATTATTGTTATTTTGAATGATTGTTATTTTCTCCCATATTTCAAGGAAAAGCTGCTAAACTGATCCTTTCTACATTATTTCATTAAGTAAAATCTTCAAAGTAAGAGAGGGGCTTCCCTGGTGGCTCAGAGGTTAAAAAGTGTCTGCCTTCAATGCAGGAGTCCTGGGTTCGAAACCTGGGTCGGGAAGATCCCCTGGAGAAGGAAATGGCAACCCATTCCAGTATTCTTGCCTGGAGAATCCCATGGAGGGAGGAGCCTGGTAGGGTACAGTCCCTCGGGTTGCAAAGAGTCGGACACAACTGAACTACTTCACTTTCTTTCACTTTTCAAAGTAAGAGAATAATGAATTTCCGTCACATGTTTAGCTAGCTGTTAGCTTGTGTGGAATTGTTGGCAGAGAATGGTGCTTATTTCCTCACTAAGGCATCCAATCAAAGAAAAAATTAGATTTTTCCAAATAAATTTGAAGTCAACTGATCCTCTCTTAGAGTTCACAGGACAGAGTTCCTCTCAGCATTTCATAGGAGTCGGACACGACAGAGCGACTTCACTTTCACTTTTCACTTTCATGCACTGGAGAAGGAAATGGAAACCCACTCGTGTTCTTGCCTGGAGAATCCCAGGGACGGGGGAACCTGGTGGGCTGCCGTCTATGGTCACACAGAGTCGGACACGACTGAAGTGACTTAGCAGCAGCAGCAACCATACATGAATCAACCAATGGTTTCAGGCCATCTTTGGAAGGTACCATGACTTATGTGGAGAATAATGTGGTTCAGTCAAGGCAGTCCTGAAGAGGACTGTCAGTTGAGAGCTGTTTGATGGACTCATGCACTTCCACATCTCTCTTTAATACCTATTTTCATTCTCTTTGTTTGAAATCTGAACAAACTGAGCTAATTGCTAAAGGCTACTGAATTTCAAATTCTGCTTTTCAAATAAAAAGACAATGTTGTACCCACAAAAATATTAGATTAAGGAAATGAATGTTTTAATAAAATTAAAAGTTAAAAAAAAAAAAAAAAACCAGAACAAGAAAAGAATCCAAATCAATTCAGAATAAAACAACTAAAATAAAATATCAATATTTGAATAAATCATGAGAGTATTATGATTTCAAGATAAGGGATTTCAAGAAGAAATTGTGTTCTCCTTATTGATTTTTCCTGAAGAATTTAGAAAAATATGATTTGATAGAAGCACATGCTGAAGTATATGCTGACCAGTACACTCCTGCTGGGCAGAGTTGGGATGGGCAAGGATTCATGCCAGAAAGGACAGTTCCATTTAACATTGAAAAAACACTTGAAAATAATTATGCAAAGTGTTAGAATGAAATCTGGCATGTCACATCCTGAACTGAAAGTTAGCATTCTATTTTGTATCAATATAGTTTTAAATAAAGATGTTCCACTCATATGAGATATAAAAGAGTTATTGTTGAAAAAAAAATAACAAGTTAAAACTCAAGTCTTAAATGAATTCAGAAAGTACCCTATAAAAGTCAATAAAGACTACTTAGTGGAAACACAATTTTAGTGGTAACTTTTTACAGTAAATGTTACATTAAAATTAGTCTATGTTTTGATTTGCATTTCTCTGATAATGAGTGATGTTGAGCACCTTTTCATGTGTTTGTTAGCCATCTGTATGTCTTCTTTGGAGAAATGTCTATTTAGTTCTTTGGCCCATTTTTTGATTGGGTCATTTATTTTTCTGGAGTTGAGCTGTAGGAGTTGCTTGTATATTTTTGAGATAAGTTGTTTGTCAGTTGCTTCATTTCCTATTATTTTCTCCCATTCTGAAGGCTGTCTTTTCACCTTGCTAATAGTTTCCTTTGATGTGCAGAAGCTTTTAAGGTTAATTAGGTCCCATTTGTTTATTTTTGCTTTTATTACCAATATTCTGGGAGGTGGGTCATAGAGGATCCTGCTGTGATGTATGTCAGAGAGTGTTTTGCCTATGTTCTCCTCTAGGAGTTTTATAGTTTCTGGTCTTACGTTGAGATCTTAAATCCACTTTGAGTTTATTTTTGTGTATGGTGTTAGAAAGTGTTCTATTTTCATTCTTTTACAAGTGGTTGACCAGATTTCCCAGCACCACTTGTTAAAGAGATTGTCTTTAATCCATTGTATATTCTTGCCTCCTTTGTCAAAGATAAGGTGTCCATATGTGCGTGGATTTATCTCTGGGCTTTCTATTTTGTTCCATTGATCTATATTTCTGTCTTTGTGCCAGTACTATACTGTCTTGATAACTGTGGCTTTGTAGTAGAGAGGTACAATTTCACACCAGTCAGAATGGCTGCCATCCAAAAGTCTACAAGCAATAAATGCTGGAGAGGGTGTGGAGAAAAGGGAACTCTCTTACACTGTTGGTGGGAATGCAAACTAGTACAGCCACTATGGAGAAGAGTGTGGAGATTCCTTAAAAAACTGGAAATAGAACTGCCTTATGATCCAGCAATCCCACTGCTGGGCATACACACTGAGGAAACCAGAAGGGAAAGAGACACGTGTACCCCAATGTTCATCGCAGCACTGTTTATAATAGCCAGGACATGGAAGCAACCTAGATGCCCATCAGCAGATGAATGGATAAGAAAGCAGTGGTACATATACACAATGGAGTATTACTCAGCCATTAAAAAGAATACATTTGAATCAGTTCTAATGAGGTGGATGAAACTGGAGCCTATTATACAGAGTGAAGTAAGCCAGAAGGAAAAACACCAATACAGTATACTAACACATATATATGGAATTTAGAAAGATGGTAACAATAACCCTTTGTATGAGACAGCAAAAGAGACACTGATGTATAGAACAGTCTTATGGACTCTGTGGGAGAGGGAGAGGGTGGGAACATTTGGGAGAATGGCATTGAAACATGTAAAATATCATGTATGAAACGAGATGCCAGTCCAGGTTCGATGCACGATACTGGATGCATGGGGCTAGAGCACTGGGATGACCCAGAGGGATGGTATGGGGAGGGAGGAGGGAGGGGGGTTCAGGATGGGGAACACATGTATACCTGTGGTGGATTCATTTTGATATTTGGCAAAACTAATACAATTATGTAAAGTTTAAAAATAAAATAAAATTAAAAAAAATAAAATTAGTCTATGTGTATGAAAGTCATTAAAGGCACTTAAGCCTATTCTAGAGAGAAGGCAAAGGCACCCTACTCCAGTACTCTTGCCTGGAAAATCCCATGGACGGAGAAGCCTGGTAGGCTGCAGTCCATGGGGTTGCGACGAGTCGGACACGACCGAGAGACTTCACTTTCACTTTTCACTTTCATGCATTGGAGGAGGAAATGCAACCCACTCTGGTATTCTTGCCTGGAGAATCCCAGGGACTGGGGAGCCTGGTGGACTGCCGTCTATGGGGTCGCACAGAGTCGGACACGACTGAAGTGGCTTAGCTTAGCTTAGAATTTATCATATCACGGCAAAATTATTTGTTTTTAGAAACTTCTCCACAAAACTATATATTCACTGATGGCAGAAAAAAAAATGTCTTATAAAAGTTAAGAAAAAAAAATCTTGCAGAAATAGTTTGATGTTATTCAAGGTTCTGAGTTTACGAAATTCCTGATAAGAAATAAAATTGCCAACACCTGTTGGATCACAAAAAAAGCAAGACAATTCCAGAAAAACATCTAATTCTGCTTCATTGACTACGCTAAAGCCTTTGACTGTGTGGATCACAGCAAACTGTGGAACATTCTTGAAGAGATGGGAATACCAGACCACCTACCTGCCTCCTGAAAAACCTGTATGTAGGTTAAGAATCAGCAGTTAGAACCTGACATGGAACAATGAACTGGTTCCAAATTGGGAAAGAAATACAAGGCTGTTTACTGTAACCCTGTTTATTTAACTTATATGCAGAGTACATCATGTGACATGCCAGGCTGGATGAAGCACAAGCTGTAACCAAGATTGCCAGGAGAAATATCAATAACCTCAGATATGCAGATGACATCACCATAATGACAGAAAGTGAAGAGGAACTAAAGAGCCTCTTGATGATGGTGAAAGAGGAAAGTGAAAAAGCTGGCTTAAAGCTCAACATTCAAAAAACTAAGATCATGGCATCCAATCCCATCACTTCATGGCAAATAGGTGGGGAAACAATGGAAATAATGACAGACTTTATTTTCTTGGGCTCCAAAATCACTGCAGATGGTGACTGCAGCCATGAAATTAAAAGATGCTCACTCTGTTTAAGAAAAACTATGACAAACCTAGACAGCATGTTAAAAAGCAGAGACATTACCTTGCCAACAACAGTTAGGATTTTTTTTCAGTGGTCAAGTATGGATGTGAAAGTTGGACTATAAAGTCTGAAGGCTGAAGTCTTGATGCTTTTGTACTATGGTGTTGGGGAAGACTCTTGAAAGTCCCCTGGACTGTAAGGAGACCAATGCAGCCAATTGTAAATATTCATTGGAAAGACTCATGCTGAAGCTGAAACTTTGGCCACCTGATGCAAAGAACTGACTCATTAGAAAAGACCCTGATGCTGGGAAAGATTGAAGTCAGGAGGAAAAGGAGATGATAGAGGACAAGATGTTTGGATGGCATCACCAACTCAATGGACATGAGTTATAGCAAGCTCTGAAAAATGGTGAAGGACAGGGAAGCCTGGTGTGCTGCAGTCCATCGGATAGCAAAGAGTCAGACACAACTGAGTGACTGAACAGCAACAGAATGGTCTTAGTTTTTTAAAAAGTTTATTTTTGTAGAAAAAGCTGTCCTAGGGTTATTATTTCTTCTGCTAGATCTGAAATTCCTGAGGGCAGGGGTCTATAGGGTTTGTCTGGGTAGCTTCTGAGCCTCACACAACACCTGCTATACAGTGGGGATCTAGGCAATTTTCATAAAATTATCAATGAGCTAATAGGCATGCTATATAATACCTGAATAGAGCAGCAAGATTTCCCACAATAGGAAAAGGAGCTAATTTTTTTTTTACACCTCTTTTTCTGCAAGGAAGGCTTCAGAATATTGTCTTTCAATATGTACCTCTAAACTTCCCAAAAGCAAAAGAACACAACAATGCTGGTATTATGGACAGTTATATTTATATGAATATGATAGCCACTTGGAATCTTATCTGATACAACAAAATATTTTTCTATCTATGCAAACTTGATATATAGAAATAATTTTAAAATACTATGAAAAACAATTGATTCTTGCCCATAGGGAGACCTCAGCTCATACTTTCTCTAATAAGGACATATAATTTGTATATAGGATTCTTTTAAGATAAGTAACTAAGATACATTTCAGACTAGGTAATACAGAGTTGGTAAAGATATAATGCTAAAAATATATTGTACAAAGGAAGTCCAGTTCAAGAAGAATTAAAAATAAGCTATAATATAATAAGAGAAGAAAAAAATTAAGTTGCAAAGATAGATTTTTGGAAGACTAGGTAATAAGTCAAGATATAGAACTTGTTCTTCACCTCAAATGTCTCTTAATTATTCAATAAAGTCAATCTCCATGCCCCATAGGTGAACATTGCTGTGATTTCTGTGTTGAATTTTAACAAAATTTACCTCTTTCACCTTAATTTAGAAGCACAAAACTCATAATGATTGGATTTCATATGTGTTAATATAAACAAAAAGAAATTTTAATGCACAGTAGCTTTTTTCTATATTCACATGCAAACAATCAACATAATTTTTATACATTTAAAATAAAGGGTTAAAACAATTAAAGCTATGTAAAAAATCATTTAATTTAAAGGTCAGATTTAATTTTTCAAGTATTTCTATATTCCTTGGTCTTATTGAATAAATGAAAAGTATTTTAGAAGTAAAATGGGATATGTTCATTGAAAGAAATATTTAAAGGATATGATGGCTGATAAATAAAGTCTATACAGTATTGAACTAGACATAAATAAATAGAATGATACCAGAGTAAATAATTGAATCTCTGTATATCACAATCACAGTGTATTAATAACTATGATGAAATTTTGGAAAGATGAAAGCAGTAGATACTTTCTAATGAAGAATCACCTATATTTGGAATTAGTAGGAAATTATTTTCAGATGCTTTGTTATTTATGTCACTGGCTAAAGAATTTTATTAGGTCACATATCAAAAATGTAAGGACTTGCTTTCCTATTTATTTAACATGACAAGTGCTGGAGTTAGGTGACCTGAGGTTTTTTGTGTGTGTGTGTGTGTGTGTGACACTACCATTTGATAAGTGTGTGATCTCTCTTTGTTTACTTTCCTTATCTTAAAACAGGAAAAACAATTATACCCCCTTCAGAGGATTATTTTGAGCATTAAGTGAAATAAATATGGATATTAAGCACTCTGCACAGCACTAGGCAAGTCCCAATAAACGTCTGATGTTTCTGTTGCTGCATTCATTGCTAAGAGGCATGTGATAAAAAACAAAAGATGTTACATGGATGAATTTATCTTCATGCCTAGTCAATGAAAGGAAAGTAGGGAAAACCTCTAGATCATTCAGCTATGACCTAAATCAAATCCCTTACGATTATACAGTAGAAGTGACAATAGATTCAAAGGATTAGATCTGATAGACAGAGTGCCTGATGAACTATGGACAGAGGTTTGTGACATTGTACAGGAGGCATGGATCAAAACCATCCTTAAGGAAAAGGAATGCAAAAAGACATGGCTGTCTGAGGAGACCTTACAAATAGCTGTGAATAGAAGAGAAGCAACAGGCAAAGGAGAGAAGGACATATATACCCATTTGAATGCAGAGTTCCAAAGAATAGCAAGGAGACATAAGAAAGTTTTCCTCCATAATCAATGCAAAGAAATAGAGGAAAACAATAGAATGGGAAAGACTAGAGATGTCCACAAGAAAATTAGAGATTCCAAAGGAACCTTCCAAGCAAAATGGGCACAATAAAGGACAGAAATGGTATGGACCTAACAGAAGCAGAAGATATTAAGAAGAGGTGGCGAGAATACACAGAAGAACTATACAAAAAAAAAAAAAAAAAAGTTCATGACCCAGATAATCATGATGGTGTGGTCACTCAACTAGAGCCAGATATCCTGGAATACAAAGTCAAGTGGGCCTTAGGAAGCATCACTATGAACAAAGCTAGTGGAGGTGATGGAATTCCAGTTGAGCTATTTCAAATCCTAAAAGATGATGCTGTGAAAGTGCTGCATTCAATATGCCAGCAAATTCGGAAAACTCAGCAGTGGCCACAGGACTGGAAAAGGTCAGTTTTCATTCCAATCCCAAAGAAAGGAAATGCCAGAGAATGAACAAACTACTGCACAATTGCACTCATCTCACATGCTAGTAAAGTAATGCTCAAAATTCTCCAAGCCAGGCTTCAACAGTATGTGAACCGTGAGCTTCCAGATGTTCAAGCTGGATTTAGAAAAGGCAGAGGAACCAGAGATTATACTATATGCTTGGGGCTGGTGCACTGGGACAACCCAGAGGCATGGTATGGGGAGGGAGGAGGGAGAAGTGTTCAGGATGGGGAACACATGTATACCTGTGGCAGATTCATTTTGATATATGGCAAAACCAATACAATATTGTAAAGTTAAATAAAATAAAATTTAAAAAAATTGCCAACATTCATTGGATCATTGAGAAAGCAAGAGAGTTCCAGAAAAACATCTACTTCTGCTTCATTGACTATGCCAAAGCCTTTCACTGTGTGGACCACAACAAATTGTGGAAAATTCTTAAAGAGATGAGAGTACCAGACCACCTTACTTTCCTCTTGAGAAATCTGCATGCAGGTCAGGAAGCAACAGTTAGAACTGGACATAAAATAGCAGACTGGTTCCAAATAGGAAAAGGAGTCCGTCAAGGCTGTATATTGTCATCCTGCTTATTTAACTTATATGCAGAGTACATCATGAGAAATGCTGTCCTGGAGGAAACACAAGCTGGAATCAAGATTTCTGGGAGAAATATCAATAACCTCAGATATGCAGATGACACCACCCTTATGGTAGAAAGTGATAAAGAACTAATGACCTCGATGAAAGTGAAAGAGGAGAGTGAAAAAGTTGGCTTAAAAGTCAACATTCAGAAAACTAAGATCATGACATCTGGTCCCATCACTTCATGGCAAATAGATAGGAAACAGTGAAACAATGACATACTTTCTCTATTTTTTTTTGGGGGGGGGTGGGCTCCAAAGTCACTGAAAATGGTGACTGCAGCCATGAAATTAAAAGATGCTTACTCCTTGGAAGAAAATTTATGACCAACCTAGACAGCATATTAAAAAGCAGAGACATTACTTTGCCAAAAAATATCTGTCTAGTCAAAGCTATGGTTTTTCCAGTAGTCATGTATGGATGTGAGAGCTGGACTAGAAAGAAAGATAAGTGAGCATGGAAGAATTGATGCTTTTGAACTGTGGTGTTGGAGAACGCTTTTGAGAGTCCCTTGGGCTCCAAAGAGATCCCACCAGTCCATCCTCAAGGAAATCAGTCATGGATATTCATTGGAAGTACTGACGCTGAAGCTGAAACTCCAATACTTTGGTCACCTGATGTGAAGAACTGAGTCACTAGAAAAGACCATGATGCTGAGAAAGATTGAAGGCAGGAGGAGACGGGGACGACAGAGGATGAGATGGCTTGATGGCATCACTGACTTGATGGACATGAGTTTGAGCAATCTCCGGGCGTTGGTGATGGACATGGAGGCCTGCTGTGGGGCAGGCCCATGGGCCTCAAGGAGTTTGACACGACTGAGTGACTGAACTGAACTGATATATAGCAACACAATAGTTGTTAGCTTTGACTTGTAAGAAAAGATACATAGAGACATTTTTCTTGATTAATGTATTAAAAGACGATCAAGCGATTCCAAACTTGGGAATAGGAAGAAAGAAGCCAGGAGAAAGATATTGCCACAGGATTCAGTATGGATAAAAGCAATAAAGGATATAAAATATAAAAGATATAGAATAGTCTGGTCCACCCAAACAGTGGCAAGTGCTGTGTGGAATAGGGAATGAGAGGAAACTGTTCAAGAAGCAGTTTGGGATTCTATCATAGAGTCTTGGGTATAAAATTCATCCTGTTGGCACTTTTATTGTTGTCACAATGAACTCAGTTATCTCTCCTTATAAGTGGCTCAGAGAATGACTTTGTATAATTATTAAGTACTTGTTTAGTTGATAAGAATTTACGGTTTCTTTTACTCAAACAAGGATGGACATTGGTATAACAGGGTGAGAATATTTTCTACTATTTCACAGCCTTTTACTGTGCTTCTCAAGCTGATTTGTTTTGGCACATTTTTCACAATTTTAATAATCAATTAAGAAAATTAATCACAACTGCAAGCAGCCAAAACTTTCACAGATTTCTTTGAAAAAATATTTTTACCTGCATAATTAGGCAATTACTCAATGTATTTAAAGAAAAAAGAAACTTATCCATTGCAAAAATGATTTGCTCAGTGAATTTTTAAAAATGTTTTCCAAAATTTCTCAGTAGAGCTTACTCTCTTAGATACAAATATTGTTCTCTTCTCAGCATCAGGATTCATGACAAATATAAACCATTTTCTTATAGTACTTACGATGTTCTATCATATGTTGTAGTCATTTGCCATATTTGAGAGAGGCTCATGAAATTCTCAGTATCTATCACCACATGCACAAACCTTTATAAACTATGTAGACAGAGATATTTCCTTGGGATCACAGTAGCATGCTTAGTTTCATTTGATCCTGAAGTAACTTTTCATAGTTGATTTGACCCAGGGAAGATTGACACTAACCTTAGTAATTAAGCAAATATGGCAACCTACTCCAGTGTTCTTGCCTGGAGAATCCCAGGGACAGAGGAGCCTGGTGGGCTTCCGTCTATGGGGTCGCACAGAGTCGGACACGATTGACGCGACTTAGCAGCAGCAGCAGCAGCAAGTAAGGCCCTATATTTTACAATTGTAACAATCATCGCAGCACTGTTTATAATAGCCAGGACATGGAAGCAACCTAGATGTCCATCAGCAGATGAATGGATAAGAAAGCTGTGGTACATATACACAATGGAGTATTACTCAACCATTAAAAAGAATTCATTTGAATCAGTTCTAATGAGGTGGATGAAACTGGAGCCTATTATACTGAGTGAAGTCAGCCAGAAAGAAAAACACCAATACAGTATACTAACGCATATATATGGAATTTAGAAAGATGGTAACAATAACCCTGTGTATGAGACAGCAAAAGAGACACTGATATATAGAACAGTCTTTTGGACTCTGTGGGAGAGGGAGAGGGTGGGATGATTTGGGAGAATGGCATTGAAATACGTATAATATCATATATGGAAGGAGTCGCCAGTCCAGGTTCGATGCACGATACTGGATGCTTGGGGCTGGTGCACTGGGACGACCCAGAGGGTTGGTATGGGGAGGGAGGAAGGAGGAGGGTTCAGGATGGGGAACACATGTATACCTGTGGCGGATTCATTTCGATATTTGGCAAAACCAATACAATATTGTAAAGTTTAAAAATTAAAAAAAAAAAAAAAAGCTTTGATGCAATGCACCATACTGGCTCCAAAGCTTACTTTGTGAATTAAAAATTTAAAGGGATGTGATTCAGCTAATTCTGAGATATAGTTTTAAATACTGGGTTAGGAATGCAACTGTGAAAAGTATTAAATTATAAAGCAATTCATACCCTTTTTTGTTGAGAATTTTATTAGTGGAGAATGCTACAGATAGGAGTCTGTAAATGTAACTCTTATAAACAGTGTAAAGGGAAAAATGTTTGAGGGTCCATAGGAAAGAATAGGCATCCAAGTTGTTATGTTGGTTCCATAAGGCACAAGAAGAATAAGACATCAATAAGCCCAAATGAATAAAACTCTGTGAAAACTTAAATCAGAACAACCATAAGTGAGATAATTATTTTTAAAAACTACAATTTTATTGAAGGATATCTATCTAGTATTTTGCAGAACTTCTGTCTTTTGTTTTCATCAAGTTTTCTTCCTTAATGTCAATTTTATTAACTACTGAATGCTCTAAAAATTTTGAGCATTGAAGATCAAAATGGCTGTCTATAGCACTGCTTCTGTAAAGGAGGTTCATGTTGAATAGGAGAACATATTTAAGTAACATATAACAGTCAATTAGACATTTTTTTCTCAAAATTATAAATTTGTCAATTAATTTATCAACTCAATTTCAAATCTTACAACATTGTGGTTTTGTTTTTTGTGTAACAAGACAATAGCAAGAAATCTGAAAAAAAAAAAAAAAGTAGACAAGCAATGCAGTGATTATTAGCTTCCTGTAAAACCAGTTGTAATGCAGACTCAAATAGCTATCCTAGATCTATTAGTAATGATGTGTTTTGTGTTGTACTAGAATGTTTGGTGAAAGTATTATACAGGTCAGACATTAAAAATATCATCTTCAGTTCTATTTCCAGTTTTTTTTTTAAAGAAATCTCCACACTGTTCTCCATAGTGGCTGTGCCAGGTTGCATTCCCACCAATAATGTAAGAGGGTTCCCTTTCCTCCACACCCTCTCCAGAGTTTACTGTTTGTAGACTTTTTGATGGAGGCCATTTTGACCAGCATGTCAATGATACCACGTTTGGTTTTGATTTGCATATCTCTAATAATAAGTGATGTTGAGCATCTTTTCATGTGTTTACTAGCCACCTGTATGTCTTTGGAGAAATGGCTGTTTAGGTCATTTCCCCACTTTTTGATTGGACTGTTCATCTTTCTAGTACTGAGTTGCATATGACCCAGTGATTGCACTGCTGGGCATACACACTGAGGAAACCAGAATTGAAAGAGACTCATGTACCCCAATGTTCATTGCAGCACTGTTTATAATACCTAGGACATGGAAGCAACCTAGATGTCCATTGGAAAATGAATGGATAAGGAAGTCTTACATATACACAATGGAATATAACTCAGTTATAGAAAGAAATGCATTGGAGTCAGTTCTAATGAGGTGTATGAAATTGGAGCCTAATATACAGAGTAAGTCAGAAAGAGAAACACCAATACTGTATATTAATGCATATATATGGAATTTAGAAAGACGATAATGACAATCCTTTATGCAAAGCAGCAAAAGAGACACAGATGTAAAGAATAGACTTTTAGACTGTGGGAGAAGGCAAGGGTGGGATGATTTGAAAGAATAGCATTGAAACAGGTATATTACCATATGTAAAATAGATGACCAGTGAAAGTTTGATACATGAAGCGGGGCACTCAAAGCTGGTGCTCTGGGACAAGCCAGAAGATTGGAGTGGAGAGGGAGGTGATTGGGAGGTTCAAGATGGGATGGGGGAAAGCATGTGCACCCATTGCTGATTCATGTTGATGTATGGCAAAAACCACCACAATATTGCACAGTAATTATCCTCCAATAGAAATAAATTAATTTTTAAAATGTCATCTTCATAGGCCATACATGCATATACTTTGGAAAAGTCCATTTAATATATGTTTCTAAAATTCAAGATTTTTTTTTTTTTTTAAGTTTTACATGCTGGTTTCTTTTTTGCCTTTTTATACTGTTCAGGAGGTTCTCACTCTCAAGGCAAGAATAATGAAGTGGTTTGTCATTCCCTTCTCCAGGGGACAACCTTTTGTCAGAACTCTCCACCATGACCTGTCTGTCTTGGGTTGGGCTTACACAGCATGGGTCATAGTTTCATTGAGTTAGACAAGGCTGTGACCCATGTGATCAGTTTAATTAGTTTTCTGTGATTGTGATTTTCATTCTGTCTGCTCTCTTATGGTTAAGGATAAGAGGCTTGTGGAAGCTTTCTCATGGAAGGGACTGGCCGATCTGGGTCTTGCCAACAAAGGCCCATAGTCAAAGCTATGTTTTTTCCAGTAGTCATGGATGGATGTGAGAGTTGGACCATAAAGAAAGCTGAATGTCAATGAATTGATTCTTTTGAATTGTGGTGTTGGAGAAGACTCTTGAGAGTCTCTTGTACTGCAAGGAGATCAAACCAGTTAATCCTAAAGGAAATCAGGCATGAATATTCATTGGAAGGACTGATGCTGAACCTGAAGCTTCAATATTTTGGCCACCTGATGTAAAGAACTGACTCATTTGGAAAGACTCTGATGCTGGGAAAGATTGAAAGCAGCATAAGAAGGGGATAACAGAGAATGAGGTGGTGGGATGGCATCAACGACTCAATGACATGAATTTGAGCAAACTTGGGAGATAGTGGACAACAGTTTCCTGCCACGGTGCAGTCCATGGCGATCACAAAGAGTCAGACACGACTGAGTGACTGAACTGAACTGAACTGATGTTGGTTTTTCAATCACTTGAAATCTATTTTGATATTTTTTCCCCTATATGAACAACATCTTGATATATAAATAGATTGTGATGTGTACATCATTAATATGTGGACCCTCTTCCCTCTAATTGCAGAAGGACAAAACTCACTGTATCTCTTCTTCATACCATAAAGAGGGAAAAAACACTCACACACAGGCTATTTTAACATCCTGTACTTCTTTAGTAGATGCTGATAATTGGAAAAGTCACCAGAAATATTTTTATATCTGTAGAAAAGTATTCATTAATCATCTAAGTAGTTCTCCTACCATTGCACATATAAGAGTAAAATCTCCTAGTTTAGGAGTTGGAAAAGTTTAAGTGGATTAGCAATTCATGTGGATTAAATTCATGAAAACTTCAAGATGGTTTTAGATGGTATTTAAAGTTTTGACAAATTTTAATCTTTTCTTACATCTACAAGATGGTTTTAGATGGCATTTAAAGTTTTGACAAATTTTAATCTTTTCTACATCTACAATTAGTTTCTTTTTGAATTTTGTATTGGTTTCTAGCAAGAATTTTCTTCCTTTGTATGTGTTTTTACTAAGATTACACCTTAGTTCAAATATTCAATAGTAGTAGTGAAAGTCATTCAGTCGTGTCTGACTCTTTGCGACCCCATGGGCTGTACAGTCCATGGAATTCACCAGGCCAGAATACTGGAATGGGTAGTTTTTCCCTTCTCCAATGGAATATTCCCAACCCAGGGATCAAACCCAGGTTTCTCGCATTGCAGGCAGATTCTTTTCCAGCTGAGCCACAAGGGAAGCCCTTGTGGATCAAATATGTCAACTATTCAACATATTAGTTAAAACAATCATATACATAGCCACTGACTGTATATATAGCATTTTTAGTATTAAAATTCATAGCTATTATAGGCTTGCATTTTTATTTCATTTTTAAATTATGTACTTTCCATCTAGTTACCTCTCAGTGAAACATAATTTTGATGGAAAACATTTTAATATAATTTAGAAATTCTCTCAGTTTTTCAGGGAAAATATGTGCATAGATGTTAAGTGCACATTTAAAATTGGTGGTACTTAACTAAATCTGACAATGGGGATCTGTTTAAAGTGTGCACATTGTCATTATTTAAAGTTCTGTACATTTGGCATTTACTAAATGAGCACATGCCCTTCACAGTGTGAGTGCTTCCTGTGAGTGGTGCCTGAGTACCTGCTGATAAAGCTTTGGTAGCACTTAAGCACCTAATAGACATTTGGGGTACAGAGACTATGAAGTGTCTTAATGAATCATGAGATTTTTAAAAGTAGCTTTGATTCCAGGCTTTATATCTGTGAAGTGATTTGCATTTTCATTTTCAGATAAGAGAACTTGAACCCTAGAGTGGTCAAATGAACCATAAATGACTACTTCAGTGAGTGAATAGAGAGTAAAGTATATTTTCCAGCACACCATTTACATAGACACATTTCTAAAGGAACAAATTCAGTGGGGTAATAAACATCAAAATGTTCCTGTATTCAGCAGTTTTATCAAAAATAGATCAAATAATTATGGATCAAAACAAATGCTTTCTTGGAGGTAGATGTCATTAAGTAGTAATTGCTCTGAGTTGGCCAGATCAATTTCTTATCTGTTGAGTTAGCTAACAAATAATACCATGCATTTCTTTTTTGGTAATTATGCATTGCTTGTTTCATTTAGATCTATATTGAGTTCCTTCAGGGAAGGAAGGGGCAGTGGTTTATTAATCTTCATGATTCCCTGGTGGTTCAGAGGATAAAGCATCTCACTGCAATGTGGGTTCGATCCCTGGCTCAGGAAGATCCCCTGGAGAAGGAAATGGCAACCCACTCTGGTACTCCTGCCTGGAAAATCCCACAGAGGGAGAAGTCTGGAAGGCTACAGTCCATGGGGCTGCAAAGTGTTGGACACGACTGAGCGACTTCACTTTCATATAAAGTGCCTCTACATAATAGATTATTATAATTATTTGTTGGATATAGATATAATTAGATAATCTGAAAGAAATTCATCTATGGTGAAAAAAAAATCAATGGATGTGAAGCTTGGATAATTAGAATCGCATGTTAGTCGGTCAATTGTGTCCAAATCTTTTGAGACCCCACTGACTGTAGCCCACCAGACTCAACCATCCATGGGATTCTCCAGGCAAGAATACTGGAGTGGGTTGACATTTTCTTCTCCAGAGGATCCTCCTGACCCAGGGATTGAAACCAGGTCACCCGCATTGTAGGCAGATTTTTTTGTTACCACTGGGCCACCTAGGAAGCCCTAACTTGGAATCCCACAGATATAGGATTATTAAGTAATCAGAGTATTAATATCCCCTAGATAATAACCCTGAAAGCACTAAGAACTACGGGTGGGTACCTTCTTTGAACTCTTTGATAATCAAGGTCATTTGTAGGGGTAGAGGAATGAAATGGGTGCCTCCTCACAAAAACAAACATGTTCTTTTAAATGATCTAAAAATAATAGATGGTAACATGGATTTTTTCTTCCCATTACTTGACTATATACATGTGACTTGTTAATAACTGCAATTAGATACAGGGGCTTTCCTGGTGGCTCAATGGTAAAAAAAGAAAAATACACCTGCAATGAAGGAGACACAGGTTCGATTCCTGGGTTGGGAAGATTACCCTGGAGAAAGAAATGGAAATCCATTCTAGTATTCTGGTCTGGAAAGTCCCATGGACAGAGGAGTCTGGTGGTCTACAGTCCATGGGGTTGTGAAGGTTAGACTTAGCAACTAAATCACCACCACAGACACCAGTACAATTTTTTGTTGCTAAGTCTCAGCCAAATATAGTTAGCTGCCAAGTTGTTTCCTCTTGATGAGAAATAAAAGAGAATATTGACCAAAAAAAATTAGGAAGAATAAAAATGTATAGCCTTTAAATTTAATTTTTAGGTACTGAATAATATGTATTGAAAACCAGCATTGTTTAGACAGTTAAATGAAGCCACGCTGCTGCTGCTGCTGCCAAGTCGCTTCAGTCGTATCTGACTCTGTGCCACCCCGTAGACGGCAGTCCACCAGGCTCCCTGTCCCTGCGATTCTCCAGGCAAGAACACTGGAGTGGGTTGCCATTTCCTTCTCCAATGCATGAACGTGAAAAGTGAAAGTGAAGTCGCTCAGTCATGTCCGTCTCCTAGCGACCCCATGGACTGCAGCCTACCAGGCCCCTCTGTCCATGGGATTTTCCAGGCAAGAGTACTGGAGTGGGTTGCCATTGCCTTCTCCGAAATGAAGGCATAATCTGGTGTTATTGTGAAGTTTCCTAGATAATATATTTAGCTTTTCTTTTTTAACCATCTACTTCTAAAGGGAAGGACTTCCCTGGTAGTTCAACTGGTAAAGAATCTATCTGCAATGCAGGAAACCCTGGTCGATTCCTGGGTCAGGAAGATCTGCTGGAGAAAGGATAGGTGCCCACTCCAGTGTTCTTGATCTTCACTGGTGGCTCACCCAGTAAAAAAATTGCCCCCATAGCAGGAGACCTGGGTTTGATTCTAGTGTTGGGAAGATCCCCTAGAGAAGGGAAAAACTATCATCTCCAGTATTCTGGCCCAAAGAATTCCATGGACTGTATGGTGCATGGGGTCACAAAGAGCTGCATAGGACTGAGTGACTTTCACTTTTTCTAAAGGAAAGTGCATTTGTGTTTTTCTGTGTATGTGGCATGGTTTGGGCTTGCCCTTGAATGAGAAGTCTACTCTGAATTTTGAAGGTCCAAAGTTTTGTGATGCAGATTTCCCAGGAAAATCTATATTCTACAAATCCTGCTTAAAACAACTCAAATGTACAAAGAATTGAGTTCTAGGAGATAATTCATTGGTAATGGTAGAAGCTATTTCAAGTCCTGAAAGATGATGCTGTGAAAGTGCTGCACTCAATATGCCAGCAAACTTGGAAAACTCAGCAGTGGCCACAGGACTGGAAAAAGTCAGTTTTCATTCCAATCCCAAAGAAAGCCAATGCCAAAGAATGCTGAAACTACCACACAATTGAACTCATCTCACATGCTAGTAAAGTAATGCTCAAAATTCTCCAAGCCAGGCTTCAGCAATACGTGAAACTTGAATTTCCAGATGTTCAAGCTGGTTTTAGAAAAGGCAGAGGAACCAGAGATCAAATTGCCAACATCTGATGGATCATGGAAAAAGGAAGCAAGTTCCAGAAAAACATTTATTTCTGCTTTATTGACTAGGCCAAAGCCTTTAACTGTGTGGATCACAATAAACTGTGGAAAATTCTGAAAGAGATGGGAATACAAGACCACCTGACCTGCCTCTTGAGAATCCTATATGCAGGTCAGGAAGCAACTGTGAGAACTGGCCGTGGAACAACAGACTGGTTCCAAATAGGAAAAGGAGTATGTCAAAGATGTATATTGTCATCCTGCTTATTTCCTTCTATGCAGAGTACATCATGAGAAACGCTGGACTGGAAGAAGCACAAGCTGGAATCGAGATTGCTGGGAGAAATATCAATAACCTCAGATATGCAGATGACACCACCCTTATGGCAGAAAGTGAAGAGGAACTAAAAAGCTTCTTGATGAAAGTGAAAGAGGAGAGTGAAAAAGTTGGCTTAAAGCTCAACATTCAGAAGACTAAGATCATGATATCTGGTCCCATCACTTCATGAGAAATAGATGTGGAAACAGTGTCAGACTTTATTTTGTTGGGCTCCAAAATCACTGCAGATGGTGATTACAGCCATGAAATTAAAAGACGCTTACTCCTTGGAAGGAAAGTTATGACCAACCTAGATAGCATATTCAGAAGCAGAGACATTACTTTGCCAACAAAGGTCCATCTAGTCAAGGCTATGGTTTTTCCAGTAGTCATGTATGGATGTGAGAGTTGGACTGTGAAGAAAGCTGAGTGCTGAAGAATTGATGCTTTTGAACTGTGGTGTTGAAGACTCTTGAAAATCCCTTGGACCGCAAGGGGATCCAACCAGTCCATTTTAAAGGATATCAGTCCTGGGTATTCATTGAAAGAACTGATGCTAACGCTGAAATTCCAATACTTTGGCCACTTGATGTGAAGTGTTGACTCATTGGAAAAGAATCTGATGCTAGGAGGGGTTGGGGGCAGGAGAAGAAGGGCATGACAGAGGATGAGATGACTGGATGGCATCACTGACTCGATGGACATGAGGTTAAGTGAATTCTGGGAGTTGGTGATGGACAGGGAGGCCTGGCTTACTGCGATTCATGGTGTCACAGAGTCGGACATGACTGAGCAACTTAACTGAACTGAACTGAATGGTAGAAGACCCTTTTATGTTTTCTTAAAAAAAAATTAGTATTAAATTTTCCTGGAGTATGGATGATAGAAAAATTTGTGTTAGTTTCTGCTGTATAGCAAACTGAATCAGTTATACTTATATATTTATAAATATATATATATATATATACACACACACACATATATACCCATTCTGTTTTATTTTTCCATATAGGTCATTACAGAGTACTGAGCAGAATTTCCCAATCTACACAATAGATACCAATTGATACAATATATTGCATACAGTATACAATCAATACAATAGCTATCTATTTTACCCATAGTAATGTGCATTTTCAATCCCATTTTCCCATTTTATCCCTCCCACCTCCCCCTGCTGGTTACCCATAAGTTTATTTTCTACATCTGTGACTCTATTTCTGTTTTGTAAATAAGTTCATTTGTACAACTTAAAATTCTCACATATAAGTGATATCATATGATATCTGTCTGACTTACTTTCAGTCAGTTCAGTTCAGTTCAGTCGCTCAGTTGTGTCCGACTCTTTGCGACCCCATGAATCAGAGCATGCCAGGCCTCTCTGTCCATCACTAACTCCCAGAGTTCATTTGGTATGATAATCCCTAGGCCCATCCATGTTGCTACAAACAGCATTATTATTCATTTTTATGGCTGAGTAATATTCCATTGTATATATACACCACATCTTTCTTATCCATTCATACACTGATGTGCATTTAGGTTGCTTCCATGTCCTGCAAATTGCAAATAGTGCTACAATGAACACTTGGAAGCATGTATCTTTTTGAACTATCGTTTCCTTTTGATATACCTAGGAGTGGGATTGTTGGATCATATGGTAGCTCTTATAGTTTTAAAGAAATCTCAATACCATTGTCCATAGTGCTGGTGAGGAAGTTTTCCCATTTCCCCAAACCCTCTTCAGTATTTATTGTTTGTAGATTTTTAAAATCTATTTATTTTTTAATTGAAAGATAATTGCTTCACAGAATTTTGCTGTTTTCTGTCAAACCTCAGCATGAATCAGCCATAGGCCTACATATATCCCCTATCTTTTGAACCTCACTTGCATCTCCCTCCCATTCCACCCCTCTAGGTTGATTCAGAGCCCCTGTTTGAATTTCCTGAGCCATACAGCAAATTCCTGTTGGCTATCTATTTTTCATATGGTAATGTAAGTTTCCATGTTACTCTTTCCGTACATCTCACCCTCTCCTCCCCTCTCCTCATGTCAATAAGTCTATTCTCTATGTCTGTTTCTCCATTCATTTAAGTTGTGTCTGACTCTTTGTGACCCCATGGACTGCAGTACTCCAGGCTTCCCTATTCATCAGCCACTCGCAGAGCCTACTCAAACTCATGTCCATCGAGTTGTTGATGCCATCCAACCATCTCATCCTCCGTCGTCCCCTTCTCCTCCTGCCTTCCATCTTTCCCAGCATCAGGGTCTGTTCAAATGAGTCAGTTCTTCACATCAGGTGGCCAAAATATTGGAGCTTCAGCTTCAGCATCAGTCCTTCCAATTAATATTCAGGACTGATTTCCTTTAGGATGGACTGGATTGCTCTCCTTCTTGTCTAAGGGACTCTCAAGAGTCTTCTCCAACACCACAGTTCAAAAGTATCAATTCTTTGGTGCTCATCTTTCTTTAAACTCCAACTCTCACATCCATACATGACTACTGGAAAAACCATAGACAATCCTTTGTTGGCAAAGTATGTCTCTGCTTTTTAATATGCTGTCTAGGTTGGTCATAACTTTTCTTCCAAAGAGCAAGTATCTTTTAATTTCATGGCTGCAGTCACCATCTGCAGTGATTTTGGAGCTCCTAAAAATAGTCTGTCACTGTTTCCATTGTTTCCTCATCTATTTGCCATGAAGTGATGGGACCAGATGCCATGATCTTAGTTTTCTGAATGTTGAGTTTTAAGCCAACTTTTTCACTCTCCATTGCTGCCTTGTAAATAAATTCTTCAGTGCCATTTTTCTAGATTCTGTATATATGTGCTAGAATATGATATTTATCCTTCTCCTCTGACTTACTTCACTCTGTATGATAGTTTCTCAATTAATCAACCTCATTAGAATGGACTCAAATTAATTCCTTTTTATGGCTGGGTAATAATCCTTTGTGTGTATGTACCACACTTTATTAATCCAGTCATCTGTTGATGGACATCTAGGTTGCTACCATGTTCTAGCTATTGTAGATAGTGCTACAATAATCAATGGGATACGTGTGCCATTTTCAATTTTTAAAATTTATTTATTTTAATTGAAGGCTAATTGCTTTACAATATTGTAGTGCTTTTGTCATGAATTGGCATGAATCAGCCATGGGTGTACATGTGTTCCCCATCCTGAACCTCCCTCCACCTGCCTCCACATTCCATCCCTGTGGGTCATCCCAGTGCACTCGCCCCGAGCACCCTGTCTCATGCATTGAACCTGGACTGATGATCTGTTTCACATAGGATAATAAACATGTTTCAATTCTACTCTCTCAAATCATCCCACCCTCGCCTTCTCCCACAGAGTCCAAAAGACTGTTCTATATGTCTGTGCCTTTTGTGCTGTTTTGCATGTAGGGTTATCATTACAGTCTTTCTAAACTCAATATATATATGCATTTGTATACTGTATTGGTGTTTTTTCTTTCTGGTTTATATCACTCTGTATAAGAGGCTCCAGTTTCATTCACCTCATTAGAACTGATTCAAATGTATTCTTTTTAATGGCTGAGTAATATTCCATTGTGTATATGTACCACAGTTTTCTTATCCATTTGTCTGCTGATGGACATCTAGGTTGCTTCCATGTCCTAGCTATTATAAACAGTGCTGTGATGAACATTGGGGTACACATGTCTCTTTCAATTCTAGTTTCCTTGGTGTGTATACCCAGCAGTGGGATTTCTGGGTCATATGGCAGTTCTATTTTCAGTTTTTAAAGGAATCTCCACACTGTTCTCCATAGTGGCTGTACTAGTTTTCATTCCCACCAACAGTGTAAGAGGGTTCCCTTTTCTTCACACCCTCTCCAGCATTTATTGCTTGTAGACTTTTGAATAGCAACCATTCTGACTGGCGTGAAATGGTACCTCATTGTGGTTTTGATTTGCATTTCTCTGATAATGAGTGGTGTTGAGCATCTTTTCATGTGTTTGTTAGCCATCTGTATGTCTTCTTTGGAGAAATGTCTGTTTAGTTCTTTGGCCCATTTTTTGATTGGGTCATTTATTTTTCTGGAATTGAGCTGTAGGAGTTGCTTGTATATTTTTGAGATTAATTCTTTGTCCGTTGTTTCATTTGCTATTATTTTGCTACAATTTGTGTCAGAGAATGTTCTGCTTATATTTTCATCTAAAAGTTTTACAGTATCTGACTTTATGCTGCTGCTGCTAAGTCATTTCAGTCGTGTCTGACTCTGTGCGACCCCATAGACAGCAGCCCACCAGGCTCCCTTGTCCCTGGGATTCTCCAGGCAAAAACACTGGAGTGGGTTGCCATTTCCTTCTCCAATGCATGAAAGTGAAAAGTGAAAGTGAAGTCGCTCAGTCGTGTCCGACTCTTAGCGACCCCATGGACTGCAGCCTACCAGGCTCCTCTGTCCATGGGGTTTTCCAGGCAAGAGTACTGGAGTGGGGTGCCATTGCCTTCTCTATCTTTATATAAATAGATATACAAAAATATCAGATATGTATTTTTATTAACATAATTGAAATAAATATAAACAAGATTCTCTCAATTTCATCTAGCTATGCTCAAATAGATGTATTTTAACTGTGGCTGCATCAATATTATTCTTTATTACTATTCATTTCACAATCTTTCTCAAAATATCAGTTCAGTTCAGTCACTCAGTTGTGTCTGACTCTTTGCAACCCTATGGACTGCAACAGGCCAGGCCTCCTGTCTATCACCAACTCCTGGAGTTTACTCAAAATCATGTCCACTGAATTGGTGATGCCATCTAACCATCTCATCCTCTGTCGTCCCCTTCTCCTCCCACCTTCAATCTTTCCCAACATCAGGGTCTTTTTAAATGAGTCTGTTCTTCTCATCAGGTGGCCAAAGTATTGGGTTTCAGCTTCAGAGTCTGTCCTTCCAATGAATATTCAGGACTGATTTCCTTTAGGATGAACTGATTGGATTTCCTTGATGTCTAAGGGAAACATAACTTGAAATTTATTTTAAAAAGTTTAAATTGTAGCTACCAGTGTCACTTGAAGAGTTTCTAAAATCAGCAACAAATTATAACCGAGGAAATCTGATTCCATTATAGGAACAGAAAGCTCTCTGTGGCATGTGCAACTTGCCTGAATGATTGCTTATGTTTAGTCTTGGGATTCATTTTATCTTTCAGGTTTTAAAGCTTTGTTCACTTACTTATGTCCATGAACAGTATGCAAAGGCAAAAAGATAGGACACTGAAAAATGAACTCCCCAGGTCAGTAGGTGCCCAATATGCTACTGGAGATCAGTGGATAAATAATCCAGAAGGAACAAAAAGACAGAGCCAAAGCAAAAACAACACCAAGCAAAGTCCAATGCTGTGATGAGCAATATTGCATAGGAATCTGGAATTTTAGGACCATGAATCAGGGCAAATTGGAAGTGGTCAAACAGGATATGGCAAGAGTGAATGTTGACATTTTAGGAATCAGCAAACTAAAATGGATTGCAATAGGTGAATTGAAGTCAGATGACCATTATATCCACTACCATGGAAAAGAACCCCTTAGAAGAAATGGAATAGCCATCATAGCCAACGAAAGAGACTGAAATGCAGTACTTGGATGCAATCGCTGTTCATTTCCAAGGCAAACCATTCAATATCATGGTAATCCAAGGCTATGCCCCGAACAGTAATGCTGAAGAAGCTGAACTTGAACAGTTCTATGAAAACATACAAGAACTTCTAGAACTAACATGCGAAAAACATGTACTTTTCATTATAGGGGACTGGAATGCAAAAGTAAGAAGTTGAGAAACACCTGGAATAACAGGCAAATTTGGCCTTGCGGTACAGAATGAAGGAGGGCAAAGGCTAGTAGAGTTCTGGCAAGAGAACACACTGGTCATAACAAGCACTCTCTTTCAACAACACAAGAGAATATTCTACACATGGACATCACCAGATGGTCAATATCAAAATCAGACTAATTATATTCTTTGCAGCCAAAGATGGAGAAGATCTATATAGTCAGCAAAAACAAGACTGGGAGCTGACTGTGGATCAGATCATGAACTCCTTGTTGCGAAATGCAGACCTACATTGAAGAAAGTAAGGAAAATCACTAGACATTCAAGTATGACCTAAATCAAATCCCTTACAATTATACAGTGGAAGTGTGAAATAGATTCAAGGGATTAGATCTGATAGACAGAGTGCCTGAAGACCTATGGACAGGAGTTCCTGACATTGTACCAGAGACAGTTATCAAGACCATCCCCCAAAGAAAGAAATGTGGAAAGCAAAATGGTTGTCTGAGAAGGCCTTACAAATATCTGTGAAAAGAGGAGAAGTGAAAAACAAAGGAAAATGAAAGGATATACCCATTTGAATGCAGAGATCCAAAGAAGAGCAAGGAGAGATAAGAAAGGCTTCCTCAGTGATCAGTGCAAAGAAATAGAGGAAAACAATAGAGTGGGATAGACTAGGGATCTCATAAAGAAAATTAGAGATATCAAGGGAAACTTTCATGCAAAAATGAGCACAATAAAGGATAGAAATGGTATGGACCTTACAGAAACAGAAGAGAGGTGGCAAGAATACACAGAGAACAATACAAAGAAGATCTTCACGACCCAGATAATCATGATGGTGTGATCACCCACCTAGAGCCAGACATCCTGGAATGTAAAGTCAGGTGGGCCTTAGAAAGCATCATTATGAACAAAACTAGTGGAAATGTTGGAATTCCAGTTGAGCTATTTCAAATCCTGAAAGATGATGCTGTGAAAGTGCTGCACTCAATATGCAAGCAAATTTGGAAAACTCAGCAGTGGCCACAGGACTGGAAAAGGTCAGTTTTCATTCCAATCCCAAAGAAAGGAAATGCCAAGAATGCTCAAACTACAGCACAATTTCACTCATCTCACATGCTAGTAAAGTAATGCTCAAAATTCTCCAAGCCAGGCTTCAGCAATATGTGAACCATGAACTTCCAGATGTTCAAGCTGGTTTTAGAAAAGGCAGAGCAACCAGAGATCAAATTGCCAACATCTGCTGGGTCATCGAAAAAGCAAGAGAGTTCCGGAAAAACATCTATTTCTGTTTTATCGACCATGCCAAAGCCTTTGACTGTGTGGATCACAATAAACTGTGGAAAATTCTGAAAGAGATGGGAATATCAGACCACCTGACCTGCCTGTTGAGAAACCTATATGCAGGTCAGGAAGCAACAGTTAGAACTGGCCATGGAACAACAGACTGGTTTCAAATAGGAAAAGGAGTACGTCAAGGCTGTATATTGTCATCCTGCTTATTTAACTTATGCAGAGTACATCATGAGAAAAGCTGGATGGAAAAAGCACAAGCTGGAATCAAGATTCCCAGGAGATATATCAATAACCTTAGATCTGCAGATGACACCACCCTTATGGCAGAAAGTGAAGAGGAACTAAAAAGCCTCTTTGAAAGTCAAAGAGGAGAGTGAAAAAGTTGGCTTACAGCTCAACATTCAGAAAAGTAAGATCATGGCATCTGGTCCCATCACTTCATGGGAAATAGATGTGGAAACAGTGGAAACAGTGTCAGACTTTATTTTTTGGGCTCCAAAATCACTGCAGATGGTGATTGCAGCCATGAAATTAAAAGACATTTACTCCTTGGAAGGAAAGTTATGACCAATCTAGATAGCATATTGAAAAGCAAAGACATTACTTTGCCAAGAAAGGTCCGTCTAGTCAAGGCTGTGGTTTTTCCAGTAGTCATGTATGGATGTGAGTGTTCGACTGTGAAGAAAGCTGAGCACTGAAGAATTGATGCTTTTGAACTATGGTGTTGGAGAAGACTCTTGAGAGTCCCTTGGACTGCAAGGTGATCCAACCAGTCCATTCTGAAGGAGATCAGCCCTGGGATTTCTTTGGAAGGAATGATGCTAAAGCTGAAACTCCAGTACTTTGGCCATGTCGTGGGAAGAGTTGACTCATTGGAAAAGACTCTGATGCTGGGAGGGATTGGGGGCAGGAGGAGAAGGGGATGACAGAGGATGAGGTGGCTGGATGGCATCACTGACTCGATGGACGTGAGTTTGAGTGAACTCCGGTAGTTGATTATGGACAGGGAGGCTGGTGTGCTGCGATTCATGGGGTTGCAAAGAGTCGGACACCTCTGAGAGATTGAACTGAACTTAACTGATATACATCAGCAATAATTACTTCAATAAGTTTAGTGAAAAGCCTTTATATCATACAGTTAGTTCTGTCGCTCAGTTGTGTCCGAGTCTTTGTGACACTATGGACTGCAGCATGCTAGGCCTCCCTGTCCATCACCAACTCCAGGAATTTACTCAAACTCATGTCCATTGAGTTGATGATGCCATCCAACCATCTCATTCTCTGTCGCCCCCTTCTGGTCCCGCCTTCAATTCTTCCCAGCATCAGCGTCTTTTCAAAAGAGTCAGTTCTTTGCATCAGATGGCCAAAGTATTCGAGTTTCAACTTCAGTATCAGTCTTTCCAATGATTATTCAGAACTGGTTTCCTTTACGATGGACTGGTTGGATCTCGTTGATGTCCAAGGGACTGAAGATTCTTCTCCAACACAACAGTTCAACAGCATCAATTCTTTGGCACTCAGCTTTCTTTATTGTCAAACTCTCACATCTGTACATGACTACTGGAAAAATCATAGCTTTGACTAGATGGACCTTTGTTGGCAAAGCAATGTCTCTGCTTTTTAATATGATGTCTAGGTTGGTTATAACTTTTCTTCCAAGGATCAAACGTCTTTTGATTTCATGGCAGCAGTCACCATCTTCAGTCATTTTGCCACACATCCCCCAGAAAAAAATAAAGTCTGTCACTGTTTCTATTTGCCATGTATTTGCCATGAAGTGATGGGGCCAGATGCCATGAATTTAGTTTATAGATACAATATTAAAGGAGTAGAAAATACATTTTTTCTTTGTGATTACAACTCTTAGGATTTATTCATGACAATTATCATATGTAGAGTTCAGCATAGTTAATTACATTTATCATGCTGAACTTTACATACCTAGTCTTTATTCATCTTTTACCTGGAAGTTTATACCTTTAATCAACACCCTCTACCCCCACCTCCAACTCTGATTACCACAAATCTGATCTTTCTCTGTCTCTCTTTTTTCAGTTTGTTTTTCTAAGTTTTTGGAAGTATAATGGACCTACAACACTGTTAGCTTCTCTTACACATCATAGTAGTTTGATGTTTTATTTACATGCAAAATGGTCACCACCAATAAGTATACTTACTATCTGTCACCATAGAAAGGTATATCCTACTATATATTCACACACTGAGCTGGTGTTATTTAATCATCCAGTCATGTCCAATTCTTTTGCAACCCCATGGACTGTAGTCCAGTGGGCTCCTCTGCCCATAGGATTTCACAGGCAAGAGTACTGCATTGGGTTGGCATTTCTTTCTTGAGGAGAGCTTCCTGACCCAGGCATCAAGCCCGCATTCTCTGCCTTTGCAGGTGGATTCTTTACCATTGAGACACTAAAGAAGTCCCATACACTAAGCTACTTTCTCGTAAATACAAAATGAATTAAACACTATTTGTAAGACTTGAAATCATAAATCTTCTAGAAGAAAACACAGGTAGTATGCTCTTTGACATGGCCTTAATTTTTTGAATATGGTTCCTCAGGCAAGGGATACAAATAAATAAATAGGACTACCTCAAACTAAAAAAAAATTTGCAGAGTGAAGGAAACTATCAGCAAAACAAAAAGATTGCTTATTGAGTGCTAGAAGATATTTGTAAATCATGTATAAGATAAGAAAATGTGAAAGAACTCTTACAACTCATCCAAAGGAGAGGAGGGGGGGAACCAACAACCCAATTAAGAACCAGGCAGATAATATAAATATATATTTTTTTCCAAAGAAAACATACAAACGGCCAACAGGCACGTGAAAACATGCTAAATATTACTAATAATCAGGGGAATGCAAATGTAAAACACAATGAAGTATCAGCTCACCCCTGTCAGAATGGCTATTGTCAAAAAAGTGTTATTGAGGATGCATAGAAAAGGGAACCTGAGAATGCTGTTGATGGGAATGTAAATTGACATAGTCATTATGAAAAACAGAATAGAGATTCCTCAAAATTTTAAAAATAGAGCTACCATAAAAATCAGAAATTCTACTTATGGGTATGAAGAAAATGAAAACAAAAATTTGAAAATACATATGTATCCCTATGTTCAATGCAGCATTATTTACTGAAGCCATGATGTGGAAGCAATCTATGTGTCTATCAATAAATAAATGAACAAAGAAGATTTGGCACATTCATACAATAGAATTGTACTCATCCATATAATTAAAGGTTCTAATTTCTCAACAACATGAATAGACCTAGAGGGAATTATGCCAAGCAAAATAAGTCTGACAGAGGAAAGACAAATACTGTATGGCTTCACTTATATATACCTTATAAAAACAACAAGAAATGAACAAACATAACAAAACATAAACAGAGTCGTAGATAGAGAGAGTAAATGGGTGATTACCAGAAGGGTAAGAAGTAGGGGGAGGAGAGAAACAGGTGAGGGAGATTAAGAAGTACAAGGTTAGAGTTGTGACATAGATTTATTCATTTTAAATATTCATTTATAAATTTGTTTTTATAAATGAATATTTAAAATGAATAAATCTATATCACAATTCTAACCTTGTACTTCTTAAATTTGTTTAAAGATTATAACTTCTTACACACATATTTACACAGATAATCTCTTACACATGACTTAAAATACAGTTTTAAGAAAAAAAGATTGTAAATAAAAGAAACCAAAAGTTAAAGTTAACACAGAACACAAATGTGCAAATATTTATGAATGAAATTTTTTTCTCAGAACAAAAACCCAAATTTGGTTATAAGATTCTTAATAACCAAATGGACTTCAATACATAATCCTGTTATGTAATTACCTTTTCTAGAATCAAAATATATCTAAAAATATTCTCATGAAGCAGATTTTATAGTGGAAATTTATATATACCTAGGATACTAAATATTATATTGAGTAACATTTTTATGTTAACAATAAACTCAGAAACGTATTTGACATAACAGTTTTTGCAGCCATTACAAATAAAACCTGATATCACTGTTATATAAAGACATTTAAGAGATACGGGGAAAGCAGCATCAAAATTGAAGCCTGTGCATTCTAATTTCTCTTGCCAAATAAAATGAGCAGCAGTGGCTACAATTTGCTGGAGCAGCAGTGAAGAGATACCCCATCTCCAAGGTAAGAGAAACCCAAGTAAGATGGTAGGTGTTACAAGAGGGCATCAGAGGGCAGACATATTGAAACCATAATCACAGAAAACTAGCCAATCTGATGATATGGAACACAGCTTTGTCTAACTCAATGAAACTAAGGCATGCTATGTGGGGCTACCCAAGATGGACGGGTCATCATGGAGAGGTCTGACAGAATGTGGTCCACTGGAGAGGAGAATGGCAAACCACTTCAGTATTCTTGCCTTGAGAACCCCATGAACAGTATGAAAAGGCAAAATGATAGGATACTGAAAGAGAAACTCACCATTCAGTAAGTGCCCAATATGCTACTGGAGATCAGTGGAGAAAATAACTCCAGAAAGAATAAAAGGATGGAGCCAAAGCAAAAAAAATACCCACGTGTGGATGTGACTGATGATAGAAGCAAGGTTGGATGCTGTAAAGAGCAATATTGCATAGGAACCTGGAATGTTAGGTCCATGAATCAAGGCAAATTTGAAGTGGTCAAACAGGAGATGGCAAGAGTGAATGTCAGCATTCTAGGAATCAGCTAACTAAAATGGACTGGAATGGGTGAATTTAACTCAGATGACCATTATATCTACTATGTGGGCAGGAATCCCTTAGAAGAAATGGAGTAGCCATCATGGTCAACAAAAGAGTCTGAAATGCAGTACTTGGATGCAATCTCAAAAACGACAGAATGATCTCTGTTCATTTTCAAGGCAAACCATTCAATATCGCAGTGATCCAAGCCTATGCCCCAATCAGTAACACTGAAGAAGCTGAAGCTGAATGGTTCTATGAAGACCTACAAGACCTTTTAGAACTAACACACAAAAAGATGTCCTTTTCATTATAGGGGACTTGAATGCAAAAGTAGGAAGTCAAGAAACACCTGGAGTAACAGGCAAATTTGGCCTTGGAGTATGGAATGAAGCAGGGCAAAGGTTAATAGAGTTTTGAAAAGAGAACGGATTGGTCAAAGCAAACACACTCTTCCAACAACACAAGAGAAGACTACACATGGACATCACCAGATGGTCAACAGTGAAATCAGATAGATTATATTCTTTGCAGCTAAAGATGGAGAAGCTCTATACAGTCAGCAAAAACAAGACTGGGAATTGACTGTGGCTCAGATCATCAACTCCTTATTGCCAAATTCAGACTTAAATTGAAGAAAGTAGAGAAAACCACTAGACCATTCAGGTATGACCTGAATCAACTCCCTTATGATTATACAGTGGAAGTGAGAAATAGATTTAAGGGACTGGATCTGATGTACAGAGTGCCTGATGAACTATGGACGGAGGTTCGTGACACTGTACAGGAGACAGGGATCAAGACAATTCCTATGGAAAAGAAATGCAAAAAAGCAAAATGGCTGTCGGAGGAAGCCTTACAAATAGCTGTGAAAAGAAGAGAAGTGAAAAGCAAAGGAGAAAAGGAACGATATTCCCATTTGAATGCAGAGTTCCAAAGAATAGCAAGTAGAGATAAGAAAGCCTTCCTAAGTAGTCAATGCAAAGAAATAGAGGAAAACAATAGAATGGGAAAGACTAGAGATCTCTTCAAGAAAATTAGAGATATCAAGGGAACATTTCATGTAAAGATGGGCTCGATAAAGGACAGAAATGGTATGGACCTAACAGAAGCAGAAGATATTAAGAAGATACACAGAAGAACTGTACCAAAAAGATCTTCACAACCCAGATAATCACGATGGTGTGATCACTGACCTAGAGCCAGACATCCTGGAATGTAAAGTCAAGTGGGCCTTAGAAAGCATCACTACGAACAAAGCTAGTGGAGGTGATGGAATTCCAGTGGAGCTATTTCAAATCCTAAAAGATGATGCTGTGAAAGGGCTGCACTCAATATGCCAGCAAATTTGGAAAACTCAGCAGTGGCCACAGGACTGGAAAAGGTCAGTTTTCATTCCAATGCCAACGAAAGGCAATGCCAAAGAATGCTCAAAGTACCGCACAATTGCACCCATCTCACACGCTAGTAAAGTAATGCTCAAAATTCTCCAAGCCAGGCTTCAGCAATATGTGAACTGTGAACTTCCAGATGTTCAAGCTGGTTTTAGAAAAGGCAGAGCAACCAGAGACCAAATTGCCAACATCTGCTGGATCATGGAAAAAGCAAGAAATTTCCAGAAAAACATCTATTTCTGCTTTATGACTATGCCAAAGCCTTTGACTGTGTGGATCACAATAAACTGTGGAAAATTCTGAAATAGATAGGAATCCAAAACCACCTGACCTGCCTCTTGAGAAACCTATATGCAGGTCAGGAAGCAACAGTTAGAACTGGCCATGGAACAACAGACTGGTTCCAAATAGGAAAAGGAGTATGTCAAGGCTGTATATTGTCATCCTGCTTATTTAACTTATATGCAGTGTACATCATGAGAAACACTGGGATGGAAGAAGATCAAGCTGGAATCAAGATTGCTGGGAGAAATATCAATAACCTCAAATATGCAGATAATACCACCCTTATGGCAGAAAGTGAAGAGGAACTAATAAGCCTCTTGATGAAAGTGAAGGAGGAGAGTGAAAAATTTGGCTTAAACTCAACATTAAGAAAACTAAGATCATGGCATATGGTCCCATCACTTCATGGGAAATAGATGTGGAAACAGTGGAAACAGTGTCAGACTTTATTTTTTGGACTCCAAAATCACTGCAGATGGTGATTGCATCCATGAAATTAAAAGACGCTTAGTCCTTGGAAGGAAAGTTATGACCAACCTGAATAGCATATTTAAAAGCAGAGACATTACTTTGCCAACAAAGGTCCATCTAGTCAAGGCTATGGTTTTTCCAGTAGTCATGTATGGATGTGAGAGTTGGACGGTGAAGAAAGCTGAGTGCCAAAGAATTAATGCTTTTGAACTGCGATGTTGGAGAAGACTCTTGAGAGTCCCTTGGACTGCAAGAAGATTCTACCAGGTCATCCTAATGGAGATAAATCCTGGGTGTTCATTAGAAGGACTGATGATAAAGTTGAAACTCCAGTACTTTTGCCACCCATACGTGAATTGACTCATTGGAAAAGACCCTGATGCTGGGAAGGATCGGGGGCAGGAAGAGAAGGGGACGACAGAAGATGAGAAGGCTGGATGGCATCACCGACTAGATGGATATGGGTTTGGGTAGGCTCCAGGTATTGGTGATGGACAGGGAGGCCTGGTGTGCTGTCATTCATGGGTCGCAGAGTTGGATACGACTGAACGACTGAACTGAACTGAACTGACTGAACCTATTTCTTAAGGTGGTACAAAATACTACTTAATCAAACAAATGAATATTCCCTGTTATAACGTAAAGCTAGCCCTTATCAACATGCCCTCTCTGCATAGCTTACTTATTTATATATGCTATACAAGAAGAAATTGATAACAAGGAGGATAAACAGACTCTTTGGGTGGCTTGGGGAGTGAAGTTGGAAAGGGAGAAACTAACTCTGCTAAGTATCAATGAAGTTAAGCGAAAGCAATGATAACATGACTTTGGGTACAATGACATTTTCTAAAAGTCAAAACTGTTTAAAAGATAAAAAAATGAGACAGTTTGTCAGGCCACTATTGAGGTATTCCTCTGACTTTTCTGGTCTTTAAACAAAGGCTAGGTAAACACTTTTAGGGATGGTATTGAGCTAAGGGGCAGAATTAGATGATCTTAAAAAAAAAAAAAAAAAAAAAAACTGCATTCTTATATGTAACCTGCACTTGCCTGCATGTAACACTTCTCTCCAAGTTTCATCATAAATTATCTCAAAGGCAGCTAAAATATATATAACCCAACTACAATATTTTCCCTGCTTCAGTCCAAGTTTCATATTGATACCAGAATAATAATTATTATGGCTAGGACTTTTCAGTACCATATTAAATAGAAAAAGGAAATGCATACTTTGTTGTTTTGTCTTTGATCTTAGAGGGAAATTTTCAGTTTTTCATCATTTAGTTTTATGTTAGTTTGTGGCTTTTAATTTATGACTTGTGATTTTTGGTGCATTCCTTCCAATTTCTGGAGCTTTTTTTATTATGACAAGATGTTACTTTGTTAAACATTTTTTCTGCTTCTATTGAGACACTCATGATTTTTATTGTTCACTCTGTTAATGTGTTATGTTAGGATTTTTTCTTCTCATGTGTTAAACTATCCTTGTATTCCACTGTTCTTGGTTATGGAGTATAATCCTTTAACATACTATTGAATTATATTTGCTGTTGTTTTGTTTGGGGATTTTTGCATCTATATTCATTGAAGTAATTTTCTTTTCCTATGGTCTCTTTGTTTGAGTTTGTATCTGGTTAATATTGGCCTTGTAAAATCAGTTTGGAAATGTTCAATCCTGTCCTCATTTTTGGAAGTATTTAAGAAGACTTGATTAATTTTTCTTTAAAGGCTTGATTGAATTCATCAGTGAAGCCACTTGGTCCTAGGCTTTTCTTTGTTGGGAAGTTTTTGACTATTGATTCACTTTCCCTGCCAGTGATTGCTCTGTCCACATTTTCTATTTCTTCAGGAATCGGTCTTAGCAGCTTGTATGCTTCTAGAAATTTCTTTCAAGTTATCAAATTTGTTGACATATAGTTGTTCAATGTAGTCTTTTACAATCATTTTTATTTCAGGGGTATCAATCATAATGTCTCCTCTTTAACTTATAATTTTATTTATTTATGTCCTCTCTCTTTCTTTCTTGAATAGTCTAACCAACAGTATGTCTACTTGATCTTTTCAAAGATGCAGTGCTTAATTTTATTTATCTTTTCTGCTGTCTTTTTAGTCTCTTTTTCATTTATCTTCACTTTGATCTTTGTTATTTCCTTCTACTAACTTTGGATTTAGTTTGTTTTTCTTTTTCTAGTTCTTTGAGGTACAAAGTTAGGTTGATTATTCAAAATACATCTTCATTTTTAATGTAGATATTTATTGCTATGAATTTCAGTCCTACTGCTGCTTTTGCTGCAGCATTAAGTTTTGATACAATGTTTCACTTTGATACAATGTTCTGTTTAGATAAACCATCTTAGGATTCTTGCACTCTGTTTTAAATGGCTAATCAGTCCATTCTAAAGGAGATCAGTCCTGAATGTTCATTGGAAGGACTAATATTGAAGCTGAAATTCCAATACTTTGGCCACCTGATGTGAAGAACTGATTCATTCGAAAAGACCCTGATGCTGGGAAAGATTGAAGGTGGGAGAAGAGGATGACAGAGGATGAGATGGCTGGATGGTATCACCAACTCAATGGACATGAGTTTGGGTAAACTCCAGGAGTTGGTGATGGATAGGGAGGCCTGGTGTGCTGCAGTCCATGGGGTAGCAAAGAGTCAGACATGACTGAGTGACTTAAAACTGAACTGAACTGAACAGTATTAACTATGTACATAAACTACATTTTACATCTCTCTCCTCCACATTTCATACTATGATGTCACAGGTTGTGTACATTTGTACTGTGTCTTCATTAGCAGTTTTACCTATGGGTATTTTTAATTCCTTTGTCTTTTAACTTTACATCACACGTAAGAGTACTCTACACACTTTGTTACAAATAGGTGGGGAAACAGTGGAAACAGTGAGAAACTTTATTTTCCTGGACATGGAGGTCCAAGGGATTGCAAAGAATCAGACACCACTGAGCAACTGAACTGACTGAACACAGCACCATTACAACAGTATAATATTCTGTATTTTTCTGTATGTTTACCTTTACCAATGAGTTTTACACATTCTTATGCTGTCATGTTGCTGTTTAATACTCTTTCATTTCAACTTGAAATAACTCCCTTTAGCATATATTATAAACTCCACAAAATTTTAATTATCTGGGAAAGTCTTTATCTCTCCTTCATTTTATTCTTTAACTTTTTATTTTATATTGGAGTACAGTTGATTAACAGTGTTGTGTTAGTTTTAGGTGTATAGCAAAGGGATTCAGTTATACATACAAATGTATCAATACTTAAAAAAATACTTTTAAAATTATTTTTCATCTATGTTGTTACATAATACTGAGCAGAGTTCCTTGTGCTATAAGTAGGCCCTTGCTTTATCTATTTTAAATATAGTAGTGTATAAGGATCTGGGAAGTGATTGTTAGGGTGTTTAGGATTGACATGTGCAACATTCTACATTTTTAAAGAACAATTTACCTGTTACTTTATTCTTAGTTGGTAGGATTTTTCTTTAAGCATTTTGAATACATCATCCTATTCCATTCCCATGGAAAAGTGTGCTGAGAATTCTAGGAGTTTCTCTTTTGTATAAAAGCCACTTATATCTTGATGCTTTCAAAGTTCTCCCTTTGAATTTTTGACTGTAATATCTCAGTGTGTATCTCTTTGGGTTCATCTTGTTTTTGTTTTTTTTTTTCTTTTTTTGAGCTTCTTGGATCTGGATGTCCATTTCCTTCCTCAATATTCGAAACTTTAAGGCTATTGCTTCCTTGAAAGCTTCCTGGTTCTTTCCTTCCAGGCTCCTCCGTCCATGGGATTTTCCAGGCAAGAATACTGGAGTGGGGTGCCACTGCCTTCTCCGTCCTGGTTCTTTATCTGTTCCTTTTCCTTCTGAAGCGTCAGTAATTGTCCCTGATGGTATCTCATAATTCCCTTAGGTTTTCTTCAGCTTTTTTCATTTTCCCTTTATCTGAATAATTCCCAATGACATGTCTTTGAGTTTGCTGATCTTTTCTTCTGCCTAATGTAGTCTGCTGTTGAATTTCTGTAGTCATTTCCCTTATTATAGTCTTTAGCTTCATTATCTCCATTTGGTACTATTTAAATTATCTACCTCTTTATTGAAATTCTCACTTTTTCATGCATCATTCCCCTGACCACAGTGACAATTTTTGTGATGGTTATTTTGGAATGTCTGTCAAGTAAATGACAGATCTTCACTTCATTAAAATTGGTTTCTGGAGATTATCTTGGGTTTCTTTTTTAATTTTTTTTAGAATATATTAATCTGCTTGTTAATTTTTTTTAACTCTGTATTGATGCCTCTGCATTATAGAAAAGAGACAGGATACAAAATTTTTGCACAATATTCAGTTTCGTTTTTATGCACTAACAATGAACTATCAAAAAAAAAAGAAATTTAAAAGACAATTCCATTTACAATTGCACACACACACTTTATAATGTTTAACAAAGGAGGTAAAAGATCTGTATTTGAAAACTGCAAGATGTTAAGAAAGAAATTAAATACGACACAAATAAAGATACTTCATCTTCACAGATTGGAAGAATTAGTACTGTTTAAAAATCCATACTACTCAAAACAATCTACAGGTTCAATAAAATGCTTATCAAAACCTACTGAAAATTTTCAAACAAATATCAGAAACGATAAAAAAATATGTGTGTGTATGTCTACGTGTGCTCAGTCATGTCCGACTCTTTGCAACCCCATGGACTGTGGCCCTCCAGGCTCCTCTCTCCATGGGATTCTCCAGGCAAGAATCCTGGAGTAGGTTGCCATTTCCTACTCTAGGGGAGCTTCAAAACCCAGGGATTAAACCTGCATCTCTTGCATCTTCTTCATTGGCAGGAAGATTCTTTATCACTGTGTCATCTGGGAAAACCCCTAAAATGTATATGAAACCAAAAAAGCACCAAATAATAAAAATAACCCTGAGAAAGAAGAACAAAGCTGGTGGCTTAATGCTTCCCAATTTGAAACTGTAACACAAAGCTATAATAATCAGAGCAGGCACATAAATCAATGAAACAGAATTATGAGCCTGGGAGTAAACCCGTACATGTATGGTCAATTCATTCAGAGCAAAAGAACCAATAGTATGGCATGGGGAAAAGACAGTCTCTTTAATAAATGATGTTGGAAAAATTAAACAGCCACATGCAAAAGTATAAAACTGGACCATTATCTCACATCATACACAGAAGTTTACTCAAAATAGATTAAAACTAGAATGTAAGACCTAAACCCATAAAATGTCTAGAAGAAATCATAGGCAGTAAACTCTTTAACTTAGGTCTTGTCAATAATTTTTTTAATCTGACACTAAAAGCAAAAGCAACAAAAGCAAAATAACAACAACCAAAAAAAAAAAGAACAAAAAATTAAAGATGCTATATCAAACTAAAAAGCTTCTGCATAGCATTTGAAACCACCAACAAAATGAAAAGATAACCTACCAAATGGAAGAAAATATTTGCAAATTATATATCTGATCAGTTTTTAATATCCAAAGTATATAAAGAACTTGTACAAATCGACAGCAAAAAGCAAGCCAACCTGATTTTAAATTGGGAGGAAAATTTAAATAGACATTTTTGCAAAGACATGAAAAAGCTTAACACATACATGAAAAGATGTTCTACACCATTAATCATCAGGGAACAACAAATCAAAACTGCAGTGAGATTCACTTCATACCTGTTAGAATGGCTATTGTAAAAAATACCAGAAATAAATGTTGGTGAGGATGTGGAACAAAGATAACTCACATATTGTTATTGGGAAAATATACTGGTACGGCTACTATGTAAAACAACATAAAGATTTCTTTAAACAATAAAAATACAAATACCACATGATCAAACAGTTCCATATCTGGGCATTTATCTGAAGATTATTAAAAAAAAAAAAAACCACTAGTTTCAAAAGATATATACACCCTATGCTCATTGCAGCATTATTTACAATAGCCAAGATACGGAAACAACATTAAAAATATCCATGAATAGATGGAAGGATAAAGAAATAGTGGAATGTATATAAAATGGAATGTATTCATCCATCAAAAGAATGAAATATTGCCCCTTGTGATGACATGGATGGACCTCAGGGGATTATTCAAAGTGAAATGAGTCAGACAGAAAGAAAAATATCTTAGACCTCTCTTATATGTGGGTTCTAAATATTAGGTTGACCAAAAAGTCTGTTTGGGCTTTTCCATAAGATGTTATGGTGTGGAATAAACTAATGCATTGTTTTTAGTTTAAATTAAATCTTCCTTCAAACCTCGTATGTTTTGTAAGTAAGAGAGATTTATTCCAATAGAATAGAGGTTCTTCTACATTTCCTTCTAACATGATTCTGTCTTTTTTATTTCAGCTGAGATAACTGGGGGAATTTGAGTCACACGTCTAATTTCTTCTATGATCACTCTCTGTGATTGAATGCTGTGAGCCTTATTTGTTTCTGAGACAAAAGTTATCTAGTCACATTATTGGTTTTCTCTCTGGAGCATGAGGTTTTCACAGAGAATCTCCTCATTTCAGTGCCTTTTGCAAACTGCATAGGCTGAAAATACCCTAAAACACCAAGATACCCAAACACCAAGGGCCTGGTTTCTTTTTGCTTTATTTCTTCCTTCAGTTTATCTCTGCCTCCCCTCATTTTACTATAAGCAGTAAGAAAAAATCAAGACAGCACTTACACACTTTGTTCCAAGTACACTGATTACAGCTTCTGTTTTCCAAATAACTGAGGACCCAATTCAGCTGTTTTTTGGCCACAATCGAACAAGTATTTCTTTTCCTCCAATTTTCAGCAATTTGCTCTTAATTATGTTCTGAATCATCAGCATTAGCAATTTTAATGTGTATATTTTTATATTATTTATGATATATCTATTAGAGACAGCATTCTCTAATAAATTTTTCTCCATGATGTATCCCACTTTGTTTTCATTCTCATCAAGAGGACTTTAATGCCTATATTTCAAGCAACATTCCAATTTGGCTCAGACAGTAAAGCATCTGTCTGCAACGCAGAAGACCCAGGTTTGATCCCTGGGTTGGGAAGATCCCCTGGAGAAGGAAATGGCAGCCCACTCCAGTATTCTTGCCTGGAAAATCCCATGGATCATGGAACCTAGTAGGCTACCGTCCATGGGGTCGCAAAGAGTTGGACATGACTGAGCGACTTCACTTCAAGGACAATGTAGAATTTCTCTGCTATATTCCTCACTTCCTTATGAAACTTCATCTGCAGAATATTTAATACCCTTATTTCTACTAACAGTCCATCCAAGGTATTTAATTTTTCAACCTTTACTCAATAACCAACTCCAAACCCACTTCCACATTTTTAGGTTATTACTATTGTAACATCCCAATTCTAGGTACCAAAACCTGTATTCATTTCCTATTTGCTGCTATAATAGATTACCACAAACTTAGTTGCTCAAACAATACAAATTTATTATCCTACAGTTATATTGACCAGAAGTATAATGGTTTCAAGTGTCACATTCCTTCTACAGGTTCTAGAAAAGAGTACATTTCCTTGCCTTTAAAATTTCTATAGTCTGCCTACTTTCCTTGGCTTGTTGCCCCTTCTTCAGTCTTAAAAGTCAGCAGTACAAGATCTTCCCTTTCTCCTTGTTTTCCATTATCACATGATGTTCCCTTTTATTTTTCTTCCTCTAGTATCCTTCTTATAAATGCTCTTGTGATTACATTGAGCCTATTCATATCAGTATCCTTAAGTATATTGGGAAAAAAAATCTCTTTTACCATCTATGACAACATATTCACAGGTTTAATGTAGTTGGACATGGGCAACTTTGGGAATCCATTATTCATCTTGCCACAAGAGGATTAACTGTGATTACCTTGTCTCTATTTTATCACTATATTGAAAGTGGGGCTGGACAGCAGTGAGGATGGAGACTGATTAACTTTTTTTATTTGCTAGATTTCTAGATAATAATCTACACTTAAAACAGAAGCAGTTTCATTGGCTATATATTCTGAACAATGAAATAAATTCATTGAGTTCAGTAGTACTTGAAGTTTTTTTTTAATTTTTTTTCCTTAAGAATCAAACTGGTGAATTCTACATATAAAATAAAGGAAAAAATAAATATCAATCCCCACCAACAAGATTATTAATGAAAAATCTAGTAGATGACTAGGAATCCTTTTAGTCTTTCTGGGTATTTAGTAAAATTAAAATTGTAAGATTTTGATGTAACATATGTTACTTCCATTTTTTTTCTTGAACAATAACAGCATTGCTCTTCCAATTTGTTCATTGTCTGAGAAATTCAGCAGAGAATTCTGAGGAAGTCCTAGAATGGGATGATGCACGTTTGAAAAGGAGGCAGGGTCAATAAATACATCTTGCAAGAAAGTATCATGGATCATCCAATAGAATTATTATCATTGAAAAAAAATCAATATTCAACCAGTAAGATTTTGGGTCTTCATTATCACAGAAGTTAATATTACCTTGTTGCTGTTATTCAGTCTCTAAGTCATGCCCAACTCTGAAACCCTATGGACTGTAACACACCAAGTTCCTCTGTTCTCCACTGTTTCAGAGTTTGCTCAAGTTATGTCCACTGAACTGGTGATGTTATCTAACCATGTCATCCTCTGCTGCCCTCTTCTCCTTTTGCCTTCAACCTTTCCCAATATTAGGGTCTTTTCCAATAAGTCAGCTCTTCTCATCAGGTGGCCAAAGTATTGAAGTTTCAGCTTCAGCATCAGTCCTTCCAGTGAATATCAGGGTTGATTTCCTTTAGGAGTGACTGGTTTGATCTCCTTGCTGTCCAAGGAACTCAAAAAAGTCTTCTCCAACACCACAATTCAAAACACATCAATTTTTCAGTTCTCAGCCTTCTTTATGTCTAATCTCACATACATATATCACTACTGGAAAAAACCATAGCTATGATTAGATGGATCTTTGTCGGCAAAATGATGTCTCTGCTTTTAAATATGTTGTCTAGGTTTGTTATAGCTTTCCTTCTAAATAGCAAGCCTCTTTTAATTTCATGGCTGGAATCACCATCCACAGTGAATATAATATGCTATGCAGCACTTAAATTTGTATCAATTTTTTTTCTGTTCATACATAAAATATTACTAATATTTACTCTAATTCTAATAATTATGTGTAAAATACTTCATAATTTCTAAGGCAGCCACATATTGGGGATAATGACAGTCGGTTCTTTTCAATGCTTCTTCCTTTCACTTTTATTTCTCACCTTGCTTTGCTGAGTAGGCACACCAGAATAATGTTGAATAGGTGGTTTGAGTAATGGGAGTAGTATCAGTTCAGTTCAGTCACTCAGTCATGTCCAACTCTTTGCGAACTCATGGAGTGCAGTATGCCAGGTTTCCCTGTCCATCACCATCTCTTGGAGCTTGTTCAGACTCATGCCCATTGATTCGGTGAAGCCATCCAATCATCTCATCTTCTGTTGTGCCCTTCTCATCCTGCCTTCAATCTTTCCCAGTGTCAGGGTCTTTTCCAAGGAGTCAGTTTTTCATATCAGATGGCCCAAGTATTGGAGTATCAGCTTCAGTATCAGTCTTCTAATGAATATTCAAGACTGATTTCCTTTAGGATTGACTGGTTGGATCTCCTTGCAGTCCAAGGAACTCTCAAAAGTCTTCTCCAACACCATAGTTCAAAAGTATCACTTCTTTGGTGCTCAGCTTTCTTTACGGTCCAACTCTCACATCCATACATGACTACTGGAAAAACCATAGCTTTGACTAGATGGACCTTTGTTGGCAAAGTAATGTCTCTACCGTTTAATATGCTCTGTAGGTTGGTTATAGTTTTTCTTCCAAGGAGAAAACATCTTTTAATTTCAAGGATGCAGTCACCATCTGCAGTATTTTGAAGCCCCTCAAAATAAAGTCTCTCATTATTTCCCTATTTGCCATGAAGTGAATGGGACAGGATGCCATGATCTTAGTTTTCTGAATACTGAGTTTTAAGCCATCTTTTTCACTCTCCTCTCTCACTTTCATCAAGAGACTTTTTATTTCTTCTTCACTTTCTGCCATATCTGTGGTGTCTTCTGTATATCTGAGGTTATTGATATTTCTCCTGACAATCTTGATTCTAGCTTGTGCTTCACCTAGCCCAGTGTTTCTCATGATGTACTCTGCATATAAGTTAAATAATCAGGGTGACAATAAATAGCCTTGATGTACTCCTTTCCCAATTTTGAACCTGTCTGTTGCTCCATGTCTGGTTCTAACTGTTGCTTCTTCACCTACATACAGGCTTATTTCTGAGGTTAAATATGTATATGATATTTGAATTAATGATTGTTTTACCCCCTGCTTTAACAAGTTTTTTTTTTTTTCAGAAAAAGTCCCTTTTTAATTCTAGATTTATAAAAAAAAAAAGCCTTTCAAAATAATGAATATGTATATATATGTGTCTTCATATACAGTGAAAGAGAGAGAGAGAGAGTTCTACATTTTTTCTTTAGCATGTGTTGATATAATCATATGTTTCTTCTTTTGTTGTGCTAAATTGCATTCAGTGATCTAATGTTTATTCAACCAACCGGCATCCCTGGAATAAACTTAACTGGATTACAACATATTGTTTTTCAAATATTCCTAGATTTTATTTGCTCATATTTTCTGTCTTTTTCTAGGAAAATATGATAACACATTTATAGATACTTGAAAAATGCAGAGCAAAGTTACATATAGTTCCACTATGTATTACAATTGTATTTTAAGTCGGTAAGTTGAAATTTTTAGTTGAAGTTTCAAACTCTCAAAAATTAATAGAATGAGTAGACAGAAGACTAAAATGATATAATTGATTTTAAAAGCCCTATGAAACCAATACATCATAATTAAGATTTATATAATTTTTACACAACAGAGGGATAAATATGTTATTCAGGTTCCCTCAGACTATAAACCAGGAGACACTAGTATGTGTCCATGAACATAAAACAAGGAGCAAAATTTTCATGGTCTCTAGGTACTGAAATAATACTGAGTAGGTTCTCTTATCAGTGTGGAATTATATTAGAAATCATATCAAAAGATAATTAAAAGAAACCCACATATTTTCAAGTGAAATGTGACATTTACCCAGAGAGATCTTTGACTTAGCCATTACATACCTCAATAAAATTAGAAGACTGAAAAAGCACAGAGGATGATTTGCAGAGAAGAAAGCATTTAAATGAATTTGTTCAAGTTTAATTTACATTTTTTGCACTCAGTATCATGAGTGTTTTAAATTAGTAGCATCATTTTTTTCATAGAATTTTCTTTTTAATGCTCTGAGGAAGCAGGCTATATTCCTTTTGCTCATTGTATCCTATTATTAAATTTTTTTAAAAGTCTAGAGCATCTGAGTTGTATCTCGTGTTTTACTTCTAGTACTCTGTTTGTGTGCCTACTATTTTTTTTTTTTTTTCTTGATCAGTCTCACCAGAAGCTTGTCAGTTTTATTAGACTTCTCAAGGAAACAACTTTGGCTTTTTTTGATAGCAGCCATGTGTTTGATTTCTGTTTTATTACTTTCTACTCTTGACTCTTTTCTTCTCTTTTCTTTAGATTTGCTTTACAGGTCTTTTATCAATTTCTTAGGAAGTATACTCTGCCAGGGTCATTATTTTTCTTTTCTATATATACATTTAGGTCAAAAGTCAATAAACATTTTCTTATAAATGAGCAGATAGTGAATATTTGAAATTATATGTGCCACACACAGATTTTTGAAAATAGAAATATCTTTGTCTTTTTTCACAATCTTTTAAAAGTCTATCAAAAAGATTCTTAATACTTGTATGAAAAGAATAGTACACTGCATATGTTGACACCTGATTTGTCACGTTTCCTTCTAAATATTACTAATATAATAGATTCAGCTAACAAGTTTTAAAATACTATATTAATTTCAGTTTGTTTTCAATTTCCTGTAGGACTGTGAATTTGATTCATGAGTATTTGAAAACCTTTTTCTTAACTTCTTAACATTTATTTTTTGGTTATCATTGATTTTTAATTTTTAACTTATTCATTTTCTGTGTAATGTTAACTGTAACAAACTTCCAAATCTTTGCTACTTGTGGCATCCTTTGCAACAAGTAAAAATTTAATGTATGTTTAAAAGAAGAGTGTTTCCTCTAGTTGGATTCAGTGTGCTATAGAATATTATAGAGCTATCATAATATTATATATCTATAGATTAACCTTTTAAATTTTTAGTCAAAGTTTCTATATTATCTAAATCTTTCACTATTTGTTTTATCAATTCTTAAGCAATGGTTTAAAGTACTTTCATATGTTCATATATCTTTCTATGCTTCTGGTTTCTAAAAAAATTTGAGGCTGTGCTACTTTTGTGTGTGAACTAAATTTATCTTTCATGAGTAGTTGAAATTTTAATCCTTATGAAGTAATTTTATTTATTTCTGGTAATTTTAGTTTTAAAAAAATTATTTTTGTTTTGTTTTTTGCTGCCTGCCTGCTACTGATATTAGGAGACTTCCCAGGTGGCACAGTGATAAAAATTCCACCTGCTAATACAAGTGACACAAGAGAGGCAGGCAGGTTCAGTTCCTGGGTTAGAAAGATACCGTGAAGCAGCAAATGGCAACCCATTCTGGTTTTCCTGGATGGAAAATTCCATGGATAGAGGAGCCTGGTGGGCTACAGTTCAGATTAAAAAGAGATATGACAGAGCACACACACACACACACACACACACACCAGTATTACCAAAACAGCTTTTGTTGTTGTTTATAGCATCATCATGCATCACTTTACTTTTTGTATTTTAATTTTCCTGCATCCTTATTTTATATTGTTTCTCTTGAAAATAACATATTTCTAACTGCATTCTTTTATCCAATGTCATATTATTTCAGAATTTAGTAAATTTACATTTATTTTAATTACTGAGGTATATTATATATGGTATCTTATATATTATTCATTTGTTAGTCTTTTTCATTTAGTTATTTCTTGGTGTAGATTTATTCTACTTTATACCTCTTGGGATATGTAGCTTGGTGTTTTCATCAGTTCTGGAATTTTTCAGTCATTATCTCTTCAAAGAAATTTTTGGAGCATAATGAATAAGAGTATAAATAAAACTAAATTAAATATGATCTAATTTTTAAACTAGATAATTGATAAATGAGTTTATATCTGTATATAAAATAACTCCTCACTCATACATTGTATAAACACAGTCAGATACAAAAACTTAATTTTATAGCTCAATGCATTTTACAAACAACACATCCATGTTAACTGGATTAAACACTCCAGAAATGCCCCCTCTGCTGCCCCTTATATATATTAGATCAAACCTTTCTGAGGGTAACCACTGTCTTGACCTCTACTACAGAACCGCTTTGTTTGATTTTATATTTATTTAAAATGAGTCATGAAAAATGTACTCTTTTTAGATTCATTAGGTCAACATGTTTGGATTTGAATTATTGATTTTAGTAATTATATTTTTAATTTCTAGAATTAATTTTCAAATATTTACTCTGTACTAATGCTTTACTTATATCTTTTATTTATTGAAAAAATTTTTGTACTAGTTATACTCTCCTACAGATTCTTGCAATGTGGAGAGGTTTTATGGTTTTTGCTTTCATTATCTCTTTATTCTGTTGATTTTAATTCATGTTACCTTATTTGTGTGTGTGTGTGTGTTTAGTCATATTTATTTATTTATTAACTATGTATAGTTTATTTCCTAGAAAATTTTAACTATGGAAATATGCAAAATGTGGGATAAACTTGGATCACTGAAGGAAAAAAAAATTACATTTATTTCTGTAAGACACAAAAAAGAAATATTATTCTGTGTCTTAGGACAACATTCTGGAATTTAGATTTCTATGGCCACTCAGTCACAGTGAATTTGAGAAATATCCCTTGTGAAGTCTAGCGCTCTCTCTCTCTTTTTTTTTTTTTCTTTTTTTATAAATACTCATGTTGTATTCATTTATAGGTACTGGTTGGAGGTGGTGACACTGTTTATTTTTAGTTTAGCCTTAAACTAAGGGCATGAATATTTGAGATGCTATCTCTTGGTCTCTGTTGGGCTATATCTGTTCCATAAGTCTTAGGTAGCTAAAAAACACATATACTTATGTTCACTAAGTTTGGAAAATTCTCTCAAGGAAAATTTGACTTTCATAATCTACTTACTTTTCTAAGTTCCTGCCTTCATGTCTTTTTGTCTGAGGGATTTTTTGTATTTTTTTTTTCTGCTAGCACATGGCTACATAAAAAGATGTTTTTATGATATTGAACTTTTTTTTTTAATATCAAGAGACTCAGTCTAGCCATCTAGTGCACCATGTTTATCAAAATGGAAGTCAACACAAATATTTCATAGGGTGTTTTGATCCTTATAGCGAGTTTTCCATTGAAATATCTACTTATTTATTAATTTCTAGTTTTACTTAGAGAAAATATGGCATTTAGTCCAAAAAGAGTCCATATTTCTACTTCTTATAAATTACTGATTTTTGTGACATAAGTGTAATCATCATTTCATAACACATCCATTGTTATAATCTCCTCTGAGATTTAATACATTTAATACACATATGTTAAATGTGTACAATTTCCTTAATTATGATTTCCAGGCTTATAGGCTCACACATTTTGTTTTATGCAACATCGATTGCCTTCATTCAGTTCACAAGAAATTGAATTATCTTACTTTTGAGATACATACAAATATAAATTGGTAAAAAGAAAAAATATTTCCTTTTGCTACAGTTTTGTCATCTTCTGTTTCTATTTTCTTCTCTCATCTTTGCCCTGTGTGTCTCCAGATTTTTGAGTAACCTGATGAACAGGAAATCTCAAAGCTGCATGAGGTAAATTAAATATTTAATATCTATAATAGCCAAATACATCCATTTTATCATAGAACTTTCCACACCAATGGTACTGAAAAAATTGTATTAATAGCAAATTGTCAAAAGCTTCTCCCACAAATGTTTTGGAAATGCTTTCAGCCTTCATTTAATACTTACACAATTATTTTTTAAAAATCAGACTTACCGATATTGTACCATCTGAAATTCAGCTTGAGATTTCTGATTGATTTTTAAAATATGTCTTCTAATGTCTTTTTTCCAGCAGATAATTATGGACACTTCTTATTTCCTTCGTGTGATTTTTAATAGTTTTTAACAACTTGTGTTAACCTCATCAAAAATTTTATTAAAACTTATTACAAGGCATGTTGGTATGTATTTAACTGGTAAAGTGGAAAATTATAATATATCCAATTATAATTTATCACCCTAAGATGTCACATTGCAAAAGCAATTAGTTGTTTAAGATTGGTTTCCAAACATGGTGGCTCAGAAATACATTGTGTGGGTAAGCTTGATGAGGGTGAAAGAAGAGAGTGAAAAATTGGCTTAAAATTCAACATTCCAAAGGTTCCATCACTTCATGGAAAACAGAAGGGGGAAAAGTGTAAGTAGTAATAGATTTTATTCCCTTGGTTTCCAAAATCTCTGTAGATGGTAATAGCAGTCGTGGTATTAAAAGACACTTACTCCTTGGAAGGAAAGCTATAGCAAACTTAGATAGTGTATTAAAAAGTAGAGGCATCACTCTGCAAACAAAGATCCATATAGTCAAACTATGGTATTTCCAGCAGTCATGTGCAGATCTGAGAGTTGGGCCTTAAAGAAGGCTGAGTGCCAAAGAATTACTGTTTTCAAATTTTGGTGCAAGAGTCGACTCTTACGAGTCCCTTGGACTGCAAGGAGATCAAATCAGTCAATCCTAAAGGAAATCTATCAATGCTGAATATTCATTGGAAGAACTGATGCTGAAATTGAAGCTCCAATATTTTGGCAACCTAATGTGAAGAGACAATTCACTGGAAAATACTCTGATGCTGGGAATGATTGAAGGCAAAAGAAGTGAGTGGCAGAGGATGAGATGGTTAGATACCATCACCAACTCAATGAATATAAATTTGATAAAACGCTGGGAAATAGTGAAGGACAGGGGAGCCTGGCATGCTGCAGTTCACGGGATCTCAAAGAGTCTGATACAAATTAGCAACTGAAAAACAACAAAAAGCTTGAAAAAATATTGATGTTACAGAAGAGCTAAAAAAGCCTTTGTCAATAATGTTCCAATATTTCCTATCTGCCATGTTCCTTGGAGAAAGGTTATGAGTATACATGATGCCCAGCTCAAGTGGCACAGTCCTACAGCTGAACCTACTCGGGACTATCAGAAATTAGTTACAATGTAACTTTCTTCCAGTGTCAAACAAACACAGAGGAAAAAGTCCCAAACAGTTAAACTTTACAAGTAGCTCCATTTTTTAATTTTTCTTGCCAATTGTAACATGACTCTCAGGTACCCCAACAAAGTTTGTCTGGCAAGAGTTTAATTCTGAAATATCTCTCTTCATAGGAGAGACAGGTCATTTTTAATTCTGACAACTTGACTATAAACATAGTTTCTAGGCTGGTTTACAGCAGTTTCAGGAATGCCACCCTAAAGTATTTCACTTCCATTGGAATCTCATTTAGCAAAATACAAACACAGGAACATTTACTTTAAAAATAATTCTACTGAAAAATGGATATTGGTTTCCCAAGTTTCATATGTATGTATATCCACTTGAATACCGTGGATGGAGGAGACCAGGGGCAATACTAAGGAAGGGAGAAATTTCATATTCTCCATGTTCACATGCCCTGCACTAATGACCATTTTTCAGAACTGACAAAATATAAAAAAAAATAAAAGAACTCAGTAAGCAGAAAAAAAATGTAGAAAGCAAACAAACAAAAAAAAATTGTTAAAAGATAAATAAATTAAAATAAACCTTAGCGAAGTTAAAAAAACAAAAACTGCCATGTAACTTTCTCCTAGACTACCAAGCAAGTCACCTATAGTAATTCTGTTTCTTGACTTTTCATTTAAATATGCCAAAGTTTGCATTAATATAAGTAAGATTAGAGAGGTTAAACAAAAGTGTTAGTGGTATATGAGTCTGGAAAAGAAATAAGCAAATGTTATGGAGGTCCTTTAGACATCTGGAATTTTCCATACTAGTTCTAGATAATAAATGTTGTATCAGTTTAGCAAAACAGTCAAAACCAATAATAATTGTAAGATTATCTCTTATTTCAATTATAATGATCATAATTTTTATACAATTAGTTCTTGGAGACTACACAACTTTCATCACCAGTATTTGGATTCTACACTTAACTCCTTTCTATATTTAACAAGTTTATTGATAGCTCTGTAAAAAGCATGCCTAAAAAATACTAGTCTGCCTTGGAGTCAATGCCTTTGGTAATTCTAGCCATTCAAGTAAATGAAAATTAAAGAGGAAAATTACTTCCTTATACATAGATTTGTGATAGAAATAATGCCATTGAACCATTACTGATACTTTTAGTAACAATAGTAAGCAAACATTTATTGAGCACCCATGGTTGCTAGACACAATTCTAAGTGCTTTATTTTAATTGTTTTTTAACATTAATTAATTAATTTTTTTCGCATGGAAGTAGAGCTAATTTGAACCCAGGTCTCCTGCACTGCAGGTAGACTCTTTACCATCTGAGTTACTAGGGAAGCCCCATAATTAATTTGCAACACAGTGTTACTTTCTGCTGTAAAGCAAAGTTATTCAGTTATATATGTATACATACATACATACATACATACATATTTTTTATATTCTTTTCCATTATGGCTTATCTCAGGATATTGCAGGTAGTTCTCTGTGCTATACAGTAGGAACTTGTTGCTTATCCATTCTATATATGAGTGTGTATAAGTGTTTTGTTTTTAATATTCACAGAAATCCTGTGAAGAACTACTGTTATAAAATTTTACACATTAGGAATTTGGTCATTAGGTGTTTAGATAACTTGCTCACAGTCACACAGCTAAAAGATTAAGCTGAGAAATTAAACCAGAGTTTTTGAACCTACAGGCTTTACACCTTACTGCACAGTGAAAATCTCTGACACCATCATTATTATTTCTGAAAGCAATTTTCTAAGTAGAAACACCATAAGATTTTTCACATATAATAAATGTTTTTATTTAGCACAGTAATTTAGTCTCAACAGAAAGTAGTTGTAATTAATTTCAAGGCAATAAGTGCCATCAAATTTTAAATTTGTATCTACTGCATTTCACCATTTCAAGCAATAACTATGAAACATCCTTTAGGAAAAGTATCATTTTTGTATCTGACTATGAATACAGTACAATTCTTCTGACCATTAAGTTTCTTGCTTTTAGATGGCCCTTTTACCAATTGATTTTATTTACTTTCAAAATGACATTTCAACAGAGGCATCCACTCTCATTTCCATGCTCCTTTGACATTTCTGTGACTTAGAGTGCAAGAAAGTGCTTGCCAAAGACTTGCTAGATTGATGTTGGGAGGAAAGAAAGAAAAATTCTGCACATAGCAGATGTTTCTTTTCTACTTGTTGTGCCTATTACTTTGAAAAGCTGACATTACTTAAAAACAGATTTCAGATGTTCTATCTTTTTGGCAGCAAGAGTGAATGTGTGTTGCCCAACTAGAAGTGTGAATATTGTTTAAAGAGGCAAATTGAAGATGGATGGTGAAGCAATGAATAAATTCTCAGGAATGTTTTGCTTTTTATCCTTCAATAAGCAGTTTAATACAAGAAAACCCTAAGTTGACTGGGCAAGTAACTTAGTTATGCAACTCACTTTGACCTTGTCAATATATGGCTACTACTCTTAATAATATTTAAACTGATGTATTTTCATTCTTTTCTATCTAATTTAATAAACTGCCCATAGGAATATTTCAGATGTTACATACAACTGCTTAGAAATTGTGTGTATGTGCATGCGTGTGTGTGTGTGTGTATAGCACATTTTCAAAGTCATAGATGAATAATTTATCCAAAAGCCATTGTGAAATTGTCACTATCTTCACAAGTTTCTGTTAAAACATAAGGCATCTTAGACAAATTATTGCAAACATGCACCTCTCTGCAGGTAGACTAATTTGAAAAAAATTTTGCTCTATGGGGAATCAAATTATTAAAGGACATGTGTTTCTAGGCTAAATGCAACCCTATTCAGAGCCTTGAACAACTGAGCTTGAATTGGCTTGAATTCCATACTTGCGCCCTAACACATGTATTTAGACAGGGAACAAAATACTCAACTGAATTATTTTTTAAATTTTTATTGAAGCATAGCTGATTTACAATGCTGTTTCAGGTATACAAAATAGTTTCAGGTATACAAAAAAGTGAATCAATTATACATATATTCACTCTTTTTTTAGATTACTTTCCTATATAGGTCATTACAAAGTACTGAGTAGAATTTCCTGTGCTGCACAGTATATTGTTATTATTTATCTGTTTTACATATAGTAGAGTGTATATGTCAATCCCAGCCTCCCCATTTTTCCCTCCTTTCCTTTCCTATCTGGTAACCATGAGTTTGTTCTCTATATCTGTGACTCTATTTCTGTTTTATAAATAAGTTTATTTATATCATGTTTTTTAGATTCCACATTTAATTATATCATATGATATTTGTCTTGCTTTGTTTGAATTACTTCACTTAATATGATAACTTTTAGGCCTATCCATGTTGCTGTGCATGACAATATTTCATTCTTTCTTTTTTAAGGCATGTGTGTGTGTGTGTGTGTATATATATATATATATATATATATATCACATCTTCTCTATCCATTCATATATCAATGGACATTTAAGCTACTTCCATGTCCTGAATATTGTAAATAGTGCTACAATGAACATTGCAGTGCATGCATCTTTCAAAATAGAGTTTTTCAAATATATGGCCAAAGTGGGATTGCTGGACCATTTGTTGTTGTTGTTCAGTCACTGTCAGTCTGACCCTTTGAGACCCAATGACTTAGTCTGCCAAGCTCCTCTGTCCATGGGGTTCTCCAGGCAAGAATGCTAGAGTGGGTTGCCATTTGCTTCTCAAGGGCATCTTCCCAACCCAGGGATTGAACCTGTCTACTGCGCTGGCAGGCAGATTCTTTACCATTGACCATCAAGGAGGTGCACTGGATTATATGGCAGCTCTATATTTAGTTTTTAAAGGAACCTCCATATTTTCTCCATAATAGCTCTACCAACTTACATTCCCACCAGCAGTATAAGAATGTTCTCTTTTTCTCCACACCCTCCCTAGCATTTATTGCATGTAGATTTTTTTACCCCCTTCATGTATCACTGCCTTCTCATGGCAAAGGGTTGTGCATAACTCAATGAAGCTTTGAGCTATGCCATGCAGGGCCAGCCAAGATGGACTAGTCAGAGGGGAGAATTTTGGAAAAAAATGTGATCCACTGGAGGCAGGAATGGCAAACCACTCCAGTATTCTTGCCACAAATATCCCAAGAACAGTATAAAAAGGCAAAAGGATAAGACACTGAAAGACATCCCAGACTGAAAGGTGTCCAAAATGTTACTGGGGAAAAGCAGAGAGCAATTCTAATAGCTCCATAAAGAATGAAGCTTCTAGAACAAAGCTGAAAAACGCTCAGTTGTGAATATGTCTGGTGAGTAAAATCTGATGATGTAAAGAAAAATATTTCATAGGAACCTGGAATATTAGGTTCATCATGATGTCTAGTTACTCAATCATGTCCAGCTCTTTGTGACCCCATGGACTTAGCCTACCAAGCTCCTATGTTCATGGGATTTCCTAGACAAGAATTCTGTAGTGCATTGCCATTTCCTTCTCCAGGGGAACTCCCCAACCCAGGGATTGAACCCAAGTATCCTGTGCCTCCTTCATTGGCAGGTGGATACATTACCACTGAGCCACCAGGGAAGGCAAGTTGGATGTGGTCAAGCAGAAAATGGCAAGAATAAACATCATTATCCTAGGAATGAGTGAACTAAAATAGATGAGAATGGGTGAATTTAATTCAGATGACTATTATATCTACTACTGTTTGGAAAAATCTCATAGAAGAAGCAAAGTTGTCCACATAACCAACAAAAGAGTCCAAAATGCAGTACTTGTGTGCAATCTCAAACATAACAGTATGAGATCAGTTAATTTCCAAGGCAAACCATTCAACATCACAGTAATCCAAGTTTATGCTTCAACAACTGATACCGAAGAAGCTGAACAGTTCTATAAGACTTTCCAGGACTAACAACAACAACAAAAAGATATTGTTTTCATCATAGGGGGTTGAAATGCAAAAGTAGGAGATCAATAGATACTTGGAGTAACAGGCAAGTCTGGCCTTGGAGTACAAAATGAAGCAGGACAAAGGCTAATAGAGTTTTGCCAAGAGAATGCACTGGTCATAGTAAACATCCATTTCCAACAACACAACTGATGACTACACATGGGCAGCACCAAATGGTCAATATGAAAATCAGATTGATTATATTATTTGCAGCTGAAGATGGAGAAAATCTATACTCAGCCAAAACAAGACCTGGAGCTGACTGTGGTTCAGATCATCTGCTAAGGAAGATTCAGGCTTAAACTGAAAAAAGTTGTGAAAACCACTAGGCCACTCTGGTATGTCCTAAATCAAATCCCATATGATTATATAGTGGAGGTAACGATTCAAGACATACAATCTGGTAGACAGCATGCTTGTAACTCATCCAGCATTTCACATTTTTTTTTTTTTGAACTACAAAGAAAGCAAGGGAATTCCAGAAAAAAACATCTATTTCTACTTCAATAACTAAGTTAAAGCATTTTAATGTGTGGATCATAGTTTCACAACAAACTGTGGAAAATTCTTAAAGACATGGGAATACCAGACCACCCTATCTGTCTCCTGAGGAACCTGTATGTGGGTCTAGAAGCAGCAGTTATAACTGGACATGGAACAATGAACTGACTCAAAATTGGGAAAGGAGTACTTCAAGGCTCTATATTATCACCCTGCTTATTTAATTTGCAGAGTATATCAGGTGAAGTACTAGGTGAGTTACAAGGTGGAAGAACTCTGTCTACCAGACTCAAGGCATGAGATCTGGTAGACAGAGTACTGGAAGAACTATGGACAGAGGTTCATAACAGTATATAGGAGGCAGTTACTAACACCATTCCAAAGAAAAATGAATGTAAAAAGGCAAAGTGGTTGTCTGAAGAAGCTTCACAAATAGCTGAGGAAAGAAGAAAAGTGAAAAGCAAGGGACAAAGGGAAAGATATGCCCAACTGAATGTAGAGTTCCAGAGAATAGCAAGGAGAGATAAGAAGGACTTCTTCAATGAACAGTGCAAAGAAATACAGGAATACAAGAGAATGGGAAAGACTAAAGATCTCCTCAAGAAAACTGGAGATTTCAAAGGAATATCTCATGGAAGGATGGGCATGATAAAGGACAGAAATTATAAGGACCTAACAGAGGCAAAAAGGATTAAGAACATGTGGCAAGAATACACAGAAGAGCTATACAAAAAGATCTCAATGATCAAGATAACTGCTATGCTATGGCCACTCACCTAGAGCTAGACATTCTGGAGTGTGATGTCAAGTGGAATTCAGGAAAAATTACTATAAAGCTAGTAGAGGTGATGAATTCCAGCTGAGATCTTTAAAATTCTAAAAGATGATGGTATTAAAATGCTGCACTTAATATGTCAGCAAATTTGAAAAGCCAAGCTGTGGCCACAGAATTGAAAAAGATGAGTGTTCCTCCCAATCCCACCAAAGGGAAGTGCTAAAGAATGTTCTAATTATTGGACAATAGCACTCATTTCCCATGCTAGTAAGATAATGCTCAAAATCCTTCAAGCTCGACTTCAGAAGTACTGGAATTGAGAATTTTCAGATGTACAAGCTGGGTTTAGAAAAGGCAGAGGAACCAGAGATCAAATTGCCAACATTTTATAGAGAAGGCAAGGGAATTTCAGGAAACAACAACAACATCTATTGCTGCTTCAGTGACTAAGCTGAACCCTTTTCCTGTGAGGATCACAACAAACTGTGGAAAATTCTTAAAGACATGGGAATACCAGACCACCTTACCTGTCTCCTGAGGAACATGTATGCAGGTCCAGAAGCAACAACTACAACTGGACATAGAACAGTGAACTGGTTCAAAATTGGGAAAGGAGTACTTCAAGGCTCTATATTACCACCCTACTTACTTAACTTATATGCAGAGTACATCACGTGAAGTGCTGGGTGAGTTACAAGCTGGAATCAACATTGCCAGGAGAAATAACAACAATCTCAGATATGCAGATAATATCATACAAATGACAGAAAGAGAAGGGGAACTAAAGAGCCTCTTGATGAGGGTGAAAGAGGAGAGTGAAAAAAATGGCTTAAAACTCAACACTCAAAACACTAAGATCATGGCATCTGGTCCCATTCAGTTCAGTTCAGTCCCTCAGTCATGTCCGACTCTTTGCAATCCCCTGATTCGCAGCACGCCAGGCTTCCCTGTCCATCACAGTCTCCAGGAGTTCACTCAAACTCACGTCCATCGAGTCAGTGATGCCATCCAGCCATCTCATCCTTTGCCGTCCCCTTTTCCTCCTGCCCCTAAACCCTCCCAGCATCAGACTCTTTTCCAATGAGTCAACTCTTCGTGTGAGGTGGCCAAAGTACTGGAGTTTCAGCTTTAGCATCATTCCTTCCAAAGAATGCCCAGGGCTGATCTCCTTTACAATGGACTGGTTGGATCTCCTTGCAGTCCAAGGGACTCTCAAGAGTCTTCTCCAATACCACAGTTCAAAAGCATCAATTCTTTGCTGCTCAGCTTTCTTTACAGTCCAACTCTCACATCCATACATGACTACTGGAAAAACCATAGCCTTGACTAGATGGACCTTTGTTGGCAAAGTAATGTCTCTGCTTTTGAATATGCTATCTAGGTAGGTCATAACTTTTCTTCCAAGGAGTGAGCATCTTTTAATTTCATGGCTGCAATCACCATCTGCAGTGATTTTGGAGTCCCCTCCTCAAAAAAAAAAAAAAAAGTCAAACACTGTTTCCACTGTTTCCTCATCTATTTGCCATGAAGTGATGGGACCAGATGCCATGATTTTCATTTTCTGAATGTTGAGCTTTAAGCCAACTTTTTCACTCTTCACTTTCACTTTCATCAAGAGGCCTTTTAGTTCCTCTTCACTTTCTGCCATAAGGGTGGTGTCATCTGCATATCTGAGGTTATTGATATTTCTCCCAGCAATCTTGATTCCAGCTTGTGCTTCTTCCAGCCCAGCATTTCTCATGATGTACTCTGCATAGAAGTTAAATAAGCAGGGTGACAATATACAGCCTTGACATACTCTTTTCCTATTTGGAACCTGTCTGCTGTTCTATGGCCAGTTCTAACTTGCTTCCTGACCTGCATGTAGTTTTCTCAAGAGGCAGGTCAGGTGGTCTGGGATTCCTATCTCTTTCAGAATTTTCCACAATTTATTGTGATCCATACAGTCAAAGGCTTTGGCATAGTCAATAAAGCAGAAATAGATGTTTTTCTGGAACTTTCTTGCTTTTTCCATGATCCAGCAGATGTTAGCAATTTGATCTCTGGTTCCTCTCCCTTTTCTAAAACCAGCTTGAACATCTGGAAGTTCACGGTTCATGTATTGCTGAAGCCTGGCTTGAGGAATTTTGAGCATTACTTTACTAGCATGTGAGATGAGTACAATTGTGCAGTAGTTTGAGCATCCTTTGGCATTGCCTTTCATTGGCATTGGAATGAAAACTGACCTTTTCCAGTCCTGTGGCCACTGCTGAGTTTTTCAAATTTGCTGGCATATTGAGTGCAGCACTTTCACAGCATCATCTTTCAAGATTTGAAATAGCTCAACTGAAATTCCATCACCTCCACTAGCTTTGTTCATAGTGATGCTTTCTAAGGCCCTCTTGACTTCACTTTCCAGGATGTCTTGCTCTAGGTGAGTGATCATACCATTTCTTCATGGCAAATAGAAAGGTAAAAAACAGAAGCAGTGACAAATTTAATTTTCTTGGGCTCCAAAATTACTGCAAACTGTAACTGCAGCCATGAAATTAGAAGACATTTGCTTCTTGGAAGAAGAGCTATTCCAAATCTAGGCAGCATATGGAAAAAACAAAGGGATCACTTTGCTGACAAAGGTCTGTATAGTGTAAGCTATGATTTTTCCAGTAGTCATGTAGGGATGTGATATTTGTGACAATAAAGAAGGCTGAGCATGGAAGAAGTGATCTATTGAATTGTGGTTCTGGAGAAGCCTCTTGAGATTCTATTGACAGAAAGGAGATCAAACCAGTCAATTTTCAAGGAAATCAACCTCAAATACCCTTTGGAAGGATTTATACTAAAGCTGAGGCCTCAGTACTTTGGCCACCAGAAGTGAACTGTTGACTCATTTGAAAAGACCCTGATGCTGGGAAAGATTAAAGGCAAAAGGAGAAGAGGCTTAGAGGATGAGATGGTTGGAGGGCATCACTGACTCAATGTACATGAACATGAACAAACTCCAGGAGAAAATGAGGGACAGGGAGGCCTGATATGCTGAAGTCCATGGGCTGATAAAATGTTGGAAATGACTTAGCAACTGAACAACAACAACACTGACATCAGACTTTTTGACACTGGCCATTCTAACTGATGTAATGTGATACCTCATGGCAGTTTTCATTCGCATTTCTCCAATAATTAGTGATGTTGAAGCATATTTTTATATGCTTCATATTTTTGGCCATCTATATATCTTGCTTGGAGAAATATCTATTCATATCTTCTGCCCCTTTTTAAAATCAGATTTATTGCTTTTTTGACATGAGCTGTTTGTATATTTTGTAAATTAATCTCTTGTCACATGGTTGGTTGCTGTATTTGCAAATATTTTCCTCCATCCCATGGGTTGTCTTTTCATTTTGTTTATGGTTTCCATTACTGTGCAGAAAGTTTATTGTTTAGGTTCCATTTGTTATTTTCATTTGTATTCCCATTACTCTGAGAGAATATGCGTTGCTGTGATTTATGTCAGAGAGTGTTCTATGTTTTCTTCTAAGAATTTTATAGTGTCTAGTGTTATATTTAGGTCTTTGATCCATTTAAAGCTTATTTTTGTGTATGGTGTTAGAGAATGTTCCAATTTGATTCTTTAACATGTAGCTGTCCAATTTTCTTAGCATCACTTACGAAAAAGACTAAGACTGTATTCTCTCCATTCAGTATTCTTGTCTTCTTTGTCATAGATTAATAAAGCATATTTGAGTGATTCCCTCCACCCCTGGTCTTTCTTTCCTGTTCTGTTGATCTATTTTTCTGTTTTTGTGCTGGTACCATACTCTTTTGATTACTGTAGCTTTTTAGGAGAGTCTGAAGTCAGGAACTCTCATTCTTTTAGCTCCATTTTTGTTTTACCTCAGCATTGATTATGCTCTCTAGTTTCTTCTGTGTTTTCATATAAATTTTAAATGCTTTCTTTGAAAAATGACATTGGTAATTTGAAAGGAATTGCACAGAATCTGTAGCTATTTCAAGTAATATAGATATTTTCACAATATTTATTCTTTCCATCCAATAATATAATATATCCTTTCATCTGCTTATATCATCTCTGATTTCTTTCATAAATATCTTATATTTTTCAGAGTATAAATATTTTGTCTCTTTAGATAGATTTATTTCCAGGCATTGTATTATTTTTGATGCAATGTAAATGTGGTTATTTGCATTATTTCTTTTTCTGTTCTTTCATTGCTAATGTATAGGAATGCAAGAAATTCCTGCGTATAAATTTTGTAACCTGCAAATTTACTGAGTAAATTGATGAGCTCCAGTATTTGGGAGAAGGCAATGGCACCCCACTCCAGTTCTCTTGCCTGGAAAATCCCATGGATGGAGGAGTCTGGTGGGCTGCAGTCCATGGGGTCGCTAAGTGTTGGACACGACTGAGCTACTTCACTTTCACTTTTCACTTTCATGTATTAGAGAAGGAAATGGCAACCCACTCCAGTGTTCTTGCCTGGAGAATCCCAGGGATGATGGAGCCTGGTGGGCTGCCGTCTATGGGGTTGCATAGAGTAGGACATGACTGAAGTGACTTAGCAGCAGCAGTAGTTTTCTGGCATTCTCTTTAGGAATTCCTCTGTATAGTATCATGCAATCTGCTAATAATGACAGTTTTACTTGTATTCCAATTTGGATTCCTTTTATTTCCTTCTCATCTCTGATTGCCATGACTAGACTTTCAAAACTTGAATTGAATTGATGACAAGAACATCCTTGTCTCATTCATGATCTTGAAGGAAATGCTTTCAGTTTCCCAACATGAAGAATGATGTTAGCTGTAGGTTTGTATATGTGGCCTTTACTACATTGAGATGTTTCCTTTCTGCCCACTTTCTAGAGAGCTTTTTATCATAAATTGGTGTTGAATTGTGTCAAAAGCTTTTCCTACATCTGTTGAGATAATCATATGTTTTTTATTCTTCAGTTTGCTAGTGTGGTGTTTCACACTGATTGGTTTGATGATACTGAATAAACCTTGCATCCCTGGGATAAACCCCACTTGATCATGGTGTCTGATCCTTTTAATGTATTATTGGATTTGGCTTGCTAGTATTTTGTTGAATGTTACTGCATCTATATTCATCATTAATATTGACCTGTAATTTTCTTTTTCTGTGATCTCTCTCTGGTATTGTTATGAATGCAATATTGGCCTCATAGAATGAACTTCAGTTTCCTTTCTTTTGTAATGTTTTGGAAGAGTTTCAGAAAGATAGGCATTAATTGTTCTCTAAGTGTTTGATCAAATTTGCATGTGAAGCCATTTGATTCTGGACCTTTGTTGTAAATTTTTTAATCACTTTCAATTTCAGTACTTGTAAACAAACTGTTCATATTTTATGTTTCTTCAAGGTTGAGTCTTAGGAATGTTGTACCTTTCAAAGAATTTGTCCATTTCGTCTTTTTTTTCCCCCTATTTTGTTAGCATATATAGGACTTTCCACGTCACTCAGTAGTAAAGAATACAACTGCAAATGCAAGAGACACAAGAGATGTGGGTTCAGTCCCTGGGTTGGGAAGATTCCCTGGATGAGGAAATGACAATCCACTTCAGTATTCTTGCCTGAAGATTCTCATGGACAGAAGAATCTGGTAGGCTACAGTCCATAGGGTTGCAAAGAGTCAGACATGACTTAGCACACATCACATGCAAAGCAAGCAGGTTGTTTATAGCAGTCTATTACGATCCTTTGTATTTCTGTGGTGTCCTTTGTAACTTCTTTTTCATTTCTAATATTATTCATTTGAACCCTCCACTCTTTTTCTTGGTGTGTCTACCTAAAGGCTTATCTATTTTGTTTATGTTCTCAAAAAAAAAAAAAAATAGCTTTTAGTTTCATTTATCTTTGTTATTGTTTTGTTCATCTTTATGTCATTTGTTTCTGCTATGATCTTTATGATTTTCATTTTGGTTTCTTTGGGTTTTGGTTCTTCCTCTTTCTCTAGTTGCTTTAGCTGTACAGTTAGTTTGCTTATTTGAGATCTTCCTTGTTTCCTGAGGAAAAATTTTATTGTTATAAACGCTCCTTTTAGGACTGTTTTTGCCACATACTGGGGCTTCCCTTGTGGTGAATCCATCTGCAGTGCAGGATACCTGGGTTCAATCCCTGTGTAAGCCATAGGGTCACAAAGAGTCTGACACGACTGAGTGACTTTCACATCACATCATACATCACATTGCCACATACTATAGGGTATGGATCATTATGCTTTCATTTTCATTTGTCTCCATTTTATTTTTAATTTCCTATTTGATTTCTTCAGTGATCCATTTGTTGTTTAATGTATTATTTAGCTTCCTCCTGTTTTGCTACATTTTTTTTCTTGTAGTTTATTTCTAATCTCATAGCATTGTCGTTGGAAAAGATGCTTGATATGAGTTCAATTTTATTAAATACACTGAAATTGATTAGTGACAGAAGATGTGATCTGTCCTGGAGAATGTTGGTGTGCACTTGAGAAGAAAGTGTATTCTGCTGCTTTCATATGAAATGTTCTACAAATATCAATTGACTCCATCATGTCTACTGTGTCATTTAAGGCCCATCTTTCCTTATCAATCTTCTTTCTAAAGAATATCTTTCCATTAATGAGAGTGGGATATTAAAATCTCTTGCTTCACTGGTAGCTCAGTGGAGAAAGAATCTACCCTCTATGCAAGGAGATGCAGACTGAATCTCTGGGTCAGGAAGAACCCTTGGATGAACCAATGGCTCATTGCAATTTTCTTGCCTGGAAAATTCCATGACAGAGGAGGTTAGTGGGCTACAGTCCATGGGGTCACAAAGGGTCACTAAAGACTGAGAGACTGAGCACACTAATATTGTGTTACTGTCAAATTCTACTTTTGGGACTGTTAGCATTCACCATATATATTGATGTGCTCCTATAATGGGTGCACATACATTTATAATTGTTATATATTCTTCTCATATTAACCCTTTGATTATTATGTCATGTCCATCATTGTTTCTTATCAGTTCAGTCACTCAGTTTTGTCGACTCTGCGAGCCCATGGATGGCAGCACACCAGGATTCCCTGTCCATCACCAATTCCTGGAGTTTGCTCAGATTCATGTCGATTGAGTCAGTGATGCCATTCAACCATTTCATCCTCTGTTGTCCCCTTCTCCTACTGCTATCAATATTTCCCAGCAACAGGGTCATTTCTAATGAGTCAGTTCTTGGCATTAGGTAGACAAAATATTGGAGTTTCACCTCAGCATCAGTTCTTCCAATGAATATTTAGGACTGATTTCCTTCAGGATTGACTGATTTGAACTCTTTGCAGTCCAAGGGAAACTCAAAAATCTTCTTCAACACCACAGTTCAAAGGCATCAATTCCTTGGTGCTTGTTTATTATTGGTCTAAATATCACATCCATACATGACTACTGGAAAACCCATAGCTTTGACTAGATGGAGCTTTGTTGGTAGTAATGTCCGAGAGGAGCTACCCCACGCCTGAGGTCAGGGGTGGCGGCCGAGAGGAGTAACCCCACATCCAAGGAGTGGTGGCTGCATGGGTGCAGAAGGGCTGAGAGGAGCTACTCCAAGCTCAAGGTTAGGAGGGGTGGCCGTCCAAGGTAAGGAGCAGTGGCTGCACTTTGCCAGAGCAGCCGTAAAGAGATACCCCACGTCCAAGGTAAGAGAAACCCAAGTAAGATGGCAGGTGCTGATAGAGGGCATCAGAAGGCAAACACAGTGAAATCATAATCACAGAAAACTAGTCAAACTGATCATACAGACCACAGCCTTGTCTAACTCAATGAAACTAAGCCATGCCATGTGGGGCCACCCAAGAGGGACGGGTCATGGTGGAGAGGTCTGACAGAATGTGGTCCCCTGGAGAAAGGAATGGCAAAAAACTTCAGTATTCTTGCCTTGAGAACCCCATGAACAGTATGAAAAGGTAAAATGATAGGATACTGAAAGAGGAACCCCCCCAGGTCAATGGGTGCCCAATATGCTACTGGAGATCAGTGGAGAAATAACTCCAGAAAGAATGAAGGGATGGAGCCAAAGCGAAAACAATACCCACTTGTGCATGCGACTGGTGATAGAAGCAAGGTCCAATGCTGTAAAGAGCAGTATTACATAGGAACCTGAAATGTTATGTCCATGAATCAAGGCAAATTGGAAGCGGTCGAACAGGAGATGGCAAGAGTGAACATCGACATTCTAGGAATCAGTGAACTAAAATGGATTGGAATGGGTGAATTTAACTCAGATGACCATTATATCTACTTTTGTGGGCAGGAATCCCTTAGAAGAAATGGAGTAGCCATCGTGGTCAACAAAAGAGTCCGAAATGCAGTACTTGGATTCAATCTCAGAAACGACAGAATGATCTCTGTTCATTTCCAAGGCAGATCATTCAATATCATGGTGATCCAAGCAGATGCCCCAACCAGTAACGCTGAAGAAGCTGAAGTTGAAAGGTTCTATGTAGACCTACAAGAACTTTTAGAACTAACATCCAAAAATATATTCTTTTCATTATAGGGGACTGGAATGCAAAATTTGGAAGTCAAGAAACACTTGGAATAATAGGAAAATTTGGCCTTGGAGTATGGAATGAAGCAGGGCAAAGGCTAATAGTGTTTTTTTTTTTTTTTTTTTTTTGCTATTTTGTAATTCTTTTTTTTTTTTTTCTTCCAATTTTATTTTATTTTTAAACTTTACATAATTGTATTAGTTTTGCCAAATAATAGTGTTTTGCTAAGAGAACGCACTGGTCATAGCAAACACCCTCTTCCAACAACACAAAAGAAGACTCTACACATGGATATCACCAAATGGTCAACACCAAAATCAGATTGATTATATTCATTGCAGCCAAAGATGGAGAAGCTCTACACAGTCAGGAAGAACAAGACCAGGATCTTACAGTGGCTCAGATCATGAACTCCTTATTGCCAAATTCAGACTTAAATTGAAGAAAGTAGGGAAAACCACTAGACCATTCAGATATGACCTGAATCAAATTCCTTATGATTATACAATGGGCGTGAGAAGTATATTTAAGGGACGAGATCTGATAGAGTGCCTGATGAACTATGGACAGAGGTTCATGACATTGTACAGGAGACAAGAATCAAGAACATTCCTACGGAAAGGAAATGCAAAAAAGCAAAATGTCTGTCGGAGGAGGCCTTACAAATAAATGTGAAAAGAATAAAAGTGAAAAGCAAAGGAGAAGAGGAAAGATATAAGCATCTGAATGCAGAGTTCCAAAGAATAGCAAGGAGAGATAAGAAAGCATTCCTCAGTGATCAATGCAAAGAAATAGAGGAAAACAACAGAATGGGAAAGACTAGAGATTTCTTCAAGAAAATTAGAGATATCCAAGGAACATTTCATGCAAAGATGGGCTCGATAAAGGACAGAAATGGTATGGATCTAACAGAAGCAGAAATAATTAAGAAGAAGTGGCAAGAATACACAGAAACTGTATAAAAAAGATCTTCATGACCCAGATAAACACATGGTGTGATCACTCACCTAGACCAGACATCCTGGAATGTGAAGTCAAGTGGGCCTTAGAAAGCATCACTACGAACAAAGCTAGTGGAAGTGATGGAATTGCAGTGGAGCTATTTCAAATCCTGAAAGATGATGCTATGAAAGTGCTGAACTCAATATGCCAGCAAATTTGGAAAACTCAGCAGTGGCCACAGGACTGGAAACGGTCAGTTTTCATTCCAATCCCAAAGAAAGACAATGCCAAACAATGCTCAAACTACCGCACAATTGCACCCATCTCACACGCTTGTAAAGTAATGCTTAAAATTCTGCAAGCCAGGCTTCAGCCGTACATGAACCGTGAAGTTCCAGATGTTCAAGCTGGTTTTAGAAAAGGCAAAACAACCAGAGATCAAATTGCCAACATCTGCTGGATCATGGAAAAAGCAAGAGAGTTCGAGAAAAACGTCTACTTCTGCTTTATTGACTATGGCAAAGCCTTTGACTGTGTGGATCACAATAAACTGTGGAAAATTCTGAAAGAGATGGGAATACCAGACCACCTGACCTGCCTCTTGAGAAACCTATATGCAGGTCAGGAAGCAACAGTTAGAATTGGACATGGAACAACAGACTGGTTCCAAATAGGAAAAGAGTACGTCAAAGATGTATATTGTCATCCTGCTTATTTAACTTTTATGCAGGGTACATGATGAGAAACACTGGGCTGGAAAAATCACAAGCTGGAATCAAGATTACTGGGAGAAATATCAATAACCTCAGATATGCAGATGACACCACCCTTATGGCAGAAAGTGAAGAGGAACTAAAAAGACCCTTTATGAAAGTGAAAGAGGAGAGGAAAAATTTGACTTAAAGCTCAACATTCAGAAAACAAAGATCATGGCATCTGGTCCCATCACTTCATGGGAAATAGAGGAGGAAGCAATGGAAACAATGTCAGACTTTATTTTTTTGGGCTCCAAAATCACCGCAGATGGTGATTGCAGCCATGAAATTAAAAGACACTTACTTCTTGGAAGGAAAGTTATGACCTACATAGATAGCAGATTCAAAAGCAGAGACATTACTTTGCCAACAACGTCCATCTAGTCAAGGCTATGGTTTTTCCACTGGTCATGTATGGATGTGAGAGTTGGACTGTGAAGAAAGCTGAACACCGAAGAATTGATGCTTTTGAACTGTGGTGTTGGAGAAGACACTTGAGAGTCCCTTGGACTGCAAGGAGATCCAACCAGTCCATTCTAAAGGAGATCAGTCCTGAGTGTTCATTTGGGACTGATACTGAAGCTGAAACTCCAGTACTTTGGCCATCTCATGCAAAGTTGACTCATTGGAAAAGAGTCTGATGCTGAGAGGGACTGGGGTCAGGAGGAGAAGGGGATGATAGAGAATGAGATGGCTGGATGGCATCACCAACTCGATGGACATGAATTTGAGTAAACTCTGTGAGTTGGTGATGGACGGGGATGCCTGGTGTGCTGGTATTCATGGGGTCACAAAGTGTCGGCACGACTGAGCAACTGAATTGAACTGAACTGAACATTGGTCATAGATTTTCTTCCAAAAAGCAAGTGTCTTTTAGTTACATTGCTGCAGTTACCACCTACAGTGATTTTGGAGACCAAGGTAATAAAGCCTGTCACTGTTTCCATTGTTTCTCCATCTATTTACCATGAAGTGATGGGACCAGAAGCCATGATCCTTGTTTTTTGAATGTTGAGTTTTAAGCCAGCTGTTTCACTCTCCTCTTTCATTCCTCAAAAAGTTTTTAGTTTTTCTTCACTTTCTGCTATAAGGCTAGTGCCATCTGCATATCTCAGGTTATTGATATTTCTCCTAGCAATATTAATCCAGCTTGTGCTTCATCCAGCCTGCCATTTGGCATGATATACTCTGCATATGAGTTAAATAAGCAGGGTGACAATATACAGCCCTGACGTACTCTTTTTCCTATTTGGAACCAGTCTATTGTTCGATGTCTAGTTCTAACTGTTGCTTCTTGACCCGCATACAGATTTCTCAGGAAGCAGGTTAGGTTGTCTGGTATTCCCATCTCTTGAAGAATTTTCCACAGCTTGCTGTGGTCTACAGAGTCAAAGGCTTTAGTATAATAGATAAAACAGAAGTATATGTTTCTTTTGCATTATTTTGCCTTTTTGATGATCCAGCAGATGTTGGAAATTTGATCTCTGGTTCCTCTGCCTTTTCTAAATCCAGCTGAACATCTGGAATTTCAGTCTTCACACACTGTTGAAGCCCGGCTTGAAGAATTTTGAGTATTGGTTTGCTAGCATATTAGATGAGTGCAATTGTGAAGTATTTTGAACATTCTATGGCATTTGCCTGTCTTTGGGATTGGAAATCAAAACTGACTTTTTCCATTCCCGTTGCCAGTTGTGGATGTGAATGGAGATAGAAGTAATCTCTGATGCAGTAAAGAACAATATTGCATAGGATCCTGGAATCTTAGGTCTATGAATCAAGGTAAATTGGAAATGGTCAACAGGAGATGGCAAGAATGAACATCAACATTTTAGGAATCAGTGAACTAAAATGGACTGGAGTGGATGAATTTAATTCAGATGAACATTATATCTACTACTGTAGGCAAGAATCCCTTAGAAGAAATGGAGTAACCCTCATAGTAAAAAAAAAAAAAAAAAAGAGTCTCAAATGCAGTACTTGGGTGCAATCTCAAAAACAACAGAATGATCCCTGTTGGTTTCCAAGGCAAGACATTCATTATCACAGTAATCCAAGTCTATGCTCCAACCAGTAATGCTGAAGAAGTTGAACAGTTCTATGAACACCTACAAGACCTTCTAGAACTAACACCAGAAAAGATGTCCTTTTCATTATAGGGGACCAATATGCAAAAATATCAGGCACATTTGGCCTTGGAGTACAAAATGAAGCAGTACAAAGGCTAACAGAGTTTTTCCAAGAGGATGCTCTGGTCATAGCAAACACCCTTTTCCAACAGCACAAGAGACAACTTTACACATTGACACCACCAGATAGTTAATACTGGAAATCAGGTTGATTATATTATTTGCACCCAAAGATGGAGAAACTCTATACAGTCAGCAAAAATAAGACCAGGAACTGACTGTGGCTCAGATCATGAACTCTGTATTGCCAAATTCAGACTTAAATTGAAGAATGTAGGGAAAACCAGTAGACAATTCAAGTATGATCTAAATCAAATAGATTCAAGGGATTAGATCTGATAGACAGAGTCCCTGAAAAACTGTGGACAGAGGTTTGTGATATTGTTCAGGAGGCAGTGATCAAAACCATCCCCAAGAAAAAGAAATGCAAAAAGGCAAAATGGTTTTCTGTGGAGGTCTTCAAATAGCTGTGAAAAGAGGAGAAGTGAAAGGCAAAGGAGAAAAGGAAAGATATACCCATTTGAATGCAGAGTTCCAAAGAAAACAAGGAGAAATAAGAAACACTTCCTCAGTGATCAATGCAAAGAAATAGAGGAAAATAATAGAATGGGAAAAGCTAGAGATCTCTTCAAGAAAATCTGTGATATCAAGGGACCATTTAATGCAAAGAAGGGTACAATGAAGGACAGAAATGGTATGGGCCTAACAGGAGTAGAAGATATTAAGAAGAGGTGGCAAGAATGCACAGAAGAACTATACAAAAAGATCTTCCTGACCCAGATAACCACAATGATGTGATCACTCACCTAGAGCCAGACGTCCTGGAATGCGAAGTCAAGTGGGCCTTAGGAAGCATCGCTATGAGCTAGCTAGTGAAGCTAGTGGAAGTGATGGAATTCCAGTTGAACTATATCAAATCCTAAATGATGATGCTGTTAAAGTGCTTCACTGAATATGCCATCAAATCTGTCTCTTATAACAGACTTTATTTGAAGTCTGTTTTTCTGACATGAATAAAGCTATTCCAGCTTTCTTTAAATTTCATTTGCATGAAATGCCTTTGTTTTGATTCCTAAATTTGAAGTGGGTCTGTCTTGTAGACAGCACATATACAGATCTTGTTTTATATCCATTCAGCCAGTCTGAATTTTGCTCCCTTGATAGTTCAGTTGATAAAGAATCTGCCTGCAATGCAGGATATCCCAGTTCAATTCCTGGGTTGGGAAGATCCAATGGAGAAGGGATAGGCTACCCACTCCAGAATTCTTGGGTTTCCCTTGTAGCTCATCTGGTAAAGAATCCTCCTGCAATGTGGGAGACCTGGGTTCAATCCCTGGGTTGGGAAGATCCCTTGGAGAAGAGAAAGGCTACCCCTCCATATTCTGGCCTGGATAATTTCACTGACTGTGTAGTCCATGGGGTTGCAAAGAGTTGGACATTACTATGCAACTTTCAGTACATTTCAGCCAGTCTGTTTCTTCTGGTTGGAACATTTTATCTATTTACATTTAAGGTAATTATCAACATAAATGTTCTTACTGATGTTATGTTTAATTGTTTTGGACTTGTTTTTGTAAGACTTTTTCCCCTTTCCTCTTGTGTTTTCTTCTTCTCTTGTGATTTGATGTTTATCTTTACTGATTAATTTGGGTTGCTTTTTCTCTTTTGTATGTCTACTTGTAGATTTTTGGTTCATGGTGCTCTTTTGATATAGTGGTCTATACATATGTGTTTGATTTAAATTGCCTATTATTTCATTTCAAATGAATTTATAATACCCTGCATTTGTACTCTCATCTTCTCATGATTGCTGGTTTTGATATCATATTTGTGTGTGAATAATTTCATACCTTTACTTTATGTTCATCTTTACTGTTGATCTTCCCCATTTGTTATTTTCTTGATTCTAGTTGTATCCTTTCCATTTCTGCCCAGAGAAGTTCCTTTAGGTTTTGTTGTAATGTTAATTTGGTGGTGTTGAATTCTCTTATTTTTCACTTGACTATAAAGCTTACAATATCTCTCGAATCTGAATGCAAGCCTTGCTGGGTATTCTTGGATGTTTTAATAATTTTTTCCCCTTTCAATCCTTTAAATATATCATGCCACTTCCTTCTGTTCTGCAGAATTTCTGCCAATAAAATCAACTAATAACCTTATGTAGCTTCTCTTGTGTATTATATGTTGCTTTACCCTTGCTACTTTTAATATTTTTTCTTCATCTTGAAGGTTTGTCAGTTCAATTAATATGTATTTTGGTATGTTCCTCCTTGAGTTTATGTTTTAGGGGGATTATATGTGCTTTCTAGACTCAAGTGGGTGTTTCCTTTTCCATGTTAGTGGAGTTCTGGATATAATCTCTTCAACTATTTTCTCAGGTCTTTTCTCTCTTTATTCTCCTTCTGGCACTCCTATAATGCAGATGTTGGTACATTTAATGATGCCCCAATGATCTCTTAGACTGTTTTTATTCTTTTTCATGCTTTCCCCCCCCTTTATTCTGTTCTGTAGCAGTGTTTTCCACCACTGTGTCTTCCAGGTCATTCATCCATTTTTATGCCTTAGTTACTCTACTATTGATTCCTTCTTATGTATTTTTAAGTCTATTGGACTTCCCCCATGGTTCAGTGGTAAAGAACCTATCTGCAATGCAGGAGATGCAGCCTCGAGTTAGATTCCTGGATTAGGAAGAACTGCTGGAGAAGGAAATGGCAACTCATTCCAGTATTCTTGCCTGCAAAAATCAATGAGAAGCCCATTTTAATTTTAGTTACTGTGTACTGCTCATGTTTGCTTTTCCTTTAAATCTTCTAGCTCTTTGTTAATCTTCTCTTGTAACTTCTTGGTTTGTGTCTCCATTCTTTTTCTGAGATCTTGGATTATCTTTACTGTCATTACTCTAAATTATTTTTCAGGTAGGTTACCTATCTCCTCTTAATTTAATTGTTCTTGTGAGTTTGTATCTTGTTTCTTCATCTGTAATATATTTCTCTGCCACCTCATTTTCTCTAAATCTGTGTTTGTGGACTCCTTTCCTTTCAACTGGCTGGAAGATTATAGCTCTTCTTGCTTTTGGTGTCTGCTTCTGGTGGTTGAGATTGAAACCAAGATTTGTGTAGGCTTTCTGGTGGGATGAACTGGTGCCATCCCACTGGTAGGTGAGTTTATGTCTTGTCCCCCTGGTGGGCAATTCCATGTCAAATAGTGTGTTTATAGTTGACTGTGTATAGTATGGACATGGATGGGTCTGTATTCCTATCTGTTGATGGGTAGGTCTGTATTCTTACCCTGCAGATTGTTTTTCCTGAGGCATTCCAGCACTGGAGCCTGTAAATTGTTGGGTATGTCTAAGGTTTGATGCTGAGATAGCAACCTTTAGGAAAGCTCACATGAATCACTGTTCTCTGGGGCCTCTGCCACCAGGATCCTTGCCTCCCCTCTGAGCCATATTAATATCCACCTTATTAGGAGACACTTCAAGACTCATGCACAGGTTTAGCCTTGAATCTTATGGAGTTACTACTGTCTATAGCTCAGTGAATATGAAACCTTGTGCAACCCTCTAGAAATGGGATCTCTGTTTCCCCTAGTCCTTTTGATATACACTAAAGCCCCATTGGCCTTGAAAGCCAAATGCTTTGGGGATTGTTCCTCCTATTGCCAGACCCTCAGGCTGAGCCTGACATGGGGCTCTGGACTCACTCTTGGGAAAGAACTTCTGTGATATGATTATTTCCCAGTTTGTGGGTTGCCCACCTGGAAGATTTGAGATATGATCATGTAACAAAAGCACCCTTCTTGTCATCTCATTGTAGCCTCTTTACCTTTGAATGTAAAATATCTTGTGGTAGGTCCCAGTCTTTTTCATTAATGATTGCTCAGCGATTAGATGACTGTGCTGTGTTCATGAGAGGAGATGAGCTTTTTTTTTTTTTTTACTCCATGCTCTTTTATGAAATCAAAAGACTGCTTTTAATCAAGATGCTTACTGCCTCTTTCCTCAGTATTTGTTGACCATTATCCCCATGATATGGTGTGTGCATATATAGCAGCCCTTGTGCACTCCTTGGACAGCAAGAGTAGGTCCTGGGCCCTGCTTGCAGACTTCCTAGGAACTGGTACTCTCTGCACTTTCATGGAGCACTGAAGGTAAGGCCCACTGCATGATCGTGGATGTCCTAGGGGCTGGTGCTATCTATGCTTTCCTGAATCAGTGGGAGCAGGGCCTGTTGCTTGCTCATGGGTCTCCCAGCAGTAGTCTGTTTTCACCTCTGGAGACTGAAATGGCAGCAGCAACTTGCACTCATCACTGAAGCTCCTGTGGTTGGCGTTCTGTTGTCTGGAAGTCTTATAGGAAAAGAAGCTCTTATGGTAGTCTTGCCCCATTCCTTATAATTCCTGAATTATGGCACCTTGCTTCGTTCACAGGCCAAGGCTTCTGAGTATAACTTCAGCTTCCACAGTCCAGCCTATTCAGGCAGTTTCTGCACAGCCAACTTTGGTCTTCTCCCTGGGTCTTACTTTTGAAGGCTGAGCTTTAGCATCCAGTCCCTAACTGAAATGATAGATAAATGTCTCAGACTGGGAAATGCAGGGCAAGGGTACCAACCTTCTGTACAGGTTACTCTCCATTTTGCCTTCAGGTTGCTGTGCTCTTCTCCTAAGCTTTAAAACTCCTCCTCCCCCTAGTCTGATTTCCCTGTCATTGGGGAAATTTCCCCAGGAATAAGAACCTTTCTTCCTTCACAGTTCCCTCCCTGGAGTACAGGCCCCACCTTGATTCCTTCTCTTTTATTAAAATCCTACCCAGTTATGTGGAGATTTTCTTATCTTTTCAGAATTCTGAGGTCTTCTGTCAGCATTTAGTTGCTCTTCTGGGTTATTTGTTCCACTTGTAAATGTATTTTTTAATTTTTTTCTGGGAAAAGGTGAGCTCCATGCCCTACCCCTCTATCATGTTGAAACTCCCACACATAACTGAATTCTATAACTCTTAGAGTAGACTGAAGTACCTATCCAGAGATTTTTCAAAATTTATCAACAGTCTCATGCAAATTTTCTATCCCTATGGTCTGTTCACCTCAACATCCAAAAAAATTGTTTAAAATTGGCTATGATGGTAAAACCATTAAAAATTCAAGGGTAAGACATGAAAATACAAAAATGCCTTAGGACGAATCACAGTTAATTTTTCATGAATCTTCCTGTGGATTATCCAATTTTCCCAAAGTTGTCAGATGAGAGATACTTTGTTTAGTACATAAAGCTGGACTATGGACAACATTAAAGCCATAATGTCATCTGTTTTTAAGAAAAGTCTGTAGGTATCAGTTCAGTTCAGTTCAGTTCAGTCACACAGTCGTGTCTGACTCTTTGTGACCCCATGAATTACAGCACACCAGGCCTCCCCGTCCATCACCAACTCCCAGAGTTCACTCAGACTCATGTCCATCGAGTCAGTGATGCCATCCAGCCATCTCATCCTCTGTAGTCCCATTCTCCTCCTGCCCCCAATTCCTCCCAGCATCAGAGTCTTTTCCAATGAGTCAACTCTTTGCATGAGGTGGCCAAAGTACTGGAGTTTCAGCTTTAGCATCATTCCTTCCAAAGAAATCCCAGGGTTGATCTCCTTCAGAATGGTCTGGTTGGGTCTCCCTGCAGTCCAAGGGATTCTCAAGAGTATTCTCCAACACCACAGTTCAAAAGCATCAATTCTTCAGCACTCAGCCTTCTTCACAGTCCAATTCTCACATTCATACATGACCACAGGAAAAACCACAGCCTTGACTAGACGGACCTTTGTTGACAAAGTAATGTCTCTGCTTTTCAATATGCTATCTAGGTTGGTCATAACTTTGCTTCCAAGGAGTAAGCATCTTTTAATTTCATGGCTGCAGTCACCATCTGCAGTGATTTTGGAGCCCAGAAAAATAAAGTCTGACACTGTTTCCACTGTTTCCCCATCTATTTCCCATGAAGTGATGGGACCGGATGCCATGATCTTCGTTTTCTGAATGTTGAGCTTTAAGCCACCTTTTTCACTCTCCACTTTCACTTTCATCAAGAAGCTTTTTAGTTCCTCTTCACTTTCTGCCATAAGGGTGGTGTCATCTGCATATCTGAGGTTATTGATATTTCTCCCGGCAATCTTGATTCCAGCTTGTGATTCTTCCAGTCCAGTGTTTCTCATGATTTACTCAGCACATAAATTAAATAAGCAGGGTGACAATATACAGCCTTGACAGACCCCTTTTCCTATTTGGAACCACTCTGTTGTTCCATTTCCAGTTCTAACTGTTGCTTCCTAACCTGCATACAGATTTCTTAAGAGGCAGGTCAGGTTGTCTGGTATTCCCATCTCTTGAAGAATTTTCCATAGTTTATTGTGATCCACACAGTCAAAAGCTTTGGCATAGTCAATAAAGCAGAAGTAGATGTTTTTCTGGAACTCTTGCTTTTTCCATGATCCAGCAGATGTTGGCAATTTTATCTCTGGTTCCTCTGCCTTTTCTAAAACCAGCTTGAACATCTGGAAGTTCACAGTTCATGTATTGCTGAAGCCTGGCTTGGAGAACTTTGAGCCTTACTTTACTAGTGTGTGAGATGAGTGCAACTGTGTGGTAGTTTGAGCATTCTTTGGCATTGCCTTTCTTTGGAATTGGAATGAAAACTGACCTTTTCCAGTCCTGTGGCCACTGCTGAGTTTTCCAAATTTGCTGGCATATTGAGTGCAGCACTTTCATAGCATCATCTTTCAGGATTTGAAATAGCTCCACTGCAATTCCATCACTTCCACTATCTTTGTTCATGGTGATGCTTTCTAAGGCCCACTTGACTTCACATTCCAGGATGTCTGGCTCTAGGTCAGTGATCACACCATCGTAATTATCTGGGTCGTGAAGATCTTTTTTGTACATTTCTTCTGTGTATTCTTGCCACCTCTTCTTAATATCTTCTGCTTCTGTTAGGTCATACCATTTCTGTGATTTATCGAGCCCATCTTTGCATGAAATATTCCCTTGGTATCTCTAATCTTCTTGAAGAGATCTCTAGTCTTTCTCATTCTGTTGTTTTCCTCTATTTCTTTGCATTGATTGCTGAGGAAGGCTTTCTTATCTCTTCTTGCTATTCTTTGGAACTCTGCATTCAGATGATTATATCTTTCCTTTTCTCATTTGCTTTTTGCTTCTCTTCTTTTCACAGCTATTTGTAAGGCCTCCCCAGACAGCCATGTTGCTTTTTTGCATTTCTTTTCCATGGGGTTGGTCTTGATCCCTGTCTCCTGTACAATGTCAAGAACCTCAGATGGCTGATGTTGTTTTTTATCATATTCTTTCTTAACATCTTCTTGTTTCTCTCCTCATTTTCTTCTTTCCTTCTTCTTGTTATTATAATTATTATTTTTAGTAAGTAGTGTTCAAAGTCTTTTCAATAGGAATATAATGATATTTTTTAATTTATGCAGGTTAAAGCCTTGTAAATAAAAGTGTTATGAGAACTTTTGAGAAGTTGATAACCCTCACAAAATTTCCCACACCTTTGGAATGCAAAGCTACTTTATGAAAATGATTGCTATTTTTCCGTATAGAGCACAAGATCTGTATGTAGGCAATGTGGGATAAAATCACCAAACATCCTCATATTCAAAATTAGAATAATTTATGGGATTTTGGAAACCCATGCAAAATCTAGTGCTAGGAAAGGTTTAGGAGTATAGTGAAATACAATTTTATTGAAGAACAAATAAGGTTTGGTTGGTGGGTTAGCTTTTTAAAATATTTTAAGTAATTTTGGGATAGTATTGTTTAAGTAAAAAAATGTTTAATTCTACAACTTGAGCAATGCTGAAAACACCGGCCATGTTAATGATATTTGAGCTTTAGGAAAAAGTGTGATGCATGTAAGAAATAAAAGAATTCCAATTTTGCAGACTAAGAATGGTTTACAATAGTTCTTCTCAAGGAAATTGACTAGCAGTGCCATACTTATTAGCAGACAAACCATCCATAAAGGTAGACACTCAACAGCAATATTATGGGATTGGAAAATTAAACAGTTGAATTAGATTTACCTGTAAATGTCTTCAAATGTCTCTCTTCTTGCTGAAAAGAGAGATTTGCCATCAGATTAGATTAAACAACTCAATATATATTTTTAAAAACAATTGAATGAGGACAGCTTTGATGAGGGAAATACTGTACTTTCTGATAATAAAACAGGTAATGGAAAAAATGATTATTTGGAAAAGCAAGAAATGTCCCTACATTTTACTACAGATTAAAGGTACAATTCATACCAGATATATGATCATGGCATACGATACCATCACTTCATGGCAAATGATGGGGAAACGATGGCAACAGTGACAGACTGTATTTTTTGAGAGCTCCCAAGTCACTGCAGACAGCGACTGCAGCCATGAAATTAAAAGATGATTGATCCTTGTAAGAAAAGCTATGACCAACCTAGACAGCATATTAAAAAGCAGAGACATTACTTTTCAGACTAAGGTTCATCTAGTTAAAGCTATGGTTTTTCCAGTAGTCTTGTATGGATGTGAGAGTTGGACTATAAAGAAAGCTGAATGCCGAAGGACTGATGCTTTAGAACTGTGGTGTTGGAGAAATCTTTAGAATCCCTTGGACTTCAAGGAGATCCAACTAGTCAATCCTAATGGAAATCAGTCCTGAATATTCATTGAAAGGACTGATGTTGAAGTTGAAACTCCTATACTTTGGCCACCTGATGAGAAGAACTGAGTCACTGGAAAAACCCTGATTCTGGGAATGATTGAAGGTGGGATTAGAAGGGGATGACAGAAGATGAATAAGTTGGATGACATCACCAACTTGATGGACATGAGTCTGAGTAAGCTCCAGGAATTGGTGATGGACAGGGAAGCCTGGCGAGTTGCAGTCCATGGGGTCGCAAAGAGTTGGACAGGACAAGAGTGACTGAGCTGAACTGAACTGATTATATTCTAAATTAAGCCTGACAGAACTCAAATTACTGAACATGTTTTTAAAAAAATTATATTAATATTACATATATGTGTGTGCCCATATGTTTGTATGCTGCTGCTGCTGCTAAGGCACTTCAGTCGTGTCCGACTCTGTGCGGCCCCATAGACGGCAGCCCACCAGGCTCCCCCATCCCTGGGATTCTCCAGGCAAGAGTACTGGAGTGGGTTGCCATTTCCTTCTTCAATGCATGAAAGTGAAAAGTCAAAGTGAAGTCACTCAGTCATGTCCGACTCTTAGCGACCTCATGGACTGCAGCCTACCAGGCTCCTCTGTCCATGGGATTTTCCAGGCAAGAGTACTGGAGTGGGATGCCATATGTTTGTATAGATACACTATATTTATTAAAAGTTATTACCTTGATGTGCAGAATAACAGTTGTAAAGTATAAACCAAATCAGTTCATGCTTATTAAACTTTAAAATCAAACAAGTCTGTTGTGTCTTATATATTTTATGAAATCACATGTAACAATTTTTAAGATGGCAATACCTGTTTAATGTTGCAAAATAAAATAGCTTGTCTTGGATATATTCCCAATGAAGAGTACAATAAAGCATATATAAAGATAAATTTAGACTTTTGTAGAGCAAATTTCATTTTCTCAAGAATTAAAATATCATCCAACTTTGACCAAAACTCACATTATTTACCAAAGCCATTTTTCACATTTGGCAAAATGTTATGCATATTAATTTTCCACATGTAAATTGGAAAATAAAATCCACTTAAATAACTGTATGGTGGCTACAGCTATGGACAAAGCATACCATTCAAATCTTGCTGAAATTAAATATAAATTACATAATAATAAAATTCAAAGATAAATGAAGTATTTCCTTACTTTAGACAATCAGAAATTGAAAGATACAAGCATATCTCAAATGAAAGAAGTATGGCATTAAATCAAGATACTATAAGAGTATAAATATATAAAAAAAGAGCAAACTGCAAATCTGCATATTTAAAAATATAGTAATTAGAAAAAATGCATTGCATATCACATATCATCAGTCATTAGCTCAGCAATTGACAGATGGTTGATCTGTACATGATGGATAAGTGAATGAGTAAATTTATTGTATCAAAAGATACTTGAGGTATATGTAGAAATCAGAGATGACCATTCCCAGAACTATAAGATGGAGAGCTAGATGTTTTATGGGAGGCCATAGAAACAGATAATGGCAGAAAAATTCCTGATACCTGGAAAATTATTGGATTGAGTTTTGAGTTTTGGCTTTCAGAATCATGGAATTTTAGAAAAGCCTGAAATGACTCTGAGAGAGAGAGAAAAAACAAAGCAAGCTGATTAGTAAGAAATCAGGAAAGAACATTTGAAATATACCGTGGATACTCCATTTATAAGCTTTGGAGAAAATAGTTACTTTTACTCGTATTATACTATCCCACTCAGAATTGAACCAAACCTGTCCCCCCACCTCTAATACACACATGCAGCACTTTAAAAGCAGTATTGCTGCTACTTCCCTTGTTTAGAGAGATAAGGTTGGGTAAGATCTTCAGTTGTAGCAACCAGTTAGCAACTGTGAGGGATATCATCTACATGCTCATTACATCTAGTGAAAAAATGAGGACATATTGGGCAATTAGTGACTTCTTTCAGTTTCATAATCAACAATTGGACCACTCATTTGGAAATTAAGCAAATAATAAATACTTTTTATGATTTAAGTCAATTTAAATTCTGTAGTCCCTATATGTGGTCAAATGCTTCAGATAAAATACAGAATAAGTATATGTGTACATTATTTGAAAATTAAAGGTTTAGGAAACTCTTATGGAAAAATTTTTGAAAATAAATTTTCTAAAATGCAGTGCTGGAGGAAGACAACAAAATAATTTAAAATGAACAGTATGAAATCTATTTTAAGGTAATTAAAAATCTTTGATAATTTACATATTTCTACATATCTATAAAGTATCTACTTTGAACCAAGCTCTTTTTTTTTTTACTGGACAGATGGTACCCAAATTAAGTTAAAAATGTATAATTACATATAATTATGTAATATATAATTACATATATTTTTAATTTGATTTTTGTCTCTCTCCTTGTTGGATTATCTGTCCAGTAAACAAACAGTATAGAGAAAATATACTTAAATAAGATATATACTAGCATATTAAAAGAACAAAACAGCAGAAAAATTAAATACTGAAGAAAATAAAAAAATTATATCTTAAATAGCTAGACATTATAGGTTTGGTAATTTCAATATAATAGCTATTATTATAGGGAGCCTTATTTCGTTATTAGTCTTGCATCAAGCATTTGATAGTGTTAATGCCATTTCAGATTTTGTATCATTATGCAATTCAATGTTTGAACACACACAATGTCAACATGATACATATCTGCAAATATGGCATAGAACAAAATGCTTATTCTATGAATAATGATAGCAATGAATTGTGTTTTTCAAAATCATTTATTCAAAACATCACAAAAATATGCTGCAGAACATACCCATAAGCACATTGTTGTTTAAAACACCTAAGAATTATAAACAAAGTAATAAAAATTGACATAAAAACATTAAGCATAACAGAGAAAGAATGATTTCAACCATAGTCATTAATCCTTTCATTTGATACTAAATATGAGAATATTAGCTTATTATAAGTACATTTCACTTGAGTAATTAATATCAATTTTCAAACATCATTAACTTCAGTGATAATATAGATTTAATTTTTTACCTTCATAAGTCATCACTCGCAATCAGATAATAGTAAAAATGAGAATTACAAAAAGTGATGCAAAAGATTATGCATATTTTATTCTTATTTTGAGTTGGTCATTGTGAACAACCAGGAGAAAGTCCGTTTAACTAATTAATTGTTCTGTAACAGTAACTGATTTATTTTTTCTTTGGAATGAAATTAAAAGTGACCCAAGCTACAAGAAAAATATGGTAGACACATTTTTCTCACTTATTTTCTCAGCGAAATGTTGATCTTTGCCCAGTTACTTTTTTGTGGGGTTGGGGTGGGATTTGGAGGTGAAAATAAAAATGACTGTCAGGGCATCCAAAATAGAGCTACTGATCAGCTGTATGTCTTAGCTGAAAGCTTGACAGAACCACTATCATACATATAACTCTAGCCATACTGAAGTTCTTGAAAATACTCTGATGCTTGCTTCTCGAAATGATGCTTCTATGTTAATATTTCTCCCTTCTATATGTGATAAATTTCTATATCTTTCTAGACTCATCTCATAAATAATTTCTATGAGATGTTCATTAAATTGTAACTGAGTTAAATGTGTCCCTACTTAAGTTTCCACAGCCCTTTTCTCAGACTCTTTTCACTACTATTTTTATTATATTGCTCTGCTCAACATAATATTCCATGCTGTGTAATGCAAACTATTCTTTATTCAACTTAAATCTATGAATCTTTCTGCTCCCTACCAGATAAATGAATTATTCAACTCCACTTTCTCCTGAAGGTGATTTAGTACACATTTTACATAGAAATTATATGTTGTCTATTAAGAGTGACCTGATTTACCTGCAATCAGATAAAACAACCTATCCATATAGCAACTTATCTTCTTCTCCCTGCCTTTCAAAACACTGAGGCCCTGTCTTCTGACCTCCATGCATAGGTCAATCTGTACCTGCACCTTTAATTCACCTAATCTCAGGAAACTCTACTATCAAGCTAATTATTTTCATCCTTCAGGAATTCTGAACTCTGTTACTTACCTTGATCATTTTTAACATCACTTAAATATGCTGTTTCATAGATATCATTTGTACCATTGATAACATAGATATCATTGTTCACAGGCATATTTCCCCTCAATTAATTGATCTCTGAAGAGCATTCAATGTCTTTCAACATTGCTCTGTCATGAAAGACACCCTTTCTGTAGTCTTCTGTGGTAATAACATCACACTCCTCTTACTTTTTTATAGTAGCTTTTGGTAACAAATTCTCTATTTCCTTTGCATGCTAATACTTCTGTATGCAGCCATTATATATTGAAATTATACAAAGTTCTCCTCTAAACTTTTCTGAAACTGTCCTCTCCTGTGGTAATACCTTATATCTCCTTTAGTGAAAATGCTAGAAGTTTAGTTGTGTCCAGCTCTTTGTGCCACAATGGACTAGACTTTTAGACAGCTTCTTCACTATCCTCTTTCAATTTCATCAAGAGGCTCTTTAGTTCCTCTTTATTTTCTACCATTAGAGTGACATCATCTGTATATCTAAGGCTGACTATTGATGTTTCTCCCAGTAATCTTGATTGTAGTTTGTGATTCATCCAGCCTGCCATTTTGCATGATGACTCTGCATAGATGTTAAATAAGCAGGGTGAAACTACACAGCCTTCTTGTACTCGTTTCCCAATTTTGAATGAGTCAGTTAGTTTTATGTAAGTTTCTAATCATTTCTTCTTGACTCACATACATGTTTCTCAGGAGACAGGTAATGTGGTCTGGTATTCCCATCTCTAAGAATTTTCTATAATTTCTTGTGATCCACAAAGCCAAAAGCTTTTGCCTAGTAGATGAAAGAGACATTTTTCTGGAATCCCTTGCTTTATATTTGGTCCAATGAATGTTAGCAATTTGATTTCTGCTTCATCTGACTTTTCTAAATCCAGCTTGTACATCTGGAATTTCTCAGTTCACATACTGCTGAAGCCTAGCTTGAAGAATTTTGAGCATAACCTTCCTAGTATTCAAAATGAGCACAATTGTCCTGTAGTTTGAACTTTCTTTGGCATTGGCCTTCTTTGGGATTGGAATGAAAACTGATGTTTTCATGTTCTATGGCCCCCGCTGTGTTTTTCACATTTGCTGACATATTGAGTGTAGCCAAATAGATAGGGAAACAATGCAAACAGTGAGAGATTTTTTTGTTCCCCTTGGGCTCCAAAATACTGCAGATGGTGACTGTAGTCATGAAATTAAAAGACACTTGCTTCTTGGAAGAAAAGCTATGACCAACCTGACAGCATATTAAAAAGCAGAAACATTATTACTCTGCTAACAAAGATCCATTAGTCAAAGTTATGGCTTTTCAGTAGTCGTGTATGGATGTGAGAGTTAGACTATGAAGAAAGCTGAGAGCCGAAGAACTGATGCTTTTGAACTGTGGTGTTGGAGAAGACTCTTGAGAGTCCCTTGGACCACAAAGAGATCCAACCAGGCAATCCTAAAGGAAATAAGTCCTGAATATTTATTGGAAAGACTGATGCTGAAGCTGAAACTCCAATACTTTGGCCACCTGATTTGAAGAACTGGCTCAGTGGAAAAGACCCTGATGCTGGGAAAGATTGAAGGTAGAAAGAGAAGGGGATGGCAGAGGATGAGACGATTGGATGGCATCAACAACTCGATGACGTGAATTTGAGTAAACTCTAGTAGTTGGTGATGGACAGGGAAGCCTGGCGTGTGGCAGTCTATGGGGTCACAAAGAGTCAGACATGATTGAGCAACAGAACTGAACTGAGTGCAGCCCTTTAACAGCATCATTCTAGTTCAGCTGGAATTCCATAACCTCCACTAGCTTTGTTCGTAGTAATGTTTCCTAAGGCCCACTTGACTTCACAGTCCAGGATGTCTGGCTCTAGGTGAACAACGACACCATCTTGGCTATCTGGGTCATTAGATTTTTTTGTATGGTTCTTCTGTGTATTCTTGCCACTTCTTAATCTTCTCTGCCTCTGTAATGTCCTTATCATTTCTGTCCTTTATTGTGCCATTCTTGCATGAAATGTTCCCTTGATATCACTGATTCTCTTGAAGAGATCCATAGTCTTTCCCATTCTATTGTTTTCCTCTACTTCTTTGCACTGTTCATTTAAGAAGGCCTTCTTATCTCATCTTCCTATTCTCTGGAAATCTTCATGCATTAAATTATTTTTACCTTAATGAACAGAGTCATTGTTCATTCAGTTTCTCAAACTGCAAACTTGAAAGTTAACTTATTTTTATGCTTACCATGTTTATTATAAAGGATACAAATGAAAAGTCAGATAACAAAGCACATAGGGTGAAATCAGGAAGGGTTCTGAGGGCCTCCTCAATGTAGGAGCTCTGTCTCTGTAGAGCTGTGGTGTGCCTTCTCAGAATGTGGTTGTATTTACTAACCCAGAAACTCATGAGTTCTTATTGTTCATGGAGTTTTTGAAAATTAACTTTGATTTCTCCTTCTCACAATTCCTCCCTATTTTAATCTATCAGCAAGTCCTGTGGTTTCAAATATCTCTTAATTCCATTTACTCCCTTGATGTCATTTTCATCCTGTAGTTCAAGCTACCATTATTTTCCATATATACTATTTTCATAACCTCTTCACTGGCCTTACATTTTTTATTAAAGTATATTGATTTACAATATTAGTTTCAGGTGTACAACAACATTTTATAGACTATATCCATTTAACATTATTGTAGAACAATGGTTATTTCCCTATGTTATACAGTATATCCTTGTTGCTTGTCTATTTTGTACATAGCAGGTTCATGCATTTTAATCCCATATCTCTATGTTACCACTCTCTCCTCCATTTTTCACTGTGAATAACAGGTTTGTGTTTATACATGAGAATTTTATTTTTTTAGATTCTACATGTAGGTGATAACATAGAACATTTGTCTTTGCCTAATTTATTTCACTCAGCTCACTACTCTAGGTCCATACATGGATTTGCAAATTTAAGAATTTTATTTATTTTTTTTGTTGGAAGAGTATTCCACTATGTACATACCCACCATATCTTTATCCATTTATCTGTTTATGAACACTTTTATTGCTTGTTTCTATTATTATAAATAATACCGATTTGGTCATTTGGGTGCATATAACTTTTTGATTTAATGTTTTCATTTTTTCTTTGTCTCTTCTTTTCATGACTCCTATCAATTTTGACACTTTATATTCTTCTGGGTAATCATTTAATTTCTGTCCATTTCTTTATATATTCTCTAAATTCTATGAAGGCATAGAACATATGTACTTTTTCCCTCTGCTCCATCAACTGCCAGAGTCATACATAGTACTTGAAATAAAGTAGAGAATCAAGTATATTTGTTGAATGTGTATTAATTTGAAATTTTAAATTTCACTTTTTTTTTTCATTTTTCTTTAAGTTCAGAGATGATGGAATCATGCATCTTTTAATTCTGAGTGTCTTAAATTCCCTCAGATCTACTAAAAAAATTCATTTTTTTTTCATTAGGATTGGTTGTGAATGTAAACAGAATAATATATTAATATTAAGGAAGATGAGATAGAGTTATTGCAAGTTCTTCAGAGAATACTATTTGTTATAACTATAATGACATATGATAGAACAACACTGAATTTGAAATAGCTCCCCTTTACCTTCATTTTTACAATTGCCTCGTACTTTGACTTTCTTCCATTACCATCTTTTATTCCTAAAATAATTTAAATAACTTGCATAGCACTGGGGATGTGAATAAAAGAAGGAATTTCCACACAGAAAGACTGTCAATTTCTGGCATCTGACTCTTATAAATAACTCATTTTCAAATTGGCAAACAGTAGGGAAGCAGCATTGCCTTGTGCTCTCCTGAGCCTATTAATGAACACAAATATCTGATAAAATTGTTATAAAAATCAGATAATTGGTATATCTAATCTTCAAATTTTAGTTTCTCTCTTTGAACTTAAAAAGAAATGATATATTTGTATGTCTAATAATGTGAATTAGAAAATGATCTTGATTCTGTTGTACACTTTTATTTAATCTCTGAGTTAGAAAACAACCTAATATAAAATTCTCACCATTATAAACTGTAATCTATAATTTTCAGGTATATATTTTTTAATATCATGAAAATCATTATCCTACTTATGCTAAAATTATTTAATGTTTCAATTGAAACATTGAATGTCAAAGTTTTCTCAGATATTTGTAAATATTTTGACAGCCTGGACTGAAAATTGTTTCTTAAAAAACAAATACTACTCATGATGTAAAATATCATTCTCATTGCTTTCTGTTGTTATTATTCATTCTCTCAAATATAATCCTTATAATGAGTAGAGAATGAACCAACTGCATCCCTGCAGTTTGTTTCAGGAAGATTAAAAAATGTTCCCAATTTGGTGTTCCCCAAGTGTGCATTAGTCAGGCAGAGTTAATGGAGCTATCTATCACTTCCAGCTCTTCTCTGTGAGCAGGGAGTAGTGGTTGACCCAGCTGACTCAGCTCAGCTAGTCTGTTATTCATATGCTTGCTGCAATGCCATTAGGGTGGGCACATCGCAGAGATCTAATGCTCAGTTGGGCAAAGGTATCTGAACTACCATGTCAAATCTAGAGGTGAATCTTGCAAAGTGTTTCTTAATTTAAATGATGTAGTTGCAAAAAATCATGAATTCCTATTGTGGATAGAAATGAAAACGTTTGAGCTAATATTTTTAACAGCAAATTCCAAAATGGATTTATTCCTTGCTATTATAAATGTGGGAAAATGTGTAAATAGCAAGTAGTTCCAAGCAATCTGTGATATAAATAACCATTCAAACAAGCCAAATAGACAACTAGAGCATTAGTAATTGTTGAAAATATCTTGGATCAAATCACAAAGATAAAATGATTTAAAAAAGAAACAATTCCTTCAAAATCTTAGAGTCAGGATGATTACCATTTCCTAATATATTTGTACCACTGATGGTTTGCTAATTACCAAAAAATTCATATCAAAAATACCATTGACTGTGGAGGCTAAATGTCAAAAGTTTGCCTTATGTAACTTTTTCCGTAATTCCCCAAATTTAAGTTCAATAAATGTAGAGAAAGGTTGAGAAAATGATTAAACAGGTAAAATTATATGTATTGCTATATTTACATCCTCCTTGCCCACTCCAACCCCATATAAATTATACATTTTTTTTAATCTTTGAAGTATTTAATTCTTAGGACTTTGTGTCATTTCTTTTCCTTTCCCTAGATTCCATCATTTTTGAATAATGTAGAGATCCAGGCATGTACCATCTTTGACATGTCAGAATGATTATTTCTAGAGAACTGTCAAGTTAGATCAGCTTTCATCCTTTGTTAAAGCTTGAACTAGAGTATTTAATTCAAGGACTGCCTTTCTGAATTTGACAGTATGACACTGAGAATTTAGTGATAGATATGAGATATACACCTGGAATTTGAATGATTTTCTGAATGTTTAGAACCTGAATGTAAATGTTAATAAATATAATAGTTCTAGCATTACATTATTGTAAACATTATTTTATTTATAGTGACTAAATTTTTGAAACTTTTCAAATTGATGTTTTTATAGAAAATATTTTGAATATTTTTGAGGTTATTCCTTTAGTTTATGTTAAAAGCAACACATATTTGCCTTTATATTTTATTGTGTTTGTTATTTATTTCTGAATATATATTAAACAAAGCAGCTTGTTTTAGAATTATTTAAAATATTATTTTAAAACTCATATTATTATTTTTTTTAATCTGTAGGCTCACCATTTTAAGAGTTTATCCCTCTCTTCCCCAGGACATGATATATGACAGAAATACATGTTAAATTTAAAGAACACCCAAACCCAGATCAGCTACAGAGGATGTGGGGCAATAAGAGTAAAAGTAGTCATGTTTTCATTCAATTTTTTTTTAAAGAAAGAGTTAATTTTTTAAAAAAATTATGAATACAGTAATCTAAGCTAACCAGTCACTGCATTCAGAATACTGAAATAGAATATTTGCAAATCAAATTCCAAATACATTATAGAGATATAACAGCTCAGTCTCACAGCATATATTTATGTTGTAATGATTAGTTTCCTGGTTGGTTTAAAAAAAAGCTCCATAATGAACCTTGTAGAAAACACTGAAAAATCTCAGGAAAAAATAAGTAAAATATTATTCCACAGAACATTTTGCCAATACCAAATTAAATAGGAAATGTATGTGTGTGTGTGTATGTATGTATATATATATATATTATATTAGGATTAATTAGGTACATTTTCATGATGAAAAAGTTGGATTTTTAAAACCTTTTTTTTTTGAGGAACTTTCAAAAAATAGATGAATCTAAATGTGCAGGGTAACAAATGAATGTAATGAAAAACCGTGAAACTAGCACCAAAATTTAAAAAAAAAAAGATAAATATTTGCAGTACTCAGAAGCCTCTATGTGATTCTTTTCTTGCTCACTATAATCCCATATCTTGACTTCTACTGTTATTAAATTTATAATCTCTATAGTTTCATTACCTAATTGCACCTTCAAAGTGTATATTAATGTATGCATCAGTTAAGGTTCAGTCACAAAAACGGTACCAGTATGAGATATATTAGGACTTTCATTGTAAGAAATTGACATATGTAATTGTGGGATATCAAGAAGCAAGTCTAAAATCCATAGAGTTGGTCATGAGGAAGGGCAGGTTGGATGAATTGAAGTTTCTAACCACAGGCATAATTTCATCCTATCATGGAAACTTCAGTTCTGTGGCCTTTAAGGCTATCCCTTAAACACTCCCCCTTACTTAAAGTCATAAAATCATAGACATTAACCACAACTACCTTCACAAAAATAGCTAGAATAGTGTTTGATTGAATATCTGGGGACTATTGCTTGTGCAAGTTGAGATAGGAAAATTTCATCACTGTATGGAAACCTATGCATTCATGAATTGTTTAACCTACTTGTTAACTTTTGAATGCATTTTTCCAGAATATATTCTTTGTCATTTATTTATCCTTACTCAATATTATTCTTCAAAATTCAGCCATGTTTTTGCTTGTAGCTAGTGTTTGTTTGCTTTTTAATAAACCATGATACGATTCGTTATTCTGTGAATATATAGTTGGCTAATTTTCCATTTGGGATAATCACAAACAATGATTCTATGAGTGTCCTTTAATATTACTATCTTGATACACACACACAAAAATATCTCTGTACTATACATATCTAGAAAGGAATCCCTCAGTCATAGGGTATGCAGTTATTTTACCTGACCAAGTTAAAAAAAAAAAAAATGCCTTGACACTTGTTAAAACAGTAGGGGCAATTTTTCTAGGGACTCTTGTAATAAGTGTCAACTCTATTGCAATAGGGAAAAGAGATTGAACTTAATTCCAAACACAGAAAGGACATGGGTGGGTTGATATGCAAGGTGTGGATTGGAAGGGTCAGTGGATGGAAAATTATAAGAAAAGACATCAAGCATAGGGAGATTCTATTTAACTTGACCTAAAAGAATTCTTAATAAAGGCAAGCCAGAGACTTAGACATCAAGAATAGAGGATGAAGAAATTAATTAGGTATCAAGGGTGAGGTATTTTTGCTAAAATACTTTAGCAGAATTATGGCTTAATATAGGCCATGCCAAGGCTTAGTCCAGAAGAAGACTCAGAAGAAACTGATTAGAGTTTGGTCAAGGAGAAACTTGTTGTCACTGAATAATGCCAACTCTTTTCCAAAGTAAAGATATCAATTAGCACACCCCTATAGCACTGCATGAGAGTTTATTTTGCTTGACAAAATTGTCAAAAATGGTACTTTTCAATGTTAGCCATAATTGTAAGTATCGAAAACCACTGTAATTGTTTTCTTTTTCTTGATTACTAATGAAGGGTGCCACATTTCCATATGTTAAGAGGCCTTTTGGATTTTCATTTTTATAAAGTATATAATCAAGTTTTTACCAATTGGTTTCTGTCTTTTATTTACTGATTTTTGAGGGATTCTGTTTGGATATGGGCCCCTTGTCGGTGGCTAGAAATGCTAAGTTTACATTCTCTTAATGGCTCTTTTCCATGAGAAGTTCTTAGTTTAATGCGTTCAAATATACAAGTCATTTTCTTTACAGTTTCTGCTTTTGGTGACAGCTTAGGAATCTTTCTCTACACAGATGTCATGAATTTTTTTTTTTCCTTTATTGGTTATTTATTTCCCTTTGAATGGTAGGGACAAGTTTATTTAAATGTAGCATCCATATATCTGTAAATCTGTTTCTCAGTTCAGAAGCCGAGTTGTGTCTAACTCTTTGATATCCCATGGACTGCAGCACACCAGGCTTCCTTGTCAACACCAACTCCAGAGCTTGCTCAAACTCATGTCAGTAGAAGCTGTGATGCCATCCAACCATCTCATCCTCTGTCATTCCCTTCTCCTCCTGCCTTCAATCTTGCCCAACATCAGGGTCTTTTCCAAGGAGTCAGTTCTTCGCATCAGGTGGCCAAAGTATTGGAGCTTCAGCTTCAGAATCTAAGTCAGAAAGAGAAAGATAAATATCATTTTCTAACTCATATATATGAATTTTGGAAAAATGGAACTGATAATTTATTTGCAGGGCAAAGATGGAGAAACAGACATAGAGAATAGACTTATGGACATGAGGAGAGGAAAGGAGAGGGTAAGATGTTTGGGAAGAGTAACACGGAAATTTACATTACTATATGTAAAATAGATAGCCAATAGAAATTTTCTGTATGGCTCAGGAAACTCAAACAGGGGCTATGTATCAATCTAGATGGGTGGGATTGGGAGGGAGATGGAAGGGAGGTTGAAAAGGGAGGAGATATATGTAGACCTATGCCTGATTCACTCTGAGGTTTGATAGAAAAAAGCAAAATTCTGTAAAGCAATTATCCTTCAATTACAAACAATAAATAATTTTTAAAGTAAATAAATAAGTAAATTTGAAAAATTAATCCTTTGGCTCTCAACTTTATGGTTCAGGTCTCACATCCATAAACGACTACTGAAAAACCATACCTTTAACTAGACGGGCTTTGTCTGCAAAGTAATGTCTCTGCTTTTTAATATGCTGTCTGCTGCTGTTGCTGCTGCCAAGTCACTTCAGTCGTGTCTGACTCTGTGCAACCCCATAGACGGCAGTCCAGCAGGCTCCGCCGTCCCTGGGATTCTCCAGGCAAGAACACTGGAGTGAGTTGCCATTTCCTTCTCCAATGCATGAAAGTGAAAAGTGAAAGTGAAGTCGCTCAGTCGTGTCCAACTCTTCGCGACGGCATGGACTGCAGGCTACCAGGCTCCTCCGCCCATGGGATATTCCAGGCAAGAGTACTGGAGTGGGGTGCCATTGCCTTCTCCTAATATACTGTCTAGGTTGGTCATAACTATTCTTCTATGGAGCGAGTGTCTTTTAATTTCATGGCTGCAGTCACCATCTGCAGTAATTTTGGAGCCCAAGAAAATAAAGTCTGTCACTGTTTGCATTGTTTCTTTATCTATTCGCCATGAAGTGATGGGAACAGGTGCCGTGATCTTCATTTTTTGAATGTTGATTTTTACAGTAACTTTTTCACTCACTTCTTTCACTTTCATCAAGAAGTTCTTCAGATCTTCTTTGCTTTCTACCATAAGGGTTGTGTCATCTGCGTATCTGAGGTTATTGATATTTCTCCTAGCAATCTTGATTCCAGCTTGTGCTTCATCTAGCCCAGCATTTTGTGTGATGTAATCTGCATATAAGTTAAATAAGCAGTGTGACAATATACAGCCTTGATGTTCTCCTTTCCCAATTTGGAACCAGTCTGTTGTTCCATATCCAGTTCTAGCTGTTGCTTCTAGACCTGGATATAGGTTTCACAGCAGGCAGTTAAGGTGGTCTGATAGTCTCATCTCTTGACAAATTTTCCACAGTTTGCTGTGATCTGCATGGTCAAAGGCTTTGGCATAGTCAGTAAAGCAAAAGTAAATGTTTTTTTTTTTTTTTTTGAACTCTCTTGCTTTTTCTATGATCCAACAATTTATTCTCTGGCTCCTCTGCATTTTCTAAATCCACATTGAACATCTGTAAGTCTTGGTTCATGTACTGGTGAACCCTGGCTTGGAGAATTTTAAGCATTAGTTTGCTAGTGTGTGAGATGAATACAATTGTGAAATAGTTTGAGCATTCTTTGGCATTGCCTTTCTTTGGGATTGGAATGAAAACTGACCTTTTTCAGTCCTGTGGCCACTATTGAGTTTTCCAGATTTGCTGGCATAATGAGTGCAGAACTTTCACAGCATCATCTTTTAGGACTTGAAATAGTTCAACTGGAATTCCATCACCTGCATTAGGCTTGTTCATAGTGATGTTTCCTAAGGCCCATTTGACTTCATATTCCAAGATGTCTGGGTCTCTATGAGTGATCATATGCCATCATGGTTATCTGGGTCATGAAGATCTTTTTTTGTATAGTTCTTCTGTGCATTGTTGCTACCTCTTCTTAATATCTTCTGCTTCTGTTAGGTCCATACCATTTATGTTCTTTATTGTGCCCATCTTTGCATGAAATATTCCCTTAGTGTCTCTGATCTTCTTGAAGATATCTCTAGCCCTTCCCATTCTGTTGTTTTACTCTATTTTTTGCATTGATTACTGAGGAAGGCTTTCTTACCTCTCGTTGCTATTCTTTGGAACTCTGCATTCAGATGGGTATATCTTTCCTTTTCTCTTTTGTCTTTAGATTCTCTTCTTTCCTCAGTTATTTGTAACACCTCCTCAGAAAACCATTTTGCCTTTTTGCATTTGCTTTTCTTTGGTATGGTCTTGATCACTGCCTCTTGCCCAATGTCACAAACTTCCATCCATAGTTCTTCAGGCACTCTGTCTATCAGATCTAATCACTTGAGTCTATTTGTCACTTCCACTGTATAATCATAAGGGGTTTTATTTTGATAATACTTGAATGGTCTAGCGGATTTCCATACTTTCTTCAATTTAAGTCTGAATTTTGCCATGAAGAGTTCATGATCTGAGCCACAGTAAGCTCCAGGTCTTGTTTTTGCTGTCTCTATAGAGATTTTCCATCTTCAGCTGCAAATAATATTATCAATCTGATTTCGGCATTGACTCTCTGTTGATGACCATGTGTATAGTCTTCTCTTGTGTTGTTGGAAGAGGGTGTTTGCTCTGACCAGTGTGTTCTCTTGTTAAAACTCCATTAGCCTTTGCTCTGCTTCATTTTGTACTCCAAGGCCAGATTTGCCTGTTACTCTGGTTATCTCTTGACTTTTTACTTTTTCATTTCCGTACCCCATGATGAAAAAGACATCTTTTTTTGGTGTTTTAGAAGGTCTTATAGGTCATCATAGAACTTTTCAAATTTAGCTTCTTCATCATTAGTGGTTCAGGCATAGACTTGGATTCCTCTGACACTGAGTACTTTGCCTTGGAAATGAACAGATATCATTCTTTCATTTTTGAGATTGCACCCAAGTACTGCATTACAGACTCTTGGTTGACTATGAGTACTACTCTATTTCTTCTAAGGGATTCTTGCACACAATGGTAGATATAAAAGCCATCTGAATTAAATTCACCCATGCTGGTTCATGTAAGTTCACTGATTTCTAAAATGTTGATGTTCACTCTTGCCATCTCATGTTTGATCATTTGTTTTTCTAATTTCTCTTTATTTTGTTTCATTATTTTATTATTCTATCCCTGTACCAATATTACAGTGAAAGTCACTGTAATATTGGTACAGGGATTGGTACAAGTAATATTGTAAACTTACAATATTACAATAAGTCACTCAGTGGTATCCAACTCTTTGTGACCCCATGGACTAAATATTTCATGGAATTCTCCAGGCCAGAAAATGTATTGGGTAGCCTTTCCCTTCTTCAGGGGATCTTCCCAACCCAGGGATCTAAACCTAAGTCTCCCACATTGAGGGCGGATTCTTTACCAGCTGAACTACAAGGGAAGCCCAAGGATACTGGCCTGCCTAGCTTATCCCTTCTTCAGCTGATCTTCCCAACCCAGGAATCAAACAGGTGTTTCCTGCATAGCAGGCAGATTCTTTACCAGCTGAGCTATCAGGGAACCCCCAGTGAAGGTCTCACCACTTCATAGCAAATAGATGAGGAAACAATGGAAACAGTGACAGACTTTATTACAGGGTCTCAACTAAACAACTTTATATCTTAGTATCTAATATCTGGGCTTCCCTTGTGGCTCAGCTGATAAAGAATCCGCCTGTAATGTGGGGGACCTGGGTTCGATCCCTGGATAGAGAAGATCTCCTGGAGAAGGGAAAGGCTACCCACTCCAGTATTCTGCCCTGGAGAATTCCATGGACTGTACAGTCCATGGGGTCACAAAGAGTCAGGCACAACTGAATGACTTTCACATCTAATAGAACAAATCTTTTCATCACTTTCTTCTTCTGTAACAGGTGTTGCCCCTTCTAGCCTGTGTGAAATTCCATATAAACTTTATAGCAATTTATTTAATTCCACAAATAAACTGTTCAGGTTTTATTTGGATAGTATTCAATTTATCTCTCAGTTTGAGAATTGACGTTGAATTTGTGGGTGGGTCTCAGCATTGACTAAACAAATTTTCACTACGTAATTTATGTTTTTATTCCCTAAATCTCCCTCAATTGTGCCTGCTTTGACAATATCTGCAAAAAAATAGTTTTTAAAAAGAATGTTTTGTAGCTCTTAAAATCTTTGGGAGGACTAGAAGATAAAGTTTGGAAATCACAATCTCTCTGGTTCCATTTACCTAAGAAATTTAAATATGGGATTTTAAAAACCTATATTTAAGCAATTAAATAATTAAATCAGGGGTTTGTTTTAAGTAATTATTCCTTTACACTAAGAAATTATAGTTCTTCTCATGGTCTTTGATACTTGTCTTTATTACTGTCATCAGATACAGACCCCCAGTGCTCTCCTATGCAATTTAGGTAAACATGAGCCATCAACCTTCCCTGAATTGTCAAATAACTGAAATGTTTGGTACTCTATTTTAGAAGTTTCTTTTCAATAATACTGTGACAGACTCTATGGATATTATTAGTGGGAAATATTTCAAAATAGGTCAGTATGGACAAATGACAGAGGAGGTAGAGCAATATTATCACTTGAGGTATAAAGGTAGAAATAATAAAATAATATAAAACTAGTGAAAAACTTACCCAAGTAGGTAAAATATTAGGGATTGCATGCTCTACAATTTTCAAATCAGTGAAAAATGAGCAATCCTGCTGTAAGTAATTCAAATCTTGAAGCAAACTTATGCTGAGATTTACTTTGTAAGTGACTTTGTTATTAATATTTTTAAATATCTGTATAATTATTTTTTTATCTAATACATATTTAAATCTCCTACCCTTAATTTTATCATTGAAATTTTTCAGCATCAGTTTTCACTTTTGATGAAATGGTTCTCTCTTTTAATGATAAGAATTGGTATAATGCAGGATTAGATTAATAGAAGTCCACCCATTACTAAACAATCATGAAATGTTTCTAATATACTAATATACCTTAGATCAAGCCACTAAGAAATTAACTATGTTTAGCGTTTGTTGTAAATTTCTATTTCCTAACTTTGAAAAACATTATAAAATAACTATGGTCAATTTATTTTAAACATGTGGAAATAATTATTGTGTTTCAAAGAGAATTATTGTTGCTCTTATGAACTATTGCAAATTTAAATTACTCAATAAGTGAACATGCCCTGTAGTAACCACATTATTCTTATCAACATTTTAAGAATATTATATTTAAATGTATTGAGGAAGATGTTCATCATAAATATTATTTGTAATAAATAGCAATATAATATTCCCAAATGAATGAAAAATGTTCACTATCCCTTTTAGTGGGAGATTTCACATCAGTTTAACTGGCAAATTATCAATTAACTGAAAAATAAGTGCATTAAATATACATCTTAAATTTCAGAATTATTTTAAAGGTAATTGCATCTCTTCAGGGTGCCTTTAACCATAGTTAATTACTATTGTAATGTGGAGTTGCTGTTTCACTGCATTTTTAATAAGGGTCCAAAACCACCTTTGGAACTTGCCACCTTGTGTGTCTTCACCAGATATTTAAATCATTTTCTAATGACATGCATTATAAGGGGTTTAGCAACTAAGGCAAAAATCATTAAACCTTCCATTTTCATTTACAGGGCTTCTCATTTCTAATCAGTGCATTACTTCACATACTATTTAAACTATTTTTTTTTCTTTTGACTTTCATATACCCTGGAAAAAAAACTTGAAAAAATACTTATAGCTAATATTGTAGCCACCACTTTATAAAAATTACATTGCATTTTGCTCAAGGCTGTACTGTATTAAAGAGAATAAAAACAGGAGGAGAGTATGCTCTCTCTCTAGTCACTTATTAAAAGATATCCTCTATAATCACTTGGGTTACACCAGTACCTATTGAATAAAACGAAGCAATGAGAGAATCTGAGGAAAGATCCAGTTGTTAAGTTGTCTCAAGTTTACACAATTTGGAGAGACATTTATTTTTAAGATAATTAACAAATTTTATATAAGTACCACAAAGATGAGCAAAAATTAAAAATCAGAGGCTTAATTCTCCCTGTTGAAAATAAGCTACTTCCCCTCTTCTATTCCTCACAGCCTTTACTTTAGAAAACTTGTTAGTACTGTCCTCTCTCTTTGAAATGTCTATATATCCTTTTGAATAATAGATTAGCATTTTATTAGCTTTATGACCCACGAATGTCTTTCTCCAGGATTTGAGAGCTATGTCTTTCATGGGTAAAGCAGACAGCCATCTCTATCTCACATATATCTTCTATCTTTGGAAGATTAGGAGTGTAACTTTCTGAGTCTCTTGCTCCAAGTTAAACACTACCTCCTGTCTTTAAAATATGAGATGATTATCTCTTCTCTGATCAGTCAATTAGCTAACATAGATGATTACTCCAATTACTGGGTAAATTTAAGGTGAACTAGATGTTACGTATAGTGCTGTCAAGACTTTTTGAGGACTACATATTATTCATTTTGAAAATACATGTGTAATGAGTTCTGACTACTTGCCTACATAAAACGGGAGATTTCTTTCTGTCTATAAAATCACTTTAGTGGATTTCATGTAATGTGCATCACTCTCTCTGGATTAGTGGGTTGGTTTTTGTTTTGTTTTGTTTTAATAATAAAAATGGAGGGGAGGAGCCAAGATGGCGGAGGAGTAGGACGGGGAGAACACTTTCTCCCCCACAAATTCATCAAAAGAGCATTTAAACGTCGAGTAAATTCCACAAAACAACTTCTGAATGCCGGCAGAGGACATCAGGCACCCAGAAAAGCAACCCAACTCTTCGAAAGGAGGTAGGAAAAAATATTAAAAACAAAAAAAAAAGAGACAAAGAGGGAGGGACGGAGTTCCGTCCAGGGAAGGGAATCTTAAAAAGAGAGAAGTTTCCAAACATCAGGAAACCTTCTCACTGCCGAATCTGTGCCGAGCTTTGGAAGCACAGAGGGCAACATAACAGGGAGAAAAAATAAATAAACAATTTAAAACTCGCAGATTGCGAGCCCTACGGTAACTCCCCCAGCAGAGAAGCAGCGCAGACGCCTGCATCTGCCATTAGCAAACCGGGGCTGAGCAGGGAGGCGCGGCGTGGGCTGCATCGCTGAGAGTAAGAATCTGGCCTGAATACCCTGAGCGCTATCTGAGCGAAATAATTTGGGCTAGCAAACCAGACTGTGGGATACCTACCACGCGAAAAGCCAGCCCTAACCTAAGACCGCCAGGCCCGCGCACGGAACAAAGGACTGAACAGAGATAGCCGGCTGCAGACCTTCCCCCTCCGGTGACAGGCAGCCAGAGCCGGAAGGGGGCAATCGCAGCCCCAGAGAGACATTATCTATAAAATTGTAAGCAGGCTTCTTTGCTAACTAAAACTTCTTGGGGGTCTGGACGGTCAACATCTGCCTGAGAAGGTGCGCCGGTTTTACATCCAGATAACCGAGTGGTGGGGAGGCGATAAGTCGCAGCATTGGCGCTCGCCAAACACCTCATCACCTGAGCTGCTCGGACCTGGGAAGAGCACAAAACGCAGGCCCAACTGAGTCTGCGCCTCTGAGGACTACCCGAGTGCCTGAACCTGAGCGGCTTGGACCTGGGAGGTGCATGCAGCCCAGGGCCAGCCTCGGATTGTTCCCAGCGGAACAACCTAGAGTCCGAGCAGTGTGAACAGGGAGGCTACACGCGCCGTGAGCAGGGGCAGACCCAGGGTGGCTGAGGCACTGCGAGCCCACGCCAGTGTTATTTGTTTGCAGCTTCCCTCCCTCCCTCCCCACAGCGCGACTGAACAAGTAAGCCTAAAAAAAAAAAAAAAAAAGTATCCTCCACCGTGCCCTTTGAGTCAGGGCGGAAACCAGATACTGAAGAGACTAGCAAACAGAAGAAGATATAACAGAGGGAAACGCCTTGGAAGCTACAGGCAATAGATCAAAACCCTGTGGTTACTACGGACTACATAGGAAGGGGCCTATAGATCTTGAGAAATATAAATCTGACCAAGGAACTAGCCAAAAATGAACTGAACCCACAACACCCACAAAAAAAAAAAAAAAAAAAGTCCTAGATATATTTTTATTATTTTTACGATCATTCTTTTTTTTTTAATTAAAAAAAAAAAATTTTTAAGTCCTCTATTGTTCCTTTAATTTTCACTTTTATAACCTATTACTTTGCAAAAAAAAAAAAAAGAGACCCTATTTTTTTCTTCTTCAGCAAACTTCATATATATATATTTTATAATTTTTTGACCTTGTTTTTTTTTGTTTGTTTGTTTTTGTTTTTTTCTTCTTTTCTTTAACATTGTATTTTTGAAATTCCAAACTCTACTCTAGATTTTTAATTTTCGCTTTTTGGTATATGTTATCAATTTTGTACCTATAGTTCTTTTTTATATAATTTCTGTGACTTTTTTTTTTCTTCTTCTCTGTTTCTTTCTCTTCTTCTTTTATATAACATTGTATATCTGAAATTCCAAACTTTACTCTAGATTTTTAATTTATGCTTTTTGGTATTTGATATCAATTTTGTACCTGTATTTTCTTTATAATTTTTGTGACATTGTTCGTATTTGTTTGTTTGTTTTCTCTCTTTATTTTTCTTCTTCTTCTTTTTTTTTTTTTTTAAAATTGTATTTTTGAAATTCCAAACTCTACTCTAGATTTTTAATTTTTGCTTTCTGGTATTAGTTATCAATTTTGTACCTGTACTTTCTTTATAATTTTCGCGACCTTGTTTGTTTTTGTTTGTTCGTTTTTTCTCTCTTTCTTTTCCTTCTTCTTTTCTTTAACATCGTATTTTTGAAATTCCAAACTCTACTCTAGATTTTTAACTTTCGCTTTCTGGTATTAGTTATCAATTTTGTACCTGTACTTTCTTTATAATTTTCGCGACCTTGTTTGTTTTCGTTTGTTCGTTCTTTCTCTCTTTCTTTTCCTTCTTCTTTTCTTTAACATCGTATTTTTGAAATTCCAAACTCTACTCTAGATTTTTAATTTTTGCTTTTATGTATTTGTTACCAATTTTGTACCTTTAAGGACCCAATCTTCAGGACCCATTTTTCACTAGGGAGTGAGATTACTGGCTTGACTGCTCTCTCTCCCTTTGGACCCTCCTTTTTCTCCACCAGGTCGCCTGTGTCTCCTCCCTAACCCCTCTCTACTCTACCCAACTCTGTGAATTTCTGTGTGTTCCAGACGGTGGAGAACACTTAGGGAACTGATTACTGGCTGGATCTGTCTCCCTCCTTTTCATTCCCCCCTTTTTATCCTTCTGGCCACCTCTGTTACCTTCGTCCTTCTTCTCTTCTCTGTATAACCCCGTGAACATCTCTGAGTGGTCCAGTTGTGGAGTGCACATAAGGAAGTGACTACTGGCTAGCCCACTCTCTCCACTATTGAGTCCACCTCATCTCATTTGGGTCACCTCTAACTCCCTCCTCCCTCTTCTCTTCTCCATGTAACCCTGTGAACCTCTCTGAGTGACCCTCACTGTAGAGAAACTTATCATCTTTAATGTAGATGTTTTATCAATGGTGCTGTATAGAAGGAGAAGTTTTGAAACTACTGTAAAAATAAGACCGATAATCGGAAGCAGGAGACTTAAGTCCAAACCCTGACTCCAGGGAACTCCTGACTCCAAGGAACATTCATTCACAGGAGCTCATCAAATGCCTCCATACCGACACTGAAACCAAGCACCACACAAGGGCCAATAAGTTCCAGGGCAAGACATACCAAGCAAATTCTCCAGCAACAAAGGAACACAGCCCTGAGCTTCAAGATACAGGCTGCCCAAAGTCACCCCAAAACTATAGACATCTCATAACTCATTACTGGACATTTCATTGCACTCCAGAGAGAAGAAATACAGCTCCACCCACCAGAACACCGACACAAGCTTCCCTAACCAGGAAACCTTGACAAGCCACCTGTACAAACCCACACACAGCGAGGAAACACCACAATAAAGAGAACTCCACAAACTGCCAGAATACAGAAAGGACACCCCAAACTCAGCAATTTAAACAAGATGAAGAGACAGAGGAATACTCAGCAGATAAAGGAACAGGATAAATGCCCACCAAACCAAACAAAAGAGGAAGAGATAGGGAATCTACCTGATAAAGAATTCCGAATAATGATAGTGAAATTGATCCAAAATCTTGAAACTAAAATGGAATCACAGATAAATAGCCTGGAGACAAGGATTGAGAAGATGCAAGAAAGGTTTAACAAGGACCTAGAAGAAATAAAAAAGAGTCAATATATAATGAATAATGCAATAAGTGAAATTAAAAACACTCTGGAGGCAACAAATAGTAGAATAACAGAGGCAGAAGACAGGATTAGTGAATTAGAAGATAGAATGGTAGAAATAAATGAATCAGAGAGGATAAAATAAAAACGAATTAAAAGAAATGAGGACAATCTCAGAGACCTCCAGGACAATATTAAACGCTACAACATTCGAATCATAGGGGTTCCAGAAGAAGAAGACAAAAAGAAAGACCATGAGAAAATACTTGAGGAGATAATAGTGGAAAACTTCCCTAAAACGGGGAAGGAAATAATCACCCAAGTCCAAGAAACCCAGAGAGTCCCAAACAGGATAAACCCAAGGAGAAACACCCCAAGACACATATTAATCAAATTAACAAAGATCAAACACAAAGAACAAATATTAAAAGCAGCAAGGGAAAAACAACAAATAACACACAAGGGAATTCCCATAAGGATAACAGCTGATCTTTCAATAGAAACTCTTCAAGCCAGGAGGGAATGGCAAGACATACTTAAAATGATGAAAGAAAATAACCTACAGCCCAGATTATTGTACCCAGCAAGGATCTCATTCAAGTATGAAGGAGAAATCAAAAGCTTTTCAGACAAGCAAAAGCTGAGAGAATTCTGCACTACCAAACCAGCTCTCCAACAAATACTAAAGGATATTCTCTAGACAGGAAACACAAAAACGGTGTATAAACTCGAACCCAAAACAATAAAGTAAATGGCAACAGGAACATACTTATCAGTAATTACCTTAAACGTAAATGGGTTGAATGCCCCAACCAAAAGACAAAGACTGGCTGAATGGATACAAAAACAAGACCCCTACATATGTTGTCTACAAGAGACCCACCTCAAAACAGGGGACACATACAGACTGAAAGTGAAGGGCTGGAAAAAGATTTTCCATGCAAATAGGGACCAAAAGAAAGCAGGAGTAGCAATACTCATATCAGATAAAATAGACTTTAAAACAAAGGCTGTGAAAAGAGACAAAGAAGGTCACTACATAATGATCAAAGGATCAATCCAAGAAGAAGATATAACAATTATAAATATATATGCACCCAACACGGGAGCACCACAGTACGTAAGACAAATGCTAACAAGTATGAAAGGAGAAATTAACAATAACACAATAATAGTGGGAGACTTTAATACCCCACTTACACCTATGGATAGATCAACTAAACAGAAAATTAACAAAGAAACACAAACTTTAAACGATACAATAGACCAGTTAGACCTAATTGATATCTATAGGTCATTTCATCCCAAAACAATGAATTTCACCTTTTTCTCAAGCGCACATGGAACCTTCTCCAGGATAGATCACATCCTGGGCCATAAAGCTAGCCTTGGTAAATTCAAAAAGATAGAAATCATTCCAAGCATTTTTTCTGACCACAATGCAGTAAGATTAGATCTCAATTACAGGAGAAAAACTATTAAAAATTCCAACATATGGAGGCTGAACAACACGCTGCTGAATAACCAACAAATCACAGAAGAAATCAAAAAAGAAATCAAAATTTGCATAGAAATGAATGAAAATGAAAACACAACAACCCAAAACCTGTGGGACACGGTAAAAGCAGTCCTAAGGGGAAAGTTCATAGCAATACAGGCACACCTCAAGAAACAAGAAAAAAGTCAAATAAATAACCTAACTCTACACCTAAAGCAACTAGAAAAGGAAGAAATGAAGAACCCCAGGGTTAGTAGAAGGAAAGAAATCTTAAAAATTAGAGCAGAAATAAATGCAAAAGAAACAAAAGAGACCATAGCAAAAATCAACAAAACCAAAAGCTGGTTCTTTGAAAGGATAAATAAAATTGACAAACCATTAGCCAGACTCATCAAGAAACAAAGGGAGAAAAATCAAATCAACAAAATTAGAAACGAAAATGGAGTGATCACAACAGACAACACAGAAATACAAAGGATCATAAGAGAGTACTATCAACAATTATATGCCAATAAAATGGACAACGTGGAAGAAATGGACAAATTCTTAGAAAAGTACAACTTTCCAAAACTGGACCAGGAAGAAATAGAAAATCTTAACAGACCCATCACAAGCATGGAAATTGAAACTGTAATCAAAAATCTTCCAGCAAACAAAAGCCCAGGTCCAGACGGCTTCACAGCTGAATTCTACCAAAAATTTAGAGAAGAGCTAACACCTATCCTGCTCAAACTCTTCCAGAAAATTGCAGAGGAAGGTAAACTTCCAAACTCATTCTATGAGGCCACCATCACCCTAATACCAAAACCTGACAAAGATCCCACAAAAAAAGAAAACTACAGGCCAATATCACTGATGAACATAGATGCAAAAATCCTTAACAAAATTCTAGCAATCAGAATCCAACAACACATTAAAAAGATCATACACCATGATCAAGTGGGATTTATCCCAGGGATGCAAGGATTCTTCAATATCCGCAAATCAATCAATGTAATACACCACATTAACAAATTGAAAAATAAAAACCGTATGATTATCTCAATAGATGCAGAGAAAGCCTTTGACAAAATTCAACATCCATTTATGATAAAAACTCTCCAGAAAGCAGGAATAGAAGGAACATACCTCAACATAATAAAAGCTATATATGACAAACCCACTGCAAACATTATCCTCAATGGTGAAAAATTGAAAGCATTTCCTCTAAAGTCAGGAACAAGACAAGGGTGCCCACTTTCACCATTACTATTCAACATAGTTTTGGAAGTTTTGGCCACAGCAATCAGAGCAGAAAAAGAAATAAAAGGAATCCAAATTGGAAAAGAAGAAGTAAAACTCTCACTATTTGCAGATGACATGATCCTCTACATAGAAAACCCTAAAGACTCCACCAGAAAATTACTAGAACTAATCAATGACTACAGTAAAGTTGCAGGATATAAAATCAACACACAGAAATCCCTTGCATTCCTATACACTAATAATGAGAAAACAGAAAGAGAAATTAAGGAAACAATTCCATTCACCATTGCAACAGAAAGAATAAAATACTTAGGAATATATCTACCTAAAGAAACTAAAGACCTATATATAGAAAACTATAAAACACTGGTGAAAGAAATCAAAGAGGACACTAATAGATGGAGAAATATACCATGTTCATGGATTGGAAGAATCAATATAGTGAAAATGAGTATACTACCCAAAGCAATTTATAGATTCAAGGCAATCCCTATCAAGCTACCAACAGTATTCTTCACAGAGCTAGAACAAATAATTTCACAATTTGTATGGAAATACAAAAAACCTCGAATAGCCAAAGCGATCTTGAGAAAGAAGAATGGAACTGGAGGAATCAACCTACCTGAATTCAGGCTCTACTACAAAGCCACAGTTATCAAGACAGTATGGTACTGGCACAAAGACAGAAATATTGATCAATGGAATAAAATAGAAAGCCCAGAGATAAATCCACGCACATATGGACACCTTATCTTCGACAAAGGAGGCAAGAATATACAATGGATTAAAGACAATCTCTTTAACAAGTGGTGCTGGGAAATCTGGTCAACCACTTGTAAAAGAATGAAACTGGACCACTTTCTAACACCATACACAAAAATAAACTCAAAATGGATTAAAGATCTAAACGTAAGACCAGAAACTATAAAACTCCTAGAGGAGAACATAGGCAAAACACTCTCCGACATACATCACAGCAGGATCCTCTATGACCCACCTCCCAGAATATTGGAAATAAAAACAAAAATAAACAAATGGGACCTAATTAACCTTAAAAGCTTCTGCACATCAAAAGAAACTATTAGCAAGGTGAAAAGACAGCCTTCAGAATGGGAGAAAATAATAGCAAATGAAGCAACCGACAAACAACTAATCTCAAAAATATACAAGCAACTCCTACAGCTCAACTCCAGAAAAATAAACGACCCAATCAAAAAATGGGCCAAAGAACTAAATAGACATTTCTCCAAAAAAGACATACAGATGGCTAACAAACACATGAAAAGATGCTCAACATCACTCATTATCAGAGAAATGCAAATCAAAACCACTATGAGGTACCATTTCACACCAGTCAGAATGGCTGCGATCCAAAAGTCTACAAATAATAAATGCTGGAGAGGGTGTGGAGAAAAGGGAACCCTCTTACACTGTTGGTGCGAATGCAAACTAGTACAGCCACTATGGAGAACAGTGTGGAGATTCCTTAAAAAACTGGAAATAGAACTGCCTTATGATCCAGCAACCCCACTGCTGGGCATACACACTGAGGAAACCAGAAGGGAAAGAGACACGTGTACCCCAATGTTCATTGCAGCACTGTTTATAATAGCCAAGACATGGAAGCAACCTAGATGTCCATCAGCAGATGAATGGATAAGAAAGCAGTGGTACATATACACAATGGAGTATTACTCAGCCATTAAAAAGAATACATTTGAATCAGTTCTAATGAGGTGGATGAAACTGGAGCCTATTATACAGAGTGAAGTAAGCCAGAAGGAAAAACATAAATACAGTATTCTAACGCATATATATGGAATTTAGAAAGATGGTAACAATAACCCTGTGTACGAGACAGCAAAAGAGACACTGATGTATAGAACAGTCTTATGGACTCTGTGGGAGAGGGAGAGGGTGGGAAGATTTGGGAGAATGACATTGTAACATGTAAAATATCATGTAAGAAACGAGTTGCCAGTCCAGGTTCGATGCACGATACTGGATGCTTGGGGCTAGTGCACTGGGACGACCCAGAGGGATGGTATGGGGAGGGAGGAGGGAGGAGGGTTCAGGATGGGGAACACATGTATACCTGTGGTGGATTCATTTTGATATTTGGCAAAACTAATACAATTATGTAAAGTTTAAAAATAAAATAAAATTAAAAAAAAAAGAAAACGAAAAAAAAAATGGAGAACATTTCTGGGTTGAGATAAGGTTTTGGTTTTTTAATCATATTCTCATAAAAGTACCTAGATAAATCTTTTCAAAAACTGGACACACACACATCATTAGCAACAAGTTGGAGAAATATTACACATCTGCAGAAACCCTGAATGCTTCTTTCCATTTACCATAACCCTCTTCAAGGAAAACTGATTCTAAATACATGGAAATTCAGGAAACACTAATTCTAAAAATATATTTGAGCAACGACCCTTCACAATAATGAGTCCATACTTTAGAAAGTAGATTAAAGGCAGCCAGGGAAGACTTTCCATTTTGCCATTTTGTATAATTTTTGCAGCCTTATAGACTGTAGCCGACCAGGCTCCTCTGCCATTGGGATTCTCCAGGCAAGGACACTGGAGTGGGTCGCCATGCCCTCCTCCAGGGGATTTTCCCAACTCAGGGATCGAACTCAGGTCTATTACATTGCAGGTGGATTCTTTTCCAACTGAGCCACCAGGGAAACCCAAAACTGACTGTAAATACATGGAAATTCAGAAAACATTGATTCTAAAAATATATCGGAGCAATGATGCTGCACAATAAAGAGTCCATACTTTATAAAGTAGTTTAAAAGCAGCTGGGGAAGGGGGAGGATTTTATATTTTGTATAAAACATAATATGTAGTTAATTTAGGGTATGTGATGTGGTTAATTTAGGGTATGTTGAGGGCATTTTTTTTAAATCAGCAGTAAATAAAAAGACACTTCTACAAAAACAAACAACTGAATGTAAAGATTGAATATTTACTGAATTATTGTTGTTGTTCAATCACTAAGTCGTGTCTGACTCTTTTTTGCCCCATGGAACTGTAGCATGTCAGGCTTCCCTGTCCTTCACCATCCAATTCAGCAAACTGGATTATGGCAAATATTTGATCAATTGACAGAGAACAGGAAAATATGTTACATTTGACCCTGATGCTTGAAATATTATTCAAGTACAGTGTTTATGACATGAATTTGAAGGTATTAAATTATATTAGCATGCAAGCCTGCTGAGTACAGGGGCATTTTTCTTTCTTTGTTTACCTGTTTTATTCTCTGCTGAATCCTCTTTGACTAAAACAGTTTCTGGCATAGAGTAGATAGTCAATACATATTTATTGACTAAGGAAATGACAGGCAATCAAAACATCCTGCAGAGATCTTCAAATAAATAATTTATATAAACTTGAATAATATTATGTATTGTTACAACAATAGGCAATAAAATAATTAAAATCATATCATACTATAATGTTAAAACACTTTAAGTGTGAAATGAATGAGGACTATTATCTGAGAAGACTACAAGTTAAACAATTTTTCCTTATAAAGCACTAACAGTAAACTCCAGATCATTGCTATAGTAATGTTTTAAAACCTTATCTACCTTGAAATCAGTAAAAAGCATATAAATAGATAGTACTTAAGTACTAGAATGGTATCAGATCAGATCAGAACAGTCGCTCAGTCGTGTCCGAGTCTTTGTGACCCCATGAATTACAGCACGCCAGGCCTCCCTGTGCAACACCACATCCCGGAGTTCACTGAGACTCACAACCATCGAGTCAGTGATGCCATCCAGCCATCTCACCCTCTGTCTTCCCCTTCTCCTCCTGCCCCCAACCCCTCCCAGCATCAGAGTCTTCTCCAATGAGTCAACTCTTCGCATGAGGTGGCCAAAGTACTGGAGTTTCAGCTTTAGCATCATTACTTCCAAAGAAATCCCAGGGCTGATCTACTTCAGAATGGACTGGTTGGATCTCCTTGCAGTCCAAGGGACTCTCAAGAGTCTTCTCCAACACCACAGTTCAAAAGCATCAATTCTTCAGTGCTCAGCCTTCTTCACAGTCCAACTCTCACATCCATACGTGACCACAGGAAAAACCATAGCCTTGACTAGACAAACCTTTTTTGGCAAAGTAATGTCTCTGCTTTTGAACATGCTATCTAGGTAGGTCATAACTTTCCTTCCAAGGAGTAAGCGTCTTTTAATTTCATGGCTGCAGTCACCATCTGCAGTGATTTTGGAGCCCAGAAAAATAAAGTCTGACACTGTTTCCACTGTTTCCTCATCTATTTCCCATGAAGTGGTGGGACTGGATGCCATGATCTTCGTTTTCTGAATGTTGAGCTTTAAGCCAACTTTTTCATTCTCCACTTTCACTTTCATCAAGAGGCTTTTGAGTTCCTCTTCACTTTCTGCCATAAGGGTGGTGTCATCTGCATATCTGAGGTTATTGATATTTCTCCCAGCAATCTTGATTCCAGTTTGTGTTTCTTCCAGTACAGCATTTCTCATGATGGACTCTGCATATAAGTTAAATAAACAGGGTGACAATATACAGCCTTGACGAACTCCTTTTCCTATTTGGAACCAGTCTGTTGTTCCATGTCCAGTTCTAACTGTTGCTTCCTGACCTCCATACAAATTTCTCAAGAGGCAGAATACGGAACTATATAAAATGAAAAGTTGTTTCTCATTACAATCTTTTACTATTTGAGTTTTTCCTCATGTATGTTTAATATTTTGGTATAAAGTAGTAAAAATAAGAAAAGAAGTAAGTAAATGGACTAAATAAAAGCAGACAATCATTGTTTAAAAATTCTTAGATTATTTCCTTGTATAAATGTATGTATTTAAGCACTCTTTAGTCTTTAACTTAATGGTTGTGTTTATAGTTTGAATTATTTTGTAACTAGACATCGAAAACATTATTTAACCCCCACTTTTCTTTCTTTCTTTCTTTTTTTTTTTTTTTTGCCTATTTAGACTTGTAGTTTTGAGAATTTATGGTATTATCCTTTTGGAATATCACTTGTTCCACACTACAATTTCTCTTTCCTGCTTTTCAGAGTGCCCTAAACAGATACCAGTGCAAAATGAAAAATATGGAAAGAAAATAGTCATTTGGTAATGAGAACCCAGGAACATTCATTGAACATAAAGTTTCTCTGACTTTTGATGTTAAGTATGACCTTAAACTAGAAACCTAGATGAGTTGTTTATTGCTTCTTCACTTTCTACTTTGCTCCCATGAAACCAGATTTCAGTTCACTTAAGCAATTAGTGGAAGTGAGAAATAGATTTAAGGGACTAGATCTGATAGACTGTCTGATGAACTATGTATGGAGGTTAGTGACATTGTACAGGAGACAGGGATCAAGACCATCCCCATGGAAAAGAAATGTAAAAAAAAAAAAAAAAAAAAGCCTATCTGGGGAGGCCTTACAAATAGCTGTGAGAAGAAGAGAAGAGAACAAAGGAGAAAAGGAAAGATATAAGCATCTGAATGCAGAGTTCCAAAGAATAGCAAGAAGAGATAAGAAAGCCTTCATCAGCGACCAATGCAAAGAAATCGAGGAAAACAACAGAATGGGAAAGACTAGAGATCTCTTCAAGAAGATTAGAGATATCAAGGGAACATTCCTTGCAAAGACGGGCTCAATAAAGGACATAAATGGTATGGACTTCACAGAAGCAGTAGATATTAAGAAGAGGTGGCAGGAATCCACAGAAGGACTGTACAAAAAAGATTTTCATGGTCAAGATAATCACGATGGTGTGATCACTGACCTAGAGCCAGACATTCTGGAATGTGAAGTCAAGTGGGCCTTAGAAAGCATCACCATGAACAAAGATAGTGGAGGTGATGGAATTCCAGTTGAGCTATTTCAAATCCTGAAAGATGATGCTGTGAAAGTGCTACACTCAATATGCCAGCAAATTTGGAAAACTCAGCAGTGGCTATGGGACTGGAAAACATCAGTTTTCATTCCAATGCCAATGAAAGGCAATGCCAAAGAATGCTCAAACTACCGCACAATTGCACTCATCTCACATGCTAGTAAAGTAATGCTCAAAATTCTCCAAGCCAGGCTTCAGCAATACATGAACTGCGAACTTCCAGATGTTCAAGCTGGTTTTAGAAAAGGCAGAGGAACCAGAGATCAAATTGCCAACATCCGCTGGATCAAGGAAAAAGGAAGCAAGTTCCAGAGAAACATCTATTTCTGCTTTGTTGACTATGCCAAAGGCTTTGACTGTGTGGATCACAATAAACTATGGAAAATTCTTCAAGAGATGGGAATACCAGACCGCCTGACCTGCCTCTTGAGAAACCTATATGCAGGTCAGGAAGCAACAGTTAGAACTAGACATGGAACTACAGAGTGGTTCCAAATAGGAAAAGGAGTCTGTCAAGGCTGTGTATTGTCACCCTGCTTATTTAACTTATATGCAGAGTGCATCATGAGAAACACTGGGCTGGAAGAAGCACAAACTGGAATCAAGATTGCTGGGAGAAATATCAATAATCTCAGATATGCAGATGACACCACCCTTATGGCAGAAAATGGAGAGGAACTAAAAAGCCTCTTGATGAAAGTCAAAGAAGTGAGTGAAAAAGTTGACTTAAAGCTCAGCATTCAGTAAACGAAGATCGTGTCATCTGGTCCCATCACTTCATGGGAAATAGATGGGGAAACAGTGGAAACAGTGCCTGACTTTATTTTGGGGTCTCCAAAATCACTGAAGATGGTGATTGCAGCCATGAAATTAAAAGACGTTTACTCCTTGGAAGGAAAGTTATGACCAACCTGGATAGCATATTCAAAAGCAGAGACATTACTTTGCCAAAAAAGGTCTGTCTAGTCAAGGCTATGGTTTTTCCAGTGGTCATGTATGAATGTGAGAGTTGGACTGTGAAGAAAGCTGAGCACTGAAGAATTGATGCTTTTGAACTGTGGTGTTGGAGAAGACTCTTGAGAGTCCCTTGGACTGCAAGGAGATCCAACCAGTCCATTCTGAAGGAGATCAGCCCTGGGCGTTCTTTGAAGAAATAATGCTAAAGCTGAAACTCCAGTACTTTGGCCACCTGATGCGGAGAGTTGACTCATTGGAGAAGACTCTGATGCTGGGAGGGATTGGGGCAGGAGGAGAAGGGGACGACAGAGGATGAGATGGCTGGATGGCATCACTGACTTGATGGATGTGAGTCTGAGTGAACTCTAGGAGCTGGTGTTGCCAGGGAGGCCTGGCGTGCTGTGATTCATGGGTTGTGAAGAGTCGGACATGAATGAGTGACTGAAGTGAACTGAACTGAACTGACTGAAGCAATAAGTAACATAGGTGAGGAACTGAAAATGACAAATCCGGCCTGTGTGACCAGGTACAGTCCAGGGAATGCTTATATCATGTAAGACAAACACTTTTGCCTCTGTGACCAGGAAATGAAAAGTTTGTGTCTGGCCTATGTCCATTAAAAGCAGAATATTTCACACTGTTTGCCACAGAAAATGGAAATGAGAACAAGATTATTGTTAAATGTGTAATTTCTTCTTAATAAAAGTGAGGCTGAGCAGTTGGCAAACTGAGACTGAAAAATGCCACTGTCTATAAAAGCACTGAAGTGGAGGAAATAAGAATCAGATCAGATCAGATCAGTCTCTCAATTGTGTGCGACTCTTTGCAAACCCATGAATCGCAGCACACCAGGCCTCCCTGTCCAACACCAACTCCCAGAGTTCACTGAGACTCACGTCCATCGAGTCAGTGATGCCATCCAGCCATTTCATCCTCTGTCGTCCCCTTCTCCTCCTGCCCCCAATCCCTCCCAGCATCAGGGTCTTCTCTAATGAGTCAACTCTTCGCATGAGGTGGCCAAAGTACTGGAGTTTCAGCTTTAGCATTATTCCTTCCAAAGAAATCTCAGGGCTGATCTCCTTCAGAATGGACTGGTTAAATCTCCTTGCAGACCAAGGGACTCTCAAGAGTCTTCTCCAACACCACAGTTCAAAAGCATCAATTCTTCTGCACTCAGCCTTCTTCACAGTCCAACTCTCACATCCATACATGACCACAGGAAAACATAGCTTTGACTAGACGAACCTTTTTTGGCAAAGTAATGTCTCTGCTTTTCAATATGCTATCTAGGTTTGTCATAACTTTCCTTCCAACGAGTAAGCGTCTTTTAATTTCATGGCTGCAGTCACCATCTGCAGTGATTTTGGAGCCCAGAAAAATAAAGTCTGACACTGTTTCCACTGTTTCCTCATCTATTTCCGGTGAAGTGATGGGACCGGATGTCATCATCTTCGTTTTCTGAATGTTGAGCTTTAAGCCAACTTTTTCACTCTCCACTTTCACTTTCATCAAGAGGCTTTTTAGTTCCTCTTCACTTTCTGCCTCAAGGAAATAAGAATACAGAAGTAGAAACATCCTCCCTCTTCTTAAAACTTAGGACTTATTATGTGCCTAGCTCTCTGAGTTGGCCAAGGGTTTCTCCCTAATAATCCCATAAGATAATACTTATTAAAAAATAATACCTTTGATTGGTGAAACAAATACTTAAGAAACAGTGGTAGGCAAGATTGACAAAGTATACTGGAGGTTGTGAAATGTTGTTGCTGAACCACAAAAAGTCGCCGGGATTCTTGGCCTCCAGAGGAAAAAAATTCAATCCGGGGCCAGAGATGAGGCTTGGTCACTCAGAGCTTTTGTTTAATAAAGTTTTATTAAAATATAAAGGAAATAGAGAAAGCTTCTGACATAGTTATCAGAAAGGAGCAGAAAGAGTACCTTTGGCTAGATGTCGTATAGTCACTAGCAGTTTGTTAGGAGAAGGCAATGGCAACCCACTCCAGTACTCTTGCCTGGCAAATCCCATGGACAGAGGAGCCTGGTAGGCTGCAGTCCATGGTGTCGCTAGGAGTCAGACACGACTGAGCGACTTCATTTCACTTTTTACTTTTCACTTTCATGCATTGGAGAAGGAAATGGCAGCCTACTCCAATATTCTTGCCTGGAGAATCCCAGGGATGGGGGAGCCTGGTGGGCTGCCATCTATGGAGTCACACACAGTCGGACATGACTGAAGCGGCTTAGCAGCAGCAGTTTGTTAATAAAAGAAAGGAATGTCTTAAAACAAAATGTCACCAGGCCCTCATCCATAAGATGTATTTTGGGATAATCTTGGCACCAGATGAGTCATCCCTGGCCATAAAAGGATCAACTTGAATCTTGTAGAAAGGGCAGATTACCATAAAAATAGTTTCGTTTACATAGATTAGGGGAACAATGTCTGAGTATAACATAATGGTTTGTCAAGTAGGTTCTGTGCCGTTAGGCAGAACCGACTTGAAGACAGTCTGGGGTAAATGCTTAGTACATTAACATAGCTTAAGACAAACATTTCTCTAAGAAAAATGCATTGGTTAACTCAAGGTTTGAGAATAGTTAACTTCATGTGGAACCAGGTGTCATCATGGCAACACAGTATTTTAAGAGAAACCTTTTTAAATTTGTATAGAGAAGGGAAGAGAAAAAAAAATAAAGAATCACTAGTTTGTTTCCTCCTGCGGCTTAAGAGAGATGAAAATGTCTGACACTTGGAGCATATTTCCTCCATTTGAAGACCCCTGGCCTTCCTGCCTGTTATCCTCTCAGTTGTACCTCAATTAGTCTTTAAAAATATCTAAGATATGGAAACAACCTAAGTGTGTTTCTCAGTGAATGAATGTATAAATGGAATATTATTCAACCATGAGAAAGAAGACAATCATGCCATTTGCAACAGTGTGGATGGACTTTGAAGGCATTATGTTTAGTGAAACAAGTTTGAAAGAGAAAAAAAAATATTGTGTGATATAATTGATATGTAGAACCTGAGAAAATAAAAATCAAACTCACGTAATAGAAAAGTAACCTCCGTGGGCTAGGGATGGTGGGTCTAATGTAAAACATGAGTGTAATTGATACCACTGTATTGCATAACTGAAATTTGCTAAGACAGTAGAACTTAAATGTTCTCACAAAAAAAGATAAATGGCTGAGGTGATGGATCTATCAATTATTAATAACTCATGAGGGTAGTCTTTTCACAATGTACATGTGTATTAAATTGCCATAAAATATATATCAAATATTTTAAAATTTTACTTGTCGATTATACCTCAATAAAACTGAAACGAAAAAATAAAAAACTAGTTAAGATATGAAAAAGGAGTGGGAATGAAAATGTAGTCCATAAAATTGGGGCAATAAAATAAAAACAAGCTTAGAGTAGAGAATGAACATAATATATTTGGAAGGTGCAAGAGGCTCTATCTCGGTTCATGCTGGGAAGCAGAGAGATCTAAAATTGCACATGTGGAGCAGAGATGGGGATTTGAAGAGACTAGTCATCGAAGTGAACACCCTATAGGTTCTTGTCTGCTCTGAGAGCCACTTACCTGTTACGATGAAAATGTTCGGCATGTATGTTTTTGTATAATTCTGCTTGCTATGTTTTTTAGACTGATGTTAGGTTTAAAAACAGGTTCTTTGTGAGAAGGAAGAGCATTATGAATTCAAGTGTTAAACTGCTGGTGCTTTCAGTAAAATTAAAATGCTAATCCACACTCTGAATTTTGTAAGTCTTAGTAAACCTTACAGTGGGTGATTTAGGAAGGAAATTTGAAAATAATTAAGGAGAACACACCAACAGTTGGATCGTTTATTCTCATAGTACCTGCATATTCTCTGCGTTTGGGGAAATAACTGTTTAAATAAGTGTAGAAAGGTGTGCTTTGGAGTCAGTAGCTGGTTAAGGGAAAAAAGGACATGAGTATAAGTTCTGCAGCCCACCTATAATGCAGGAAACAAGCGCAGTGAGTCCCAGCTGTCTTCCCTGAGCAGTCAAAAAACCTTCTGGTGCTGTCAGGAAAGGAAGTGGTCAGCCCCACACAGTTCACATCTAGACCAGAGGTCAAAGGATCAATTATAATTAAAAGACTTTTCACAATACTAAAAAGAACTCCTTACAAATCCAATTAAACCTGGAAAAGCATGAGCAGATTGCTTGAGTTTAACAATAATTGAAAAAAATAATGCTTTAGTAGGAAGCAGTTTATTCTCAGAAGCATTTTATTTTTGTGTTTTTCTTTTTTTCAGGAGTTAATCATTCCAGCCAGAAGAAATCTAAGAAAAAAAAAAAAAAAAAAAATTGGCCAGTTTCATTACAAGGTGTCAGTGGCATAATGTAGGATTCAGCAATATTAGATTCACCACCATAGACAATGATAATTGTTTTGAAAATAGGTGATCAAAACATTTAAATAATGTTTAATTTTAATAAATATTAAAAACCTGCATTTTTCTCATATAAATAATGAGTTATTTATATTTCAAAGAAACTAGAAAGCATTTTTTATAAATACATAGAGCCCCTGCTACTGCTGCTGCTAAGTCACTTCAGTCATGTCCGACTCTGTGTGACCCCATAGATGGCACCCCATCAGGGTCCCCAGTCCCTGGGATTCTCCAGGCAAGAACACTGGAGTGGGTCGCCATTTCCCTCTCCAATGCATGAAAGTGGAAAGTGAAAGGGAAGTAGCTCAGTCATATCTAACTCTTAGCGACCCCACGGACCGCAGCCCACCAGGCTCCTCTGTCCATGGGATTTTCCAGGCAAGAGTACTGGAGTGGGTTGCCAGTGCCTTCTCCGATAGAGACCCTTACTATTCTGAAATAGCAATCTTTGCATAGAACTTCATAGGTAACTTTTATACTTAATAGTTATATATAGTTAGTATAATACAGTTTATATTAAGATGAAATTTATATTAACAGCATATCTTCAACTAATCCTTATTAATAATTAAGTATAAAGCATAGCACTCTTCCATAACAAAGAGATAGACATGTTGTAACTATGTCTATGTACAACTATGTTGTACATATCTGCAAATTAACTAACAGCAAACAAAATCTTAAGAAAAATCCTAGGGCATACTACACTACAAAGAAGAGATAAGAATTCAATTGTCCTCACTGTTCTGAGAACATTGTTGAAGTTCCTTAAAAAACTAGAAATAGAACTGCCTTATGATCCAGCAATCCCACTGCTGGGCATACGCACTGAGGAAACCAGAATTGAAAGAGACACGTGTACCCCAATGTTCATCGCAACACTGTTTATAATAGCCAGGACATGGATGCAACCTAGATGTCCATCAGCAGATGAATGGATAAGAAAGCTGTGGTACATATACACAATGGAGTATTACTCAGCCATTAAAAAGAATACATTTGAATCAGTTCTAAGAAGGTGGATGAAACTGGAGCCTATTATACAGAGTGAAGTAAGCCAGAAGGAAAAACATAAATACAGTATTCTAACGCATATATATGGAATTTAGAAAGATGGTAACAATAACCCTGTGTACGAGACAGCAAAAGAGACACTGATGTATAGAACAGTCTTATGGACTCTGTGGGAGAGGGAGAGGGTGGGAACATTTGGGAGAATGGCATTGAAACATGTATAATATATAAGAAATACATCGGCAGCCCAGGTTCAATGCAGGATACAGGATGCTTGGGGCTGGTGCACTGGGATGACCCAGAGGGATGGTACCAGGAAGGAGGTGGAAGGGGGGCTTAGGATGGGGAACATGTGTATACCCGTGGTGGACTCATGTTGATGTATGGCAAAACCAATAAAATATTGTAAAGTAAAAAAAAAAAAAAAAATCAACCTTAAAAAAAAAAAAGAATTCAATTGTCAAAAATGCTATGCTGTCTAGGTTGGTCATAACTTTCCTTCCAAGGAGTAAATGTCTTAATTTCATGGGTGCAATCACCATCTGCAGTGATTTTGGAGTCCCAAAATAAAAGTTTGCCACTATTTGCACTGTTTCCCCATCTATTTGTCATAACATGATGGGACCAGATGCCATGATCTTAGTTTTCTGAATGTTGAGCTTTAAGACACATTTTTCACTCGCTTCTTTCACTTTCATCAAGAGGCTCTTTAGTTCCTCTTCACTTTCTGCCATAAGGGTGGTGTCATCTGCATATCTGAGGATATTGATATTTTCCCCTGCAATCTTGATTCCAGCTTGTGCTTCTTCCAGCCCAGCATTTCTCATGATGTACTCTGCATAGAAGTTAAATAAGTGGGGTGACAGTATACAGCTTTATGTACTCCATTTCCTATTTGGAGCCAGTCTGTTGTTCCATGGCCAGTTCTAACTGTTGCTTCCTGACCTGCATACAGGTTTCTCAAGAGGTAGGTCAGGTGGTCTGGTATTCCCATCTCTTTTAGAATTTTCCACAGTTTATTGTGATCCACACAGTCAAAGGCTTTGGCATAGTCAATAAAGCAGAAATAGATGTTTTTCTAGAACTCTCTTGCTTTTTCGATGATCCAGTGGATGTTGGCAATTTGATCTCTGATTCCTGTGCCTTTATTAAAACCAGCTTGAACATCTGGAAGTTCATGGTTCACGTATTGCTGAAGCCTGGCTTGGAGACTTTTGAGCATTACTTTACTAGCATGTGAGATGAGTGCAATTGTGTGGTAGTTTGAACATTCTTTGGCATTGACTTTTTGGGAATTGGAATGAAAACTGACCTTTTTCAGTCCTGTGGTCAATATTGAGTTTCCATATTTGCTGGCATACTGAATGCAGCACTTTCACAGCATCATCTTTCAGGATTGAAATAGCTCAACTGGAATTCCATTCACCTGCAATAGTTTTGTTCATAGTGATGCTTCCTAAGGCCCACTTGACTTCACATTCCAGGATGTCTGGCTCTAGGTGAGTGATCACACCATCGTTATTATCTGGGTCATGAAGATCTTTTTCGTATAGTACTTCTGTGTATTCTTGCTACCTCTTCTGCTTCTGTTAGGTCCATACCATTTCTGTCCTTTATCGAGCCCATCTTTGGATGAAATGTTCCCTGGTACCTCTAATTTTCTTGAAGAGATCTCTAGTCTTTCCCATTCTATTATTTTCCTCTATTTCTTTACACTAATCACTGAGGAAGGCTTTCTCATCTCTCTTTGTTATTCTTCGGAACTCTGCATTCAATTGGGAATATCTTTCCTTTTCTCCTTTACTTTTCACTTCTCTTTTCACAGCTATTTGTAAGGCTTCCTGAGACAACCATTTTGCTTTTTTTTGCATTTTTTCCCCCCTTGGGGATGATCTTGATCCCTGTCTCCTGTACAATGCCCTGAACCTCTATCCATAGTTCATCAGGCAGTCTGTCTATCAGATCTAATCCCTTAAATCTATTCTTCTTCCACTGTATAATCATAAGGGATTTGATTTAGGTCATCCCTGAATGGTCTAGTGGTTTTCCCTACTTTTTCTATTGAAGCCTTTGGCAATAAAGAGTTCATGATCTGAGCCACAGTCAGCCCCTGGTCTTGTTTTTGCTGACTATATAGAGCTTCTCCATCTTTGCATGAACAGAATATAATTAGTCTGATTTCAGTGTTGGCCATCTGGTGACATCCATGTGTAGAGTCTTCTCTTGTGTTGTTGGAAGAGGGTGTTTGCTATGACCAGTCCATTCTCTTGGCACAAGTCTATTAGCCTTTTCTCTGCTTCATTCTGTACTCCAAGGCCAATCGTGCCTGTTACTCCAGGTCTTTCTTGACTGCCTACTTTTGCATTCTAGTCCCCTATAATGAAAAGGACATCCTTTTTTGGTTTTAGTTCTAAAAAGTCTTGTAGGCCTTCATGGAACCATTCAACTTTAGTTTCTTCACTGTTACTCGTTGGGCATAGACTTTGATTACCGTGATATTGAATGGTTTGCCTTGGTAACAAACAGAGATCATTCTGTAATTTGGGGGATTGCATCCAACATATGGAAAAACCATAGCTTGAGTATATGAACCTTTGTTCGTTAGTAATGTCTCTGCTTTTTAATATGCTGTCTAGGTTGGTTATAGGTTTTCTTTCAAGGAGCAAGTGTCTTTTAATTTCATGGCTGTAGTCACCATCTGCAATATTTTGGAGCCCAAGAAAATAAAGGCTCTCACTGTTTCCATTGTTTCACCATCTATTTGCCATGAAGTGATGGCACTAGATGCCAGGATATTAGTGTTTGAATGTTGAGTTTAAGGTGACTTTGTCACGCTCTTCTTTCACTTTCATCAAGAGGCTGTTTAGTTCCTCTTTGCTTTATGCCATAAGGGTGATGTCACCTGCATATCTGAGGTTAGTGATATTTCTCCTGGTAGTCTTGATTTCAGCTTGTCATTCATCCAGATTAACATTTCACTTAATGTACTCTGCATATAAGTTAAATAAGTAAGGTGCCCATATATGCCTTGACATATTGCTTTCTCAATTTGGAACCAGTCCATTGTCCCAAGTCTGGATCTTACTATTGCTTCTTGACCTGCATACAGGTTCTTGGAAGACAGATAAGGTGGTCTCATATTCCCATCTTTTAAAGAATTTTTCACAGTTCGTTGTGATCCACATAGTCAAAGGATTTTGCGTAGTCAATGAAGCAGAAGTAGATACTTTTATGAAATTCCCTTGCTTTTTTCTATGATCCAAGATATGTTGACAATTTAGTCTCTGATTCTTCTGCTTTTTCTAAGTTCAGCTTTTACAGTTAGATATTTTTGGTTCATGTACTGTTGAAGCCTAACTGAAGGATTTTGAGCATTGACTTTCTAGCATGTGAAATGAGTTCAACTGTGTGATAGTTTGAACACTTTTTTTGGCATTGTCCTTTATTGGGATTGGAATGAAAACTGACCCATTCCAATTCTGTGGTAACTTTTGCATTTTCCAAATTTGCTGGCATATTGAGTGCAACACATTAACAGCATCATCTGTTAGGATTTGAAATAGCTGAGCTGGAATTCCATCATTTCCACTAACTTTGCTTATAATATTGCTTCCTAAGGGCCACTTGAATTCACACTCCAGGATGTCTGACTCTAAGTCAGTGAAGTCACCACTGTGGTTGTCCCAGTCATTAAGACCTTTTTGTATTTTTTCTGTATAATCTTGCCACCTCTTCTTAATATGTTCTACTTCTGTTAGGTCCCCAGATACCAAATTTCATGTCCTTATCATTATGAAACATTTCCCTTCTGTTTTATCTTTATTCACTTTGAAGAATTACTCAATTATTTTCTACTAATGGCCATTTTCTGGGCTGTCACTCTGTCAGATGGATTATGATACCTCTCTTGGTTATCCATTTTATTTGGAGCATTTATCATTCTGAGAAACAATATAATTCTTTCTGGATCACTTTAAGATTCAGTCCCCTAACCTTTCAATTTTGTGACTTCTTGATTCACCTTTAATGACTTTTTATCTCTTATCAACATTCTTCTACACTGGATCTTGGAACCTCTTAATCAATTAAAACTTGAGTTGGAACACTCCTTTCCCAAATCACAAACCAGCTTGTATTCATCTCAGTTAATATCAAGACATATTTTCTCCAAAGAAGACATACAGATGGCAACAAATACATAACAAGATGATCAACATCATTAATTATTAGAGAAATGCAAATAAAAACTTCAGTGAGGTGTCACCTCATACTAGGAGAATGACCATCATCAAAAAACATACAAAGAATAAATGCTGGAGAGCCAGTGGAGAAAAGGAAATCCCTCTTACATTGGGAATGCAAATTGATCGAACCACTGTGAAGAACAGTATGGTAGTTCCTTCAAAATTAACAATAGAGATACCGTATGACCCGGAAATCCCACTTCTGGGCATATATCTGGAGAAAACCATAATTCAAAAAGATATATGCACCCAACAGTTCATTGCAGCACTATTTACAATAGTCAGGATATAGAAGCAACCTAAATGCACATTAGCCCATGAATGGATAAAGACATTGTTGTACGTATGTATTATGGAATAATAGCCATAATAAGAATGGGATTATGCAATTTGAAGAAACATGGATGGACCTAGAGACTCAAACGGAGTGAAGTAAGTCAGAAATAGAAAAACAAATACAGTACAATGGAATGTAGAAAAGTGATACAGATTAACTTATCTGCAAAGCAGAAATACAGACACAGACATAGAGAATGGATGCATGGATATCGAGGGGAAAACGGTGGGATGAATTGAGAGATTGAGGTTGAGATACACACACACACACACACTACTATGTATAAATAGATAACTAATGACCACCTGCTTTATAGCACAGGGAACTCTACTCCATGCTTTGTGGTGACCTAACTGAAAACTATTATAAAGAAGAACTATTATAATAGAGAAGGAAATCTATTATAAAAAGAGGGAACATGTATATACATATAATTTAATCACTTTGTTATGCAGCAGAAAATAATACAATTTTGTAAAACAACTATACTCAAAAAAGTAATATAAATTTATAAATATAAATAAATAAAACAATTTGCTACTGGCCAAAGGAAAGAAAAAAACAAGCAAAAACAAAAACAATAATGATATATATTTTTCAAATTCATAAATCCTGTTCCTTGAACCTTCTGTTTTATCTCTTTATTCTTCTTCTCATTTTCTTTTTCTTCTTCATATCTAAGGTTTCTAATCCATCATTACATTCTTTGATTCTTATTTTTACTAATTCTTTTTTATTGTTCTTTAAACAGGCTACCTGAGAAATATTTTCCCATCTTCTCTACATATTCCCCAGGCTATTAAACACTGCTGAATATGCCTGAAAATGCTGTGGATTTTTGATAATATGGATTTATGACACTCCACCTCAGTTGGAATCTTAGTCATGACTTGTCTGCTTTCAACATTCCTTCTTCAGTTCTTGCTCTTGTTTATAGCAATAATTCAAATATTTTGCATAAGTCTCCCCAAATCTCCCTAAACTTTTCTTAAATTCCCATCTTTCATGTTCTCCTACATTCAGTAGTATAGATAGCATGTTCACTGAATTAATAAATCTTCAAATTGAAATGGAAATTATATAATAGATAAGCCTCTATTCCTGCCACCACACCAAAATTTTAATCTACATCAAGACTGTTCTTTAACCAACCCATGTCAGATTATCAATTTTATGTCTTTTTCCCCCCTCTATCCTTTGCATTTTTTCATTCTTCCTATTCCTGTTAATCCCTTTCTTTTAGTGTATAAACATCAAGTTAGCAAGTTATCCCATTAAATTTCCTTAATCTGTTGGCTCTCTAGCCTTCATTATATCTCTCTTTTCTTCAAAAAATCTCGAGTTTTAAACACTGTGCCTTTCTGCATTTCCTCACAGCCTTCACTGAGCTGACAGCAGCTTGATGGTTGCATTGTCATTGCAGTAAAATTCTTCCATAAAGATCCCCCAACCTGCATTATAATAATAGTGACAAATTAATATTATTCTTACCCAATCTATGGGCACTATTTGAAGTTGCTGAACATTTTTATGATATGAATTATTTTTTCCTTCCAATTATATTTCTGATTATTTCTCAAATTTCTATGCCAACTGTTCATTCTGTGCATAAAGTAAATGGTTGTAAGGATCTTTTTTGAAATTTTTATTGATTTGTTCATTTTCAACATAGAATATTTACTGCTACACTGACATCGGATAGCACAGTGGGAAGTGCATGTGGGAAGTGCCTGGTAAATATTTGTTGAATAAAATGAATAAAATACATTTTTATCTAGTAGGAGTTGCTCTATGCAGTGCTAAGCTAGTTCAGAAAATTTCTAATGCTTATAGTTTGGAAATGAGTTTTTTCCTTTGGAGTGTATGAAGAAATGTGTTTTTCAGACTACTTCAGTATTCTCTTATGTTCTCTTTTTGTCAGGTAGGGGGAAAGAGAGGAATATAAGTATTACAAAATTTTGTATTGTAATAAAAATATACAAAAGATATTAAGTGAGAATTAGAAATTGGCTTGTTAACATGTAAATAAATGAGTGCATGGAATTATATATTTTGACCTAATAACATTTATCCTAATTCAGTTGCCTCTATTTTATTTATAGGGAGACATCTGTGCTTCTCAGGTAGCGCTATTCATAAAGAACTCGCCTGTCTATATAAGAGACACAGTTTTGATCACTGGGTCAGGAAGATCACCTGGAGGAGGGCATGACAACCCACTCCAGTATTCATGCTTGGAGAATCCTATGGACAGAAGAACCTGCCAGGCTATGGTCCATAGGGTCACAAGTAGTCAGATACAACTGAAGCGACTTGGCACACTGGGAGACATCTATTAGTGAACATTTGTAAGAACCAAATCCGTGAAACCTACATAGAATTCAATGTCCATCTTTTAATGAGATTTAAAAAAGTGCAAAATACATATACTTTTACCACCAAACTAGAAACAAAGGTAAATTTGATCCCTGAGGTACGGGGAAATTTTCTGAAATGCTGATATGCTGTCAGTAAGTATTATCAATATGTTTCTCAAATATCTTATGAATTTCATTATTATGAGATGCAAAACAAAACAAGAACAAAATAAGTGACTCCAGCATATAAATGTCTTCTTCAAATGAGCCTTTAATCTTCTACAAGGCCATGGATTAATTATCTTCCTTATTCTAAGCATCTGGTTCTCTCCTTTGATTTAATGAAAAGTTAGTTTGACCCCACACTTAAACTGTTTTTAAACTTGGAGACTATTTATCGAAAGCAGGGTTTTCAAGAATGAAGTGATCTATACTTATCAAATAATTGTCTTTCCCAAGCTAGATAAAGTTGATCTGAACTTTAGCTAGTATGAATATGTTAAGGATAAGAAATTTTCCTCTTTAAAATGAATGTTAAATCCACCAGTAAAACATATATCATTCCTTTAAACTACTTACATATTAGTTTGATAAAATGAAAGTTTGCATCTTCTGAATATAGATTCTAATAGTTCCTTATTTCCCCAGATTAATATTTATATAGTAAATGCCATGCTATTCCTTCTTTGATGTCATGTTAATGCTTGAGGCATTTCTAAGAAACAGGTTGTGGGTTAGAGATGTCTGAGGAGAAAACTGAGAGGACTTTACTATTAACTGTTCTGTTTCGGTACTACTACATATATAAAATTGAGGAGGGTAGGGAAAACAGCTAAACCATTCAGCTATGACCTAAATCAAATCCCTAATGATTATACAGTAGAAGTGACAAATAAATTCAAGGGATTAGATCTGATAGACAGAGTGCCTGAAGAACTATGGATGGAGATTCCTAACATCATACAGGAGGCAGTGATCAAAACCATTCCCAAGAAGAAGGCAAAGAGACAAAATGGTTGTCTGAGGATGCCTTACAGATAGCTGAGAAAAGAAAAGAAGTGAAAGGCAAAGGAAGATATATCCATCTGAATGTAGAGTTCCAAAGAATACCAAGGAGAGATTAGAAAGTGTTTCTAAGCGATTAATGCAAAGAAATAGAGGAAATGGTAGAGTAGGGAAGACTAGAGATCTTTTCAAGAAAATTAGAGATACCAAGGGAACACTTCATGCAAAGATGGGCACAATAAAGGACAGAAGCTGTATGGCCCTAACAGAAGAAGAAGATATTAAGAAAAGGTGGCAACAATGCACAGAACTATATATTAAAAAAAAAAAAAATCTTAATGACCCAGATAACCATGATGGTGTGATCACTCATCTAGAGTGAGACATCCTGGGGTGCAAAGTCAAGTGAGCCTTAGAGAGTATCACTACAAACAAAGCTAGTGGAGGTGATGGAATTCCAGCTGAGTTATTTCAAGTCATAAAAGATTATTCTGTAAAAGTGCTGCACTCAATATGCCAGGAAATCTGGAAAATTCACCAGTTGCCACAGGACTGGAAATGGTCAGTTTCCATTCCAATCCCAAAGAAAGGAAATACCAAAGAATGTTCAAACTGCTGCACAATTGAACTCATCTCACATGCTAGCTAAGTAATGCTCAAAATTCTCCAATCTAGGCTTAAACAGTACATGAACCAAGACTTCCAGATATGCAAGCTGGATTTAGAAAAGGCAGAGGAACCATAGATCAAATTGCCAACATTCACTGAATTATAGAACAACAAGAGAATTACAGAAAAGCATCTACTTCGTCATTGACTGTGTGCTAAAAAGCTTTTGACTGTGTAGATTACAACAAACTAAGGAAAACTCTTCAAGAGATATGAATAACAGACTGCTGCCTTAATCTGAGGAGGTAATATCATTACAATATCAGGTAATGCCGTTACCTGCATCCTGAGAAATTTGTATGCAGGTCAAGAAGCAAAAGTTAAAACCAGACATGGAACAATGGACTGGTTCCAAATTGAGAAAGGCTGTATATTGTCATCTTGCTTATTCAACTTATATGCAGAGTACATCAATATTTCAGGGAGAAATATTAATAACCTCATATATTCAGATGACACTACCCTTATGGCAGAAAGCGAAGAGGAACTAAAGAGACTCTTGATGAAAGTGAAAGAGGAGAGTGAAAAAACTGGCTTAAAACTCAACATTCAGACACTAAGATCCTGGCATCCGGTGCCATCACTTCACTGCAAATCGATGGGGAAACAATGGAAACAGTGAGAGACTTTATTTTCCTGGGCTCCAAAATCACTGCAGATGGTGACTGCAGCCATGAAATTAAAAGACACTTGGTCCTTGGAAGAAAACCTATGACCAACCTAGACAGCATATTATTGAAAAGCAGAGACATTACCAACAGACGTCTGTCTAGCCAAAGCTATGGGTTTTTCCATTAGTTATGTATGGATTTGAGAGTTGGACCATAAAGAAAGCTGAGTGTCCAGTAATTGATCCTTTTGAGCTGTGGTGGTGGAGAAGATTCTTGAGAGTCCCTTGGACTGCAAGGTGATCAAACCAGTCAATCCTAAATGAAATTAGTCCTGAATATTCATTGAAAGGACTGATGCTGAAGCTCCAATACTTTGGCCACCTGCAGCTAAGAGCTGACTTATTAGAAAAGACCTTGATGCTGGGAAATATTCAAGGCAGGAGGAGAATGGGACGACAGAGGATGAGATGGTTGGATGGCATCACTGACTCAGTGGACGTGAGTTTGAACAAGCAGTCCATGGGTTCGCAAAGAGTCAGACATGACTCAGTGACTGAACTGTAGTTATATATATTTATATGCATGTATATGTAAATATATATATGTATACTAAAATATATGTATATATATATACACACACACACATATACACACAGTATTAGTGTGTATCCATGTTTTTGAAATAACAGATTTGAAAGAATTAGTGGAAAACCATCACACTGTAAAAGGAAAGGAATAAAATGACATTGATTGAAATTATCTGCTGTAAGGTAGAAATGTACTTTCTGACTATAACGCATCCACCCTCAAAAGGGAGAGCAAACACATTCGCCAAATCTCAGAAAGAAGCTCTTTCTCATACTCTTGATGTTATAATCTGATAATATTTACTCAGTATATATCATACAGTTGGATCAGACTTATATACACTATAGCGTTCAGGAGATCTCACATCTTTTCTACAACTTTCCCCCAACCCACATCATTTTTGCTTAGTCTGGAAGAAGAAGAATTGAGGGATCAGTTCTTGGCATGGAGAAGCCACAGAAAGGTACTATTCTTTCTATCATGCCAGCATAAGCAGAAGGTACACTCAGATAAGAGTGTTAGCTAAGGTGTTAGGATAATCAGCTAATTAACAATTTCATGTGTAGGGAAGGAAGCAAGTCTTAACAGGCTCTCAAGTGCAGGAATATTTAAGCAGCCAGTTCCCTGAAATACCAGAGGTTATCTGTCAACAAAACCACCAACAGCTAAAGGGATTGTTTGCTACTCTAAGTCCCAGAGAAAATATTGCCATTATGGAATGGTGGGAGCTGGTGTTTTTATTCTAAATGACAGAAGAATGGTTAAAAATATAAACAGACTGAAAATGCCCTAGAGATTGAAAAATCTATTTATTTGCTCATGCTTTAGGTAAATGTTTCAAAATCTGTTTCATTATATGTTGCTCTAAAGGGAAACCTCTATTTCTAGTAATTATTAAGAACTGGTTTTCCAACTTGTACTTTTATATTTTGACACTAGCAGTATCGTTTCTAAAGTCAGTGACAGTCCTGCATTCTCCAGACATCACTCATAAGCAAAGCATGCTGTGAAACTGCCAAATTATCTGTCTGTATCAAAATATAGGCAGCTGGGCTAGGTACAAATAGAGTCCACAGAATCCTCCTTAGGCAGACACCATTCTGATAGCCAAGCATTCCTTCTTCAATCAACAAATGGAAGCTGAAGGCCTACTAAATGCTAGACAATTGTTGTCTCTTATAGAGATGCCTCCTACTCTGAACCTCAGTAGGATATCATTATACAAGTTTAACAGCTTCTCCTCCAAAGTGGCTGTTTATCCTGGTACTGCATCCTGTATGAAGGACACTGGAGTGTTTAAGGATTCTTAAAATACAAATACGATTTAAGCAATGGACATACAGTATGAACATCTATAAAAAATATTTTTATATCTCCATTACATGCAGTGTGATAGCCAAACTATTGTCTATGCAAATGAGTACATTTCAGAAATTTTATTTAATACTTTCATTTACATTCTTAATGTAATATCAGGGCTATACAACACAAGAATTAAGTTTTTTTTTTTCTTATTGAGTCAAATGTATATAGATTTTTAAGCAAAATCAATGGCTAAATTTTATTTTTATAGATCTAAATTTGTGGCTATGATACGCACTGTATGCTTTGTAGGACTTGGATAGAATAATAAAACCTTTCCAGAAAATGTTTCAAGAGACTATCATGATTGTCAAATTTCCTCTTTTGTGACTCAGCACTTAGCATAAATCCTGCCTTTAGCAACTTAGCATTTCTTGAATAACTAAATGAACCGTGTGTCTATATATAAAACACATATTTTGGTGGAATTATTAACCCAAAAGAGAGACTATAATCAATGTTTTTTTAATGCTTAATACATGTCACACATAGGAGAAGGAAATGGCAACCCACTCCAGTGTTCTTGCCTAGAGAATCCCAGGGATGGGGGAGCCTGGTGGGCTGCCATCTCTGGGGTCGCACAGAGTCAGACATGACTGAAGCGAGTTAGCAGCAGCAGCAACCAGCCTCTGATGGCTACTCATATGAAAAGGAAGCAATGGAAAATTGGATCAGCAAAAAGAAACATACCAGTCCCATGACAAATCTTGTTCTTTATTCAGTGATACTTACACCAAATAGGACTCTGAAAATGGCCAAAGATCGATGGCTAAGTGAGACACATCAAAAATAAAACTCTCTATATTGTGTTATTTATATTTTCTGTGATCTCACTTGAGTGATTTAAAGGTAAACTTTGTAAACTTAGTTACCTATTAAAAAGCCTTTTCATATAATAGTGAATAAAATCTTAACCTATAAAAAAAAATACATGCCACACGTTGATAAAATTTAAATATATTTTCTATTCATACCCCCAAATAGAGTAAGCTAATACACTATTGTGATTTATCTTATTTTATTATTAGTTTTTTGATCTTTTTTTTTTTTTTTTTACTGGAATAGAACTGCTTTGTAATGTCTTCGTTTCTGCCATACAACAATATGAATCAGCCATATGTATACGTACACCACCTCCTCCTTGAGCCTCTCTTCCACTCCTCCATTCTATTCCTCTAGGTCACCACAGATCACTGAGCTGAACTCCCTGTGCTATGCAGCTTCCTGTTAGCTATCTATGCTACTCATGGTAGTGTATATATGTCAATGCTACTCTCTCAATTTGTTCTACTGTCTCCTTTCACCTCTCTGTATCCAGAAGTCCATCCTCTACATCTGTGTCTCTCTTCTTGTCCTGCAAATAGGTTCATATACAACTCACTGTATATGAGTTAATACAAAATATTTGTTTTTCTCTGACATTTCACTCTGTATGAAAGGATTTAAGTTCATCCATATTACTACAACTGACTCAATTTAATTATTTTATGACTATGTATTATTCCATTGTATAGAAATTCAGATTTAAATTGAAGAAAGTAGGGAAAACCACTAGACAGTTCAGCTATGACCTAAATAAAATCTTTTATGATTATACAGTGGAAGTGACAAATAAATACAGGAGGTGGTAATCAAAACTATCCCCAAGAAAAAGAAATGCAGAAAAGAAAATGTTGTCTGAGGAGGCTTTAGAAATAGCCTAGAAAAGAAGAGAAGCTAAAGGAAAAGGAAATATATATCCATTTGAATGCAGAGTTCCAAAGAATACCAAGGAGCGATAAGAAAGTCTTCCTAAGTGATCAATGCAAAGAAATAGAGGAAAACAATAGATTGGAGAAGACTAGAGATCCCTTCAAGAAAATTAGAGACATCTAGGGAACATTTCGTGCAAAGAAGAGCACAATAAAGGACAGAAGCTGTAAGGCCCTAAGAAAAGAAGAAGATATTAAGAAAAGGTGGCACAAATACACAGAACTATTAAAAAAAAAAATCTTAATGACCCAGATAACCATGGTGGTATGATCACTCATCTAGAGTGAGACATCCTGGAGTGGGAAGTCAAGTGAACCTTAGGAAGATAGTTATGAACAAAGCTAGTGGAAGTGATGTAATTCCAGCTGAGTTATTTCAGATTCTAAAGATGATGCTATAAAAGAAGTGGTGTTCTGAATATACAAGGAAATTTGGAAAGCTCAGCAGGAAATCAATCCTGAATATTCATTGGAAGGACTGATACTGAAGCTGAAGCTCCAATACTTTGGCTACCTGGTGTAAATAACTGATTCATTGGAAAAGTCCTTGATGCTGGGAAAGATTGAAGGCATGAAGAGAAGGGGACAATAGAGGATGAGATGGTTGGATGGCATCACCAACTCTATTGACATGAGTTTGAGCAATCTCCTGGTGTGGGTGATGGACAGGGAAGCCTGACATGCTGTAGTCTATGTAGTAGCAAATAGTCAGACAAGATAAGAGGCTGAACTGAATGTGTATGTGTATGTATATATATATATCTATATATATCTATATCTATATCTATATATATATAATCAGTTCAGTAGCAGACATTATTTTCTAGTAAGTCATACTTACAGTTTGGAAGTAAATGCAAGTAACAAAATGGTGTATGAAAGTTAAGGTCATGATGGTTCTCAATCAGGGGGCATTTTGACCCCAGAGGCCTTCTAGCAACATCTCAACAGAAGATAATTTCTATTGTCACAAATGGCAGGGAGTTACTGAGTAGAGACCAGGAATGCTGCTAAACATCCTACAGTATGTTTTATAATTTCTCACAACAAGGAATTATCTGACCCAATATGTCAATTGTACTGAACCTTAGAAACCATGAGTTAGGAGCATTCACATCATTTGGGGTTTCAAAGTAGGGAGTGTAAGAACTGGTGTCTAATAGTAGAGCCTCAATGATTCTCTTCCATAGTTTTTGATGTAGTGACTCAAAAGGAATATTTCCATATATGTATATCTATGTTAGAAAAATTCCAGAATGGCTTATACAAATATAGATCCTGGTACATGAAAGGATTACAGTCAATATTTGATAAGAACTTACTGACTTTTCCCTATTGAAAGACCACATTATCTTAGAAAATTAACTTACATATTCTATATTTAGAGAGTTATCTTTGCTTTTGTTGTGGTTATGGTTAGCTGTCTTAACAAATAAACCCCCAAATCTCAATGGCTTAATCCAATAGATCATTTCATGCTCAGCCATGTAATGTTAATTCTATTTAGAAGTTAATTTACTCCATGTGGTGATATAGTGCCGTAGGTCTGCTCCATTGTAGGGCTACACCATCTCTAGTATCTCAGTATCTACCTCAGACATTCAGCAGGGAGCACAGTGCTCTTGCTTTCAAAAGTCCTGCCAAGGGACTTCCTTAACATTTCTGTTACCAGTCCACCTATGAGAAGTGGTAACCTAAACACAGCTGTATTTAAGAATTACTGAGCAGCCATGTTGCACTTCATATATTTATTTTGTGTAAGGAGATAATTTTTTATATATATACACAGCTAACTTTCACTATCAGAAGGGTGTCCCTTGTGGCTCAGACAGTAAAGAACCTGCCTTCAGTACAAGAGACCCAGGTTCAATTCCTGGGTTGAGAAAATCCTCTGGAGAAGAGAATGCCTTCCCACTGCAGTATTCTTGACTGGAGAATCCCATGGACAGAAGAGCCTAGCTGGCTTCACTCCATAGAGTCTCAAAGAGTTGGACATGACTAAACAACTAGCCCTTTCACTATTTTCCCTAACAGAATCCAATTTCTTTATAGCATTCTCAAATTTTAAAGGCCTATTAATTGTTAAGGACTCTACCAGATTTTAGAGACATACAGACAAAAACTAATTTTCTTGCCTACCAAGAATGTACTATCTAGTAGTGTTCTTTAATCATCTCAGAGGTAATTCCTTTGCACTGAAACCCTGTGCTTGAAGAAGCTCAGCAGAATACCATGGAACATTTCTATAGCTTGCTTTAGTATAAAATTTTTTCTCAGTGCCTATTATGGACTAAATGTTTATGGTCCCTGAAAAGTCTTAAGTTGCAGTCTTACCCTCAGATGTGATAGTATTAAACAGTGGGGCAGTTGGAAGGTAATTAGGACCAAATGAGGTTATGTAGGTGGAGCCCTCACGAATGTGTTCAGTGTCCTCTTAAAAGTCAGAAAGAACTTGCTTCCTCTTTCTCTCTTTGCCATGTGAACTTACCAATAAAATCAGCAATATACAGCCTGGAAGAGATTGCTTACGAGAGCCTGGAGCATGAACTTCCAGCTTCCAGTACTTTAAGAAATAAATTTCTGTTCTTTATACACTACCCAGTTTACTGTATTTTTATAGCAATCCAAGATAATTAGGACAGTAATTATAGTACAGTAATTATATTCAAGATAACTAGGATAATTATAAATGATCCCTAAGTGTATTTAACTTTAGGGAAGGTCTAAAAGACAAAATGGCCCTAATCAGTGTCTCTAATGGAAAGATGTGGTAGGTAATAATTTCTAAAAACAAAGAATCCTATCATGGATAGTGGTTCTTTCTTCATGTGGAGCAAATTTGGATTTTGAGATATTTCAAAGTGTTTACAAAAGCTGCATTCAAATATGCAACTATCAAATAAACTGTGTTTTGTTCTAGCTATGTCTCCTTTTTTTTTTTTTTTGGACATGGGTACATAAAAGAAAATAAAAATTGAAATAAGACTTGAATATATGATCACTTAAACATATGTTCCACTAAGACAAATACCACGTTTTATCTATACAACCTACTACAGTTATAGACATGTGTATTCCTTTACTCCAAAATCAGTTCCACTCACCCAAATTGGTGTTTCATTAAGGTAGAAACTTAATGATACCAGTTTTCTGTTTTCCACTGTGGCAGATAAGAATATCTGTCTAAAACAAACTCTTTAAAAATCCTATTTCAATTAATAATAGACTCTCATTTTTAACTTAGTACATTACCTATCAGAGGGAAAGATTGTATTTTTCAGTCTCTTCAGAGGATAAGTGTGGCCCATGATTAATGACATATAAAGGGGACTGTCGCTGCTGTTAGACAATAGTTTACAAGGAGCAGCCTCAACTTAAAAGACTTTTCTATTCCTAGACATTTTACCCTTTTTCTAGAAATGGTAAATGTGGTTGTTTCCTTAATTTCTCTTTCTGATATTTCATTGCTGGTGTATAGGCATCAGTAATCTTGTTTTGAGAACCCCATTAATAGTATGAAAATGCAAAAAGATATGATGTGAAAGATGAATTCCCAAGGTGCACAATATGAGACTGGAGAAGAGTGAATAAATAATTCCAGAAAGAATGAGGAGATGGAGCCAAAGTGAAAACAATGTCCAGCCATAGATGTGACTAGTGATGGAAGTAAACTCCAAATCTGTAAAGAACAATATTGCATAGGAACCTGGAATCTTAGGTCCATGAATCAAGGTAAATTAGGAACACGTGTACACCTGTGGTAGATTCATGTTGATGTATGGCAAAACCAATACTGTAGTAATTAGCCTCTAATTAAAATAAATAAATTTAAATAAATAAAAAAAGAAGTGTTCAAACAGAAGATGGCAACAGTGAACACCGACATTTTAGAAATCAGTTAACTAAAATGGACTGGAATGGGTGAATTTAATTCAGATGACCATTATATCTACTATGTAGGCAAGAATCCCTTAGAAGAAATGGAGTAACCTTTATGGTATTAAAAAAAAAAAAAAAAAAAGAGTTCAAAATGCAGTGTAATTCAGTTGCTCAGTCATGTCCGACTCTTTGTGACCCCGTGGACCACAGCACACCAGGCATCCCTGTCCATCAGCAATTCCCAGAGTTTACCCAAACTCATGTCCATTGAGTCAATGAAGCCATCCAACCATCTCATCCTCTGTCATCCCCTTCTCCTTCTCCTTCAATCTTTCCCAGCATCAGGCTCTTTTCAAATGAGTCAGCTCTTTGCATCAGGTGGCCAAAGTATTGAGTTTCAGCTTCAACATCAGTGCTTCCAATGAACACTCAGGACTGATCTCCTTTAGAATGAACTGATTGGATCGCCTTGTAGTCCAAGGGATTAGCAAGAGGATTCTTCAGCACCACAGTTCAAAAGAATCAATTCTTCAGTGCTCAGCTTTCTTTATAGTCCAACTCTCACATCCATACATGACCACTGGAAAAACCATAGCCTTGACTAGATGGACCTTTGTTGGCAAAGTGATGTCTCTTCTTTTTAATATGCTGTCTAGGTTGGCCAGAACTTTCCTTCCAAGGAGTAAGCATCTTTTAATTTCATGGCTGCATTCACCATCTGCAGTGATTTTGGAGCACTCAAAAATAAAATCAGCCTCTGTTTCCACTGTTTCCCAATCTATTTGCGATGAATTGATGGGACTGGATGCCATGATCTTAGTTTTCTGAATGTTGAGCTTTAAGCCAACTTTTTCACTCTCCACTTTCACTTTCATCAAGAGTCTCTTTAGTTCCTCTTCACTTTCTGCCATAAGGGTAGTGTCATCTGCATATCTGAGGTTATTGATATTTCTCCCAGCAATGTGGATTTCAGCTTGTGCTTCATACAGCCCAGGGTTTTCATGATGTACTCTGCATAGAAGTTAAATAAAGAGGGTGACAGTATACATCCTTGACGTACTATTTTCCTATTTGGAACCAGTCTGTTGTTCCATGTCCAATTCTAAATGTTGCTCCCTGACCTGCATACAGATTTCTCAAGAGGCAGGTCAGGTGGTCTGGTATCCCCATTTCTTTCAGAATTTCCACAGTTTATTGTGATTCACAAAGTCAAAGGCTTTGGCATAGACAATAAAGCAGAAATAGAAGTTGTTCTGGAACTCTCTGGCTTTTTCGATGATCCAGTGGATGTTGGCACATTGATCTCTCGTTCCTCACCCTTTTCTAAAACCAGCTTGAACATCTGGAAGTTTACGGTTAACATATTGCTGAAGCCTGGCTTGGAGTACTTGGTTGCAACCTCAAAAATGACAGAATCATCTGTTCATTTCCAACGCAATCCATTCAGTATCACAGTAATCCAAGACTATACCCTAACCCGTAAGGCTGAAGAAGCTAAAGTTTAAAGGATCTGTGAAGACCTATAAGACCTTTCAGAAATATCACCCCCAAAAGATGACCTTTTCATTATAGGACACTGGAATGCAAAAGTAGGAAGTCAATAGATACATAGAGTAACAGGTAAATTTGGCCTTGGAATACAAAATTAAGCAGTGAAAAGGCTAAAAGAGTTTTTCCAAGAGAACCCACAGGTCATAGCAAATACCTTCTTCCAACAACACAAGAGAAGACTCTACACATGGACATTATCAGATGGTCAATATCAAAATCAGGTTGATTATATTCTTTGCAGAAAGATGGAGAAGCTCTATACAATCAGCAAAAATAAGACCAGGAGCTGACTGTGGCTCAGATCATGAACTCCTTATTTTCAAATTTAGACTTAAACTGACAAAAGTAGGGAAAAACATTCAGGTATGAACTAAATTAAATCACCTCCAATTATACAGTGGAAGTGACAAATAGATTCAAGGGATGAGATCCAACAGATGGAATCCCTGAAGAAATATGGACGGAGGTTTGTGACATTGTACAGGAGGCAGTGATCAAGATCATCCCAAAGAAAAAGAAATGTAAAAAGGGATAATGGTTGTCTGAGGAGGCCTCACAAATAGCTGAGAAAAGAACAGAACCTAAAGCAAAGGAGAAAAAGAAATATACACTGATTTGAATGCAGAGTTCCGAAGAATAGCAAGGAGAGATAAGAAAGCCTTCATCAGTGATCAGTGCAAGGAAATAAAGTAGAACAATAGAATGGGAAAGATCAGATATCTCTTCAAGAACATTAGAGATACCAAGGGGGTATTTCATGCAAAGATTGGCACAATAAAGGACAGAAATGGTATGAACCTAACAGATGCAGAAGTTATTAGGAAGAGGTGGCAAGAATACACAGAAGAACTATATAAGAAAAGATCTTTATGACCAAGATAACCACGATGGTGGGATCACTCACCTAGAGTGAGATATCTTGGGATGTGAAGTGAAGTGAGGCTTAGGGAGTATCAGGACAAACAAAGTTAGTGGAGGTGATAGAATTCCACCTGAGCTATATTCAGGTCCTAAAAGAATATGCTGTGAAAGTGCTGCACTCAATATACCAGCAAGTTTGGAAAAGGCAACAGTGACCACAGGACTGGAAAAGGTCAGTTTTCATTCCAATCCCAAAGAAGGGCAATGCCAAAGAATGTTCAAACTACTGAACAATTGCATTCATCTCACACAGCAGCAAAGTAATGCTCAAAATTCTCCAAGCCAGGTTTCAACATTATGTGAATTATGAACTTCCAGCTATTAAAACTGGGTTTAGAAAAGGCTGAGGAACCAGAGATCCAATTGCCAACATTCCTGGGATCATAGAAAAAGCAAGAGAGTTCCAGAAAAACAACTATTTCTGCTTATGATTATGCCAAAGCCTTTGACTGTGCAGATAAAAACAAACTGAGGGAAACTCCTCAAGAGATTGGAATACCAGACCACCTGACCTGCCTCCTGAGAAATATATATGCAAGTCAGGAAGCAACAGTTAAAACCCTACATGGAACAAAAGACTAGTTTCAAATCAGGAAAGGAGTACGTCAAGGCTGTATATTATCACCCTGCTTATTTAACCTATATGCAGAGTACATCATGCGAAATGCTGGGCTGGATGAAGCACAAACTGGAATCAAGATCACCAGGAGAAATATGAATAACCTCAGATACACAGATGATACCACCCTTACGGAAGAAAGTGGAGAGGAATTAAAGAGCCTCTTGATGAAAGTGAAGGAGGAGAGTGAAAATCTGGCTTAAATCTCAACATTCAAAAAATGAAGATCATGGCATCTGGTCCCATCACTTCTTGGAAAATAGATTGGGAAAACATGACAGACAATTTTGGGGTGTGCAAAATCACTGTAGGTGGAGATTGGAGCCATGAACTTAAAAGACTCTTACTCCTTGGAAGGAAAGTTTTGAACAGCCTAGATAGCATATTAAAAAGCAGAGACATTACTTTGCCAACAAAGCTCCGTCTAGTCAAGGTTATGGTTTTCCCAGTGGTCATGTATGGATGTGAGAGTTGGATTGTGAAGAAAGCTGAGCACTGAAGGATTGATGCTTTGGAACTGTGGTGTTGCAGAAAACTCTTGAGAGTCCCTTGGACTGCAAGGAGATCCAACAAGTCCATCCTAAAGGAGATCAGTCCTGGGTGTTCATTGGAAGGATTGATGCTGAAGCTGAAACTTCAATACTTGACCACCTCATATGAAGAGTTGACTCATTTGAAAAGACCCTGATGCTGGGAGGGATTGGGGGCAGGAGGAGAAGGGGATGGCAGAGGATGAAAGGGCTGGATGGCATCACTGACTGGATGGACATGAGTTTGGCTAACCTCTGGGATTTGGTGATGGACAGGGAGGCCTGGTATTCTGTGATTCATGGGGTCATGAAGAGTTGAACATGACTGAGTGACTAAGCTGAACTGAACTGAAAATCACTATAGATGTTGCCTGAAGCCATGAATTTAAAAGACGCTTGCTCCTTGGAAGAAAATTTATGACCAAGCTAGATAGCATATTAAGAATCAGAAGCATTACTTTGCCAACAAAGGTCCGTCTGGTCCAAGCTATGGTTTTTCCAGTAGTCATTTATGGATATGAGAGTTGGACTATAAAGAAAGCTGAGCTCCAAATAATTGATGCTTTTGAACTGTGGTGTTGGAGATGACTGTTGAGGGTTCATTGGACTGCAAGGAGATCAAACTGGTCAGTTCTAAAGGAAATTAGTTCTGAATATTCATAGGAAGGAATGATGCTGAAGCTGAAACTCCAATACTTTGGCCACCTGATGTGAAGAACTGACTCACTGGAAAAGACCTTGATGATGGGAAAGATTGAAGGTGGAAGGAGAAGGGGATGACAGAGGGTGAGATGGTTGGATGGCACCACTGACTCAATGCACATGAGTTTGAGTAAACTCTGGGAGTAAGTGATGGACAGGGAAGACTGGCATGCTTCAGTCTATGGGGTCACAAAATGTTGGACATGACTGAACTGCTGAACTGAACTGAACTGCTGCGAATAACTGACTCCCTCGAAAATACCATTATGTTGGTAAAGATTGAAGGCAGGAGAATGGGATGACGATAGAGGAAGAAATGGTTGGATGCCACCACTGACTTGATGGATATGAGTTTAAGCAAAGTCTAGAAGTTTGTAATAGACAGGGAAGTAGGGAAGTCTGGTGTGCTGCAGTCAATGGGGTTGCAGTGAGTCAGACAGGACTGAATGACAGTGATTGAACATCTGAAGGACTCTATAAAATTCATACCAGAAAACAGATACAATATCACCTGCATGAGAAAATCCTTCAACAATGAAGTGGAGAGGACTTCTCAGACCACAGAGTAAAACAACAAATGTGGTTATTCCATAGGCAGCAATATTCTGTAGAGGTAGGGAAACTTTGAGTAGCTGGGAAATCTACATTATATCATTTCAGATAGATTTAACGGCCCTTGCTAATGGTTATTTAACCTCAGAAGAGTGGAAGGAGAAGAGGGAAGAACATTTTCATTGCAAAGCATTCAATTTAGCAAAATTAATTTAATATTGCTACTACCATAACAATAGAGGAAAACAACAGAATGGGAAAGACTAGAGATCTCTTCAAGAAAATTAAACATACCAAGGGAATATTTCATGCAAAGATGGGCTTGATAAAGGACAGAAGTGATATGGACCTAACAGAAGCAGAAGATATTAAGAAGAGGTGCCAAGAACATAGAAGAACTGTACAAAAGAGAGCTTCATTAACCAGATAATCATGACGATCTGATCACTCACCTGGAGCTAGTCATCCTGGAATGTGAAGTCAAGTGGGCCTGAGAAAGCATCACTATGAACAAAGCTAGTGGAGGTGATGGAATTGCAGTGGAGCTATTTCAAATCCTGAAAGACGATGCTGTGAAAGTGCTGCACTCAATATGCAAGCAAATTTGGAAAACTCAGCAGTGGCCACAGGACTGGAAAAGGTCAGTTTTCACTCCAACCCTAAAGAAAGGCAATGCCAAAGAATGCTCAAATACCGCACAGTTGTACTCATCTCACACGCTAGTAAAGTAATGCCCAAAATTCTCCAAGACAGGCTTCAGCAATACGTGAACCATGAACTTCCAGATGTTCAAGCTGGTTTTAGAAAAGGCAGAGGAACCAGAGATCAAATTGCCAACATCCACTGGATTATCAAAAAAGCCAGAGAGTTCCAGAAAAACATGTATTTCTGCTTTATTGACTATTCCAAAGCCTTTGCTGTGTGGATCACAATAAACTGTGTAAAATTTTGAAAGAGGTGGGAATACCAGACCACTGACCTGCCTCTTGAGAAACCTATATGCAAGTCAGGAAGCAAGTTAGAACTGGACATGGAACAACAGACTGGTTCCAAAAAGGAAAAGGAGTACTTCAAGGCTGTATTTTGTCACCCTGCTTATTTAACCTATATGCAGAGTACATCATGAGAAACGCTGGACTGGAAGAAGCACAAGCTGGAATCAAGATTGCCAGAAGATATATCAATAACTTCAGATACATGTATAACACCACCCTTATGGCAGAAAGTGAAGAGGAACTAAAGAGCCTCTTGATTAAAGTAAAAGTGGAGAGTGAAAAAGTTGACTTAAAGCTCAACATTCAGAAAACTAAGATCATGGCATCCAGTCCCATCACTTGATGGGAAACAGATGGGGAAACAGTAGAAACAGTGTCAGAATTTATTTATTTATTTTTTGGTTGGGGGGGATGGGCTGCAAAATCACTGCAGATGGTGATTGCATCCGTGAAATTAAAAGACACTCCTTGGAAAGAAAGTTATTACCAACCTAGATTGTATATTCAAAAGTAGAGACATTACTTTGCCAACAAAGGTCCATCTAGTCAAGGTTATGGTTTTACCAGTGGTCATGTATGAATGTGAGAGTTGGACTGTGACAAAAGCTGAGCACTGAAGAATTGATGCTTTTGAACTGTGGTGTTGGAGAAGACTCTTGAGAGTCCCTTGGACTGCAAGGAGATCCAACCAGTCCATTCTAAAGGAGATTACTCCTGGGTGTTCTTTGGAAGGACTGATCCTGAAGCTGAAATTGCAATACTTTGGCCACTTCATACGAAGATTGACTCATTGGAAAAGACCCTGATGCTGGGAGGGATTGGGGGCAGGAGGAGAAGTGTACAACAGAGGATGCGTTGGCTGGATGGCATTACTGACTCGATGGACATGAGTTTGAGTGAACTCTGGGAGTTGGTGATGGACAGGGAGGCCTGGCGTGCTGTGATTCATGGAGTTGCAAAGAGTCGGACACGACTGAGTGACTGACCTGAACTGAACCAAATCATCACAAAATTTCTGTCTAGCAGATGACACACCTTCTTATACAATATAAACAGCAGTATAATGGGATATATTTCATACTAACATTATAAAAGGTAGCTTATTATCAGATTCAAACAAACCTGGAATTTAGCCCAGGAACTTGATTTCTTAAATTTGGTTTCCTTATTTGCAAATGAAAAGAAAAAGAAACTTGATATGGATTTTTGATAAATTAAAAATAAGAAATTATAATGTGGTTCATTTCAGTTCAGTTCAGTCGCTCAGTCGTGTCCAATTCTTTGTGACCCCAAGAATCTCACTATGCCAGACCTCCCTGTCCATCACCAACTCCTGGAGTTCACTCAGTCTCATCTGCATTGAGTCAGTGATGCCATCTAGCCATCTCATCCTCTGTCGTCCCTTCTCCTTATGCCCCCAATCCCTCCCAGCGTCAGTGTCTTTTCCAATAAGTCGACTCTTCTCATGAGGTGGCCAAAGTATTGGAGTTTCAGCTTTAGCATCAGGCCTACCAATGAACGCCCAGGACTGATCTCCTTTAGAATGGACTAATTGGATCTTCTTGAAGTTGAAGGGACTGCCAAGAGTCTTCTCCAACACCACAGTTCAAAAGCATCAATTCTTTGGTGCTCAGGTTTCTTCACAGTCCAACTCTCACATCCATACATGACCACAGGAAAAACCATAGCCTTGACAAGACGGACATTTGTTGGCAAAGTAATGTCTCTGCTTTTCAATATGCTATCTAGGTTGGTAATAACTTTCTTTCCAAGGAGTAAGCGTCTTTTAATTTCATGGCTGCAATCACCATCTGTAGTGATTTCGGATCCCCAAAAATAAAGTCTGATATTGTCTCCACAGTTTCCTCATCCATTTCACATGAAGTGTTGGGACCAGATGCCATGATCTTCGTTTTCTGAAAGTTGAGCTATAAGCCAACATTTTCACTCTTCTCTTTCACTTTCATCAAGAGGCTTTTTAGTTCCTATTCACTTTCTGCCATAAGGGTGATGTCATCTGCATATCTGAGGTTATTGATATATCTCCTGGCAATCTTCATTCCAGCTTGTGCTTCTTCCAGCCCATCGTTTCTCATGATGTACTCTGCGTATAAGTTAAATAAGCAAGGTGAAAATATATAGCCTTGACGTACTCCTTTTCCTATTTGGAACCAGTCTGTTGTCCATGTCCAGTTCCAACTTGCTTCCTGACCTACATATAGGTTTCTCAAGAGGCAGGTCAGGTGGTCTGCTTTTCATATCTCTTTCAGAATCTTCCACAGTTTACTGTGATCCACACAGCGAAAGGCTCTGGCATAGTCAATAAAGCAGAAATAGATGGTTTTTGGAACTCTCTTGCTTTTTTGATGATCCCACCGATGTTGGCAATTTGATCTCTGGTTCCTCTGCCTTTTCTAAAACCATCTTGAACATCTGGAAGTTCATTGTTCATGTATTGGTGAAGCCTGGCTTGGAGAATTTTGAGCATTATTTTATTATCATGTGAGATGAGTGCAATTGTGCAGTAGTTTGAGCATTCTTTGGCATTGCCTTTCTTAGGGATGGGAATGAAAACTCACCTTTTCTAGTCCTGTGGCCACTGCTGAGTTTTCCAAATGTGCTGGCATATTGAGTGCAGCACTTTCACAGCATTATCTTTTAGGATTTGAAATAGCTTAACTGGAATTCCATCACCTCCACTAGCTTTGTGTGTAGTGATGCTTTTTAAGGCCCATTTGACTTCACATTCCAGGATGTCTGGCTCCAGGTGAGTGATCACACCATCATGATTTTCTGGGTCATGAAGCTCTTTTTTTATACATTTCTTCTGTATATTCTTTCCACCTCTTCTTAATATCTTCTACTTCTGTTAGGTCCATACCATTTCTGTCCTTTATTGAGCCCATCTTTGAATGAAATATTCCCTTTAAATCTCTAATTTTCTTGAAGAGATCTCTAGTCTTTCCTATTCTGTTATTTCCTCTATTTTTTACATTGATCACTGAGGAAGGCTTTCTTATCTCTCCTTGCTATTCTTTGGAAGTCTGCATTCAGATGCTTGTATCTTTCCTTTTCTCCTTTGCTTTTCATTTCTCTTCTTTTCAAGCTATTTTTAAAGCCTCTTCAGACAGCCACTTTGCTTTTGTATTTCTTTTCCATGGGGATTGTCTTGATGCCTGTCTCTTGTATATTGACATGAACCTCCATCCATAGTTCATCAGGCTCTCTGTCTATCACATCTAGTCCCTTAAATCTATTTCTCACTTCCACTGTATAATCATAAGGGATTTGATTTAGGTCATACCTGAATGATCTAGTGATTTTCCCTACTTTCTTCAGTTTAAGTCTGAATTTGGCAATAAGGAGTTCATGATCTGAGCCACAGTCAACTCCTGGTCTTGTTTTTGCTGACTGTATAGAGCTTCTCCATCTTTGGCTGCAAAGAATATAATCAATCTGATTTCAGTGTTGACCATCTGGTGATGTCCATGTGTAGAGTCTTCACTTGTGTTGTTGGAAGAGGGTGTTTGCTCTGACCAGTGCACTCTCTTGGCAAAATTCTATTAGCCTTTGCCCTGCTTCATTCCGTATTCCAAAGTCAAATTTGCCTGTTACTCCAAGTGTTTCTTGACTTCCTACTTTTGTATTCCAGTCCCCTATAATGAAAAGGACATCTTTTTTGGGTGTTAGTTCTAGAAGGTCTTGTAGGTCTTCATAGAACCATTCAACTTCAGCTTCTTCAGCATTACAAGTTGGGGCATAGACTTGGATTGCTGTGATATTGAATGGTTTGCCTTGGAAACGAACAGGGATCACTCCGTCATTTTTGAGATTGCATCCAAGTAATGCATTTCAGACTCTTTTGTTGACCACAATGGCTACTTCATTTCTTCTAAGGGATTCCTGCCCACAGTAGTAGATATAATGGTCATCTGAGTTAAATTCACCCATTCCAATCCATTTTAGTTTGCTGATTCCTAGAATGTCGACATTCTCTTTTGCCATCCCCCATTTGACCACCTCCAATTTGCCTTGACTCATGGACCTGACATTCCAGGTTCCTATGTAATATTGCTCTTTACAGCATCGGACCTTGCTTCTATCACCAGTCACATCCACAAATGGGTATTGTTTTTGCTTTGGCTCCATCCCTTCATTCTTTATGGAGTTATTTCTCCACTGATCTCCAGTAGCATATTGGGCACCTACTGACCCGGGGAGTTCCTTTTTCATTATCCTATCATTTTGCCTTTTCATACTGTTCATGGGGTTCTCAAGACAAGAATACTGAAGTGGTTTGCCATTCCTTTCTTCCTTTCTCCAGTGGACCACATTCTGTCAGACCTCTCCACCGTGATCTTGGGTGGCTCCACACAGCATGGCTTAGTCATTGAGTTAGACAAGACTGTGGTCCATGTGATCAGATTGGCTAGTTTTTTGTGATTATGGTTTCAGTGTGTTTGCCCTCTGATGCCCTCTCGCAACACCTACCATCTTACTTGGATTTCTCTTACCCTGAATGTGGGGTATCTCCTCACAGCTGCTCCATCAAAGTGCAGCTGATGCTCCTTACCTTGGACTAGGGCTATCTCCTCATCGCCACCCCTCCTCACCTTGAATGTGGAGTAGCTCCTTTTGGCCCTTTTGTGCCATGCATCCACTGCTCCTTGGATGTGGGGCTGCTCCTCTCAGCGCCTCCTCTGACCTCAGTAGTGTGGTAGTTCCTCTCGGCCACCACCCTGACCTTGGGCGTGTGGTAGCTCATCTCAGCCACTGCCAGTGACTTCGGACGTGGGATAGCTACTCTAGGCAGCTCCTGTGCCATCGCAGCCTGGCAGTCTCGGTTGCCACCCCTGACCTTGGGCGACGGGTGTCTCCTCTGGGCCACGCTTCTGTGTGGTCCGTCGCGGCTGGCGTGCTTCTGCGTGGTCCTTAATAGAGCCTAAATCATTGTATTATTGTTGTTGCTATTACCCCGTTTCAGGTACTGGTTTATACATTAATTCATTTAACTCATAATATTCCATAAGGTAGGTATACTTGGAACAAGATGATGGAGTAGAAGAAAAAACGCTCAACTTCTCTTGAGAGAACTCCAAAGTTACAAATTACTGTTGAAAAACTATCAACAGGAAAATGTAGGACTCCACCAAAGAAAAGATATCCAACATCCAAGGGCAAAGGAGAAGCCCCAGCAAGATGACAAGAGGGGCAAAATTGCATTTAGAGTAAAACCCCATATCTGCCAGAGACACTCGGATGGCTCTAATAAAACCTTGTACAATCAGGAGACCCTACAGAGACTTAGACAATTCTTTGAGTGTTTGAGTGTTTCTTGTAGAGGTAAAGGTCAGCAGTGGTCTGCTGCAGGTGCAGGGGCACTGGGTGAAACAGACATGGGTGTGGCATAAGCACTCTTGGAAGAGGTCACCATTAACCCCACTACAGAGCCACCAAAACTTACACAGGACTGGGGAAACAGACTCTTGGATGGCACAAACAAAACACAAAAAATGTGTTAAACAGAACCCAGGAGAAAAGAGCAGTGACTTCACAAGAGATTGATTCAGAACGGCCAGGAGTCTCAAGTGGAGATGTGGGTTGGCAGTGGCCTGCTGCATGGTTGGATGCATGGAGTATGGCAGTGCATGCACAGCACCTTTTGGAGGAGGTCACTGTATTTTTCATTACCTTTACCATAGTTTGATCTCAGGTCAGACAACAGAGAGGGAACACAGCCCGGCCCATTAACAGCCAATTACATTAAAGATTTACTAAGCATGGCCCAACCCATCAGAAGAAGACCCAGTTTCTCCCCAAGTCAATCTCTCCTGTCAGGAGCTTCTATAAACCTCTTACTCTTATCCATAAAAGGGCAGACAACAAAAATCACATTTGCCAAAAATTAATCAAGCTGATAACAGGACCAGAGCCTTGTCTAACTCAATGAAACTATGAGCCATGCCATGTAGGGTCACCCAAGATGGATGGGGCATCACGGAGAGTTCTAACAAAATGTGGTCCACTGGAGAAGGGAATAGCAAACCACTTCAGTGTTCTTGCATTGAGAACCCCATGAACAGTATGAAAAGGACAAAGATATGACACTGAAAGATGAACTCACCAGGTCTGTAGGTGCCCAGTATGTGACTGGAGAAGAGTGGATAAAAAATGCCAGAAAGAGACAGAGTCAAACCAAAAACAATGCCCAGCTGTGGATGTGACTGGTGATGGAAGTAAAATCCGATTCTGTAAAGAATAATATTACATAGGAACCTGGAATGTTAGATCCATGAAACAAGGTGAATTAGAAGTGGTCAAACAGAAGACGACAAGAGTGAACATCGACATTTTAGGAATCAGTGAACTAAAATGGTGTGAAAAGGCTAAATTTAATTCAGATGACCATTATATCTACTATTATAGGCAAGAATCCCTTAGGAGAAATGGAATAGCCCTCATATTCGGCAAAGGAGTCCAACATGCAGTTCTTGGGTGGAATCTCAGAAATGACAGAATGATCTCTGTTCGTTTCCAAGGCAAACCATTCAATATCACAGTAATCCAAGTCTATGTCCCAACTGATAATGTTGAAGAAGCTGAAGCTGAAGCTGAGTGATTCTGTGAAGACATACAAGACCTTCTCTAACTACCACCCAAAAAAGATGACCTTTTCATTATACTGGATGGGAATGCAAAAGTAGGAAGTCAAGAGATACCTGAAGTAACAGGCAAATTTGGCCTTGGAGTACAAAATGAAGCAGTGCAAAGGCCAACAGAGTTTTTCCAAGAGAATCCACTGGTCATAGCAAACACCTTCTTCCAACAGCACAAGAGAAGACTCTACACATGGACATCACCAGATGGTCAATACTGAAATAAGGTTGATTATATTCTTTGCAGCCAAATATGGAGAAGCTCTATACAGTCAGCAGAAACAAGCCCAGGAGCTGACTGGTCTTGGTTCAGAATATGAACTCCTTATTGTCAAATTTAGACTTCAACTGAAGAAAGTAGGGAAAACCACTAGATCATTCATTTATGACCTAAATCAAATACCTTACTATTACACAGTGGAAGTGACAAATAGATTCATGGGATTATATCTGATAGACAGAGTCCCTGAAGAAATATGGACAGAGGTTGGTGACATTCCAACCAGGAGACATCCCCAAGCAAAAGGAATGTAAAAAGGAAAAACGGTTGTCTGAGGAGGCCTTACAGATAGATGATAAAACAAGAGAAGCTAAAGGCAAAGGAGCAAAGGAAAGATATATACGTCTGAATGCAGAGTTCCAAAGAATAGCAAAGACACATAAGAAAGCCTTCATCAGTGATCAATGCAAAGAAATAGAGGAAAACAATAGAATGGGAAAGACTAGAGACCTCTTCAAGAAAATTAGAGACACCAACGGAATATTTCATGGAAAGATGGGCAAAAAAAAAAAAAAAGGACAGAAATGGTATGGATCTAACAGAAAAAGAAGATATTAAGAAGAGGTGGCAGGAATATACAGAAGAACTATACAAGAAAAGATCTTCATGACCCATAGTCATGATGGTGTAATGACCACCAAGAGCCAGACATCCTAGAAAGCAAAGCCAAGTGGGCCTTAGGAAGCATCACTAGGAATAAAACTAGTACAGGTGAAGGAATTCTAGCTGAGCTATTTCAAATCCTAAAAGATGTTGCTGTTAAAGTATTGCACTCAATATGCCAGTAAGTTTGGAAAACTCAGCAGTAGCCACAGGAATGGAAATGATTAGTTTTCATTTCAATATCAAAGAAAGGCAATGCCAGAGAATATTTAAAATACCCCACAATTGCACTCATCTCTCATGCTAGTAAATTAGTGCTCAAAATTCTTTAAGCCAGGCTTCAACAGTATGTGAACCATGAACTTCCAGATGTTTAAGCCAGATTTAGAAAAGGTAGAGAACCAGAGATCAAGTTGGCATCATCCATTAGATCATTAATAAAGCAAGAGAATTCTGGGAAAACATGTACTTCTGCTTTGTTAATTATGCCAAATCCTTTGGTGGTGTGGATCACAATAAACTGTGGAAAATTCTTTAAGAGATGAAAATACCAGACAACCTTATTTGACTCTTGAGAAATCTGTATGCAGGTCAAGAAGATAGAACTGGACATACAACAACAGACTGGTTCCAAATTGGGAAAGGAATACATCAATTCTGTGTATATTGTTACCCTGCTTATTTAACTTATATGCAGAGTACATCATGCAAAATGCCAGACTTGATAAAGCATAAGCTGGAATCAAGACTGGTGGGAGAAATATTAGTAAACTCAGATATGCAGATGACACCATCCTTATGGCAGAAAACGAAGAAGAAATAAAGAGCCTCTTGATAAAAGTGAAAGAGGAGAGTGAAAATTTGGCTTAAAGATCGACATTCAGAAAACTAAAGTCATGATATGCAGTCACATCACTTCAAAGCAAATCGATGGGGAAACAATGGAAACAGCAAGAGACTTTCTGTGGCTTCCAAATCACTTCAGATGATGACTTCAGCCATGAAATTAAAAGATGCTTGCTCCTTAGAAGATAATATATGACCAAACTAGACATATTAAAAAGCAGAGACATTACTTTGCCAAAAAACATCCATCTAGTCAAAGCTATTGTTTTTCCAGTAGTCATGTATGGATGTGAGAGTTGGAGTATAAGGAAAGCTGAGTGTTGAAGAATTGATGTTTTGAACCGTGATGTTGGAGAAGACTCTTGAGACTCCCTTGGACTGCAAGGATATCCAACCAGCCCATCCTAAAGGAAATCAGTACTGAATATTCATTGGAAGGACTGATGCTGAAGCTGAAACTCCAATACTTTGGCAACTTGATGTGAAGAACTGACTCATTGGAAAGAACCTGATTCTGGGCAAGATTAAAGTCAGGGGGAGAAGGGGGTGATGACAGAGGATGAAATGGTTGGATGGCATTACCAACTAAAGGGACATGAGTTTGAGCAAGGTCCAGGCTTGGAGAAGGATAGGGATGTCAGGTATGCTGTAGTCCATGAAGTCTCAAACAGTCAGACATGACTGAGAGACTGAACTGACTGAGGTATTCTTATCATCTTACTTATATAGGGGGCTGAATGACATCCAAATCCCAACAGTCACAGAATAATTTCACCCTGGGTTATAAGGCTACAGACTCCCAGTTGCATACTCACCTGAACTATGGCTGTGAATTTGGAGGGTCAATCTACCAGAAGGTAAACCAGAAGATTGAAACATCAATAAACCTCATGTGGACAGCAAGCAGTAATAACACTTATTCTGGTATTACTTCTAAGTACAATCTAAACTTTGGAACTTTTCTATCTGCTAAAGTAAATAATGACAACCTTATTGAACTAGAACTCAGCAGTGGCCACAGGACTGGAAAAGGTCAGTTTTCATTCCAGCCCCAAAGAAAGGCAATGCCAAAGAATGCTCAAACTACCGCACAATTGCACTCATCTCACACACTAGTAAAGTGACGCTCAAAATTCTCCAAGTCAGGCTTCAGAAATATATGAACCATGAACTTCCAGATGTTCAAGCTGGTTTTATAAAAGGCAGAGGAACCAGAGGTCAAATTGCCAACATCCGCTGGATCATCGAAAAAGCAAGAGAGTTCTAGAAAAACAGCTATTTCTGCTTTTTTTTTACTAGGTCAAAGCCTTTGACTGTGTGGATCACAATAAAACTGTGGAAAATTCTGAAAGAGATGGAAATACCAGACCATCTAACCTGTCTCTTGAGAAACCTGTATGCAGGTCAAGAAACAACAGTTAGAAGTGGACATGGACAACAGACTGGTCCCAAATAGGAAAAGGAGTATTCAAGGCTGTATATTGTCACCATACTTATTAAACTTATATGCAGGGTACATCATGAGAAATGCTGGGCTGGAGGAAACACAAGCTGGAATCAAGATGGCTGGGAGAAATATCAATAACCTCAGATATGCAAATTACACCACATTTATGGCAGAAAGTGGAAAAGAACTAAAAAGCCTCCTGATGAAAGTGATAGAGGAGAGTGAAAAGTTGGCTTAAAATTCAACGTTCAGAAAACTAAGATCATGACATCTGGTCCCATCACTTCATGGCAAACAGATGGGGAAACAGTGGAAACAGTGATTGACTTTATTTTTCTGGGCTCCAAAATCACTGCAGATGGCACAGATGGTGATTACAGCCATGAAATTAAAAGATGCTTACTCATTGGAAGGAAAGTTATGACCCATCTAGACAGTATATTGAAAACAGAAACATTACTTTTCCAACAAAGGTCTGTCTAGTCAAGGCTATGGTTTTTCCAGTGGTCATGTTTGCATGCGAGAGTTGGACTATAAAGACAGTTGAGCGCCGAAGAACTGATGCTTTTAAACTGTGGTGCTGAAGAAGCCTCTTGCGAATTCCTTGGACTGCAAGGAGATCCAATCAGTCCATCCTAAAGGAGATCAGTCCTGGGTGTTCATTGGAAGCACTGATGTTGAAGCTGAAACTCAATATTTTGGCCCCCTGATGCAAAGAGCTGACTCACTGCTGGGAAAGATTGAGGGCAGGAAGAGAAGGAGATTGCAGAGGATGAGATGGTTGGATGGCTTCATTGACTCAGTGGACATGGGTTTGGGTGGACCCCGAGAGTTGGTGATGGACAGAGAGGCCTGGCATGCTGCGGTTCATGGGGTCACAAAGAATAGGCCACAACTGAGTAACTGAAATGAATTGATACTCTGACTCTTTGACCAGAAGTGAAACTGACTCTGTCACCGCTCATCAATGGAAAGATCTTAAATGCAAGAGGGCATAAATTCAGGCAGCAATTTAAACTAGAAGCTTAATGTAGTTTTGAATAACGCATCTTTATCCCTGGAAGTGAAGAGAAAAAAAACCCAGTATATTTTGGACTTAAAACTCTCCTGTGAAATTAAAAATGTGTGAACTTTTTATTATTCCAAATAATTGCAATCTTGCCAAAAGTGAACCCTATGTATCAAATCTTTTCAACTAGGCGATAAATGTATTCCTACAAGTCATCAAGCTCACTTCATTTTAGTTCTTCAGTGTTATTTTTAATGTGTTCTTCAGCTACTGTTTAGTGTCATGTTACAAAGGAGTTGATGTGACCCTCCATCACTTCCTTCACACCTCTCACCACTTTTTCATGACTTCATAATATATTGTACTCTGTGCCATAATGGAAGCTTTGGATTTGTGTGAGTGTAAAACAAAATAAACAGATCGCATTTGGGGGGAAAAAAAAGATATTTGACCAAGGTACTTTATCTAGGAAATAATTGAGTTAATATTAAAATGCAATTTCTAGGCATTTTAAACAATTAATACATAGCTTAACTAAGTAAATAATAATAATAGGAACATAAATGCATTTACCAGAATTCCTAAAAACCCTAAAGTATTGTAGACCAAAGGAGTTGATAATTAGTAAAGCTAACTGAGCTCTGTAAAGTCTTAGGAATAATTTGAAAGTTGAATACCAGACAATCTGACCTGCCTTTTGAGAAATCTGTATGCAGATCAGGAAGCAACAGTTAGAACTCGACATGGAACAATACACTTGTTCCAGATAGGGAAAGGAGTGGTCATAGCTGTATATTTTCACTCTGCTTATTTAACTTATATGCAGAGTACATCATGAGAAATGCTGGGCCAGATGAAGCACAAGCTGGAATCAAGATTGCTAGGAGAAATATCAGTAACCTCAGATATGCAGATGACACCACATTTATGGCAGAAAGTGAAGAAGAACCAAAGGGCCTCTTGATGAAATTGAAAGAGGACAGTGAAAACGTTGGCCTAAAACTCAATATTCAGAAAACTAAGATCATGGCATCTGGTCCCATCACTTCATGGTAAATATATGGAGAAACAGTGGAAACAGTGTAGACTTTATTCGTTGGGGCTCCAAAATCGCTGCAGATGGTGATTGCAGCCATGAAATTAAAAAAACAAAACAAAACAACAACAAAAAAACGCTTTCTCTTGGGAAGAAAAGTTATGACCAACCTAGACAGCATATTATTATTCATTTTTAAAATTTTTATTTATTTATTTTAATTGGAGGATAATTACTTTACAATATTGTGGTGGTTTTTGCCATACATTGTCATGAATCAGCCATCGGTGTACATGTGTTCCCCATCCTGAACCCCACTCCCAGATGAAACCAGACAGAATATTAAAAAGCAGAGACACTACTTTGCTAACAAAGGTCCGTCTAGTTAAAGCTATTGTTTTTCCAGTAGTCATGTATGGATGTGAGAGTTGGACTATAAAGAAAGCTGAGTGCCAAAGAATTGATGTTTTTGAACTGTGGTGTTGGAGAAAACTCTTGAAGGTTCACTGGACTTCAAGGAGATCCAACCAGTACATCCTAAAGGAAATCAGCCCTGAATATTCATTGGAAGGATTGATGTTGAAGCTGAAACTCCAATACTTTGGCCACCTGATGCGAAGAACTGACTCACTTGAAAAGACCCTGATCTAGGAAAGATTGAAGGCAGGAGGAGATGGGGAAGACAGAGGGTGAGACAGTTGGATGGCATCATCGACTCAATGGACATGAGTTTGAGTAAACTCCAGGAGTTGGCAATGCATAGGGACGTCTGGCTTGCTGCAGTCCATGGAGTCACAAAAAATCAGACATGACTGAGTGACTGAACTGAACTGAACTGAGTACCATCATATTCATATCTCTTGTTTTTATTTCTATTTTCCTCTATATGTTCATGAGGATGCTTGAACCTCAGACGATGTTGGCCCAATATTGTAGTGTTATTACCTTGTGGTCAGACAGGGAAAAGACACTTATTTCTCCCATGTTCTATGTGAACAATACCTGGGAAGGACTCCTCAATATTGGGTTCATGTGCAATGCAAATTATGCTATAAAAGAGCAAGTGGGAGGAGAAACCTTAACAAGGTTACTGGGTTCATGGATGCTGAGGTACATAGCTATTAAAATTTGTCTCTTTCAGAGAATAACCAACCAAATTTGTGCAGGGAGAGAGAGAAAACGGTTTGTGATGTCTAGGATAGCTTTCATTTCCTAAAAACCATGCAAAGTTCCTTTTATTCTATTTTCCATTTTTAAATGAATTCATTATATCACAAATTATAGCTTTATTTGATGCATTTTGGAAGACTTCAACATATTATAAATGGCATCTGATGGAAGAAATTTGACTAAAATGAATATTTCTGTATAGAAGATAGATGAGCATTAAGATGTAAAGTGTCATGAAAGGAAGTCTTAATTTGTCACAAAAGGTTACCTGAATGATTTTCCTGATTATTTCTATCTTTTAAAAAGGTACATATTATGTGGTAATTGTTCTTTTAACTACTAATACAATTAACACCTAAAGCATGAGAAATATAATTTATGGTTTTGTTTGGCATGTACTTAAGCACCTGCATAGCAATTACTAGTGTGACATTTTTGTCTGCACTATAAAGCACTGAATATCCTCCCTTTTGGCAGTTTAAAATTGAAGCAAAGAAGCTGGCTCCTGGGGGGTGGGTACCTGCCCTAATCTTATCTGGTAGAATGAAAATAAGATTGCCTTCCTATAAATTATACTGTCCTAACTCTAGGACACTTATGCAATAGTAATCTACACCATTAGTGTGACTCTTTCATGCTATAAGAAAGTTGTTTTGCATTTATAATACTTACATAGGAAATCTTTCTTCTCTTTTTAAATTTCAAATTGCATGGTAATTGATCATCACAAAGGGATATTTTTTATGAAACACACAATGTAACATTTCTCCCTACTGTAATGACGAATATAAGACACTAATCAAATGGTGAGTGAATATCAAAACTCCAAAGTTGAATGAAATTTTCAATGTATTCCTTTGAAATAAGTAGCTAAATAGCTCTCACAGGTGAACTTTTTCTCTAGTTTTTTCCATTTACAATTAACTGGAAACACAACCAACCAATAACTGTCACTGCTTTGAAAGTTAAGGTGAAATCTTTGTTCGGTGATCTCTGTAAACATTTCCATGCCAAAGGTTGTGATTTCTCCAAGGTTCTTGTTATACCCAATACTCAAATGCTTTTTGGATGACATTCTGCTCTGGTATCCTGTTTTTTCTCTTTAACCGATAGCATTCAACTTTTTTTTTTTATTGTATATATTTTCCATTTTTCTGTGTTTCTGTAATATCACTTGATTTTGCTTCTATTCGATTTTTTTTTTGGAACTAAAAGGGAAAAAAGAAACACTTTAAAATTTACCTCAAAATACTTTTCCATCAAACTGCTCTTCAAAATCCTATTTTTCATGACACAATTGCAGAATAAACCTTTGTTAATACCTTATTTACACAAACTGAAGGCTGTTATATCTGTGTTTGGCGACCTTGAAACTGTATTGTGCTCAGTGCCCTTTTTATAACCTTAATTACCAGGGAATACAGAGCTTTAAAGAAAGACTAACATTTCACTTTAACATCCCCAATAATCTATTATAAAGCCAGCTAAGCCAGTCCCCAAATACAGAGAAATGTTATTACATGCTCAGCTAGCTGTCAAGGGGCCATGAGTCAGTAGCTTACAGTTATCAAAAGTAACAAGGTTGTTCAGAATTTCCTCCAACAAAGCCAACCAGCTTATGGAAGGATTAAGCTCTCTTTGATTAGAACAACTGGAACATGTCCTACCCTTTTAATTAGCATTCTCTTTTGCTAGGTAAAGCCTGGTAATTTGACTCTCACATTAGGCATCTCAAGAAATGATTTGGTATTTTGTCCTACTCATGAGCATTAGAGCTAGGGTATATACTTCTGCATCAACTAAAATTTGAGCTGGTGAAGGATTTATGTTCAAAACCCTGTAAAATCCCAAGGGCACTATGTCTCTAATAGACAAAATGTAATAACACTCCAGTATAATGTGTGACAGGAGGCTTGGTTAGCCTTCAGGCATAGTATATTACCCTAAGGCCATGCTCTTTTCACTTTCTATCTTTGGGAACAAAAGTTTTATGTCAGCTTTATTGATATTATACAGGTTTACATTTTAATTCATACCTTAAGGCAATTCAATGAGAGAAGACCTCTACATATGCTGCTGGATTACTTGGTTGGTGAGTAAATATAATTTTTCAGTGACCATACTAAACAGAGCAGAGCAGAGACTATATAGAATGGGAAAAGGAGATAGCCTGCTGCCATTTTTTTTTTCAAGGAGTACATGATCTATTTGAAAACAAATATAAACATAAATATCTTTTTTCCCCAATTCACATGATGCCTTTACTTACATCCTCTGGGATTTCTACATATCCCTATTTCCTCTGCTTAATTTTAATTCTCTTTTTCTGTTTTCCTTATCTTTTCTCCTCTCTCTCCTTCTCTCACCTCCTGTCTCTCTATGAATGAATAAGTATCAAAGAAGTCATTTTCCATTGTGAAAATTCTCTTGCATTTCCCCTATTTAAGTTCTATGTAGCAGGAACTTTGTGGAAAGGAAGACTCTGTTCTTTCATGAATGCCTGCTAAGTTGCTTCAATCATGTCTGACTCTTTGCCACACTATGGACTGTAGCCTTTCAGGTGCCTCTGTCCATGGGATTCTCCAAGCAAGAATCCTGGAATGGACTGTCATGGCTTCCTTCAGGGCATCTTACATCCCTTGAACTGTCAGGTAGTTCTTTACCATCTATTACTTCATGTAGTTCTAAATATGATTTGGGGAAAAAAAGAGTAAGACTATACAGCTCAATTAGAAAAAGACAATGTAATTTTTTTTTTTTAAATCTTTAGCACATTCTTTTCTAAAATTGAGTAGCTATTGTGTGTTAGTAGCTCAGTTGTGTTCAACTTTTTGATTTTTTGTTTTTAAATTTTATTTCTTTTGGACTCTGTGGGAGAGGGAGAGGGTGGGATGATTTGGGAGAATGGCATTGAAATATGTATAATATCATATATGAAACGAGTTGCCAGTCTGTGTTCAACTTTTTGTGATCCCATAGACTGTAGCCCACCAGGATCCTCTGTCCATTAAATTCTCCTGGCAGGAATACTGGAATACCCATTCCCTTCTCCAGGGGATCTTCCTGACCCAGGGATTGAACCCAGGTCTCCCACATTGCAGGCAGATTCTTTATCATCTAAGCCACCAGGACTTGTAGCTATTGCGCCTACTTTATTTCCAACTTTATATTCAAATTTCAGATATTTTTTTTCAAATTGTTTTCCGATAATCATATATCAGTGAAGGATTCTTATTTATTTCAATCTGTCAAATGTACTGAAGTGTTTCTGGAGCTTATACCTGTACAGTAATCTATTTAGTCAAATGAGTATAAGGTGTCACTATTGTAAGAAGTAAAATGAAATTTCTCTCTAGTTCAAGAAACAGATAGGATAATGGTAAATTCTATTTAAGAAGCAGATACTAAATTTGAAACTGAAAAGAAAGTTTTGTTATGACAAGTTTATTTAGAAGCCATGAATGCAGGTTCAGTTGCTCAGTCATGTTCAACTTTTCTGATCCCATGGACAGTGGCCTATCAAGTTCTTCTCTCCGTGAGATTCTCCAGGCAAGAGAGTGGGTTGGAGTGGCTTGCCATTTCCTCCACCAGCAGATCTTCCTGACCCAGGAATTGAGAGAGTCAATTCCTAGGTAGATTTATAAGAAGTCTGGGGTCCCCAAGGAGGAGAAAGGAGTCTGGGGCTCTTAAGAAGGAGAAAGGGGTCTGAAGTTTTCAAGGAGTAGAAAAGGACAAAATTTTTTTTTCTTTTTTCTTTTTTTAAGCCCAGAGCTGATGAATGCACAACAAAACAACTCATCTCACTCAAAGACATGTTTTTCCCTTAAATTACATATGGACACCTTATCTTTGACAAAGGAGGCAAGAATATACAATGGATTAAAGACAATCTCTTTAACAAGTGGTGCTGGGAAAACTGGTCAACCACTTGTAAAAGAATGAAACTAGAACACTTACTAACACCATACACAAAAATAAACTCAAAATGGATTAAAGATCTAAATGTAAGACCAGAAACTATAAAACTCCTAGAGGAGAACATAGGCAAAACACTCTCTGACATACCAATGATTTTTTTTTTTTTTTTTATATATAACAACAATGTACCCTGCTTGAGGACAGGTTTCTCCTTCTTGAGAACCTTCTGACTAATCCTGTCATCTTAAAATGTATGTTGTGGGAGTGGGTCTGGTAAGACCTTTACAACATTGAGACATTCTTTTGATTTACTTTAATAACCAAATGAAAAAGTATATAACTCCCTTGCTAAGACTAGCCAGGGAGCACTTAGTCCCCCTTCTGATGTCTATGTCAGAAGCTTTCTCTGTCCCTTTTTATACTTTAATAAATCTCTGCTACACAAAAGCTCTTGAGTGATCAAACCTGGTCCCTGGTCCTGAAGCTAAATCATCTTCTTTGGAGATCACAAATCAACATCGTTCACCATAAGCTATCAGAATTGAGCCTGTGCCTTCTACATCTCCTGCATCTCAGGCAGATTCTTTACCACTAAGGCATCTGGAAAACCATCCCTTTTCTTATCTTCAGTTGTTTTTGTCTGTTTCTTTATAATTTAATGTGGATTGGGAAGGACAGTGTTGTATGAGAAATGGTGGCTTGATTTATTGTCCTAATGAAATGGAGTTGACTATTCTTGTCTGAGAACTTTTTCTGTCTTTGAGAAGGTGAAATCTTTAGCTCAGAATAGAGAGATGGATTTGGAGAACTGATGAGAACTTTGAAAAAAGCTGTTGTAGATAGTGGGAAAGAAACTGACTTTCAAAGAAAGAGAGTTTGCTAGGCCACACTGAGAGCTTAGATTTCTAATTGTGAGATTTTCTACCAGCAGCTCTCAGCAAATCAGGTGTGCACCAACAACAGATTGCTTGATTGAGAATGAAAAGTATTCCAGGTTTAGCAGCTCTTCCTTTTGGGATGGCCTGCACTCTGTCTGTGGAGTATGTTTCTCTCTGAATAAATCCACTTCTTACCTATCAGTTTGTCTCTCACTGAATTGTTTCTGTGATGAGATATCAAAAACCTAAGCTTCACTGAGTCCTGAGACCAGATGCTGAAACCTCCTCCAAGTGGGAAACAGTGATTAATGATGGTATACTGCTTGTAAGCATGAGGGCCCTAGACCAGTGGACCTGAAGGTTGCCAACTTACCTCACCACCAACCCATCAGAAGGATATCTCTGAACTGATCAAATCCTCTCTAAAAAATTACTATATAATTTCTCACTATCTTCCCCAATTTAGGACAAATGATTTTCTGGACATTAGCCTGCTATGCCCTCCTTTGTCTGGCAAACTAACAAACTGCTAACTTTTTCCACTTCACCATAATAATAATAATAATAATAATAATAATAATAATAATAATAATAAAAAGTTCCAAGCTTAACTAATGGAAGGAAAGTTGTGTATGCATTGACTATATTAGAAGAAGATGAATTTAAGAAAACACTAAAAGTGAACTCATTTTCCTGTAATAAAGGCAATAGCAAAAATTGTTTTCTAACATATATCCACTTTCAATATTTGAGTAATGTATGGACATTACATGTCCTCATCATGTTAGGGCAAGCATATCTTTCTGCAGATTTCCATGCTTTTTGTTTCCTCTTGATTTAAATTTGACCTCAGGAGTACCTACAAATAGTTCTTTGAAGTGACAACTATATAGTTTTCTTGTATGTTTGCATTATTTTTAACTCTCACTACAAAAAATGATATATCACCTACTAACAACAGTTCTTCCAAAAGTTATTATATGGATTTAAACTCATGAGATACACTATTTCTGAAATTATTTCTTCTAATTCCAGGGACACAAATCTTTGAAGAATGTATAATCTAAATATTAACACATGGAAGCATTCTCCCTGGGCCATAAAACATGCTAGAGAGTACAAAGGTATTTGTTTCACACTCTAACTCCCTTAACATACAGCATTTTATGCCACTTATTATGAGACCAAATGGGCCAGATTAACTCTACAAATGTATTTTAGTCAAACTAGCATTTAAAACATTTTCAATATAAAAAGGTTTATGGTAAGCATACACTTTCCAGTTTAAACATACTTTCATCTCCTTTTTTTATGTATGACAAGTGTATTGCATGATGTGAGACACTGAAAGATCCCAAGCAGTGACTATATCTGTTTTTCATTGTTGTACTTTTGAGGCCTAGCAGAATGTCTTCTGCATAGTAATTATTCAAGCATCCCTCAAATATTTGTCTCATGAAAAATTAAGTGATTAATAAAGAATATGAAGGGTGACTACCTACAATAAATGTACTGAATCTATAAAAATTAACATTACCTCCAGATAAATGTGTTTATCTTTAGATAGTTCTTTTTTCTTTCCCCTGCTCTCTCTCAACAGTCCTACCATTTCTAAAAAGTTAATCAAGATATACGCTTAAAATAATTGTTTTAAACAAATGAGAACAAAGAAGCCAAAAGAGGTTAATGGATTCCCTCAAAGTTTCATAACTACTTACTGAAATAATACAAACTGGTATATTGGTATTCAGAGATTTTTTCCCCCTATTATATAACATTGCTTCTTCTTTAGAATTAGTTATATAAGAAGAACCTGGTGATATTTAATGAAATGCTTTGATATAAATTATTTTTTGGTTAAACAATCCAGGCATAGCTCTTGAGAGCAGACCTCAATTAACACCTAAGGAAGTTGTTATAGATATAAGAAACTACACTAAAACTAAAACATAATGAGTATCTAGGAGGGCTATATGAATAACTTTCACTTAAAATCTTTAAGGAAAGAATGTGTTTTTTTGAGTCCATTTTTGAGACATTGTTTAGGGAAAAATCACAGTGGTACATTATTCCTACTTTTCCTTGTTAGTTTAAAGAGAAGCAAATATATACGTACATTAAATTTTTATCATAATAATTTTGGCAATAATCAGTTCAAAAAAGCAATAATACATTAAAAAAATCTTCTTTTATTTCAGTTCTTTACATACAATATGGTGTGTTCTGACATGTAGTTATTACTAATGATTTTAAAAATACATAAAATCATGTGTCAAAAGAAGCAGTTGGTTACAAATAAATACTGGAATCCAAACAATTCAGTTCAGTAGCTCAGTCATGTCTGACTCTTTGTGACCCCATGGACCGCAGCATGTCAGGCCTCCCTGTCCATCACCAACTCCTGGAGTTATGCAAACTCATGTCCTTTGAGTCGGTGATGCCATCCAACCATCTCATCCTCTGTCATCCCCTGCTCCTCCTGCCCTGAATGTTTCCTAGCATCAGGGTCTTTTCAAATGAGTCAGGTCTTCACATCAGGTAGCCAAAGTATTGGAGTTTCAGCTCCAACATCAGTCCTCCCAATGAATATTCAGGACTTATCTCCTTTAGGATGGACTGATTGGATCTCCTTGCAGTCCAAGGAATTCACAAGAGGCTTCTCCAGCACCACAGTTTAAAAGCATCAATTCTTCAGCGCCCAGCTTTCTTTATAGTCCAAACTCTCACCTCCATACATGACTACTGGGAAAACCATAGCCTTGGCTAGATGAACCTTTGTTGGCCAAATAATGTCTCTGCTTTTCAATATGCTGTCTAGGTTGGTCATAACTTTCCAACCTAATGAGTAAGCATCTTTTAATTTCATGGCTGCAATCACCATCTGCAGTGATTGTGGAGCCCAAAAAAGTAAAGTCAGCACTGTTTCCACTGTTTCCCCATCTATTTGCCATGAAGTGATGGGACAGGATGCCATGATCTTAGGTCTGAGGAGGAGTTCAAACATTATCTGGCATTAAATGCTTAATATAAAATACTGGTTGAATTACCCAAACTTGTGGTTGTTTAGTCCCTAAGCCATGTCCAACTCTTGTGACTCCATGTGTTGCAGATAGTCTACTGCATTGCAAGTGGATTCCTTACCAACTGAACTACCAGGGAAGTAGCTCAGTTGGTGAAAATCCACCTGCAATGCAGGAGTCAGCCTGCCTGCAATACTGGAGAGCCAGGTTTGATTCCTGGGCGGGGAAGACCACCTGGAGAAAGAAATGGCAGCCCCCTCCAGTATTCTTGCCTGGGAAATCCCATGGACAGAGGAGCCTAGTGGACTACAGCCCATGAGTCAAAAGTCAGACACACAAGTTTCAAACATCACTTAACAACTAAACCACCACCACCACTATGCAAACTTGAGCTCTGATCATTTGTGTGACTTAGGAATCTTTTATTATCATTAAAATTTGCAAATAGAGCATAAATATTTTATTTTTGATGCTTTAGTTTATGGTGTCCCACCTCTCAGGATTAACATTTTCTTATCATTTCATTTAGTCTTTCAACAAAGATTAATTATGGCCATACTATGTGCCAGGTATTGGGTATACAAAAGTGAAAATAACTGGCAGATATCACTGAACTTTTGGGTCTTAAAATCTGAGGGAGGCAAACAATGCAAAGTACAAAAAAGTAGTAAAATATATAGAAAATCACATACTTATTTGTGCTAAGGAGGAAAAATAATGTAGGAAGGAAAATTGAAATTTTAAATAAGGAGGCCAGAGAAGTATGTGAAAGCATTTTTTAAAAGTAGTTGGAGTATTCTTTGTTTTTTAAATAAGCTATAAGATACCTATCATTATCGTTAAAGGGTGTAAAAAAGGAAGACACTAGGACATGAGACCCCAGATGTAATGGAAGAGGCAAATTATGTAGGTACTTCAAGGTCATTTTAAGAAATCTGTTTTTTCATTTGAGTGTTGTGGGAAGATAATGGTTGGTATTGAGCAGGGACAGAATATCAGCTGGTTTATATTTTAATGATATCACAGTGACTGCTATGTTGAGAGGAAGCTGAAAAAGTCAAAAGAAAGATAATTTAGAAGGCTATTTCAATAATTCACATTAGAGAAGTTCTTGGGTTGGCTCAGGATATTGGCAGTGTGAAATGTAGGTCAATTCTTGAATTTGTAGGAGGACCTAGTGGATTCCCTGATGAGTTAGAGGAGCAAGTTAAAATGAGTCAAACATAACTCAAATATTTTGGCTTACATAACAAGAAAAATAAGATCCATGGTGACTAAGGCATAAGTAACATGGGAGAAGGAGTTTGGAAGGAATGTTAGTGTTCAGTTGGATTTGTTAGATTTGGCAAAATGATTACACATTTTAGCATATGTAATAAATAGTTAATTATTTGGACTTGAAGTCCATAGTAAGGACTAGAATAGAAATATAATTTACAAATATATCAGTATATACATTTTATTCAAAACCACAAAATTGGATGAATTATCCTAGGAGTTGATATTAATATTTAAGATGAAATGCAAGAGCAAATATTAGAGAAAACCAAATTATAGAAGTTGGGGTGATAGAAAATGAGTAGCAAAAGTAGAGTTGGTGGAAAGCTGGTGAGTGCAGTGCCCTGGGAGCTAAGTGGAGAAATTATTTCAGGGGGAAGAGAGTGATCCCTTGTGTCAAAGACTGTCCATAGGTCAAGTAAGATAAGGACTGAGAAATGAAAATTGGATTTAGAATCTATTAGTTGAGGTCTTTGGTAACTACAGTAATAGCACTTTCTCGCAGTGATGTGGGAAAAAGAAAAATCTGATTGGAAGGGATTCATGAGAAAAGGAGAAAAAAAAAAAACACTGGAAGCTGTAGGAAGAGATAATTATTCTCTTGTTTGGATGTTTGGACCTTGTATGGATCAGTTCAGTTCAGTCATTCAACCTTGTCTGACTCTTTGCTACCCCATGGACTGCAACATGCCAGGTCCCTCTATTCATCACCAACTCCTGGAGTTTATGCATACTCATGTCCATTGAGTCCGTGATGCCACCCAACCATCTCATCCTCTGTTGACCCCTTCTCCTCCCACTTTCAGTCTTGCCCAGCATCAGGGTCTTTTCATATGAGTCAGTTCTTTGCATCAGGTGGCCAAATTATTGGAGTTCAGCTTCAACATCAGTCCTTCCAATGAATATTCAGGATTGATTTACTTTAGGATGGAATGGTTGGATCTCTTTGCAGTCAAATGGACTCTCAACAGTCTTCTCCATCACCACGGTTGAAAAGCATCAATTCTTTGGCGCTCAGCTTTATTCACAGTCCAACTCTCACATCCATGCATGACTACTGGAAAAACCATAGCTTTGACTAGACAAACTGTTGACAAAGTAGCATCTCTTCTTTTTAATATGCTGTCTAAGTTGGTCATAAATTTTCTTCCAAGGAGCAAATGTCTTTTAATTTCATGGCTGCAGTCACCATCTGCAGTGATTTTGGATACTTGGATATTAGTTTTCTATAGCTGCTGCAACAAATTACCATGAAATGGGTGGCCTAAAACTCGTCCCCTCATGGTTCTGGAGGGCAGAAATCTAAAATCAAGTTCTCAGAAGGACTACATCACCTATGGAGGTTCTTCTTTGCCTCTTCCAGCTTTTGGCGGCTCCAGGCATTCCTTGGTTTCCCTGGCTGTACCACTCCAATTTCTGTTTCCTTGGTCACATTTCTTCTTATTCCTTTGTCTCCATCTTCATTTTATTCTCTTTTAAAGAAAATTGTCATTGGATTTCAGACACACCTGGATAATCCATGATGATCTCATGTCAAGGTCCTTAATAATGTCTGCACAGCTTATTTTTCCAAATAAAGGGGGATTCACAGAGTCTGGGCTCCAAGGTACAGGCATGTCTGGGGGTGGGTATTCATCATTCAACCACTACAGTTACTGATGATTAAATCATGAATCAGAGAGGGAAAAACTGGTGATGTGAGAAAGCAGAAATTGCTAAATCAAAATTTTTGAGCAATTAGTAAAGTATGGGAATTAGTGCAGGGACTGAGATTATGATAGTCTTCCGATTGTAACAGGAAAAATTGTAGGATACAGGGATAGATAGATGAGTAGATGAAGCAACAGGTTATAGAAATCTTTTTCTTTCCTTTTTTTTTTTTTTTAATTTTCTCAGTCAAAACACAAATACATTGTTTTAGATAAGGATTTTCTTTTCACAAGAGAACCTGAGCTGAGTATTTTTGCATGAGAAATGTAAACAAAGCACTCTCAGGAGAGACCATTAAGAGAGAGTGGGGGAGATCCAAGATGGCAGAGAAGTAGGTGGATGTGGAGTACATCTCTCTCCACAGATACATCAGGAATACACCTGGAATAGAGAGATTGGAGAGCAATCCCAGGGCAAACTCTGCTGCTATGACTATGGGAGGATGATCCAAGGGCACCTGATGGAGGAGATCACAGTAGGAAATGCTTGTGAAGGAAAGCCAGAGTGATGCCACTGAGTCATTCACATGGGATGAAGCCATCTTTACAGCCTCTCTCCCCACACGTCAGCACTGGACAGCTGAAAGACCACAGAAAGGGTGGCACTTTAAACAGCTGACATGCCCAGCAACAGAGAAGCACCCTATTCAGTGTTGCCCTTAAACTGCTTGATGTGCCAAACAACAGAAAAGGACCCCAGACAGGTGGACCTTTAAGTGCCCATTGCGCCAAGGAATAGAAAAGGACCCCAGCCAGGGAGTCCTGTAAGTGCCTGAATGGTCCAAACAACAGAAAAGGATTAGCCAAAAAGGCCTTCTGATCTCCAGCTGCCAGAGGCCAGGAAAAGATTCTAATAGGACCATAGCTCTTACAGCTGAGGCAGTTGGTGTCCTGCACACTTGGTGCCTCCAGAGTTCCCATGACCCAAGCAGCTGTACCATCTCCATGCTCATTCCTCACTGGGGCAGAGATGCCAGAAGCTAGAAAATACCCTAATAGAACCATATTTCCTGTGACAATTGCCACCAGCACCCTTGTGTATCTGGCGATTTCAGGGTCCCTGTGACCCAAGCTCCTGTGCTACCCCTTCATGCAATCCCCACTGGGGCAGAGAGCCAGAGGCTAGGAAAAAAACCTGAAAGCACCATATTACTTGCTGTTCTAGCTGCTGGCTCTCCTGAGTAGCTGCTACTGCCAGGGCCCCTGTGAGCCAAGCAGTTCCAGCACCTCCACACCCACTCCTCCCTGGGGCAGACCCAAGTCCTCTAGGGCACCCTCAAGAGCAAACTCCAGTGGATGAATCAAACACAAAAGTGGAGATAAAGGCACAATTGAAACCCATGGGCGGTGTTGCTAAAGAAGAGAACCCCAGACCTTCCCATCAATGATAGAAGTTGCAGATTGAATCCACCGGATCAACTAGGCAGACTTTGTATCTATGGAATATGTAAAAGGACAATGAGAGGTCCCACAAAATGAAGTGTACTAGCACGAGCAGATGTGGACATTAGAGGTAAGAACACACAGGAGTAGAACCAGATTAGAGTCTGAGCTGTCCCCAGAACAGGTCCAGAGACCAGCCAGTGTTGGAGGGCATCCTAAGGAGGTGAGGTGGACTGTGACTCACAGTGAGGGAAAAGACGCTGACAGCTGAGATCCAAGAAAAATATTTATTATTCTTATAGTTTAACTTGTTCTGTAGTTGCTTCTGAATTTTTTTTTCTTTTTTCCTTTATTACCCCTCTGCTGTAGCTGTTGGTTTTATTAGTACTATTAAATCTATTTGCACTTTTGAGAATTTGTTGTTGTTGTTAATCACACATTTTATTTCCCATAAATATGTCTCCCTCTACACTGGCCTTTTTGCAGTCTTGAAGGGCCCCTTCCTTTATTTTATTTTATAAATTTTAATTTAAAAAACTATCATTTTTAGTTTTCTGCATATATTCTTTGCTTTGCTTTTCTTATTCTTTTCCTGTTGAAATTATTCTTTAATGTATATAAATCTCTTTTATCTGCCTCTATTTAACTTTGCCTTTCTATTGTTTCCTTCTTTTCTTTCTTTTTCTCACCATGTTTATTAGTCTTTTTTTGCTTTCATTCCTTTATTCCCCAGTTGGCATATTGTTTTAGTTTTGTTTTGCAATTTATACCTTAGTTATTTTTCTTTTTAACTGGTTGATATCTTTTTTGCTTTCCTTTGCTCGTTGGGCCAATCTCTTCTACTTTGTTTCTTTTTTATTTATTTTTTTTTGTACTGTTTAGGTTTTATGCGTGTATGTAAGCCATTATTTATGTTAGTATTTGCCTTTTGTTTCTTGCTTTAGTGTGTTTGCTTAAATCCACTTAAATACCACAGCAAAACACCTCAGTTCCATAGCCAGAATCTCAGTGAAATCTGTTTCCTAGCCAGAGATTGGGCCCTGAGCCTTTGAAGGGAGAGCACTGATAACAAGAACCTAGACTGCCAGAAAACTTCTAACTCTAGGGCTTATTGATAGTGAGAACTTCCACAAAATCCTCACCTGTATATAAGACCTGGCATCACCCAACTGTTGTCTGCACCCAGGTCAGGATGACTTACCCAAACAAAAACAAGAAAAAACAAACAAACAAACAAACAAACCTAATCATCTGCACTCCTTGACACTGCCCTTCTTTGCAATTTAAATGAAAGCTGGAATTTTCAGTGCTGTGGACACTACTGAGGTTTCCAAATTGGCTGGCATATGGAGTGCAGCACTTTCACAGTGTCATCTTTTAGGATTTGAAATAACTCAGCTAGAATTACATCATCATTAGCTCTGTTTGGAGTGATGCTTCCTAAGGCCCACTTGACTTCACATTCCAAGATGTCTGGCTCTAGGCGACAGATCACATCATCAGGGTTATCTGGGTCATTAAGATCTTTTTGTATAGCTCTTCTGTGTATTCTTTCCACCTCTTCATAATATCTTCTGCTTCTGTTAGGTCCATACTGTTCCTGCCCTTCCTTGTGCCCATCTTTGCATGAAATATTCCCTTGGTATCTCTAATTTTCTAGAAAAGATATCTAGTCTTTTCCATTCTTTTGCTTTCCTTTATTTCTTTTCATTGCTCACTTAGGAAGGCTTTCATAGCAAGGCTTTCTTGTCTCTAATCACTACCTTTGAAACTCTGTATCCAGATGGACATATCTTTCCTTTTCACCTTTGCCTTTTGCTTCTTTTCTTTTCTCAGCTACTTGTAAGTTCAAAGGACCATGCAATTGCACTCATTTCATATGCTAGGAAAGATATGCTCAAAATTATCCAAGCTAGGCTTCAACAGTATGTGAATGGAGAACTTCCAGATGTTCAAGCTGGATTTAGAAAAGGCAGAGGAAAGAAAGATCAAATTGCCAACATCCATTGGATCATAGAAAAAACAAAAGAATTCCAGAAAAAGGAAACACTCTACTTCTGCTTTACTGACAATGCTAAAACCTTTGACTGTGTGGATCACAACAAAAGGGAAAATTCTTAAAAGAGATGGGAAAACCAGACCACCTAACCTGCCTCTGAGAAACCTGTATGCAGATCAAGAAGCACCAATTAGAGCTGGACATGGAACAGCTGGTTCCAAATTGGGAAAGGAACACATCAAGGCTATATATTGTCACCTTGTTTATTAAACTTATATGCAGAGTACATTATGCAAAATGCAGGGTTGTATGAAGTACAAGCTGGAATCAAGATTGATGGAAGAAATATCAAAATCACAGATATGCAGAAGGCACCACCTTACAGCACACAGCTAAGAAGAACTAAAGAGTCTCTTGATGAAAGTGAAAGAGGAGAGTGAAAGAGATGGTTTAAAATTCAACATTCAAAAAATGAAAGTCATGGCATTTAGTCCAATGACTTCATGACAAATAGAAAGGGAAACAATGGAAACAGTGATAGATTTTATTTTCTTGGGCTCCAAAATCACTGCAGATGGTGACTGCAGCCATGAAATTAAAAGACATTTGCTTCTTGGAAGAAAAGCTATGACAATATAGAGTGTATTAAAAAACAGAGGCATTACTTTGTTGACAAAGGTCCACATAGTCAAAGCTATGGTTTTTCCAGTAGTCATGTATGGATATGAGAGTTGGACAATAAAGAAAGCTGAGTACTAAAGAATTGATGCTTTTGAAGTGTGGTGATGGAGAAGACTCTTGAGAGTCACTTGAACAGAAAGGAGATCAAATCAGTCAATCCTAATGGAAGTCAGTCATGAATAATCATTGGGAGGACTGATACTGAGGCTGAAGCTCCAATACACTGGCCACCTGATGCAAAGAGCCACGTCATTGGAAAAGACACTGATGCTGAAAAAGTTTGAAGGCAGGAGAAGGCAACTACTTTGAGCAAGATGGTTGAGTGGCATCACTGACTCAATGAACATGAATTTCAGCATGCTCTGGGAGATGTTGAAGGACAGGGAGGCCTTGCACATTGCAGTAGATGGGGTCTCAAAAGTCAAACATGATTCAGCAACTGAAGAAATCTTTAGCAAACAAAAGGGATTGCCACCTCATACAATCCAACCCACCAGAGGGGGGAAGGGGGGGAAACAAATTTACCTAATCCCACCAGAGCACAAGCACAAGTCACACCCAACAGAAACCTACACAAAACACTGGATCAACCCAACTCACCAAGGGAAGAAATCAAAAGGAGGAAGGAATTCAACTTAAAAGCTTGGGAAAAGGAGATCTCAAACACAGTAAATTTTAAAAAAAAAAAGGAAAAAGAAAAGTATTGCACAAATGAAGGAAAAAACTAGAAACATACAAGACCAACTAAAGAAGAGGAAATAGGCAAATGAAGTGAAAAAGAAATCAGAATAATGTTAGCAAGGATGTTCCAAAACCTTGAAAATAGAATGAGAAAAATGCAGGAAACAATTAACACAATTACCAAGGACAAAGAAGAAATAAAGAATAAGGAAACAGATGAATAGCTCAATTACTGAAATTCAAAATACTCTGGAAGGAACCAATAGTAGATTACTGGAAGCAGAAGATGGGATATATGAGCTGGAAGATAGACTGGTGGAAATAACTGCTGAAGAGCAGGATAAAGGAAAAAGAATGAAAAAAAAAATGAGAATAGCCTCAGAGACCTTTGGGATAATATTAAACAAGACAATATTCAGGTTATAGGGGTCCCAGAGGAAGAAGAGAAAAAGAAAGGCACTGAGAAGAAATTTTAAGAGATAATAGCTAAAAACTTTCCCAGCATGGGAAAGGAAATAATCAATTAAATCCAAGAAGTGCAGAGTCCCATACAGCATATACCCAAGGAGAAAAACATCAACACACATACTCATCAAGCTAACAGATACTAAATACAATAAAGAATATTAAAAGCAGCAGGGAAAAAGCAACAAGTAACATAGAAGGGAAAACCCATATGATTAACAGCTCATCTTTCAGGGGAAACTGCAGGCCAGAAGGAAATATATTTAAAGTATTAAAGAAAAAAAATCTACAACCAAAATTACTCTCTCCAGCAAGAATCTCATTCACATTTCATGCAAAAATCAAAAAGTTTACAGACAACCAAAGTTAAGAGAATTTAGCTGCACCAAACCAGCTTTGCAGCAGTTACTAAAGGGACTTATATAGGCAATGAACACAAAAGAAAGGAATGACCTACAAACCAAACCCAAAACAATTAATAAAATGCCAATAGTAATATTACTTTAAATGTAAATGGATTAAATGCTCCAACCAAAGGGTACAGACTGGCTGAATGTATACAAAAATAAGACTGATATATAGATATAGATATAGATAGATAGATATAGATATAGATATGCTGCTTAAAAGAGACTCAGTACAGACATAGAAACCCGTACAGAATGAAAATAAAAGGATGGAGAAAGATATTCCATGCAAATAGAAATTAAAACAAAGCCAGAGTGACAATTCTTATTTCAGACAAAATAGATCTTAAAGACTATTACAATAAATAAAGAAAAACACTGTATAATGCTCAAGGGCTCAATCAGGAAGAAGACGTAACAATTGTAAATATCTATGCACCCGACATAAGAGCTCCTCAATACATAAGGCAAATACTAACAGACCTAAAAGGGGAAATTGACAGCAACATAATAATAGTAGGGTAGTTTAGCACCCCAATTATACCAATAGACAGTTCATCAAAACAGAATATTAAAAAGGAAACACAAAACTTAAGTGAAACATTAGAATAAATGGACCTAATTGATATCTTCAGAACTTTCCAACCAAGTGCAGAAAAATGCACTTTCTTGTCAAGTGGACTTGGAACATTCTGCAGAATAGACCACATCTTGTGTCACAAATCAAATTTCAGTAAATCAGTAAAGTAAAAAAATTAAAATCCTATTAATCATCTTTTCTGACTGCAGTACAATAAGGCTAAATATCAATTACAGGGGGGAAAGAAAGCTGTAAAAAACATGAACAAATGGAGATTAAATAATACAATCCTAATAATGAACAGGTTACTGAAGAAATCAAAAGCAAAAAAAAAAAAAAAAAAACCCTGGAAATAAATGACAATGAAAACACGACAACTCAAAACCTGTGGGATACAGCAAAAGCAGTTCTAATTGAGAAGTTTACAACAATGCAATTCCACCTCAGGAAACAAAAAAACATTGAAGAGACAACTTAACTTTACACCTAAAACAACTGGAAGAAGAAGAACAACAATAACAGAATTAGTAGAAGGAAATAAATCATAAAATCAGAGCAGAAATAAGGGGAAAAAATGAAGGAAACAATAGTAAAAATTAATAAAACTAAAAACTGGTTCTTCGAGAAGATAGACAAAATTCACAAACCATTAGCTGGTCTCATCAAGAAAAAAAGGGAGAAGAATCAAATCAACAAAATTAGAAATGGAAAAGGAGAGGTTACAACAGACAACACAAAATTCAAAAAGTAATAAAAGGCTACTACACACAACTATATGCCAATAAAATGGACAACCTGGAAGAAATGGACAGATTATTTAAAATGTTCAATTTTCTAAGACTGAACCAAGAAAAAATAGAAATTATAAACAACCCAATTATAAGCACTAAAACTGAAACTGTGATCAAAAATGTCCCCCAAAACAAAAGCCCATGGCCAGATGGATTCTCTCAAATATGGAGGAGAACTAATCAGTGTCTTTCTAAAATGCATCCACAAAATTGCAGAGGGAGGAACACTTCCAAAATCATTCTGTGAGACCAACATTGCCATGATACCAAAACCAGACAAAGGCAACAACAAAAAATTTAAAGATCAATATCACTGATGAACATAGATATAAAAATCCTCAACAAAATTCTAGCAAACAGAATTCAACAGCACATTAAAAAGATCACACACCATGATCAAGTCAAATTTATCAAGTCAGGTTTATCCTAGAGATACAAGGATTTTCAACATATGCAAATCAATCAATGTGATACATCATATTAACAAATCAAAAGGTAAAAACCATATGATAATTTCAATAGATGCAGAAAAAGTTTTTGACAAAACAACACCTATTTATGATAAAAACTCTTCAAAAAATAGAAGAAACCTACTTCAATATAATAAAGGCCATGTATGATAAATCCACCACAAACATTATTCTCAGTGGTGAAAACTAAAAGCACTTTCTCTAAGATAAGGAAAAAAACAAGGGTGCTCACTCTCACCACTATTATTCAACAGCTTTGAAAGTGTTAGCCATGGCAATCACAGAATAAAAACAAATAAAAGTAATCCAGACTGGAAAAGAAGTAAAACTCTTATTTTTAGCAAACCACATGATACTATACATGTGCTTAGTCACTCTGTTGTGTCTGACTCTGGTGTCACCCCATGGACTATAGCCTGCCAGACTCCTCTGTCCATGGAGAGATGAAAGAATACTGGAGTGGGTTGTCATGCTCTCCTCCAGGGCATCTTCCAAAACCAGGGATCAAACCCAGGTCTTCCACATTGCAGGAAGATCCTTTACCTTTTGAGCCACCAGTGAAGTCCAAGAATATTGGAGTAGGTAGCCTATCCTTTCTCCAGGGTATCTTCCCAAACCCAGGAATTTAACCAGGGTCTCATGCATTGCAGGCAGATTTTTACCAGCTAAGCTACCAGGGAAGCCTGATACTATACAGACAAAATCCTAAAGATGCTCTCAGAAAACTACCAAATCTGATCAGTGAATTTAGCAAAGTGGCAGGATATAAAATCAATACACAAAAATCACTTGCATTCCTATAAAGTAAAAATGAAATATTAGAAAGAGAAATTAAAGAATCAATCCCATTTATCTTTGCAACAAAAATAATACAGTGCCTAGGGATAAACCTAACTAAGGAGACAAAAGAGTTATATACAGAAAATTATAAGACACTGATGAAAGAAATCAAATACAACTTAAACAGGTGGAGAAATATTCCATGTTCCTGAATTGGAAGAATCAATATTGGGAAAATGTCTATACTACCAAATGTAATCTACAGATTCAATGTAATCCCTGTCAAATTGCCAATAGCATTTTTTACAGAACTAGATCAAATATCTCACTATTCATATGGAAACACAAAGAACCCTAATAGCCAAAGCAATCTTGAGAAAGAAAAATAGACCTGGAGGAATCAACCTTCCTGACTTCAGATTATAATACAAAGCTATAGTCATCAAGATAGCATGGCACAAAAATAGAAGTATGGACCAATGAAACAAGACAGAAAGCCCAGAGATAAACCCATGTACCTAGGGAAACCTTATTTTTGATGGAGGCAAGAATATACAATAGGGCAAAGATAGCCTCTACAATAAGTAGTGCTGATAAAATTGGACACCTGTGTGTAAAAGAATGAAAATAGAATGCTTCATAATACCATATACAAAGATAGACTCAAAATGAATTAAAGACCTAAAAGTAAGATCAGAAACTATAAAATTCTTAGAGGAAAGTATAGGCAGAATATGCTATGACAAATGACAGCAAGATCCTCGATGACCCACCTCCTAGAACAATGGAAATAAAAACAAAAATAAACAAATGAGATCTAATTAAACCTAAAAGCTATTGCACAGCAAAGGAAACTATAAACCAGGTGAAGAGACAACCCTCAGAGTGGGAAAATATAATAGCAAATGAAACAACTCACAAATGATTCATTTCAAAAATATGCAAGCAGCTCATACAAGTCAATATCAGAAAAACAATGAACACAATCAAAAAAAAAAAAAAAGGGCAAAACATCTAAACAGACATTTCTCCAAAGAAGACATATAGATGGCTAACAAACACATGAAAATATGCTCAGCATCACTGATTATTAGAGAAACGCAAATCAAAACTTCAATGAGATATCACCTCACACCAGTCAGAATGGCTATCATTAAAAAATCTACAAATAATAAATGTTAGAGAGGCTATGGCAACCCACTCCAGTGTTCTTGCCTGGAGAATCCCAGGGACGGGGGAGCCTAGTGGACTGCCATCTATGGGGTTGCGCAGAGCGGGACACGACTGAAGTGACTTAGCAGCAGCAGCAGAGAGGCTATAGAGGAAAGGGAACCCTCTTGCACTGTTGATGGGAATGCAAATTGACGCAGCCATTATGAAGAACAGAATGGAGACTCCTTATAAAACTAGGAATAAAAACTGTTTGACCCAGCAATCCCACAATTAGGCATATATCCTGAGGAAATCAAAATTGAAAAAGACATATGCAACCCAATATTCATTACAGCTCTGTTTACAATAACTAGGACATGGAAGCACTCTAGATGTCCATTGGCAGAAGAATGGATTAAGAAGCTGAGGTACAAATACAAGGGAATATTACTCATCCATCAGGAGGAAATTAAAGGACACTTGCTCCTTGGAAGAAAAGCTATGACCAACCTAGACAGCATATTAAAAACTAGAGATATTACTTTGCCAACAGAGGTCCATCTAGTCAAAGCTATGGTTTATCCAGTAGTCATGTATGGATGTGAGATTTGGGCTATCGAGAAAGCTGAGTGCCGAAGAATTTGTGCTTTTGAACTGTGGTGTTGGATAAGACTCTTGAGAGTCCCTTGGATTGCAAGGAGATCCAACCAGTCAATCTTAAAGGAAATCAGTCCTGGATATTCATTGGAAGGACTGATGCTGAAGCTGAAGCTGAATCTCTGATATTTTGTCCACCTGATGGGAAGAACTGACTCATTTAAAAACACCCTAATGCTGGGAAAGATTAAAGGCAGGAGGAGAAGAGGACAACAGAGGATAGGATGGTTGGATGGCATCACTGACCTGATGGACATGAGTTTGAGTGATCTCCAAGAGTTGGTGATGGACAGGGAAGCCTGGAATTCTGCAGTCCATGGGGTCACAAAGAGTTGGACACAACTGAGGAACTGAACTGAACTGATAAAAAGGAATGCATTCAAGTTAGTCCTAATGAGGAGGATGAACCTAGATATTATTATACAAAGTGAAGTAAGTCATAAAGAGAAAAGTATCATATACTAAGGCATATATATGGAATTAATAAAGATGGTACCAATGAACCGATTTGCAGAACAGCAATGGAGACATTAACGTTGAGAACAAACTCTCGGGCACGGCTGGGTGGTGGAGAAGGTGTGGGTGCTAGGTATGGAGAGAGTAACATTGAAATGTGCATTACTATATGTAAAATAGATAGTAAATAAGAATTTGCTGTATGACTCAGGGAACTCAGACTGGGCCTAGGGAACAGCTTAAAAGGGTAGAATGAGGAGGGAGGTGGCAGGGATGTTCAAGTGGGTGGGGACATGAGTAAATCTATGGCTGTTTCATATTAATGTTTGGTAGAAACAAAGTAATACTATAAGGCAATTATCTTTCAATTAAAAATAAATAAATTTCAAAAAAGAGATTAGATGGGCTGGCAGGGAGGACAACAAAAGTAAAGTCAAGAAAGAAGACATTTTCTGGAAGAGTAAATCTTTAGTTTGATCTTAGAGGAGAATTCTGGAGTGTAAATTATAAAAAGTTGTTCTGATGAAAGGCAAATGAGCTGGACTTTCATATACCTATATTCATCACTCATTGTTTAAATATTCTCCAGTGTTGTAAATTCCCAGTTCTTGGAATTTCTTTGTTCTTACAAAACAGAATCGATTAGTCTAAGTTAGTCCTCTGGCAAAATCTCCAGGTGCTGGCTGTTTAAGGTAAAAAGACACTTGAAGCTGAGGGCTAAACAAAACAAACAAACAAACAAATGAACAAAATCAGTATGTTTCTCAAAGGAGCATGGCACTGTTAAATACAATCATTAATTGAAAGAAAAGAGGGAGGAGATATTGAAAACTGAGGAAAGAAAAGAAATAATGAAATTGTTTTGTAAGAGGAAAGATGTGAAACTGGAATTGGTAATAGATTATAGGGTTTTCCAGGTGGCTCAGTGGTGATGAATATTCTGGCCAATACAAAAGGTGGAGGAGATTCAGGTTCGATCCCAGGGTCAGAAAAATCCCATGGAAGAGGAAATGGCAACCCACTATAGCATTCTTGCCTGGATAGTCCCACGGACAGAGGAGCATGGTGGGCTACAGTCCATGGGGTTGCAAAGAGTCAGACATGACTGAGCACCTGAGCACAGCATATATATTTATAATATGTAAACTATGTATTGATACTTCACTTGCATGTCCTATATTTTTTACTTTTTTCATATTTTAATAAACTTAAAATAGGTCATGTATACTTACCATACAATTGATTGTATATGCTGATTTTTCCAAATCCTGATCTGGCTTTTTCTTCTATAGCTAGAATATTACCCAATATCATTAATGCCTCTAAGTGTGTAATTAGTGGAAATCATCTTTTCTGCTTGTTTTATTAATTTTGATTCCTCAAGTGTTAGTTCTTGTGTTGGTTGAGTTGTTTCTTAGTGTTGGCTATGAAATGTACTTATTTTCCTAGCTGAACTTTCTACTAGATTGCCTACAGCATCCTTTGCACAGCCTGCTTATGGATAAAGACCTGGCAGCAGATGCTGCAGCTTTTGTTTGATCTATTTTCTATGAGAGTGGCAGAAGAGTGTAAGACGTGGCAGGCATAGTACTAGAGAAGAAAATTTGGGTGTGAGCCCCCCGTTTCTTCCAGTGTATAACCAGCTGCCTTGGGCATTGCCCTGTCACTCTAACTCAATTCCTAAACCCTGTGCTTTTGCCTGTAGGTGTCTGCCTCCATGGCTATTGCCTGACACATGTTAGAAGTGTACAGGGAAAAATTTTCCTAGTTGTCTCTGTGGGGGTAATCAAACTAATAACACCTTTCTTTGGCTGCCACTGCAAAGGAGAAAAACTGAAAAGGCAGGAGGAAATGTGGTACAGTGCCTCCTGTCTTTTCTGTCTGTTTCTGTCCAGACAGAATATTGTGAGCTCTTATTAATAGAAGCATACTACGCCACACATTTTATGGATTACTTCTTTAAATTCATTTTGTCTTCTGTCTATGTTTGAAAGATTATGAATAGTTTATGAGACACTAGTTTCCTTTTCTTGTTATCAATGCATTAACTTTTTTTTTTCTTGTTTCTAAAAATTTAGTGTTAGATAGGCAGGCTTAATGTGTGCTAGTTTAGTCTTTGAATAGAAACAGAGATTATTTCTCAAAAAAATAAGTGTAGGAACATTTGTGAATCTAAGGTAAAAGGTTTTATATGTAGGGAAAATCCTATAACAAATGTTCACAATGTCAGCAGTCCTTCATATAGATCTGAGGAAATATGTATAATAAGTAGATATAAGCAGAGTTTTATAAACTTATAAATCAGCTGTTATCAATCTCTTTCAATGTTCTTTATAACTTATCAATATTTTACTTGTTCACAAAAACGGTATTAAACAAACATGGGAGAGATAGAAAAGAAGGCATTTGTGACTATTTTCAGCCACTATGGAGGAAATTTCTGGGATAATATTTGGGTAAAAGAAATTGAGGTCTTCATCTGAAGGATATGTTTAAAAAATAATTTTTTTTTATTTGCTTGTTTCTTGATCAGTATAGAGTGATGAAAAACAATTAGGTTGTTCACCATCTGAAACACTGTACAACATACTAACCTAAGGAATTGATTTCACTACATGATAGACACATTGCAAATATGTTTCTACTGAATATTACCACTCTAGGAACAATAGCAACAACAAGGTAAGTCATAGAATAAATACATTTAAGACATATTTTTTAAGGAATATATTTTTAAGGAATTAAAATTAAGGAATATACTTTTAAAATTAGACACATTTCACACAAATAGAACAGATTTAGGAAAATTATATTTCTAGTGCTTATTCCACTTATTTGAAATGTTCTTAAAACTCTAGACATTTCACACAAATAGAACAGATTTAGGAAAATTATATTTCTAGTGCTTATTCACTTATTTGAAATGTTCTTAAAACTCTAGACTCCTTGTACCATATCCTATCCTCATGTCCTGCTGTTGCTGCTAAGTCGCTTCAGTCGTGTCCGACTCTGTGCAACCCCAGAGACAGCAGCCCACCAGGCTCCCCTGTCCCTGGGATTCTCCAGGCGAGAACACTGGAGTGTTCTCCAATGCACGAAAGTGAAAAGTGAAAGAGAAGTCGCTCAGTCGTGTCTGACTCTTCGTGACCCCATGGACTGCAGCCTACCAGGCTCCTCCGTCCATGGGATTTTCCAGGCAAGAGTACTGGAGTGGGGTGCCATTGCCTTCTCCATCCTCATGTCCTAGAGAAGGTCATAAATGTGAGACTGAAGAAGCCAACCAAAGAAGTGCATGTTGGGAAACCAAGATGAGAGGCTCTAACAGAGAAGACTGGATGAGAAGAAAGAAGAGAAAGAAAGAACAACAACAACAAAAAGACTACTGAGCACATATATGTTTGTGACAGGGCACTTACGTATACCATGTGACATAATTCACTGGGTGTCTCTGAATTGCATGAATACTGTGATGAGTTTGTCTTCCTGGCAATAGTATCTCTCATCTGGCAGGCCATCTTTAAATATTTATGGTAACTTTTAATATATGAATAGAAAGTGTAGGGATTTTGAAAGATTCTGTGACAGCAAGTAAACTTGTTTGTTTTTAAATCTATCTATATTTTGAGACTACAAGGAGGTCAAACTAATCAATCTTAATGGAGATCAATCCTGAATATTCATTGGGAAAACTGTTGCTGAAGCTGAAATTCCAATACTTTGGCCATCTGATGTGAAGAGCAAACTCATTGGAAATGATGCTGGGGAAAGATTGAAGGCAAAAGAAGGGGGCGACAGAGGATGGGATGGTTAGATAGCATCACCAACTTAGTGAATGTGAATTTGAGCAAACTCCAAGAGACTGTGGAGGACAGTGGAACCTGGTCTGCTACAGTCCATAGGGAATCAAAGAGAAAGACAGGACTTAGTGACTGAACAGCAATAACAACATTTTGAGCTGGTTGGCTTAGATGGATAGAAAAAATTCTTCTTTTGCTTCAGAAAAATGTTAAGGGGTCTATTTATTTAACAAAGGCATGATTGTGAGCATAGTATGTAGGTGGGAAAGGTTTAAGTAGAAATGAGTTAAAATATTATAATATACAAAAAAATATGTGGGTTTGGGAAGTGATTATTGGCGTTGAAAGGGGTGAGAAGAAGCTAAAAAGAGAATGGCACCAGAAATATGATGGGGAACCAGTGCTCGTGAAACGATACTGAATTGAGAGCTTTCTTATACAGAATGCTGCTATGAAATATTAAATTTTCTCTTTTTTCATTTATATTCTATGATTACTCTCAGAGGCACATGCTAGCTAAATATTATCCATGTCTTTATCTTCTTGGAAACACATGGTAACAACATTTTTACTCTTCCTTGACCTTAAGATGGAAGCTGTCACTGTTCTGCTGTGTGGATGGAAGTGAAATATGCCCTTATTATCCTAGGAGTAAAGTATTTCATGTTTCCTCCATATTTGCCTTGTTTTGTTTTTTTGGGGCAGTTGGATGAAGATGATACATTACACACACACACACACACACACACACACACATAAATGTGAAAGTGAAAGTCTCTCAGTCATGTCTGACTCTTTGTGACCTCATGGAAGATACAGTCCATGGAATTCTCCAGGCCAGGATACTGGAGTGGGTAGCCTTTCCCTTCTCCAGGGGATCTTCTGAACCCAGGGATTGAATCCAGGTCTTCCGAATTGCAGGCAGATTTTTTACCAGCTGAACCAAAAGGGAAGCCTAAGAATACTGGAATGAGTAGCCTATCCCTTCTCCAGCGGACCTTCACGACTCAGGAATTGAACCAGGGTCTCCTGCACTGCAGGCAGATTCTTTACCAACTGAACTGTCAGAGAAGCCCACATACACATACATATATATAAAATACACATATATAACATATATATAGTGTGTATACACTATAGTGAATATAAAAAAAAATATGTATGTATTATACACACACACACACACACACACACACACACACATATATATATAGTGTTTAGAGGTGAAGAATCTTTCTGACAATGCAGAAAATGGGGGCTTGATCCCTGGGTTGGGGAGACCCCTTGGAGAAAGAACTGGCAACCCACTCCAATTTTCTTGCCTTGAAATTCCATGGACAGAGGAACCTGGTGGGCTATAGTTTATGTGGTCACAAAAGAGTAAGGCATGACATAGCAACTAAACAACAACAGGAATTATGTACATATGTGTATATTTATATATCTTGTATATAAAATTTGTGGTGAGATGATAAGCTTCTTCTGGAGAATATTTTAGAGAGGCAAGTGCCTAGGCTGCATATTCATAAAATCTTGTTTAATCCACCTCATTAGGATGGGGAGCACGTGTACACCTGTGGCAGATTCATGTTGATGTATGGCAAAACCAATACAATATTGTAAACTAATTAACCTCCAATTAAAATAAATAAATTTATATTTAAAAAAAGAAATGAAAATCTTGTTTAAGTGGTCAAGAAAAACAGCAGGGTACTTTAACCTCTACAGGTAAATTCTAATGTGTAACAAGGTAAAATTTTGGGCCTGGGGATGATATGTTATACTGTGGTATAAGTAGGACCTGAGGAAAATTTATGTACCTTTGAGAGATAACTATCCTCAAAAGAGGTCATTAGAGAAGAAAGACTATTTCTACTGAGAAGGAAAATCCCTTAAATTTTCCCATTTAACATATTCAGTGGCAACTGAATATCTCCATTAAGTTTCTTAATTCCTCACTATTCTAAACAATGTCCCAACTTTCAGATAAAAGCTCTAGACTTCCTGTAAATATATCTTATATTTCAGTACCACTCAAGTTCTGATTCTACACCTGATATTGAACTATACAAACTGTGTTACCTCAAGAAGAAACCCAGTGATTCTCTGACCGATTCTTTTATCTAACAATTTAATTAAGTAAATAATTTTCATTAAGCTGTCCATTAAATTTAGAAGCAGCAAACTCATATCAGTTTTTCAAAATGTCATTGTAACTGCCACTCAAAGTTTTGCTTTCAGTAGGCATTTTATTCAAAGTACCCATGTTAAATAGTTTAAACCTTGTTTAATCATTGTATACTAGAGATTACCAGGGTTTCTTCCAACCAGATCCCTATTACCTTCAAACTCTACAATTCTAGGTTAGAAAAACACTTTAAATTCTCATTTCCTTTTAGCTTACTTTTTCCCCACAACCATTTCTTCAAATGATTAATATATAGGTCACTGTTTTTAGTTGTAGACAACAGAATTCCTTCAAGCTAGATTTTTAAAGAAAATAATAGGTAGGGTACAGAATTTATACGAATGGCTTAAAATTTAATAACATAAAGTAATATAAAATAACATAAGGATAAATGTTCAAACATATATAGGATTGGTCCTATTAGTCAATAAAAGAATTTGGAGGTCATGAACTATACAGTCCATGGTATCCTCCAGGCCAGAATACTGGAGTGAGTAGCCTTTCCCTTCTCCAGGGGATCTTCTCAACTGAAGGACTGAACTCAGATCTCCCACACTGCAGGCAGATTCTTTACCAGCTGAGCCACAAGGGAACCCCAACAGTATCTTCCTTTGAAAGATATCTTGAATGGTATCTCTACATATATCCTGACATCTATCACCACAACTTTACACCTAGAGACATCCTTAGGAATTGATGGTGAATCATGTTTCATTGACATTCTATACTTTCTTGAACTTGAATAGAAATATTTCTATATCCTTTAACTGAAGTTTAGCTTTTTATTCTTTTGAATGTAAAGTGCAGGCTACAATAGTATTAGCACAACTTATGACTACCAAACAGGTCAATGGGACAAAAATAATTAAAAACCCCTGCCTTAAAAGAGTTAAATCTTTCTGCTTCAAACCCTGATTTCCCTGAGTGAAGGCTCAAAGCTTGCTCCCTTTTGTGACTGTTGGTGGAACCCAGATCACATGAGAAAAAAAAAATTTAAAAACTATAAGTGAATCTAGGATATATATATATATATAAAGCATTCTAGTATTCATAATATAAGAAGGCCTTTAGGGATTAAAGTAGGTATGGAGTAAGCAATTACTGTATACTAAAAGAGCATAAATTATCATTTACCTCTTATAATCACAAGCTAGAATCAAGTTTCCCAGAGAAACACTAACAGCCTCAGATAAGCAGATGATACCATTCTAATGGCAGAAAGTGAAGAGGAGCTAAACAGCCCCTTGATGAGGATGAAAAAAGAGAGTAAAGAAGCTGACTTAAAACTCAGCATTCAAAAAATGAAGATCATGGCATCCGTCCCATCACTTCATGGCAAATAGATAGGGAAAAAGTGGAAACAGTGACAGACTTTATTTTCTTGGGTTACAAAATCTCAGTAAATGGTGACTGCCGCCATGAAATTGAAAGATGCTTGCTCCTTGGAAGAAAAGCTATGACCAACCTAGACAACATATTAAAAAGCAGATACTTTGTTTTGCCAACAATCTATTAAAAGCTATGATTTTTTCCATTAGTCATGTATGGATGTGAGAGTTGGACCATAAAGAAGTTGAGTGCTAGAGAACAGATGCGTTGTAACTGCGGGACTTAAAGTCCCTTGGGCTGCAAGGAGATCAAAGCAGTCAATCCTGAAGGTAATCAACCCTGAATATTCAGATAGTGATGCTAAGGCTGAAGCTCCAATATATTGGCCACCTAATGAGAAGAGCTGACTCATTGTAAAAGACCCTGATGCTATGAAAGATTGAAGGCAACAGGAGAAGGGGCAGCAGAGAATGAGGTGATTGGATGACATCACCACTCAATGGATATGAGTTTGAGCAAATTCTGGGAGATAGTGAAGTCAGGGAAGCCTGGGATGCTGCAGTTCATGGAATTGCAGAGTCAGACATGACTTCGCGATTGAACAGCAACAGCAAAAACAAAATATTGAAAATGATGACAAAAGGCTTTTTAAATAATTTATGTATACTTCATAGCTATATAAGTTACAACATTTTAATGGAAAGCAACAGAAAAGAAGAAAAATTTTAATAAAAATGGATTTCTTGGGAAGATAATCAGGAAGCTCACTAACTGAAGTGATGAAAAACTCTGAAGAATAGAAAGGGCATTCTTATTATACTTGATGGTTCTCTTAATTTTTGCATTTAAAAAAATGTTTTAACAGTATGAAATACTTAGGTATTCTGGTGCCTTTGAGTCCTCAAGTTCTGAGGGAGTTTCCCAAGTAACAGATGGGAAGGGAGGAATGTAGCCTGGTTCTTTTCAGATGATGCTGAAAGTTCCCTCCAATTACTCCCTTCTGACACTGCATCTGCAGGTATGAGAAGGGTTGCCTCATTACTGGTGGGTAGAGATGGAAGTCCAACCTTCCAATGTGGTCTCTCTTCATATGTTAGGTTGTAGGGAGGGGGCTTGTTACCATTTGGAGAAGGTGAAATTTTCACAACTCCTTGCTCAGCTTCATTTTTTTTTTTTTTGGCATCGCCCTTGCAGATGTTTTGCAGTACCTGTTTGTAACCTCTCCAGTGTTGTGTTTTAGACTTCTCACTAAGATTTTTCCTGGTTTGGATGAAGATAAGGCCACATTTCTCTGTGGTGTTGGCTGCAGCGGACTAGCTATTGTCTAAAAGTTTTCCGTCCTCTGAGACTACTCCTTTACTGTCTCTTGGTTATATAGAATATGTGTTGTTTTTCTACTTCACTGGCATTTTAAAATTACCAGTTTCTCTATCATCTGGTCCAGAGTATTTGAGGCAAAAAGAAAACCCTGGAGACTCACCATTGTAATATTTCTTAGATACCAACGGACCTAGCTGGTCTGCTTTATTCTCCCTTCGTTTCAGAATCTTCTTTTGTTTGTTTTATACATAATAGCTAGGGATTTTAGTTGTATTTAGCAGGAGAAATAGAAAAAAAAAATTGTTCTCCATCTTCCCAGAGACAGAAGTAACTTATATTTTTGTCTTTATATATGCCACCTTGGCTTCAAAGATATAGTGAGAATTTTTATTTTATTTTTAAATATTTACTAAACCCATATTGAAAGGTATATTAGTCCATACTTATTGTTTACCAGCTCACTTAAGCCTCCCAGTTGAAAAAGCAGAGCCACAGAGAGCTCCACTAACTTTTACTAAATCATACAGCTAGTAAGTATCATAAGCAGGGTGTGAAACCGGAACATTTGGCTCCAGAGCTGTCTTAATCACTTTTATATATTGTCCTTCCCATCATGAAATGGCATGTCATCTAACAAGGGCCAAGTAAATATCTTGGCCTGGTCATTTTGCTTACAAAGTTGCATCTCTTACAGTAAGAAGGAAGGAAGAGTTGCTTGGAAACCAAACACAAGAAAAGACACCAAGGTTTCATGTTTGATTGGTGCCATAATTGGGTCATAAACTTCCTTATTCTTGACTGATAACTCAACTATAGACTAAAGTCTCTTACTTTTCTTTTCTTTTTTTTAACATATATCTTTTATTTATGAATATATCGAACAAAACTTACTAAAGCTACAGAGATTTAGATAAAATAATAATCTTTTTTTTTACGATATATGCATTTTTATTTAGAGCTTATTATACTGGAATAGTATTAAATTATTTCACCCCTTTTAAAAGTTAAATTATATATGACACAGGCTTCCTATTATTTTTCTTTGGGTTCATCAATTTCTTTTTCTGTACCTATTGATTTATTCCATTTCCTTTCTTTTTTTAAATTTTTTATTATTATTATTTTTTACTTTGTTGTATTGGTTTTGCCATACATCAACATGCATCCACCACATGTGTACACGTGTTCCCAATCCTGAACCTGCCTCCCCATACCATCCCTCTGGGTCATCCCAGTGCACCAGCCCCAAGCATCCTGTGTCCTGCATCGAACCTGGACTGGCGATTTATTTTTTATATGATATTATACATGTTTTAATGCCATTCTCCCAAATCATCCCCCCACCTCCCACAGAGTCCAAAAGACTGTTCTATACATCTGTGTCTCTTTTGCTGTCTCGCATACAGGGTTGTCGTTACCATCTTTCTAAATTCCATATATATGCATTAGTATACTGTATTGGTGTTTTTCTTTCTGGCTTACTTCACTCTGTATAATCGGCTCCAGTTTCATCCACCTCATTAGAACTGATTCCAATGTATTCTTTTTTTTTTTTTCCAACTTTATTATTCATTTTATTTATTTTTTAATTTTTTAATTTTATTTTTTAATTTTATTTTATTTTTAAACTTTACAATATTGTATTAGTTTTGCCAAATATTGAAATGAATCCGCCACAGGTATACCCGCATTCCCCATCCTGAACCCTCCTCCCTCCTCCCTCCCCTACCCTCCCTCTGGGTTGCCCCAGTGCACCAGCCCCAAGCATCCAGTACCGTGCATCGAACCTGGACTGGCGACTCATTTCATACATGATATTATACATGTTTCAATGCTATTCTCCCAAATCTCCCCACCCTCTCCCTCTCCCACAGAGTCCATAAGACTGATCTATACATCGGTGTCTCTTTTGCTGTCTCGTACACAGGGTTATTGTTACCATCTTTCTAAATTCCATATATATGTGTTAGTATACTGTATTAGTGTTTTTCTTTCTGGCTTACTTCACTCTGTATAATAGGTTCCAGTTTTATCCATCTCATTAGAACTGATTCAAATGTATTCTTTTTAATGGCTGAGTAATACTCCATTGTGTATATGTACCACTGCTTTCTTATCCATTCATCTGCTGATGGGCATCTAGGTTGCTTCCATGTCCTGGCTATTATAAACAGTGCTGCGATGAACATTGGGGTACACGTGTCTCTTTCCCTTCTGGTTTCCTCAGTGTGTATGCCCAGCAGTGGGATTGCTGGATCATAAGGCAGTTCTATTTCCAGTTTTTTAAGGAATCTCCACACTGTTCTCCATAGTGGCTGTACTAGTTTGCATTCCCACCAACAGTGTAAGAGAGTTCCCTTCTCTCCACACCCTCTCCAGCATTTATTGCTTGTAGACTTTTGGATCGCAGCCATTCTGACTGGCGTGAAATGGTACCTCATAGTGGTTTTGATTTGCATTTATCTGATAATGAGTGATGTTGAGCATCTTTTCATGTGTTTGTTAGCCATCTGTATGTCTTCTTTGGAGAAATGTCTATTTAGTTCTTTGGCCCATTTTTTGATTGGGTCATTTATTTGTCTGGAATTGAGCTGTAGGAGTTGCTTGTATATTTTTGAGATTAGTTGTTTGTCAGTTGCTTCATTTGCTATTATTTTCTCCCATTCTGAAGGCTGCCTTTTCACCTTGCTAATAGTTTCCTTTGTTGTGCAGAAGCTTTTAAGTTTAATTAGGTCCCATTTGTTTATTTTTGCTTTTATTTCCAATATTCTGGGAGGTGGGTCATAGAGGATCCTGCTGTGATGTATGTCGGAGAGTGTTTTGCCTATGTTCTCCTCTAGGAGTTTTATAGTTTCTGGTCTTACGTTTAGATCTTTAATCCATTTTGAGTTTATTTTTGTGTAAGATGTTAGAAAGTGTTCTAGTTTCATTCTTTTACAAGTGGTTGACCAGTTTTCCCAGCACCACTTGTTAAAGAGATTGTCTTTAATCCATTGTATATTCTCGCCTCCTTTGTCAAAGATAAGGTGTCCATATGTGCGTGGATTTATCTCTGGGCTTTCTATTTTGTTCCATTGATCAATATTTCTGTCTTTATGGCAGTACCATACTGTCTTGATAACTGTGGCTTTGTAATAGAGTCTGAAGTCAGGTAGGTTGATTCCTCCAGTTCCATTCTTCTTTCTCAAGATCGCTTTGGCTATTCGAGGTTTTTTGTGTTTCCATACAAATTGTGAAATTATTTGTTCTAGCTCTGTGAAGAATACCGTTGGTAGCTTGATAGGGATTGCATTGAATCTATAAATTGCTTTGGGTAGTATACTCATTTTCACTATATTGATTCTTCCAATCCATGAACATGGTATATTTCTCCATCTATTAGTGTCCTCTTGATTTCTTTCACCAGTAACGGCTGAGTAATACTCCCTTGTGTATATGTACCATCGCTTTCTTATCCATTCATCATTCATGGACATCTAGGTTGCTTCCATGTCCTGTCTATTATAAACAGTGCTGAGATGAACATTGGGGTACACATGTCTCTTTCAATTCTGGTTTCCTCAGTGTGTATGCCCAGCAGTGGGATTGCTGGATCATAAGGCAGTTCTATTTCCAGTTTTTTAAGGAATCTCCACACTGTTCTCCATAGTGGCTGTACTAGTTTGCATTCCCACCAACAGTGTAAGAGGGTTCCCTTTTCTCCACACCCTCTCCAGCGTTTATTGCTTGTAGACTTTTGGATCGCAGCCATTCTGACTGGCGTGAAATGGTACCTCATTGTGGTTTTGATTTGCATTTCTCTGATAATGAGTGATGTTGAGCATCTTTTCATGTGTTTGTTAGCCATCTGTATGTCGTCTCTTACTTTTCATAGAGCATATCTTCTCATATAACTTACATCCTTTGTTTAATTTCCTTTTCAATTCATCATGGTATCAACTTCTAAGACAAGGTTGAAAAATCTTATCCATGCATATCATCACTAAGCTGATTTATATTAAAAGTGGCTATCTTAACTCTATTGCTTAAAATTTTTTGTCTCAATTTTCAAAATTGAAGAGAAATAGAGAGAACATTTGAATATTTGGAAAATCACCTTGAGTTTCACCAATGATGATAACTCCCTGTTATAGCTACTTCTAGTGTTATGTCTCAGGTATTACACAGTATTATTTGTAACAAAAATTAAATGTTTAATACATTTTACAAATATTTGACATTATTTTATGAATTTAATCATACATACAAATTCTTTGTTACTTTTTATTGATAATTGTGCCTAAATTGACTTTATTTCCTTAAACATTCAATGATATAATTCACATATGCCCTTAATTGTGTACAAACTATATCAACTATTACATTATAATCAAAGATAAAGGCAAAGATAGCTTATTTCCTTCAAGTAAGGTAGCACTACTTTGATTATATAATTTATTACCATAATACACACACACACATTTGTGAAATGAAATAATTAGTGAACTAACTTGCCATAAAAGACATATATGTGTATATACATATGTTAGTGTATATCATACATATATAATATTTTGCAGATATGTCTGTATCCAAGATAAATATGTATCCCTATCTATGTATACATATGCATAATTAATGTTCTTGAATATATATAGATAATACATGGGATAAATGAAATAAATACTAAGACATACATATATATATACACACATATGTGAACTAAAATAAACAAATTATATATTGTGTATCAAATTATATATTGTGTATATATATCTATATATCTATCTGCTTCCAAGGATGGATCAGTGGTAAAGAATCCAACTGCCAATGCAAGAGACACAGAAGATGAAGGTTTGATCCCTAAGTCTGGAATATTCTCTGGAGGAGGAAATGGCAACTCACCCCTGGAGTGAGTATTATTGCCTGGATAAGTCTGTGGACAAAGGAGCATAGTGAGTTGCAGTCCACGGGCTTGCAAAGAGTTGGGCATAACTCAGCATTCACACATGCATTCACCTCCAAGGAACAAAATGGAAAGATTACATCTTACGTTCATTGGAGAAAAAATGTTGTTAAGAACACAGAAAAAAAAATTTTTTCCAACCTGTAACAACTTGTTCTCTAGCATGTTGACTTTTCAACATTATAGAAACAGCATGGCTCTTACAGTTATGTCTTTATACCAGCATCACAAGCTGAAGGGAAGCAAGCAGACAGAAAACATGAGGTTTGATCTTATCAATTAAAAATAATTCCCCTATATGCTCTGAAGCATTTTCCCCTTATATATGAAAAGTGAATTTGCTTTTGAGAATATTCAATTATCTTAGATGAATAAATATGTAGTTTATAAGATATAGGTAAAATTAGTAATTTTGAACATAGACATTTTAACCAGTAAGCAAATAGTTGTTAGACATAAGCAGATTTCATAAGGTATATTATTTAAAAGGTAAGTAGTTAATAAGCCAATCAAGTGTTTGAAGAACCAAGAGATACTTAATCTTCATGAGGTACTGGTGTAGTAAATATTTATGATATACTAAATATACGTGTGGGGTTTCCCTGGTGGCTCAGTGGTAAAGAATCCATTTGCCAATGCAGAAGATGTGGGTTCAATCCCTGAGTCAGGAAGACAGCCTGGAGAAGGAAAAGTCAACCCATTTCAGTATTCTTGGCTGGGAAATCCCATGGACAATGGAGCCTGCCCCATTCTGCAGTGCATGGGGTTGCAAAGAGTCAGACTGAGAACACACACACAAATACACATGAGGCTCAATATACATCAGTTCAGTTCAGTTCAGTCGCTCAGTCATGTCTGACTCTTTAAGATCCCATGAATCGCAGCATGCCAGGCCTCCCTGTCCATCACCAACTCCCAGAGTTCACTCAGACTCTCATACATCGAGTCAGTGATGCCATCCAGCCATCTCATCCTCCGTCATCCCCTTCTCCTCCTGCCCCCAATCCCTCCCAGCATCAGACTCTTTTCCAATGAGTCAACTCTTCGCATGAGGTGCCCAAAGTACAGGAGTTTGAGCTTTAGCATCATTCCTTCCAAACAAATCCCAGGGCTGATCTCCTTCAGAATGGATTGGGTGGATCTCCTTGCAGTCCAAGGGACTCTCAAGAGTTTTCTCCAACACCACAGTTCAAAAGTATCAACTCTTTGGTGCTCAGCCTTCTTCACAGTCCAACTCTCACATCCACACATGACCACAGGAAAAACCATAGCCTTGACTAGATGAATCTTTGTTGGCAAAGTAATGTCTCTACTTTTGAATATGCTATCTAGATTGGTCATAACCTTCCTTCCAAGGAGTAAGCGTCTTTTAATTTTATGGCTGCAGTTACCATCTACAGTGATTTTGGAGCTCAGGGAAAAAAAAAGTCTAACACTGTTTCCACTGTTTCCCCATCTATTTCCCATGAAGTGAAGGGACTGGATGCCATGATCTTCGTTTTCTGAATGTTGAGCTTTAAGCCAACTTTTTCACTCTCCACTTTCACTTTCATCAAGAGGCTTTTGAGTTCCTCTTCACTTTCTGCCATAAGGGTGGTGTCATCTGCATATCTGAGGTTATTGATATTTCTCCTGGCAATCTTGATTCCAGCTTGTGTTTCTTCCAGTCCAGCATTTCTCATGATGTACTCTGCATAAAAGTTAAATAAGCAGGGTGACAGTATACAGCCTTGACATACTCCTTTTCCTATTTGGAACCAGTCTGTTGTTCCATGTCCAGTTCTAACTGCTGCTTCCTGACCTGCATACAGATTTCTTAAGAGGCAGGTCAGGTGGTCTGGTATTCCCATCTCTTTCAGAATTTCCCACAGTTTATTGTGATCCACACAGTCAAAGGCTTTGGCATAGTCAATAAAGCATAAATGGATGTTTTCTGGAACTGTCTTCCTTTTTTGATGATCCAGTGGATGTTGGCAATTTGATCTCTGGTTCCTCTGCCTTTTCTAAAACCAGTTTGAACATCAGGATGTTCACAGTTCACGTATTGCTGAAGCCTGGCTTGGAGAATTTTGAGCATTACTTTATTAGCATGTGAGATGAGTGCAATTGTGTGATAGTTTGAGCATTCTTTGGCATTGCCTTTCTTTGGGATTGGAATGAAAACTGACCTTTTCCAGTCCTGTGACCACTGCTGAGTGTTTCATATTTTCTGGCATATTGAGTGCAGCACTTTCACAGTATCATCTTTCAGGATTTGAAATAGCTCTGCTTGAATTCCATCACTACCACTAGCTTTGTCATAGTGATGCTGTCTGAGTCCCACTTGACTTCATATTCCAGCATGTCTGGCTCTAGATGAGTGATCACACTATTGTGATTATCTGAGTCGTGAAGATCTTTTTGTACAGTTCTTCTGTGTATTCTTCCCACCCCTTTTTAATATCTTCTGCTTATGTTAGGTCCATACCATTTCTGTCCCTTATCGAGCTCATCTTTGCATGAAATGTTCCTTTGGTATCTCTGATTTTCTTGAAGAAATCCCTAGTCTTTCCCATTCTGTTGTTTTCCTCTATTTCTTTGCATTGATCACTGAAGAAGGCTTTCTTTTCTCTTCTTGTATTCTTTGGAACTCTGCATTCAGATGTTTATATCTTTGCTTTTCTCTTCTCTTCTTTTCACAGCTATTTGAAAGGCCTCCCCAGACAGCCATTTTGCTTTTTTGCATTTCTTTTCCACGGGGATGGTCTTCATCTCTGTCTCCTTTACAATGTCACGAACCTCATTTCATAGTTCATCAGGCACTCTATCTATTCAGATCTAGGCCCTTAAATCTATTTCTAACTTCCACTGTATAATCATAAGGGATTTGATTTAGGTCATACCTGAATGGTCTAGTGGTTTTCCCTAATTTCTTCAATTTAAGTCTGAATTTGGCAATAAGGAATTAATGATTTGAGCCACAGTCAGCTCCCAGTCTTGTTTTTGTTGACTGTATAGAGCTTCTCCATCTTTGGCTGCAAAGAATATAATCAATCTGACTTTGGTGTTGACCATCTGGTGATATCCATGTGTAAAGTCTTCTCTTGTGTTCTTGAAAGAGGGTGTTTGCTATGACCAGTGCATTTTCCTGGCAAAACTCTATTAGCCTTTGCCCTGCTTCATTCTGTATTCCAAGGTCAAATTTGCCTGTTACTCCAGGTGTTTCTTGACTTCCTACTTTTGCATTCCAGCCCCCTATAATGAAAAGGACATCTTTTTTGGCTGTTGGTTGTAAATGGTCTTGTAGGTCTTCATAAACCATTCAACTTCAGCTTCTTCAGCATTACTGGTTGGGGCATAGACTTGGATTACTGTGATATTGAATGGTTTGCCTTGGAAACGAACAGAGATCGTTCTGTCATTTTTGAGATTGCATCCAAGTACTGCATTATGGTCTCTTTTGTTGACCATGATGGCTCCTCCATTTCTTCTGAGGGATTCCTGCCCACAGTAGTAGATATAATGGCCATGTGAGTTAAATTCACCCATTCCAGTACATTTTCATTCGCTGATTCCTAGAATGTCGACATTCACTCTTGCCATCTCTTATTTGACCACTTCCAATTTGCCTTGATTCATGGACCTGACATTCCTGGTTCCTATGCAATATTGCTCTTTACAGCATCAGACCTTGCTTCTATCACCAGTCACATCCACAGCTGGGTATTCTTTTTGCTTTGGCTCCATCCCTTCATTCTTTCTGGAGTTATTTCTCCACTGATCTCCAGTAGCATATTGGGCACCTACTGACCTGGGGAGTTCCTCTTTCAGTATCCTATCATTTTACCTTTTCATACTGTTCATGGGGTTCTTAAGGCAAGAATACTGAAGTGGTTTGCCATTCCTTTTTCCAGTGGACCACATTCTGTAAGATATACACAAGTGTCTCAAAATACTCCAGCACTAAATATTTATAAGGTCTTATTGGGCTACCCTAGATAACATATTAAAAGCAGAGAAATTACTTTGCAAACAAAAGTCTGCCTAGTCAAGGCTATGGTTTTTCCAGTGGTCGTGTATGGATGTGAGAGTTGGACTGTGAAGAAAGCTGAGCGCAGAAGAATTGATGCTTTTGAACTGTGGTGTTGGGGAAGACTCTTGAGAGTCTCTTGGACTACAAGGAGATCCAACCAGTCCATCCTAAAGGAGATCAGTCCTGGGTGTTCATTGGAAGGACTGATGCTAAAGCTGAAACTTCAATACTTTGGCCACCTCATGCAAAGTCTTGACTCATTAGAAAAGACCCTGATGCTGGGAGGGATTGGGGGAGGGATTGGTAGAGGAGAAGGGAACGACAGAGGTGAGATGGCTGGATGGCATCACTAAATCGATGGACATGAGTTTGAGTAAACTCTGGGAATTGGTGATGGACTGGGAGGCCTGGCGTGCTGCAAATCATGGGTTGCAAAAAGTCAGACACAACTGAGTGACTGAACTGAACTGAACTGAATTGATTGGGTCACCTACTGGTAACATCCATTCTAGCCCTGTGAGTTCTCTGCTAAAGAGACACAAATACATGCTATGGCTACTCATCAGAATTTTTGAGAAGCTACTATTTTTTCTTGCAGCTCTATAGTGGAGCAAATGTCTTTGGTTCAGGACATCTGTCATTTGGCTCAGTTGTTAAGAGTCTCCATTCTGGTCCTCATACCTACCAGCAGGGCATTTAATAAGACAAAGAAACAGGATACATAAACACTGCATACCCTGGATTCAGAAAATGAGGTGCTTCCATCTTGCTTGCATCCTATCCTAAATGTGTTAATCAATATCACCTCTCTCCCTTGCATTTCACTTAATTTTGATAAGCCCTGTGATTGGATCATTTTAATTTGGTTTGTAATCTTTCTGGACCATGCCCCCTGGGATAGCTTACTTGTAGTGTTTGTGGAGGCTACCATTGCATGAAGGTTATTTTCCAGCAGTACAACATATAACTGGACAGAGATGGGTCCCAGAGCTATTCCAAGTGGAAAGGGAAATTGGGAAAATAACGATCTGTCAAAGAAAACCGATTTGATAAGACTGGCTTGCACTCTGTGCAAGAAATTAAAGCATGAAATGATTGCTGGTCAATTTTAGTATCTGACATAGAATTATGCTCTTTGTTTACAAATGTGTGCTTCATTTTATAATTAACATGTTTTTCTTTGTAGAGCTTGGAAATCAAGAGAGGTTTTCTTATAGGTTCCTTTCACTCCATATGGAGTGAAAGAAAAATTAAGTAATTATCTCATGCATTGGCAGATGTAATACAAGCATGAGACATATAAATAGCTGAAGTCACACAATAGTTTTTGCCAAATTCGGGCAAAAACAACTGTTAATTTTGAGTCAGCTCAGTTACTTTATATTATGTTTTATTCATTTTTTCATAGAAAGTAATTTCCTAAAATTTTAACATTTGTGGTTAAGAGAATTTCCTGAAATATAATACCATTATTATTCTTGAATGAGGTAGACGTGGTGCAGAACAAGTAGAAGAGACAAAACATGCTCTGTGCCTCTAAAAATTTGCTAATTTTACAAAAGTTAGAAATTTTGAAAAAAACATATAAAACTATATTTATGTAGGAAATGCCTGATTTGTGTGTAAGGTCCAAAGGTTAAAATAAGCATAAATATAGCTTACAGCCTTATTTATAGAATAAGCATAAGACAATATACGTAAAATGCCTAGTATAACACCTGCCTCATTTTGGGGACTAAATGAATAAGTAGTTATTTTTATCTTTTTTAATACCTTTTTGGACATTAATGAATTTCAATGTCAACAGAAAAATGTAATTTGGACACAAATACAGGTTTACTCTAGAATGAGAATCCTAAAGATTCCTGGATATCTTTTAAAGCACGTTTATTAGTCATTTACAAAAATTCACTTTAACATTCCTTTCAAGTAAGCTACCCTGATGTACTTAACATACTATTAATTTGCAAAGCTGATGAGCAAGAGAAAATGAATTGGGTAGTAAAATTGTAAAAGAAGTGTATGGACATTTAGTAATTGTGCTAAGAAATTAAGGCAATTATAGAAAAAATTCAGGCTAAATGCGATTGAAGAGGATTTTTTTAAAACATTTATTATTCAGATGACTCATCTAAAATGGATAACTGCTCTGACTGATTATTGCTCAAGACTATTTAATTTATTTAAATGACTTAATCACTGAAAACTTCATGTTGAAGTTTGTGTTTCAGGTAATTATTGAAGGAGAAAAAAGTTACTTGGCAGTAGACCTCAGTCTGAAATTAGAAATAAAATGAGAACAATATAACATGCACCATGAAATTTCTCTCAAGGTTAATGATAATTCACTTTTAAGAACTATATATTCAGACATTGCTGGCTCTTTGCAAGACTGAAGTAAGTGAAATTTGTCTTTGAGGCATGCAGTCATTACTTATTACCCTTTGTTTTACTCTGAGAACCCTCACACCCTCGTTTCTTAGGCCCCTCCAATTTATGCTACTGGTGACTGCCTTCGACTATGAGCATGTATACACCAATCAGTGCAGTCCCCAAGAATATTTTCATTTTTAAGTCTAAACTCCAATAATGGTATGAAAATCTATATTTTCATCAATTGCATTTCAAGGAAAGAAAGGAAGATTTTTATTTGGTTTTAATTCACTTTGTTTTTCAAGAGGAAGAAGAAAGGAAAGAAAAATGAAGGTAACTTCCAGAGCTTTGAAAAAGCTTTTAGAGAGGGTAATCATATGACCTAGTTTTATCAGAAGAGTACTAGTTAACATTAGTTTTTCTGGCATAATTATTAATTGAGTTCCATTTGACCTTTAAAAAATGGCATGATTTGGAGGATAATTATAGAAACATCTATTTATTTATGTCTGAAATTAATGGATCACACTTCACTTACATGTTTTAAAATGTTTTATAAGTAAGTAGTACATATATTTGTAAAGTTAATGTCCCAATTAACATATAATGCATATTCCTTCCAGGCTTGTTTATGGGAAAATTTCCTTCCCTCTGACATTTGTTCTGAAAGAGCAAGACTTCTATAAGAAAACCTCTCCTGATGTCTCAACTCTGCAAAGAAAAGTGAGTCACTCAACTTGTAGGAGTTTTCCACTGGTTTATATTTTTATATGTGCAGGCTTAATTTCATGTAAATTATGGCACTATATACATGACATAGAGATAAGATAAAAATTAGAACTACAATAGCAAAAATTAAATCACCAGATTTCATGATTTTAATATAATAAATGTTTGTTTTCCATTAAAGGAAGTTATGAAGTAGTTTGGGAAATTCTTTGAAGGCTCCTTGTAACTGGCAGTTTAACAATCTTATACTTCTCTGTTGTGTCTCCACAATCTCAACATGAGTGTTTCAGGATTACTTCAAGAATAAAAGAAAATATGGAATATTCTGAGGGGTCTTTTTTATTATTTCAACCCCAAATGACACTTGTCACTTTCACCCACAATCCATTGCTAAAAATAGCCAAAATTTTGATCATAAAATATCTCTTTATTTTATTACCATTAAAGAAAACATTCATCATATCTCCACAAAAATTTCAACCCATCACTACATCCAACTCAAAAGTCTAGAATCTCTGGTAATACATAGCAATCTTTATATCAAGTCAGATGTGACTCCTGTATGTTATCAGCCTGAGTTCAACAACTTCTTGTTCAGTCATGTCCAACTCTTTGCAACTTCATGGACTTCAGCATGCTGGGCTTCCTGTCCATCACCATCACCCAGAGTTTGCTCAAACTCATGTCCATCAAGTCAGTGATGCCATTCAACCATCTCATACTCTGTTATCCCCTTCTCCTTCTGCCCTCAATCATTCCCAGCATCGGAGTCTTTTCCAATGAATCAACTCTTTACAGCAGGTGGCCAAAGTATTGGAGCTTCAGCTTCAGCATCAATCCTTCCAATGAATATTCAGGACTGATTTCCTTTAGAATTGACACTGAATTGATCTCCTTGCAGTCCCAGGAACTCTCAAGAGTCTTCTCCAACATCACAGTTCAAAAGCATCAATTCTTCAGTGCTCAGAAATCTTTATAGTCCAACTCTCACATCCATGCATGACTACTGGGAAAAACATATATTTGACTATATGGGTATTTGTCAACAAAGTAATGTCTCTGTTTTTTAATATGCTGTCTAGGTTGTTCATAATTTTTCTTCCTAGGAGAAATTGTCTTTTAATTTCATGGCTGCAGTCACCACCTGCAGTGACTTTGGAGCCCACGAAAATAAAGTCTGTCCCTGTTCCCATTGTTTTCCCATCTATTTGCCATGAAGTGATGGGACTGGATGCTATGATCTTAGTTTTTTGAATGCTTAGTTTTAAGCCAGCTTTTTCACTCTCCTCTTTCAATTTCATCAAGAGACTCTTTAGTTCCTCTTTGTTTTCTGCCATACGGGTGGTGTCAACTGCGCATCTGAGGTTATTTCTACTTTTCCTAGCTTCACCAAGTACTCAGTGGTAAAACAAGGGTGAAATAATTGCAATTAACACTTCTACTGAAAAAGGGAAGTCAAAATACTCCTGGCCTTAAAGATCAGAACAGATATAAGTGAAAAAGAAATGGAGACAATAGTGAAGACCAAAAAAACTAAAAGCTGGTCCTTTGATAAGATTTTAAAAATGACAATTTTGCAGACTCATCAAGAAAAAAACTGTGACTCAAATCAATAAATGAAAAAGGAGAGGATACAACAGACAATGCCGAAATGCAAAGGTTCATAAGAGACTACTAAAAGCAACTATATGCCAGTAAAATGGACAGATTTAAAGAAATGGACAAAATCTTAGAAAAGTATAATTTTTCAAGACTAAACCAGGAAGTAATAGAAAATATGAATAGATCAATCACAAGCACAGAAATCAAATCTGCAATAAAATTTTTTTCCAACAAACAAAAGCCCAGAACCAGATGACTTCACAGGCAAATTCTACCATGGCTTAAAGAAGCACTGACACTTATTCTGCTCAATCTCTTCCAGAAAATTGCAGAGGAAGGAAAACTCCCACATTCTGTGAGACCACAAACACCCTGATACCAAAATCAGACAAAAATGTCACGATAAAATTACAGGCCAATATCATTGATGAAAGTAGATGTAAAAATTCTCAACAAAGTTCTAGCAAATAGAATCCAACAATACATTAAAATAATCATACATCATGATCAAGTTGGCTTATCTCAGCAATGCAAGGATTCTTCCATACATGCAAACCAATCAGTATGATACATCATATTAACAAACTAAAAGATTAAAACATTATAATCACCTCAATAGATACAGAGAAAGCCTTTGAGAAATTTTAACACCCATTTATGGTAAAAATGCTCCAGAAGTGCAGACATAGAAGAAACATACCTAAACATAATAAAGGCCATATATACAAACTCACAGCAACTGTTTATGTCAACAATGAAAACTTTAAACAATTTCTTCTAAATCAGGAACAAGACAAGAGTGTCCATTAATATTCAACATAGGTTTGGAAGTCCTAGCCACAGCAATCAGAGAAGAAAAAGAAATAAGAAGAATACATATTGGAAAAGAAGTAAAGCTCTCACTGTTTGCATATGACATAAATTTATACATTGAAAACCCTAAAGATGCCATCAGAAAATTAGTAGAGTTAATCACCAAATGTATTAAAGCTATAGGACATAAAATTCATATACAGAAATCACTTGCATTCCTGTATGTTAACAATGAATTATCAGAAAGAGAAATTAAGGAAACAATTCCACTCATCATTGCAAAAAAAAAAAAAAAGAATAAAATCCCTACAAATAAACCTATCTAAAGAGATAAAAGACCTATGTGCAAAAAATTATAAGACATTGGTGAAGAAAATCAAAGATGATACAGATGGAAAGATATACCATGTTCTTGGATAGGAAAAATTAATAATGTGAAAATGATTATACTATCCAAAGCAATCTACAGATTCAATTTAATTCCTATCAAACTACCAATGATATTTTCACAGAACTAGAGTAAAAAAAATCATAATATGTTTGGAAATACAAATGATCCTGAATAACCAAAGCAATCTTGAGGGAGAAAAACGAAGCTGGAGGAATTAACTTTCCTGACTTTAGACTATACTGCAAAGCTACAGTTATCAAGACAGTATTGTACCGGTACAAAATATAGGCCAACAGAGCAAGACAGAAAGTACAGAGATAACTCACACACCTATGAGCACCTTGTCTTTGATAAAGGAAGCAAGAATATACAATGGAGAAAAGACAGCCTCTTTGATAAGTGGCACTGGGAAAACTGGACAGCTACATGCAAAAGAATGAAACCAGACACCTCCTTCAGTTCAACTCAGTTCAGTTGCTCAGTCATGCATGTCTGACTCTTTATGAACCCATGGATTGCAGCATGCCAAGCCTCCCTGTCCATTACCAACTCTCGGAGTTTACTCAAATTCACGTCCATTGAGTTGGTGATGCCATCCACCATCTCATCCTCTGTAGTCCCCTTCTCCTCGGCCTTCAATCTTCCCCAGCATCAAGGTCTTTTCAAATGAGTCAGTTCTTCGCATCAGGTGGCCATAGTATTGGAGTTTCAGTTTCAGCATCAGTCCTGATTTCAGCATCCGGACTGATTTCCTTTAGGATGGACTGGTTGAATCTCCTTGCAGTCCAAGGATCTCTCAAGAGTTTTCTCCAACACCACAGTTCAAAAGCATCAATTCTTCAGTGCTCAGTTTTCATTATAGTCCAACTCTCACATCCATACGTGACTACTGGAAAAACCATAGCCTTGACTAGATGGACCTTTGTTGGCAAAGTAATGTCTCTGCTTTTTAATATGCTGTCTAGGTTGGTCATAACTTTCCTTCCAAGGAGTAAGCATCTTTTAATTTCAAGGCTGCAAGTCACCAACTGCAGTGATTTTGGAGCCCCCCAAAATAAAGTCTGCCACTGTTTCCAGTTTCCCCATCTATTTCCCATGAAGTGATGGGACCCAATGTCATGATATTAGTTTTCTGGACGTTGAGTTTTAAGCCAACTTTTTCACTCTCCTTTTTCACTTTCATCAAGAGGCTCTTTAGTGCTTCTTTGCTTCCTGCCATAAGGGTGGTGTCATATGCATATCTGAGGTTATTGATATTGATAGAACACCTCCTAATACCATATATACTCACACAGACACACACCACAGACACACACACACACACACAAACTCAAAATTAATTAAAGACTTAAAAGGAAGGCCATAAACCATAAAGTTCTTACAGGAAAACATAGGCTGTACACTCCTTGCCAGAAATCACAGCAAGATCCTTTATGACTCACTTTCTAGAGTAATGGAAATAAAAACAAAAATAAACAAGTGAAACCTAATTAAACTTAAATTTTTTTCCACAGCAAAGGGAGCTATAAATAAGATGAAAAGACCAACCTCAGAATGGAAGAAAATAACAGCAAATGAAACAACTAAGCAGAACGTGTACACAGATATTTATCCAAAGAAGTCATACAGATGGCTAATAAAGGCAACAGTACTGGAGTGGGTTGCCATTGCCTTCTCTGAATAAACACATGAAAAGATGCTCAACTTCACTCATTACTGCTGCTGCTGAGTCACTTCAGTCGTGTCTGACTCTGTGCAACCCCATAGACAGCAGCCCACCAGGATGCCCCATCCCTAGGATTCTCCAGGCAAGAACCCTGGAGTAGGTTGCCATTTCCTTCTCCAATGCATGAAAGTGAAAAGTGAAAGTGAAGTCGCTCAGTCATGTCTGACCCTCAGCGACCCCATGGACTGCAGCCTTCCAGGCTCCTCCATCCATGGGATTTTCCAAGCAAGAGTACTGGAGTGGGGTGCCATTGCCTTCTCCATCACTCATTACTAGAGAAAAAAAAAAAGTATCACTTCACACTGGTCAAATCAGAATGGCAATCATCTACAAACATTAAATGCTGGAGAAGGTGTGGAGAAAAGTGAACCCTCTTGTTTTGTTCATAGGAATGCAAATTGATATAGCTAGTCAGGAGAGCACTGTTGATATTCCTTAAAAATCTAGAAATAAAACTACCATATGACCCAACAATCCCACTACTGGGTATATACGATTAAGAAACCATATTTGAAAAAGACCCATGTTCCCCAGTATTCATTGCAGCACATTTACAATAGCTAGGTGGCAACTCACTCTAGTGTTCTTGCCTGGAGAATCCCAGGGATGGCGGAGCCTGGTGGGCTGCTGTCTATGGGGTCACACAGAGTCGGACACGACTGATGTGACTTAGCAGCAGCAGCAGGACATGGAAGCAAGCTAGATGTCCAATGACAGATGGAATGGATAAAGTCATGGTACATATATACAATGGAATATTACTCAGCCATAAATAGGAATGCATTTGAGTCAGTTTTACTGAGGTGGATAAATCTGAAGCCTATTATACAGAGTGAAATAAATCAGAAAAAGAAAAACAATTATCATATACTAAAGCACATATATGAAATCTAGAAAGATAGTACTGATGAACCTATTTGCAGGTTAGCAAGGAGACACAGATATAGAGAACAGACTTGTGGATACTAATGGGAAAAAAAGAGAGAATGAATAGAGAGTAGCATTGAAATATATAATTACCATAGATGAAATAGATAGCAGGTAGGAATTTGTTCTATGATGCAGGAAGCTCAAATATGGTGCTCCAACGTAGAAGGCAGGGATGAAATGGGACGTGGAAGAGAGGTTCAAGAGGGAGAGGACAAATATATGCCTATGGCTGATTCATTTTGCTGTATGGCAGAAAGCAACACAATATTGTAAGGCAATTATTCTCCAACTAAAAATTTAAAAACACAAAAAAACCTCATGGTCATTGAGCCACAGTGATTTTTTTTTAATTTAGTTGCTTTATGCTTATTTAGGCAACAATTTTTTTTATAAAACACAACAGTAAGTTGCACTGCTCAAAGCAATACACTCTGAATACATTATTGAGGTGGATTTATGGATACAGTTGAGTATTTGAGTATACTTACATTAAAGATTCCATGCTAAAATTGTTGCAGTAAAGGTATAGCAATTTTTAAATCCCACTGGGGAAACATTACACAAGGCTTTGATTTGGAGATGCAGCAGGTACTTTCATTAATCCCTAATCCTACTCTCAAGAAATACCCCCTTGTTCTCTGTTACATCTGACTTCAGACTCTGAAAGTTTCTTTTTTTGATCTCTGTTGATAACAACTGAGATGGATTTTTAGAAATATGGCTATCTTTGGCTATACAGCTCTCAAAGACTGTTTCATACTGGTCTAGGTTTCTTGAATTAATTGAGTTATTAAAAGATAATTAGCAGATGGAGTAGAAAAATGAGTAAAAGTTTTCTGTAAAATATGTTTTTGTTATCAAACCATTATCAATACTTGATCAACAAATCTAAAGCCACACTTCCAAATCTATTTATCAGTTAAAAGCTGTCATATTGATCCCTGTTTGTGGATTTCCTATATGTCTTACTTTTCACTTAGTTCTAAACTGAGAATGAAAGAAATATTAATTATTAATTTCCTAAAATCTCACCAGCATTAATTATTTATATTGTATTCTAAAGATATCAAATTTTACTTGTGTGACTAATAAAAATGGTTTTGTAAATCACCTAACCTCTGGCTGGTTAGACTACTCTCAAGCAAGCATGTCTGTCTTAATAGGAATCTTTTGACAAGTAGAAATATCTGATTAGGCTCATTATTTTTGCTCTTCACTAGGAGTATTACAAATTTAAAAATATTTTATTCCTGTTAATGGAATAATTTTATGCATAATCCTGATTACATATATGTAGATATTAAATTTTTGAGGAAATAACATTGAAGACAAAATTTAAAGGCTCTAACATATAAGCAGCATATACTATCCTTTTTATTATGAGTTTTCTAGCATTTCAGTTATCAATACATGATTTCTTTGAGTTCCTTTCTGGATAAATACTTTGCTTAGCTATTAGCATTGCTTTTGCCTAGTTGAATCTTTCTGGGAGATATAAACTAGTTTTTGGTGATACTTTTCTGTCCATTTCATTATTCTTAATAATTATGATTCTTTTCTCATCACTGACTCCTTTCCAGTTTATATCATGAGTGAATATTGCTGTTATATTTTAATATTTCTCTCCCAGAAAGAAAATGACTCATCTGTTAGTTAAATTGATACACTACCTGTTTCATTCAATTAATTATTTAAAAAAAAATACTTTTCCATTAATGTTTCAAAACCACCAAACTACCATCTACATAAAGGTATTTCTCATATAAATATACAATAATATATTTATAAATCACTTTTTAATTTTAGTCCACATTTGTAAACTATTTTAATCTTTACTAAGGAAGTTTTGAGATATACTTCTTGGGGTTTTTCCTTTTAAATATGTTAAGAACTTCTCAGGTAGACAGAAAAGTAACACCCATGTAACTGTGTCTTCACACTTAATGCTAAGAGATTTTTGATAGTATGATAATAGTAATGACTTGCATTTACTCAGTCCTTTTTCTAGAGTTATTATGGGGCTATTGAGCTGAGATCTTAAAACAGATTAAAAAATTTCATAGTCATAACCACTCAAGGAATTAGGCATTATTTTTCTTTTTTATACTAAAATTTCTAACTTTTAAGGAGATTATTTAACTCAAAAAAAGGAATGCAGACAAAAGGCAAAGACAAGATTCTATTGCAATTCTTTCTAACTTCAAACCTATTCCTCTTAAACTTATTTTAAAAAATTCATATTGTACCAATCATAGTGCTCAGAACATGCTGAGTGCTTAATCAATGGAGATTGGTTTATTAGAACTGAATAAGTCATATATACCAATAAGTATTATCTTTAAGGGCTTCCCTGGTGGCTCAGATGGTAAAGAATATGCCTGCATTGCAGCAAGAAGATGCCCTGGAGAAGGGAATGGCAACCCACTCCAGTATTCTTGCTTGGAGAATCCCATGGACAGGGTAGCTTAGCAGGTTACAGCCCATGGGATAGCAAAGAGTCAACCACAACTGGATGACTAATACATACGTATGTGTGATTTTCAACCTACAGCAGAGCAATCTATTAACTGACTTGTCTTTTAAATCATATTAAAAATCAATGACAACTTTACCAAAATCTTGGATTGAAAACAACTATATAAATGAGAGCTTATATATATATATATATATATTTTTTTTCTGTATCCTCTAATGTCCATTCTATAACAGTCAAGGGAATAATTGCTTTTAGAGAGCTGCTGTTCTAAGGCTTTCCTCTGCCTATAGACAGGCATGCATAGATGATTGTCTGCAGGTATTCACCTGAGGGAAGCTATTGAACATTAATGCAAATCAGGGCAGTTTCCTCAACTGTATAAGGTTACTGCCAGAAACCTTGCAGTCATAGGTACACTTTAAGAGTAGAACTACACATTGTGTCAATAAGTTTATATACCCAAATAACTAAGCTTTTCTTTTTCCTTGATCAGTTGTTTTATAATTTCTTTAAAACATTTTATTTTAAAGCATATTATCAGGAAAGTATAAATGTAAAAGATCGTGTATGTGGTTTAAAATACACTTATATGACTTCAATTTCTTGACTAATGTGAGCACAAAATTTGAAATAATACTCATAATAATAATTATATCTTAAAATTGTGCTAAATGTTTGAATGATAAATTGAGACAATTCTTGTAAGATTACATTTTATAAATTCATCTTGAACTTTAAAAAATTTCAAAAACAGAATCCTAAACTGACATCATCATTTACATATTTTATCTGTTATTTTTTGTTCTTCAAAAGAAATGGTGCCATTTGAAAGAAACTTTTCTTCTTCACAAGTAAATATGGTGTGCTAAGTAATTGTTAAAATTTGGAGTAGGGGATTGAGAATACAAAATGATAATGTGATACGAAAAAACAAACAATTTTCTATTTAGATGTATTCATTTTACTATTTCTGGTGGAACCAAAAATGGTGAAGTTGCTACACTATGAAGAAATAACGTCACCCTCTAAATTACAATCTGAATGAGTATGTATAAAATACAGGCAATAACACTAATATAGACTTTATTCTTCATGAAAAAAATCAATATTGGAGCCAAATGAACACCATCAGAAATATATCAATGTATTCCATGAACTATGGTAGAGATATTTCAATTTAAACAAAATTTCAGTTTAAAACAGTGTCTATTTAGCTCTTCAACTTTGTCTCTTCATGCTAAATAGTTATCAATACATAGAAACAAACAAACAAACCAAACAAACCAAAAAAAAAAAAAAAAAAAAACACCTCAAATTGGAAACTAAGACTAGTCGACAACTCATTGCCATAACATAAAATTCATTTTAGCATTGCACAAATTTGAAAGCAGTCATAAAACATAGACCAAGAAAAGGATTAGACATAACAGAGGCAGGGCACAGCAACATACTCCAGTATTTTTGCCTGGAGAATCCCAAGGACAGAGAAGCCTGATAGGCTGCAGTCCATAGGGTCACACAGAATTGGTTAAGACTGAAGTAACTTAGCATGCACACACAGCTCTCCTTTATCTATGAAATATGCCTTCCAAGATCCCTCAGAGTTTGCCTGAATCCCTGAATACTATGCCAAATCTGTAAACACTGTGCTTTTTCTTGTACAGACATAAGTATGATAAAGTTTAACTTAAAATTGGGCACAGTAAGAGATTAACAACAACTGATAATAAAAATAGAATGGCTATAACAATATACTCTAATAAAACTTACATGAATATGGTCTCTCTTAAAATCTCATTGAGCAAATTTAGTGTCCTTTTCATCATAACGAAGCTCTAGGCATGCAAAAGTTACTGTGGTAGTAACTTTTGTAGTTTGAGATGTGACAGTAAAACTAGCATGATTTTCTCTTTTACTTCTACATAATTTCATGAATAGAAGATCATTTTTTATTGTAGATATTAGCCACATCAGCAAAAAGCTTTTTTCTTTTCTTATTAAGTCAAGAACTCTCACATTTTCATCTAAACAAGTGCCTTAGGGCTTCTCTTTGACAGATTCAAATTGCAAGCATCACAGTTCTTGTGCTTTGGGACCATTATTAAGTAAAATAAGGGTGACTTGAACACAGCACTGAGATACCAGAACAGTTGATCTGACAACCAAGATGGCTACTAAACAACTAATGGACAGGATACATTGGACAAAGGAAGGATTCACACCTGAGATGAAAGGAACCAGTCACCCACAGATTTCAAAAGCCTACTCACAATGGTCTGTGGTTTAAAACTTAAGTTGTTTATTTCTGGAAATTAACAGCAACTTTATTGGCAATATGTTGCATAAGGACATCTCTATATCCTTTTGGTTGGCAAAGACTATACCTGGATATAACTCTCCTCATCTGAGAATGATTGACAATAAAAATTGATATGTGGCATATAAAAAACTCTTTCAATTAAAGACAACACCATACTAAAAACTCAAAGGAAGATTATAACTCTGCAAATGGTATAATAAGTACATGTGAATCTTAAAAAAATTATTTAGATGTTTTAAAATATATATTTCTTGCGAAAAGAAATAGGATACTACCAGAAAGGACTATAATAAATGTGAGTTTATTTAGAGATATCTAAAAATATATCTAAAAACAAATATTTTAACAATAAAAATCTCTAATAGAGGCAGCAAAGATAAAATTAATCTATTGGATTACTGTATCATTGTAAAAGACAAATTTGAGAGAGAAATTTATGCTACAAAGGAAGAAAGAAAGAGATTAAAATTGTAAGGGAGAAGCTGATAATTATGGGAAATTAGAGACAAGCAATAGAGTTTAATAGTTTCAGGAACCCAAAGATAAACAAGCAATACCCAATATATTTAAGTAAAGAAAACTTTCTGAAAATCAAACAAAACCATAGACCCTCTATTTGAACAATTCTACTGTGAATCAGGAATCAATGGATTCTTACCCTAGCCCACTATGTAAAAGTTTTAATTATAAGCATAAAGGATGAGTTCTACGTTCAGCTAAAAATAAAACAATGTATTTACAAAGGATTAAACTTCAATTTAGCTTAAAATCTTCTCTGGAACACTTCATGGAACACTAAAAACAAAAAATATGCAAAAGTAAAGCATTTTTACTTTTGAAGAAAAAATATTTGATTTTAAAATTTTATATTTGTGCTAATTTTGATTAATATTTGACAGTTACATATTGATATTATCTGAAATATAAGGTATAAAAACCATATCACAAGATTATCATCCTGAAACAAAGATGTTTGAATACATATGTCAGTTCCCTGTAGTACAAATTAACATTGCTGCTGCTGCTGGTCTAAGTTGCTTCAGTCGTGTCCAACTCTGTGCAACCCCATAGACAGCAGCCCACCAAGCTCCCCCATCCCTGGGATTCTCCAGGCAAGAACACTGGAGTAGGTTGCCATTTCCTTCTCCAATGCATGAAAGTGAAAAGTGAAAGTGAAGTCCCTCAGTCGTGTCTGACTCCTAGTGACCCCATGGACTGCAGCCTACCATGCTCCTCCATCCATGGGATTTGTCAGTAAAGAATACTGGAATGGGTTGCTATTGCCTTTTCCACAAATTAATATCAAGAACTCAAAAATTGGGAAATTGCTTTGCAAAAGAAGAGTATAGAGTACTGATGCTAGGGAGCCATTTTAAGTTATACAAAATAAAATTGTAAGTGTGGTTTTAAAATAATATAATCTTAATTTTTTTGAAATATTATATAATTTACAAACAAAATAATAAAAATTAAAATATATAAAAATATTTGTAACTCTTCACCAACCTATCCATATTTCCTGCCTTGTCCCGGCCAAGTCCCTAGTAACTGAATTGTCTTCTATTCTCTGTTTCTATCAATTTGAATTCTTTTTTTAAGATTTCATGTATAAGTTATATCATATAGTACTTGTCTTTATATGTCTGACTTATTTGATTGAGCATAATACTTTTTCATGTGTCACATATATTTTAATGATTGCATATACATACATATTTTATAATGCAAAGAAGGTTTATTTGCATGCACAATGAGGATTGGGATGTTAGAGAAAAAAAAAAGGAGTCTACTGGCAAATGGAGAAGATAAAGCTGCTTAAGTAGCTAACTTTAAGACTTACTACAGGGGAAAACTTGCTGTGTTGCCTTCAGAAATTAAGTTTTCACCTGATGTTTCTGAAAACATTTCAACCAGGACTTCCTGCTAGGCCAGCTCTTGTAGTTCCTTTTGATAGTCAAGGTGGTATTCCATAGTCTGTGTTCTTTGTCTCTTTATCCAAAAAATCTCCCATGGAGGCTAGCAGGTCAGTATCTATTACTCTCAGGAGATAAGGTTTTTTGGTCTTACAAGACCTTGTTTAACATGTTCTCCATCAGCAGAGCTGACCTGAGAGTTTTATACCACTTTTCCAATGTTCACCTACAAGATGAATAAGGTCTGAGGATCTAATATATAACTTTGTGACTAGAGTTGATAACACTGTACTGTATAATTGAAATTTGCCAAGACAGTAGACCTTAAATGTTCTCACCTCTCCCCCCACAAAAAGATAAATGTGAAGTGATGGGTGTATTAATTAACTTAAGGGGGGGTGGGATTTCCTTCACAATGCATATGTATATCAAACTATCAGGACATATACTTTACATATCTTAAAATTTTATTTGTTAATCATAACTCGATAAAAGTCTAAAAATAAACCAGAGCTTAACAATGTGTAAAAGTTATTTTCAAATGAATGAAAAGCAAAATAAAGAGCAATCTTGGATAGTGCAGGGCCATAGAATTATGTTAAATTACTTATCTCGGAATTGGGGGCATATTTCTGGGAGAAATAGTTTATGTCCCAAATCCTTCAGGCTAGGCTTATGCAGTAATAAAGTAAGAACTTCCAGATATACAAGCTGAGTTTAGAAAAGACAGAAGAATCGGAGCAAATTGCCAAAATTCACTGAATCATGGAAAAAGAAAGGGAATTCCAGAAAAACATATACTTCTGTTTCATTGGCTAATTGAAAGCCTTTGACTGTGTACATCACAACAAACTGTGGGAAATTCTTAAAATGGTAGGGGTACCAGACCACCTCACCTATCTCCAGAGAAACTTGCATGCAGGACAAGAAGCAGCAGTTAGAACCTTATAAGGAACAACTGACTGGTTTGAAATTGGGAAAGGAGTATATTGCCATGCTGTTTATTTAATTTATGTGCAGAAATGCTAGGCTGGATGATTTCCAGGAGAAATATCAACAATCTCAGATAACCAGATGATACCACTCTTCTGGCAGAAAGTGAAGAAGAACTAAACAGCTTCTTGATTAAGGTAAAAGAGGAGAGTGAAAAATGCTGGCCTGAAACTCAACATTTAAAAAGTAAAATCATAGCATCCAGTCCCATCTCTTCATGGCAAACAGAAGGGGAAAAAGTGAAAACAGTGACCGATTTTCTTTTCTTGGGCTCCAAAATCACTGTGGAAAGTGACTGCAGCCATTGAATTGAAAGACACTTGCTTCTTGGAAAGAAAGCTATGATAAACCTAGACAGCATATTAAAAAGCAGAGACATGACTTTACCATCAAAGGTTCATATAGTCAAAGCTATGGTTTTTCCAGTAGTCCTGTATGGATGTAAATGTTGGACAATAATGAAGATTAAACACTTTCAAAGTATTGATGCTTTTGAATTATGGTGCTGGAAGAGGCTCTTGGACAGCAAGGAGATCAAACCAGTCAATCCTAAAGGAAATCAACCTTGAGTATTCATTGGAAGGGCTCATGCTGAAGTTGAAGCTCCAATACTTTGGGCACCTGATGCAAAGAGCTGACTCATTGGAAAAGACCCTGATGCTGGGAAAGAGTGAAGGTGAAAAGAGAAGGTGGCAGTAGAGGATGAGATGATTCGATAGCATCACTGACTCAATACACTTGAATATAAGGAAACTCCAGGAAATAATGGAGGACAGGGGAGCCTGGAGTGCTGCAGTCCATGGGGTCACAAAGGGTAGGGCATGACAGGGATTGAACAACAATATCAAACATTTTAAATAATCATATGTACTAGTTAATACATGTAAATAAATTTTAAAATCTTGGTAAGGCAGGTAGTATCCTGGGTTGGGAGTAAATGCTGACTCAAAAATAGTACATAATTTGATTAAGCAAACAATCATTGAATAATTGGGGAAAATAGTTAGAGAAAAACCATCTATAGTAGTAACATTTCAGCAAAATATTATCAGTAAGCAAAATTTTTTCCCTGGCATACAAAAAAAAGAGAGAGCTTCAACATTCATTTCTGCAAAGCATAATCATATCAAAATTTGATAAAGATTGGAATCACACAGAAAAATATAGCTTAAACTATACTTTCTCTGGCAATGGTGTCTAAGACGGTCCTCAATGATTGTCATCTCCTGGCATTTATGTCCTTGTTTAACCCCTCCTCTTGAAGGTTGGCTGGATTAGCAAATTAGTGACTAACTTCTAATGGAAAGAATATAGCAGAAGTGATAGGATGTCTCTTCTCTGCAGGTGACCAAAGATTATGCTAACACCTTGTTTGCACCCTGCTGAGAAACTCAGAACCAGAGGCATCTGGCTATACTGTTCCTGGAATTCTGACCCACAAAAAATGAGATAATGAATAGATATATTTTCTCACTATGTTTTGAGTACCTTGTTATACAGTAATAGAAAACTGTTAGACTTAACTAGAAAATACTAATTAAAATATGAATAACACTAAACATAACAGTATATTTTAAAAATCCGTATTATAATATATACAGTGATATCAATGAAAAGAGAAAAAGAGTCAAAAAATAAGTGGACAAAAACTTGAAAATTTATAACTAGCGTCTTTAGCGGGTAAAAGAGTAAAGCCATAAAAAGCAAAAAGAATGATATAAAAAAATACAGTATTCATTGAAACCAATGACACTGAATATTAATATATAATATAAACTGAATAAGTATATTATATATACTATACATATGTTTTGGAGAAGGCAATGGCACCCCACTCCAGTACTCTTGCCTGGAAAATCCCATGGACGGAGGAGCCTGGTAGGCTGCAGTCCATGGAGTTGCTAGGAGTCAGATACGACTGAGCGACTTCACTTTCACTTTTCACTTTCATGCATTGGAGAAGGAAATGGCAACCCACTTCAGTGTTCTTGCCTGGAGAATCCCAGGGATGGGGGAGCCTGGTGGGCTGCCGTCTCTGGGGTCGCACGGAGTCAGACATGACTGAAGTGACTTAGCAGCAGCAGCATACATATGTTTTCCATATATATATGTGTGTTATCTATAAGTATGTGTATGTAAGGAATGAAAAACTGGAAATAAAATTGATCCAATATGATAGGGAAACAGGAAGATAAAGGAATGGGTAATAGAGATAAATTATAAAACAGGAGATAGGAAAAGTTCAGCCCAGAAGGCCCAATTTCTGAATGAAAATAATTATAGCAAGAACTAAGTAAATGTTGAGTTGAGTTCAGTAGCTCAGTCATGTCTGTAGCTCTTTGTGACCCCATGGACTGTAGCATGCCAGGCCTCGCAGTCCATCACCAACTCCTGAAGTTTACTCAAACTCATGTCCATTGAATCGGTGATACCATCCAACCATCTCATCCTCAGTCATCCCCATCCCTCCTGCCTTTAATCTTTCCCAGCATCAAGGTCTTTTCAAATAAGTCAGTTCTCGCATCCAGCAGCCAAAGTATTAGAGTTTCAGCTTCAACATCAGTCCTTCCAATGAATATTCAGGACTGATTTCCTTTAGGGTGGACTGGTTTGATCTTCTTGCAGTTCAAGGGACTCTCAAGAGTCTTCTCCAACACCACAGTTCAAAAACATCAGTTCTTTGGCCCTCAGCTTTCTTTACAGTCCAACTCATACATCCATACATGACTACTGGAAAAACCATAGCTTTGACTAGATTGTTCTTTGTTGGCAAAGTAATGTCTCTGCTTTTTAATATGCTGTCTGGGTTGGTCATAACTTTTCTTCCAAGGAGCACATGTCTTTTAATTTCATGGGCTGCGGTCAACAGATTGAAAAACAAAACAACAAAAAACTGAGATCTATGTCAATTAAGAAACGAGTTGCCAGTCCAGGCTCGATGCACGATACTGGATGCTTGGGGCTAGTGCACTGGGACGACCCAGAGGGATGGTATGGGGAGGGAGGAGGGAGGAGGGTTCAGGATGGGGAACACATGTATACCTGTGGCGGATTCATTTTGTTGGATGCTTGGGGCTAGTGCACTGGGACGACCCAGAGGGATGGTATGGGGAGGGAGGAGGGAGGAGGGTTCAGGATGGGGAACACATGTATAACTGTGGTGGATTCATTTTGATATTTGGCAAAACTAATACAATTATGTAAAGTTTAAAAATAAAATAAAATTAATTAAAAATAAAAAAATAAAAGCAATAAAAAAATTAAATTAAATTAAAAAATAAATAAATAAATAAAATAAAAAAGAAGTTCCACAGTAAGACACACTATTTTGAATTTTCAGAGCTGTTTAAGAAAATGTAATAACAACGCACAAAGGGACAAAAAAACAAAAACAAAAAACAAAAATGAAACACATTTTATTAGACCTTTCAGTAATAGCTCTGACTGTTGAGTACAATAGGCAACACTTTCATTACCCTGTTGATTAAAATTTGAGGAAAATTTAAGGAACTGTTATTTCCAAACTAAAGATACACAGTTAGGCAAATGGTAAGTTAGATCTGAGGGTAGGGTAAGGACTTTTTCACTTACAAATCTTTCAAAATGATCCTATCTCATGCCCTACCTATACTCTGTTGCAGTGGTAAACAGCGTTTTCCTATAAAGATTAAGATAATAAATATATTAGACTCTGTAGACCCTAACATCTATGTTGCAGCCACTCAGATCTGCCCTGACAGTGTAAAAACAATTATAGACAATACATGAATCAGTGTGACTATGCTCCCATTAGCTTTATTTATAAATATGGAAATTGGAATTTCATAAAATGTCATATACTATGCCATAATATACTATTCTTTTTTCTCAATCATTTAAAAATGCAAAAATCATTTTTTGAGCATAATCATTTAAAAAGATTTTTAAAGACTAGTGTTACATATAAGTTATATATTTTTATTCATTTTTATGTTTTAAAGCATCAAACAGTCTTCTAGATCCTATAGTGCAAAGGAAGCCTCCACTCACCTCTCAGGTGTTGGGCATTTCTGATTCCTTGTCTTTTCCACTGGATACCCTGAAACAGGGCTCTTATTTCAATTCATTTACTCCTGCCTTCAGAAGCAGAGAATTTCAAGTGGTCATTTTGGGACCACCTGAATCAGAACCATCTGGGGATGACTTCAGGGACTTCAGGACATGCTGTCCTCCCAATCCAAAGCTCCTGTGATAGACCCCAGGGATATGCACAACCTCCTGATTTGAAATATACCGAATCCTGTCACCCCTGTTTTAAAGGCAAATATTTCATCTCCCAGAGCAAAGAAAAACACAAACTAGGAGTGGAAATATGACTCAGATCAGATCAGATCAGATCAGTCGCTCAGTTGTGTCCGACTCTTTGAGATCCCATGAATTGGAGCATGCCAGGCCTCCCTGTCCATCACCAACTCCCAGAGTTCACTGAGACTCATGTCCATCGAGTCAGTGATGCCATCCAGCCATCTCATCCTCTGTCGTCCCCTTCTCCTCCTGCCCCCAATCCCTCCCAGCATCAGAGTCTTTTCCAATGAGTCAACTCTTCAATTCCCAATAGTGAAGGGATACCTATATGTCTGTCCTGGAGCAGTTAGACAAATGCAGGAACTGAGGTGAGGAGAAGGGAAGAGGCACCGGAAATAAAACAGATACAGAGCCAAAAGCCAATCTCAAGTCCCCACTGCCTCATCTCCTGGCACTGAAGCCGTGTTACTGGAGATGTTTAGAGTGGGAAAGGTAACAAGGTGGCTCTTGAGCTAAGAGATCAGTTCTGCAGATGCCACAGAGGCACACAGGGCCCTGTTGTACATCTTGTTTCAGAGACACTCAGGGGATGTGTGGTCACAGAACAAATCTGGGAAGGTGCTCAGGCAGCTGCCTGAGCCCCCAGTAGCAACTAGCTCCCTGCATGCTATGAAAACCATTTGTTTTTAATTGGAGGATAATTGCTTTACACTGTTATGCTGGTTTCTGCTGCACAGCAACATGAATCAGTGTAATTATATATACACCCCTCCCTTTTGAGCCCTCCTCTCCCCATCCCCCCCATCTAGATCATCACAGAGTACCTGGCTGAGATCCCTGTGTTATGCAGCAGCTTCCCACTAGTTATCTATTTCACACATGATAGTGTGTATATGTGTCAATGTTGCTTCCTCAATTCATCCCACCCTCTCCTCTCTTTGCTGTTACAAAAGTCAATTCCCTATGTCTGTGACTCCATTTTTTCCCTAGAAACAGGTTCATTGGTACTATTTTTATAGATTCTATATCTGTATATATGTATATATATTATTATTATATGATATTTATTTTTCTATTTCTGACTTACTTCACTCTGTATAATGTCAGGCTCTAAGATCACCTCACTACAACTGACTCACATTCATTCTTTTTCATGTTTGAGTAATATTCCACTGCATATATGTACTGACTTTTTTATTAATTCATCTGTCAATAAACATCTGAGTGCTTCTATATCCTGGCTATTTTAAATAGTGCTGTAATGAACATTGGGGTGCCTGTGTCTTTTGAATTATGTTTTTATTAGTATATATGCCCAGGAATGGGATTGCTGGGTCATATGGTAGTTTTATTCTTAGTTTTTAAGGAATCTCCATACTGTTTTCCATAGAGGCTGTATCAATTTACATTTCTATCAACATTGCATGAGGGTTCCCTTTTCTCCACACACTCTCCAGCATTTATTCTTTGTAGATTTTTTGATGATCGCCATTCTGCTAGTGTGATGTGATACCTCATTATAATTTTGATTTGAATTTCTTTAATAATGAGCAATGGTGACCGTCTTTTTATGTATTTATTGGCCTCTATGTTTTCTTTGGAGAGATTTCTATTTAGGTCTTTTTGATTTGGCCATTCATTTTTTCCTGATATTGAACTGTATAAACTATTTGTATATTTTGGGGCTTAATATTTTGTCAGTTACCTCACTTGCAATTATTTTCTCCTATTCTGAGGGTTTTCTTTTCATTTTGTTTATGGTTTCCTTTGCTGTGGAAAAGTTTAATTAGGTCCCATTTGTTTATTTTTGCTTTTATTTCCACTACTCTTGGAGGTGGGTCACAGGGGATCTTGCTGTGATTTATGTCAAAGACTGTTTTGCCTGTGTATTCCTCCCAAAGCTTTACAGTTTCTGGCCTTACATTTAAGTCTTAAATTCATGTGGAGTTTATTTTTATGAATGATGTTAAGAAGTTTTCAAATTTTATTCTTTTATATGTAGCTGTCATTTTTCCCAGCATGACTTATTGAAGAGGCTGTCTTTTCTCCACTGTTTTTTCTGGCTTCCTTTGTCAAAGAGAGGGTGCTCATAGGTGTGTGGGTTTATCTTGGGCTTTCTATCTTATTCCATTTGCTTATATTTCTGTTTTCATGCCTGTACTATACTGTACTGATGACTGTAGCTTTGTAGTATAGTGTGAAGTCAGGAAGGTTGATTTCTCCTGCTCTGCTTTTCTTCTCAAGATTGGTATGTCTATTTGGGGCCTTTTGTGTTTCCATACAAATTGTTATTTTTGTTTGTTTTGTTTTAGTTCTGTGAAAATCGTCATTGGTAACTTGATAGGTATTGAACTGAATCTGTGCATTGTTTTGGGTAGTATTTCATAATATTGATATTCATAATATTGATTCTTTAAGATCATTCTCCAAGAGCATGATATACCTCTCCATCTGTTTGTGTCATATTTGATTTCTTTCATCAGTGTCATCTTTTTCTTCATACAGAAAATTTTCTGTCTTTTGTTTTGTTAGGTAGGTTTATTTTAGGCATTTTGTTATTTTTATTATTGAAATGATTAATGGGATTTTTTTCCTTAACTTTCATTCTGATTTTTCGTTGTTAATGTCTGGGGATGCAAGGGATTTCTGTGTTTTTATTTTGTATCTTGAAACTTTATAAAATTCATTGATAAGCTATAGTAATTTTGTGATAGTATCTTTACAGTTTTCTTACTTTGGAAAACTCAGCAGTGGCCACAGGACTGGAAAAGGTCAGTTTTCATTCCAATCCCAAAGAAAGGCAATGCCAAAGAATGCTCAAACTAACACACAATTGCACTCATTTCACACGCTAGTAAAGTAATGCTCAAAATTCTCCAAGCCAGGCTTCAGCAATATGTGAAACGTGAATTCCTGATGTTCAAGCTGGTTTTAGAAAAGGCAGAGGAACCAGAGATCAAGTTGCCAACATCCGCTGGATCATGGAAAAAGCAAGAGAGTTCCAGAAAAGCATCTATTTCTGCTTTATTGACTAGGCCAAAGCCTTTGACTGTGTGGATCACAATAAACTGTGGAAAATTTTGAAAGAGATGGGAATACCAGACCACCTGATCTGCCTTTTGAGAAATTTGTATGCAGATCAGGAAGCAACGGTTAGAACTGGACATGGTTCAACAGACTGGTTCCAAATAAGAAAAGGAGTTCATCAAGGCTGTATATTGTCAGCCTGTTTATTTAACTTATATGCAGAGTACATCATGAGAAACGCTGGACTGGCAGAAACACAAACTGGAATCAAGATTGCCGGGAGAAATATCAATAACCTCAGATATGCAGATGACACCACCCTTATGGCAGAAAGTGAAGAGTAACTCAAAAGCCTCTGATGAAAGTGAAAGTGGAGAGTGAAAAAGTTGGCTTAAAGCTCAACATCCAGAAAACGAAGATCATGGCATCCGGTCCCACCACTTCATGGGAAATAGATGGAGAAACAGTAGAAACAGTGTCAGGCTTTATTTTTCTGGACTCCAAAATCACTGCAGATGGTGATTGCAGCCATGAAATTAAAAGATGCTTACTCCTTGGAAGGAAAGTTATGACCAACCTAGATAGCATATTCCAAAGCAGAGACATTACTTTGCCAACAAAGGTTCGTCTAGTCAAGGCTATGGTTTTTCCTGTGGTCATGTATGGTTGTGAGAGTTGGACTGTGAAGAAGGCTGAGTGCCGAAGAATTGATGCTTTTGAACTGTGGTGTTGGAGAAGACTCTTGAGAGTCCCTTGGACTGCAAGGAGATCCAACCAGTCCATTTTGAAGGAGATCAGCACTGGGATTTCTTTGGAGGGAATAATGCTAAAGCTGAAACTCCTGTACTTTGGCCACCTCATGCGAAGAGTTGACTCATTGGAAAAGAGTCTGATGCTGGGAGGGATTGGGGGCAGGAGGAGAAGGGGACGACAGAGGATGAGATGGCTGGATGGCATCGCTGACTCGATGGATGTGAGTTTGAGTGAACTCTGGGAGTTGGTGATGGACAGGGAGGCCTGGTGTGCTGCTATTCATGGGGTTGCAAAGAGTCGGACACAACTGAGTGACTGATCTCATCTGATCTGATGTATGGTACCACGTCATCCGCAGACAGTGAGAGTGGGGCACCCTTGTTTTAACTTCTGAGTTGTCCAACAATAAAGAGTAGATCAGATTTGGCCTGTAGGACCATAGTTTGCTGTTACCTGGTCTTTTGGAAGGTAAACTCCCCTTGTCAGAATTAAGCAAGAAAAACTAAACTACAGACTCCAGGTTATAAAGGATCCAACACAGGAAGAGACAGAGTGAACCCTAGGATGAAGGCAAAGGGAGATCCTGGACCAGAGATTTAACTGCCTGGTGATCTCAAGATCCACCAGTCAAGCTGAAGCAGGACAATAGAAGGTACTAGAGAGATTTCACCCAGGAAAACAAAATGAAACAAAGCAAAATAAAATGAAGCTGATAGACTTCCCAGTGTGTTCATAATACTAAGAACTTTAAAGTTTTGTTGAAGCACTGAAGAGAAGGAATCATGATGAGTATATAGAATAAAAAATAAAATGAGATGATAGGTTAAGAAAAGCAAGTGTCAGTCAAGAAAGTAAATTTAAATACTATTACTACTCTGTACAAATCTGAACAATAGTTACTTAGTTAAAACCTAATCTCAGAATATTGATTTAATAAAAATCACAATATAACTAACTATATAGAATGAACTGTTAGTGTGTATGAGGGTGGTGATTGGACAAGGTGAGTAAGCAGCTAAAGCTACAAGTTCAATTAATAGCACTAAGAGCCTATTATGTCAAAATATGGATGCAACCACAAAAAGTAATAGATAACATTAGTAAGTTTCTACTTCTGTAGTTCTTCATTAGTATTGAATAGATAAGGAGAGCTGAGCAGGACCACTGTTTTTACTGATAGTTACATGTCATATATGTTTATGGGAAATGGTGTTTTAATACCAGTAAATTTTAATACACCAACATTTAAATGGAAAACAGGAAAAAAAAAACTATTTCTGTTCTATAAATGACATTAACTCACATGGTATAATAGTAATGATACTAATTATGCAATACATTAATTTTTAGCAATATAAAATGTATTAAAGCAACATTGCAAGAAAGGACTGAAGACAATCTATAGAAAACTAACTTGAACATATATTATGGTTTTTACAAATGTTTTGAAGTGACTGTTCCTTCTAGCTTGAATGGCCTTCCTGAAAATACTTGACTGACTTGTGACTTTCCCTGCTTCAGGCGCCTACTAAAACATCACTTTCTCACTGGGATCTTTCTTCATTGTGCATCACACACACACACACACACACACACACACACACACACACACAAATACAATGCTTCCTGCCCTCCTACCCTGCTTTGTTCTCTTCCATAGGTTTGATAAATATATGACATTATTTTTAATTTTTTGTTCTCAGTGTTTTGTTTTTCATTCTCTCTCTGTTCTCTTTTTTATTTTATTTATTTATTTTTTTAAATTTTATTTTATTTTTAAACTTTACATAATTGTATTAGTTTTGCCAAATATCAAACTGAATCCGCCACAGGTATACATGTGTTCCCCATCCTGAACCGTCCTCCCTCCTCCCTCCCCATACCATCCCACTGGGTCGTCCCAGTGCACTAGCCCCAAGCATCCAGTATTGTGCATCGAACATGGACTGGCATCTCGTTTGATACATGATATTTTACATGTTTCAATGCCATTCTCCCAAATCTTCCCACCCTCTCCCTCTCCCACAGAGTCTGTAAGACTGTTCTATACATCAGTGTCTCTTTTGCTGTCTCGTACACAGGGTTATTGTTACCATCTTTCTAAATTCCATATATATGCGTTAGTATACTGTATTGGTGTTTTTCCTTCTGGCTTACTTCACTCTGTATAATAGGCTTCAGTTTCATCCACCTCATTAGAATTGATTCAAATGTATTCTTTTTAATGGCTGAGTAATACTCCATTGTGTATATGTACCATCGCTTTCTTATCCATTCATCTGCTGATGGACATCTAGGTTGCTTCCATGTCCTGGCTATTATAAACAGTGCTGCAATGAACATCTCTGTTCTCTTTAGAATATAAACCACATAATGGCAGGGATTTTAGTCCGTTTGTCACTTCTATTTATATACTTAAAATTTAAGCAGTATATGACATACAATAGGCATTCAATAAATATATGCTCTACCAAGTTAAAATCACATTTTAATAAATTAAATACAATAAACAAAATGTGTAAGAAATGCAAATCTTCCAAAGTTATTTCACAGATGTAGCAAAATATATATTACTTCTCCAGAAGTATTTTTATTGGAACTTGAGAAAATAATTCTCAACTCTGTCATAACCAGGAAACATTGTAGTAGAGGCAGCAGAGAACTAATGGCTATTAACATTGTCAGTGAGAATAAAAATACTTTGAAAAAGTAAAGAAATAGTATTTCCTGACAAAATGTTAAATTATAATACAAAATAGAATAATGCAAAATGTTAGTTTGCATAAAAATCAACAGGTAAATGGAACAGAATATTCCACCTTGAAAATGATTGCCATTTGACCAGATTTGCCATTTGCCATTTGCCATTTGAACTCATAATGAATGAGTTTTAAAATGGTGTGGGATAGAGTGGATATTTGGGAAACTTTTAGATTAGAGTATTTGCTTACAATACATGTTGCAAATATTCCAGAGGTTTAAAAGAAGTTAAAAAAATTAAAAAAAAAAAAAAAACAAATACTGTAAAAATATAAGTGAAACTGGAGTCTATTATACAGAGCGAAGTAAGCCAGAAAGAAAAACACCAATACAGTATACTAACGCATATATATGGAATTTAAAAAGATGGTAACAATAACCCTGTATGCTTCTGCTGCTGCTGCTAGGTTGCTTCAGTCGTGTCCGACCCTGTGTGACCCCATAGATGGCAGCCCACCAGGCTCCTCTGTCCCTCGGATTCTCCAGGCAAGAACACTGGAGTGGGTTGCCATTTCCTTCTCCAATGTATTAGAGTGAAAAGTGAAAGTGAGGTCTCTCAGTCGTGTCCGACTCTTAGAAACTCCAGGGACTGTAGCCTACCAGGCTCCTTCACCCATGGGATTTTCCAGGCAAAAGTACTGGAGTGGGTTGCCATTGCCGTCTCCAATAACCCTGTATACGAGACAGCAAAAGAGACACAGATGTATAGAACAGTCTTTTGGACTCTGTGGGAGAGGGAGAAGGTGGGATGATTTGGGAGAATGGCATTGAAACATGTATAATATCATATATGAAACGAGTTGCCAGTCCAGGTTCGATGCACAATACTGGATGCTTGAGGCTGGTGCACTGGGACAACCCAGAGGGATGATATGGGGAGGGAGGAGAGTTCAGGATGGGGAACACATGTATACCTGTGGTGGATTCATTTTGATATATGGCAAAACTAATACAATATTGTAAAGTTATAAAATAAAATTAAAAAAAGATTAAAAAAAAGTCATTAGAACAAAAAAAAAAAAAGAAATAATTTGAATAGTGTTTTACCTAATCTTTTAAAGCTGATAATTCAAAAGTCATTACAACAAATCCAATAGAGAAATAATTAATAAAAATATTTTTGAACCTACATTTTTCTCAAAAGTTTGTTGAATCTCCCAAATGTTAAATATAGTGGCATGCCAATGTTGAAAAAGACTAAAACAGAAAAAAAGTTCAGCTTCACCTATAATTTTTAAATGCAGATTAAAAATAATAAGTGTATAACATATTTCTCTTTATAATTACCTAACCCTGAAATTAGTAACTGATACAATCAGGTTTTCTTATATACCGTGGTGGAAATGAAAATTGGTTCAAACTTTTTAGAGGAAAATTTGGCTCCCTTATCCATATTTTTACTTCAAAGAATAAATTCTAAGAAAATATTCAAGAATCAAACTTTTATGTTCTAGAAAGGTCTTCACAGCATTAATTGGGAGTTAAAAAGAATAGAAACAACCTAATATTTAGCAATAGAGGAATAGTTTAATAAGTAAAATAATGCTTTTTTAGCCTGATCTCAATTCCTATTTTCCCATTTATATTATACATACAATGTATTCTATCTCTATTTAATTGGGTTGCATTGTACATATTAGTTCTCCCTCACACATACGCACACATTTTTAAAGTGATTGCCTCTGGTTTTAGGATTGCAGATGACTTTTAATTCTTCTATACACTCAATCATTTTACATTTTGTAAAATAAAGATAAAACATTTTATTATACAATTAGAACTTTTTAAATAGAAGTACCCATAAAGTTTTCCTCTACTGAAATACCATCATCAACTCTCACAATTTAAATCATGGCATTTTCATGACTGTCTCAAATAACGGAGTCAAAGAATAGAATGTGGCAACTAAGGGTTGAATGTCACTGCTTCCCTTTGCTGAAAAGCTCTTCCTTCATAGATATTCACTGTTATTTATAAATGACAGTGCAAAAGAATAATTGGAAAGAGTTGCCTTATACAAAGAAAAAGTAAAAGTCTCTGAAAGTCTTCTGCTGGAGGGTTATTTTTGGAGATTTTTAGTGGGCAGAACAGCCCTTTAGCAAGACTTGAGTAACCAAATGCATTTCTGTCTCTATCAAGTTTTCTCAAAAAGCCTGCAATAACTATCAGCCAATAAACAAAACAAAACACACATCAGATACAACCTTTTAACTTTTATTGTTTAACAATTTTAGTTTTAAAATGCTACAATTTACCATTGTTCTTGAAAGGATGGAGAATTGCAAGCAGTGTTTTGGGAAAAACTGCTTTTCATGACCCAGAGGTGCCAGCTTTAGACACAGATTGTCTTGGGAATAGCGGCAAGACTTTTCTACTTTTTTCCCACGTAACCTGTCTACTCTCCTTCTCTTTTGTCATCCCTTCTGGGGCCATATGCTTATGGTAGCCACTATTACAAGTAGCTATACAATTGAATATGACAGATTTATGAAACAAACTTATGCCCAAGTAAGAAAATTATTTGTAGAACATTTACTATATGTGGTCACTGTTTTTCACATATGTAACGCATCATTATTTTTTTTTTTCTAACTTCACAGCTGCCCTGTGCTACACTGTTAAAAAAAATCCTGTTTCTTCTCAGATTAAGGTACTAAGACCCAGAGAAGGCAAATAACTTGCTCAAGGTCACAGAGCTAATAAATAAAGAGCTGAGCTACAGACCAAAGAATCTGGCTCATAACCATTTTAATAAATCTATTGATATTTTTGCAATGACCTATTGAGTCCCTGTGTGAAAAATTATCCCTGAGGTGTGAGGTAGAGTTTTTTCTTTAAAATGAATGTAAACTCCTGCTGTGAATCAATCTGGTGATAGTTTATCCTGAGGCAAAAAAGGAAAAAAAGAAAAAAAAAAAAGGAGAGAGAGAGATTTGAGACTGAAAGAGAGAGGCTCTTTCTTCCCTAGGTTCCTGTTAAGGTAGATTTGGTGCTGAAGGTGGCTTCAGTTTATACAGAGTCAGCAAGAGAACCATTGGGTCCCTATAATGCTTTCCTTCTTTTTCTGGCAATGGTGTTTGCAGGTGCAGTAATGGCAGTGATTTTCATCAGTTGTATGGAAAAGCAATGATTCTAGGCACAGTTAACACCTAGTTCTGATTCAAAACATGCATTTGAATTCTAGATCCAATAGCAAGAAGTGAGATAAATTCTTTCTGACATTTTGGATGTGAGAAAATTATTATACCTTAACTGAGGTCTGGGAAGACAATAGATTTTGGGCATGCTGTCCAAGTGTTCTTATTATTGCCAATTATGCCTGATACCCCTGCTCTCAATTGCTCTGCCTTTGGGAAAATAGCTGTGTGTAGATTCTAAAAGCTATTCCCTGCTATTTGGTCTCTCTGTGGTCCTGAACCTTTTCCTCTGTTTCTTCACAGACCGGCTCAACACTGATGGTTTATCCACACTTTGGTTAAGTAGAAGTCACTTGGGTCTTAGTGAATCGAAAAGAAACCTGAATTACTGTTTGTAAAAGCAGTGTACCAGGGGACTGCCACAGCTATAGCCAGCAGAAGCTTTCTAATTCAGGTCCCACAGTCAAAGCTGACTTCCATGTTATTAATGGCACCATGGCTGTTGTGGCTGTAACCCAGCCAGTGGGCTTTCCAGAGGCCAGTATTTACAAAGTTGGGCAGAAGTAATCACATCTGGATTTCTGTTTTCTTGGCACAGCAAGATAAGCTGTTTAAGGAGATGATGTAAACATCCTCAGAGGCTCTTCAGAATGTTTTAGGAGAGAGATATAGTAATAAACTGGATTTCTTGCTCATCAGTTATCATGATTTGAATATCTTTGTGTTTTGTGATCTTATTATATCTAGTGACATCTTTGAATTGACAATGACGAAAATCTGGAATTGTTTAGTACAACATGAGTCCTTATTGCAGTCATTATGATTTCTCTTTCTTTAAGAGTTTCCGATCACTTAGTTTTGTTTGTTTATTGCTGAAATTACTTTCTTAATTTCTACTGGTGGAGACCCCTTCTAAGTTTGGAAATGCAAGTCAATAGTGCTCTAACAGAGACAGAACAGGAAGGAAGAGTCTCAGTAATCTGGCAGTATCCTTGGTCCACTCAGATCTATGCAAGAATCAGACAAATCTTGAATTAAGTCAGGTAGGCTTGAGATCCACAGGTATTTATCATTTTTAAGATCTCTATAAAATCACATGCTCTACTTATTTATATTCTCCCTTGCTAATATTTATACAGTGGAATTCCACAAATAATATGAGAGTGGGTAGCAAGTGAAATTATAGCTTTAACACTGGTTGCTAATTTTTTTTTCTTAAAATTTGCTTTTTGGGATGAAACTAATTCCCACAAGAGCTATAAGCAAAAATATTCAAGATAAAGGGATTGTTCTTCTTTTTCCTTGTTTCCTGATTTTGTGTTTAAAGAAATGAGCATTTCTGGATTACTGCCTTGTTATTTGTAGAACAATGCATAAGGCACTTTCTACATATATTATCCCTGGACAAAAATCTTAAAGCAAGAATTGTAATAAATATTTCAGTAGAAGCAGAATCTTGCCTAAAATCTCACAGTTGGTGCCTGAGCTAAACATATATATAACAGACAGAGCTAAAACATGAAATCTGAAATGCTGACCCTCAACCTAGAAAATTTGTTTCATATAAAAATATTCTTGAATATATATAATTTTGTAAATAATTCAATACTGTAAAGTACAATATTTTTTAAAAAAGCTTTTTTTTTTTTTTTAGTTTCTACTAAACCAAGGACACACATGTAGTCATACATAACAGTGAGATATTCATACCACTAAGAATCTTTGATGTGTATATAAAATATATTAAAACAATCACATGCATAAGAATATGCACATTTAGTATTTTTCCTTCAAAATTTGCTGAATACAATCACTAGTAATTATGCTTTTCTTATTAATTCAAGACTTTCAAGGTGTAGATATATTTTGATAATTGTACAATGTTCTTATATATGCACATGCACTTCAGCATTACCTATAATAGATATACGTATGCTTATTTCTGTATATTTTATTTTTAAAATATTTTTCTTCCAAGTTTACTGAAGTATAATTGTCATGTAGCAGTGAATAAGGTGTACAGCAAAATGATTTGACTTACATACATCATGAAATGATTATCACAATAAATCTAGTGAGCATTCATCTCAGAAAGTTTTAAAAATTAAAGAAATGGAAAATTTGTTTTCTCAGCCCCTATCCCTAATTGCTGAGAACACTTAAGATTCATTGTCTTAACAACTTTCATGTATAACACACAGTAGGGTTAATTATATATGTCATGTTGCACATTCCATCCCTAGTACTTACTTATATTACAGTTGAAAGCTTGTGCCTTTTGAGGACCTTCATTCAATTACCCCCTCACTCATACATCATAGCTGGTAACCACAAATCTGATATCTTGTTCTGTGAATGTTTGTTTTTAAAGAATAATTGACATACAACACTATGTCAAGTCCTCTTAACAATATAGTAAATTGATATTTTGATACATTTCAAATGATCACTAAGATATGCCTAGTTGCAAATCCCATCATAAAAAGGTAGTACATATTTATAGATTATATTTCCCACATTGCATATTTCCCACTCTTGGCTCATTACTTTTGTAACTAGAATTTTGTCTCTTAATCGTTCTCACCTTTTCTTTCCTCTTCCTACTAACTTCTCCTCTGACAATCACCAGTTTGTTCCCTGTGTCTCTAAATCACTCTATATTTGATCACTTATTTTGGTTTTTAGAACCCAGATCAAATTGCCAACATCCGCTGGATCATGGAAAAAGCAAGAGAGTTCCAGAAAAGCATCTATTTCTGCTTTATTGACTATGCCAAAGTCTTTGACTGTGTGGATCACAATAAACTGTGGAAAATTCTGAAAGAGATGGGAATAGCAGAACACCTGATCTGCCTCTTGAGAAATTTGTATGCAGGTCAGGAAGCAACAGTTAGAACTGGACAAGGAACAACAGACTGGTTCCAAATAGGAAAAGGAGTTCATCAAGGCTGTATATTGTCAGCCTGTTTATTTAACTTATATGCAGAGTCCATCATGAGAAACGCTGGACTGGAAGAAACACAAACTGGAATCAATATTGCCGGGAGAAATGTCAATAACCTCAGATATGCAGATGACACCACCCTTATGGCAGAAAGTGAAGAGGAACTCAAAAGCCTCTTGATGAAAGTGAAAGTGGAGAGTGAAAAAGTTGGCTTAAAGCTCAACATCCAGAAAACGAAGATCATGGCATCCGGTCCCACCACTTCATGGGAAATAGATGGGGAAACAGTGGAAACAGTGTCAGACTTTATTTTTCTGGGCTCCAAAATCACTATAGATGGTGACTGCAGCCATGAAATTAAAAGACGCTTACTCCTTGGAAGGAAAGTTATGACCAACCTAGATAGCATATTCCAAAGCAGAGACATTACTTTGCCAACAAAGGTTCGTCTAGTCAAGGCTATGGTTTTTCCTGTGGTCATGTATGGATGTGAGAGTTGGACTGTGAAGAAGGCTGAGCACTTAAGAATTGATACTTTTGAACTGTGGTGTTGGAGAAGACTCTTGAGAGTCCCTTGGACTGCAAGGAGATCCAACCAGTCCATTCTGAAGGAGATCAGCCCTGGGATTTCTTTGGAAGGAATGATGCTAAAGCTGAAACTCCAGTACTTTGGCCACCTCATGCAAAGGGCTGACTCATTGGAAAAGAGTCTGATGCTGGGAGGGATTGGGGGCAGGAGGAGAAGGGGATGACAGAGGATGAGATGGCTGGATGGCATCACTGACTCAATGGACGTGAGTCTCACTGAACTCCGGAAGTTGGTGATGGACAGGGAAGCCTGGCATGCTGTGATTCGTGTGGTCGCAAAGAGTCGGACACAACTGAGCAACTGACCTGATCTGATGTTGACTTTATATATTTTCACAATTGTTTTACCTTTCTGTTTGATCCTTTGTTTATTATGCAATGTCCTTCATTTCCTTGCCACAAACTAGGCCAAGGGCAAGACGGGTATCATATGATTTCATTTATATGTAAAATTTGGAAAGCAAATTAAATGAACAACAAGACAAAAACAGAATCCCAGTTACAGAAAACAAATAGCTGACTGTTTTAAAACATTGGGTGGGCAGATGAGTTACATACGTGAGGAATATTAAGAGTTATAAACTTTCTAGTTACAAAGTAAATGAGTCAAGGGTATGAAATATACAATGGGGAGAAAATAGTCAATAATAATAAGTTCAGTTATTACATGTTTGTATGTTGATAGATGATAACTAGATTTATCTTGATCATTCTATAATGTATAGAAATACTGAACTGCTTTTGTGTACCAAAAGCTAACATGTTGCAGGTCAACTTTACTTCACACACACAAAAAAAAAAACTCACAGAAAAAGAGATCAGAGACAAGGACTGGGGAGAGGGAGAATTGGATGAAAGTGGTCAAGAGTTACAAACTTTCATTCATAAGATGGGTACTAAACATAAAACATAATATAATATGTACTCCTGTTTGTGATATCTGAGTCAAGAGAGTAAAATCCTGAGTTTATCATCAATAAAGAAAAACATGTTTTTTATTTTATTTTGTATCTATGAAATGAATGATCACTAAATTTATTGCAATAATCATTTTATGATGTAAGTCAAATCATTATTTTGTGTACTTTATAGAGTTTTATGCTGATTATCTCTCAATAAAATGAGTGAAAAAGGTGGCACTAGCCAGAGTTGCAATAGAGTGGTTGAGTGAGCTCCAAATAATGTCTACCACCAGCAATTCCATCCTCAGATAGAGTCACAGTTGCTTCCTGACTCTCCACGAGGCTCTCCAAGATCAGCAAGTGTACGTGACCTTGTTGTTTTTCAGCTGTTGTTCAGTTGCCAAGACATGTCTGACTCTTTGTAACCCCATGAACTGTAGCACACCAGGATTTCCGTGTCCTTCCCATCTCTCAGTTTTTTCAAAGTCATATCATTGTTTGAGTCAGTGATGCTATCAGCCATCTCATCCTCTATTATCCCTTTCTCCTCCTAGCTCTTTTCAAACTACTGCCTCTGTGCTGGAACTGTGAGTTTGTGAGATTTTGTGCACATCCTTTAAGAGAGAGTGTCTATTTCCTATAGCTCTCTAAATATAAGCCTTTCTGATTATCAGAGCCACATGATCTACTGCCCTATCTTTCAGGTGTAGGTCTCCCAAGCTGGGGAACTCAATGTGGGGCTCAAGTCTCATGCTGATAGGGAGGAACTCTACAATTGTGAAGTTTTCTCAATTTGTAGGTGACTGACACACTGCAGGGTCTGACTACATTATCACCCTGCCCCTCCTACCCATCTTTATGCCTTCAGTTGAGAAAATATTTTTCACTGGTATTTATTTTTTTCTCATAGATAGTTGCTGTGTAAGTAGTTGTAATTTTGATGTATCCATTGGAGAAGGTGATTTCAGGGTCTTCTTACTTTATCATCTTTGCTACATTTCCCTAACTGTATCCCTTTAATGAAAGACATTTAGATTAATAATCAAATTTGTATAATCTGCCTAATTTTAAATATCTGGCTTTATTTACATTTTGTCTTAGTCATCTCCAGCTTACATCACAAGATACCATAAAATTGTGGTTTAAATATCAGAATTTATTTTCTGGGGTCTAGAAGTCTAAGATTTGTATGCCAGCATGTTTGGGTTCTGGTGAGAAGCTTCTTGCAGGTTTCCAGATGAATGGATTCTTACTGTGTCCTCATATGTTGAAGAGAGAGAGAGTTGCTGGGATCTCTTCAAAGATGGTAATGATAACCCTGTATGTGAGACAGCAAAAGAGACACAGATGTATAGAACAGTCTTTTGGACCCTGTGGGAGAGGGAGAGGGTGGGATGATTTGGGAGAATGGCATTGAAACATGTATAATATATATGAAACGAATCGCCAGTCCAGGTTTGATGTATGACACTGGATGCTTGTGGCTGGTGCACTGAGATGACCCAGAGGGATGGTACGGGGAGGGAGGAGAGAGGGGAGTTCAGGATGGGGAACATGTGTATACTTGTGGCGGATTCATGTTGATGTATGGCAAAACCAATACAATACTGTAAAGTAATTAATCTCCAATTAAAATAAATAAATTTATATTAAAAAAAGAAAACTAATCCTATCAAATCAGACCTCTACCTTTAGGATTTCATATAACTATAATGACTTCCATGAGGCCACTAGCTCTAAATACAGTCATATTGCATGTCAGGGTTTCAACATATGAATTCAAGGTGGACACAATTCAAATCATATCATAATTTTATATATATTTTTTATCCTTTACTCTTCATCTTCAGTATACGAATCCAGTGTCTTCCTGCTGTATCAGGACTACTCACTTCATTCTCATTTCCTCTCTCTTGCTTTGCTCTAAAATTTTTCATTTTTAATATATAACCTCTTGAAAATTTTACTAATGTTGATCTTTCCTTTTCTAACCTTCAAGAACAAATAGCTATCCTCTTTTCTAGTGCCCTTGGTTAGGGAAAGTAAACTTTTCTCAAGATTACTAGATAATAATGACTAAATCTACTTGAAATGCACATGCAAAATAAAAACACCATAGGAGAATTTCTAAAAACACATGTCAACTTAGTGCTGTATGACAAGTATTATTCAAGATCTAAGAATATATAAATAAGAAAACTAAGATTGCAGGTCACAATAAGTTTATACTAATAAAGGGAATTTGAAGCTCTTTGGTTTTAAGACTTGGGATTAAACACTTATTAAATCACACAACATGGTCAGAGGCTCTTTGGTTTTTGGCAAGCAGGCCATGTACTTTCTAATTACAATGAAGACTCTGAACTTAGATTCTCTGTTGTTGAGTGTGGATTTGATTCCAGTATCTGGGGCAGGTAATAAGGATATCAAGTGCTTTAACTTACATTCAATCTTTCTAGTAAGTATGCCAATATTTTTAATAGTAGGCAAGAGTACTTGAGTATCTAGCTTATATTCATAACAGAAATGAATTATCAAAGCAAAAGTCTTCATTTTTTCCACAAGATTGTTTTGTATTTCCAGTATTTGTACAAAATATCCTGTTAAGTTTTGAGAAATTTGATATGATCAGAAATATTTATCACTGTTTATTCTTCATCTTTTTTTTCACTGAGTATATCAAGTAACTTGAGAAACAGAATAACTGACATTTGTACATTTCCATTTCATTTAAACATACTAAATATTTTTTGTTCTTTTGTAGCTTAAATCTTGTCATTAAAATTTATTCTATTGAAAAAAAAATTTATTCTATTGTTACAGCTAAAAAGAAGCATATTTTAAAAATATGGAAAATGAATGTTAATTTTTAGTAAAGAAAAAAAGATTAGTAGTTTGTTACTAAGTTTCTATTAATAAGAGGTTCTATATCTTCATGAACCACCTACATACTTCTTGCATTTCATTCAATACTAAGAACAGAGTTGATATTTAATAATTATTTTATTAATAGGTTAGTGACAGTCATAGAACATAAGCATCCTCCCAAGAAATCTGATTATATTTATAAGATTTTTCTCTAAATGTGTTATGAAAGTTACTCTATCAGGAATGCTCCCATTAACTATGTTTTATTACTACATAACTATAACTTTATTATAAACAACTGTGTTTATGAATATTTTATACAAATATAGAATTATACGTATATCATAATTGAAAACTTGCTCCTTGTTACTATCAATTTATTTTATATATGTCTTTTGTGGTTATTTAATGTTCTTCCACATTTCATTTTCTACTGGATTTATAACATTTTGTTTTATGACTTAAATTATTTACTTAACAGTTATTTATAAAACTGAGCAAATCCATGAGGATGACTTTTAGTTTGAATATTTTTGGCTTACACTGACTTAAGACTAGAAGTAACAGTAAATGGAATTTTTTAAAAAAAGGTACACTATAAAAAAGATTAGAAAACTTTAGTTTACTATATATAACAGTGTCCCAAAATTATGATCTGATATGTATATTTTTTTTGAGAAATCAAGATGACCAGAGGGTTTAATGAAGTTTGATGGGGGAAGACTTGGAAAATTAGTTGAAGATTGATTGTAGGGGATCTTGGACACCAAGAGTGTAGTTTGACTTATAGGAAAGGTTTCTCCATAAAAAATCATCAACTGTTTTTTAACAAGGAACTTGCTGACAAGGTTGACTTAGCCATGGAAATTTGTATATATCAAGCTCATATATGAACTCAGATAGGTTTCTGTCACAGAAGATCTAGAGTAATAAGAAACTGAGAAGTTCAGTAGGAGAAAAGAAATTCTCAAATATAACAAACCCTGTAAAAAAGTCAATAGAATATCATAGAGTGCTGGTTGCCATTTTAGATAAATGCATTAATATTGTATAGCATTTTCTGGAAACAGAATTATGTGTTTCTCTCCATAAATTAAATCATCATCCTTGTTCTAAGTTACAGATGCTTTAAGAAAGAATTAACTCCGTAAGCTAATGGATTTCAATGAAAAGGGATCAACAAATTTCTGTTAAGCAGTACCATATTCTCATTCATTCTGTGAAGGAAAGATGTTGGCTATCATATTAGTAAATAAGAGATATTGTAGACATCAAGCCATCAGCCACTGCAGCCATGTCTGAATGTGTACCTTAAAAAGATTAAGGCTAAAAAAAAAAATGATACTGGTCCTAGATAGATGCATATTGAAAAAATAATCTTCATAATTCCAGACTTTTGAAAAAAAAAAAATCTCCTTATGTATCTTGGTTCGTCCCTTACCACTTTGTAAGATTCTGAGGCACAGTCTTTGTGTATAAAAATTTGTTTCAGGGAGAGGAAAGAAGAGGATGGGTGAAAGATAAAGGGAGGAAAAACTTGGTTTCCTAAAAGAAAATTTCTTATCCAATGATATAATGTGTATGAAACCAAATTGCAAGCTCTCAAGTTCAAAGAAAATGAAATGTGATTTACTACCATAATTTGTCAATGAGGATTTCATTGAATGCTATAAAGTTCCTTTGAATGCCGTAAAGATATTTACATCACAAGAAACATTATATTGAATATGATGAATGACAACTGTGGTTATAAAATTTATTGGAAGTTTATTGTACTTAGAGGAATCAGGATGATGTGCAAGGCTTTTCTGAAAAATTTAAATGAAATTAGCAAAATAATATCTCCTCTGTACTTACATTTTTTTTATACAACTCAAATACTATTGCAGTCTTCTGTTAGCAGCAGAAACATTATCTCTAAACAAAAGTTAAAGAACACATGTTCCTTAGAAGTAATGACTTTTGAAATAAAACTATTATAATGATTAGCTGTTTATTTCTTTGTACACCATTCTTAAGAAGATTAAGTTTAAAAGTATAGGGCCAAAAAATGAAAAAAAAAAATAAAAATAAAAGTATCGGACCATATTGGAGCAGGACACAAGATGGCAGAATAGAAGGACTTGAGCTCATATCCTTTCATGAAAACATCCAAATCACAACTAAATTGCATGAATATATATAAAAAAAGGACTGGAACATATAAAATTTATATTTACCTCCAACGACAAAGAAGAAGCCAAAATAACACTGTAGGAGAGGCACGTTCAAAATACAATCAAATCCCATATCCTTTCGTGGGTGAGCCACCAACTAGAAAATAATTATGTCATAGAGGTGAGAGTTCTGAGCCCCACATCAGGTTCTGACATCACGAGGAGCCCTGAAAGCATTTGGTTTTGAAGACTAATGGGGCTTCATCACAAGAAATCCATAGTACTGGAGGAAACAGAAACTTCACTCTTGGAGGGAGACTTTGTGTACATCAGGACCCAGGGGAAAAACAGTGTTTGCATAGGAGCATGGGCCGGACCTACCTTCTTGCCTTAAAGGCTCCCCTGGGAAAGTGGGGAGAGGCTATAACTCACTGTGGGGAAAAGAATACTGGCAATAGAGGCACCAGGGAGTAGTCATTGGCATTAGTTCTCATGGAGGCTACCATTTTGATATTAAACCAGGCCCTACCCAACAGCTTGAAGGTTCCAGTGCTGGAACAGAAGGTTCTAGTGCTGGTATGCCTCAGGCAAAACAACAAACAGGGTTGTAAAGCAGCCCCACCATCAGCAGACAGACTGCTTAAAGTCTGCCTGAACCCTCTGGTACCTCAAAACACACACATTGATACAGCCTTGCCCACCAGAGGGATAAGACCCATCTCCAACCACCCGTGGTCAGGCACGGTTCCTCCCACCAAGAAGCCTACACAAGTTCTTTAGACCATACTCACCCACCAAGGTGCAAAATCACTAGAAGCAAGAGCAACTACAATCCTGCAGCCTTAGCAAACACAGAGTCAGACAAAATGAGATGGCAGAAGAATATGTTCCAGATGAAGGCATAAGATAAAACCTCAGAAGAACAATCAAGTGGAGACATGAAATCAATGAGAGAAAGATTTCAGAGTAATGAGAGTAAAGATAATATGACATTTTAGAAAAAGAACTGAGGCACAGACCAAGAAGATACCAGAAGTGTTTAACAAAGAGCAGGAAGATATAAAGAACAAACATAAAAGAGTTGAACAATACACACACTGAAATGAAAAATACACTTCCTCAGAAAGATACTTTAAGGAAAATACCCTATTTTCCATCACATCAAAAGGAATAAAATACCTAGGATCTAAGGAGGTTAAAAACCTGTACTCTGGTTCAATGCACGATACTGGATGCTTGGGGCTAGTGCACTGGGACGACCCAGAGGGATGGTATGGGGAGGGAGGAGGGAGGAGGGTTCAGGATGGGGAACACATGTATACCTGTGGCGGATTCATTTTGATATTTGGCAAAACTAATACAATTATGTAAAGTTTAAAAATAAAATAAAATTAAAAAAAAAAAAAAAACCTGTACTCTGAAACCCATAAGAAGCTGATGAAAGAAATCAAAGATGATTTCAACAGATGAAAAATATACCATGTTTTTGGACTGGAAGAGTCAATATTGTCAAAATTATTGTACTACCCAAGTAAATCTACAGAATCAATGCAATATCTATCAAATTACCAAAGGCATTTTTTGGCAGATCTAAAACAAAGTCTTAAAATTTTGTATGGAAAAACAAATGACCCCAAATACTCAAAGCAACCTTGAAAAAGAAAAATGAAATTGGAGGAATTAGCTCTCTGATTTCAGACTATACTATAAATAAATCTACAGTAATTAAAACAAAATAATACTGGCACAAAGACAGACATAAATCAATAGAACAGGAAAGAAAACCCAGAAAAAAACACACATACTTATGGCAAATTAATCCACAAAAAAAGAGATAAGGATATACAGTAGAGAAAGTTGTACTGTGAAAACTGGGCAACAAAGTGTAAAAAAAAAAATGAAATTAGAACAGTCTCTCATATCAGACACACAAAAAAAACTGAAAATAGATTATAAACCTAAATGTAAGACTGGACAGTATAAAACTCTTAGAGGAAATTACAGGCAGAACACTCTGACAGAAATGGTCACAATATCTTTTTGGATCTATCTCCTGGAGTAATGAAAATATTAATACAAATAAATAAGACCAAATTAAATTTTAAAACATTTGCACAGCAAAAGGAATCATAACAAAGCAAAAAGACAAACCAGAGAATGGGAGAAGATATTTTCAAGTAATGTGACCAACAAGGGGTTAATCTCTAAAATATACAAACAGCTCATTCAGCTCTATATCAAGAAAAAGACAAGCAGTGCAATCAAAATAATGAGCATATCTAGACAATTTTCCAAAGAAGATATATAGTCAAAAAAGCAGATAATAAGATATTCAACATTGCTAAATATTAGAGAAATGCAAATCAAAACTGCAAAGAGTTATCACCTCACACCAATAAGAAATGACATTATCAAAGTTTAAAAACAATAAATGCTAGAGATGGTGTGGGTAAATGGGCACCTTCTTACAATGTTTGTGGGAATGTAAATTGGTACAGCCACTACGGAAAACAGTTTAGAGATTTCTTACAAAACTAAAAATACAGCTACCATATGATTCATCAATGAGAGTCTAGGGCACATATCTTAAGAAACCATAATTTGAAAAGAGACATGCACCCCAGGGCTCATTGCAGCACTATTTATTTACAATAGCCAAAACAAGGAGGGCTTCTAGGTGGCACTAGCAGTAAAGAACCTGCCTGCCAGTGCAGTAGACCTAAGAGATGTAGGTTTGATCCCTGGGTCAGGAAGAACCCCTGGAGGAGGGCTTGGGAACCCACTACAGTATTCTTGCCTAGAGAATCCCCATGGACAGAGCAGCCTGGTGGGCTACAGTCTATGGGGTTGCAAAGATTCAGACACAACTGAGCAACTGATACACAAAACAAGGAAGCAACCTAAATGTTCACTGACAGATGAATAGTTAAAGATGGGATAATATATATAATGGGATATTACTCAGGCATAAAATGAATGAAATAATGATATGTGCAACAACATGGATAAGCCTAGTGATTATCATACTAAGTGAAGTAAGTCAGACAAGGACAAATATCAGATGATATCATTTGTGTGGGAATCTTTGTAAATGATACAAATGAACTTATTTACAAAACAGACAGACTCACAGACTTAGAAAACAAATTAATGTTTACCAAATGGGAGAGGAGGGGGGAGGGACACATTAGGAGGTTGAGATTAACATATACACAGTGAAAGTGAAAGTGAAGTCGCTCAGTCCTGTCCGACTCTTTGCAACCCCATGGACTGCAGCCCACCAGGCTCCCCTGTCCCTGGGATTCTCCAGGCAAGAACACTGGAGTGGGTTGCCATTGCCTTCTCCAATGCATGAAAGTGAAAAGTGAAAGTGAAGTCACTCAGTCATGTCCAACTCTTCGGGACCCCATGGGCTGCAGTCCACCAGGCTCCTCCGCCCATGGGATTTTCCAGGCAAGAGTACTGGAGTGGGGTGCCATTGCCTTCTCCAATACACAGTACTATATAGAAAACAAATGATCAACAAGACCTTCTGTATAACATGGAGAACTCTACTCAATACTCTGTAATAACATACATGCCAAGAATCTGAAAAAGAATATACACACATAAATGAATTACTCTGCTATGAACCTGAAACTAATCCACATTATAAATCAACTATATTATAAAATAAATATGCCAAATATAGGACTAAATTAAAACATGTTTATTCTTTTTATTCCATATTTGAAGGTATTACTAAACTTTTGTGATAAATTTATAGTTAAGTTTAGTAATACCTTCAAATATGGAATAAAAAGAATAAACATGTTTTAATTTGGTCCTATATTTTTGCATATTTATTTTATAATATAGTTGACTTACAATGTGGATTAGATTCAGGTTCATAGCAGAGTAATTCGGTTATGTGTGTTTATTCTTTTCCCTGGTAGCTCAGAAGTTAAAGTGTCTGCCTGCAATGCAGGAGACCTGGGTTCGATCCCTGGGTTGGGAAGATCCCCTGGAGAAGGAAATGGCAACCCACTCCAGTATTCTTGCCTGGAGAATCCCATGGATGGAGGAGCCTGGTGGGCTAAGTCCACGGGGTCACAAAGAGTTGGACAAGACTGAGTGACTTCACTTTCACTTTCAGCCTTAATATAAAATGCCTTGGCACATAATTATGCTTGTTAATTTTAAAAAAAGATATATGTGTGCATATTCAGGAGCTAGAGTTACAGTAGAAATATACACCCATTTTTTCTATATCAACAATATCTATCAACATAACTGTATTGGTTTTGAAAATGAGTTTAAAGAAAAATAGTTTTTTAAAGACTCTTTAGAGCTAGTGAAAAAAAAATAAACAAAATTGATGATATTTAAGAAATTGAATTATTTAAAAGTATCCTATTTTTATCATTTACATTGCAACTGCTAGAATAAGCCCTCAGTCTTCAATGTTCCATTTTATGATAGGATATTCTCCTACAGAAAATTTGTAAAACTCAGCAGTGGCCACAGGACAGGAAAAGGTCAGTTTTCATTCCAATCCAAAGAAAGGCAATGACAAAGAATGCTCAAATTACCCGACAATTGCACTCACCTCACAAGCTAGTTCAGTTCAGTCCAGTTCAGTCACTCAGTCGTGTCCCACTCTTTTCAACCCCATCAATCACAGCACGCCAGGCCTCCCTGTCCATCACCAACTCCTGGAGTTCACGCAGACTCACACCCATCGAGTCATTGATGCCATCCAGCCATCTCATCCTCCGTCGTCCCCTTCTCCTTCTGCCCCCTATCCCTCCCAGCATCAGAGTCTTTTCCAATGAGTCAACTCTTCACATGAGGTGGCCAAAGTACTGGAGTTTCAGCTTCAGCATCATTCCCTCCAAAGAAATCCCAGGGCTGGTCTCCTTCGGAATGGACTGGTTGGATCTCCTTGCAGTCCAAGGGACTCTCAAGAGTCTTCTCCAACACCACAGTTCAAAAGCATCAATTCTTTGGCGCTCAGCATTCTTCACAGTCCAACTCACACATCCATACATGATCACAGGAAAAACCATAGCCTTGACTGGACGAAGCTTTGTTGGCAAAGTAACGTCTCTGCTTTGGAATATGCTATCTAGATTGGTCATAACTTTCCTTCCAAGGAGTAAGTGTCTTTTAATTTCATGGCTGCAGTCACCATCTGCAGTGATTTTGGAGCCCAGAAAAATAAAGTCTGACACTGTTTCCACTGTTTCCCCATCTATTTCCCCAGAAGTGATGGGACCGGATGCCATGATCTTCGTTTTTTGAATGTTGAGCTTTAAGCCAACTTTTTCACTCTCCACTTTCACTTTCATCAAGAGGCTTTTGAGTTCCTTTTCACTTTCTGCCATAAGGGTGGTGTCATCTGCATATCTGAGGTTATTGATATTTCTCCCAGCAATCTTGATTCCAGTTTGTATTTCTTCCAGTCCAGCGTTTCTCATGATGTACTCTGCATATAAGTTAAATAAACAGGGTGACAATATACAGCCTTGACGTACTCCTTTTCTTATTTGGAACCAGTCTGTTGTTCCATGTCCAGTTCTAACTGTTGCTTCCTGACCTGCATATAGGTTTCTCAAGAAGCAAGTTAGGTGGTCTGGTATTTCCATCTCTTGAAGAATTTTCCACAGTTTATTGTGATCCACACAGTCAAAGCCTTTGGCATAGTCAACAAAGCAGAAATAGATGTCTTTCTGGAACTCTCTTGCTTTTTCCATGATCCAGCGGATGTTGGCAATTTGATCTCTGGTCCCTCTGCCTTTTCTAAAACCAGCTTGAACATCAGGAAGTTCATGGTTCATGTATTGCTGAAGCCTGGCTTGGAGAATTTTGAGCATTACTTTACTAGCATGTGAGATGAGTGTAATTGTGTGGTACTTTGAGCATTCTTTGGCATTGCCTTTCTTTGGGATTGGGATGAAAACTGACCTTTTCCATTCCTGTGGCCACCGCTGAGTTTTCTAAATTTGCTGGCATATTGAGTGCAGCACTTTCACAGCATCAACTTTCAGGATTTCAAATAGCTCCACTGGAATTCCATCACCTCTACTAGCTTTGTTCCTAGTGATGCTTTCTGAGGCCCACTTGACTTCACATTCCAGGATGTCTGGCTATAGGTCAGTGATCACACTGATGTGATTATCTGGGTCGTGAAGATCTTTTCTGTACAGTTCCTCTGTGTATTCTTGCCACCTCTTCTTAATATTTTCTGCTCTGTTAGTTCCATACCATTTCTGCCCTTTATTGAGCCCATCATTGCATGAAATGTTCCCTTGGTATCTCGAATTTTCTTGAAGAGATCTCTAGTCTTTCCCATTCTGTTGTTTTCCTCTATTTCTTTGCATTGATCACTTGGAAGGCTTTCTTATCTCTCCTTGCTATTCTTTGGAACTTGGCATTCAGATCCTTATATCTTTCCTTTTCTCCTTTGCTTTTTGCTTCTCTTCTTTTCACAGGTATTTGTAAGGCCTCCTCAGACAGCCATTTTGCTTTTTTGCATTTCTTTTCCATGGGGATGGTTGATCCCTGTCTCCTGTACAATGTCACGAACCTCATTCCATAGTTCATCAGGCACTCTATCTATCAGATAGTAAAGTAATGCAAAAAATTCTCCTAGTTAGTCTTCAACAGTACGTGAACCGTGAACTTCCAGATGATCAAGCTGCTTTTAGAAAAGGCAGAGGAACCAGAGATCAAATTGCCAACATCTGTTGGATTACAGAAAAAAGCAAGAGTTTCAGAAAAACATCTGTTTCTGCTTTATTGACTATGTCAAAAGCTTTCACTGTGTGGATCACATCAAGCTATGGAAAATGTCAAGAGATGGGAGTACCAGACCACCTGACCTGCCTCTTGAGAAATCTGTATGCAGGTCAGGAGTAACAGAATTGGACATGGAACAACAGACTGTTTCCATATAGAGAAAGCAGTATGTCAAGGCTGTATATTGTTACCCTGCTTATTTAATTTATATGCAGAGTACATTATGAGATACTCTGGGCTGGATGAAGCACAAGCTGGAATCAAGATTGCCAGGAGAAATATCACAAACCTTAGATATGCAAATGGCACCACCTAATGGCAGAAAGCAAAGAAGAACTAAAGAGCCTCTTCATGAAAGTGAAAGAGGAGACTAAAAAATCTGGCTTAAAACTCAACATTCAGAAAACGAAGATCATGGCATCTGGTCCCATCACTTCATGGCAAATAGATGGGGAAACAGTGAAAACAGTGACAGACTTTACTTTTGGGGGCTCCAAAATCACTGCAGATGGTGACTGCAGCCTTGAAATTAAGCCATACTTACTCCTTAAAAGAAAAGTTTTGACCAACCTAGACAGAATATTAAAAAGCAGATACATTACTTTGCCAAAAAGTTCCATCTAGTCAAAGCTATAGTTTTTTCCAGTAGTCATGTATGGATGTGAGATTTGGACTCTAAAGAAAGCTGAGTACCAAAGAATTGATGCTTTTGAACTGTGGTGTTAGAGAAGACTCTTGAGAGTCCCTTGGACTGCAAGGAGATCCAACTAGTCCATCCTAAAGGAAATCAGTCCTGAATATTCATTGGGAAGATTGATATTGAAGCTGAATCTCCAATATTTGGCCATCTGATGTGAAGAACTGACTTATTTGAAAAGATCCTGATGCTGGGAAACATTGAAGGCAGGAGGAGAAGGGGATGACAGTGGATGAGATGGCTGGATGTCATCACACACTCAATGGACATGAGTTTGTGTAAACTCCAGGAGTTGGCGATGCACCTGGTGTGCTGTAGTCCCTGGGGTTGAAAGAGTTGAACACAACTCAGTGACTGAACTGAGCTTTCCAGACATTATCAGTGATGTATACCAGGTTGCATAAGGTGTTAAAATAGAGAAAAATATATTTGTCTTTATCATAATAATTCACTTTTCAATAAACAAGTTAAACTAAATAGACAATGTTTTAATACATACCATCTTTTAGATTTCTTTTACATAATTTCTAGAAGGCAACTATTAAAAATTAGTTCAGTAATCATTATTGCTTTTTCTTAACACTATCTGGAAATAAAGGACTATACCCACACATTCACACATTCTTCTATGTTTTATGTATATTTATCCATTTTTCCTTATACAAAAGTAACTAATGTTGAAAGATGTCTCCTCCAGATTTGCCTAGAAGCAGGGTCTTGGAAAGAGTTTATGAGCTAACAAATTAAGTGGTAGAGGGAAATCACAGGAAGTGCACATGAAGAAAGAGGCAAGTGAAACAAGGTAAGGAGAAAGAGCAAATATAGAGTTTATTACTGAGCTTGCCTCTTTCAAAAGAAGCACACACGATTTTTCAGTCTGGCTGGACATCTTTCAAGAGGCTTCATGAAATCTGTATCTCCAAGTAATCCATCTGGGGGGTAGTTATCTGAGAAAGTATTTATTTGCAGATTCATCACATCTCCTGCTTTCATTTGATCAAAGTTTCCTTTAAAGGGATCTAATGCTTATGTACTTTCAGACATCCTCATCTCTCCTCCTTATATGCTCTGGGGAACCAGGTTTCCCCCTCAATGAGTTGGTGTTTCACCTTAGTGCATATATTGTGGAAATGGCCAGGGATTTCTTCTGAAGAGCTTTGTCCATCTATGCCAGGATATTCATGAAGTTTTTGTGTCTTGGAATTCATATTCCATACTGATATCAAAATGTGCTACAAACCTCTCAGGTAACATGAAGTCAGGTGTGTGTTCTTTTCTTCTAAAATTTGATTTATGTAAATATTCAAGTACAAAGTTGAGAAGCAGTTTTCCAGAAGTTTGACTATCATTCCTATTAAAATAAAAGCCTGAATTTAGCTGCAAAGATTAAAAAGCGATATATACATATAATCACATTTATTTATTTAAATCAATTTTAATTTGTTTCTGATACCCAACCCAACCAAACTGTGGGCAATTGTGTTTCTATCATAATTAATAATTTTTCTTAATACTGCCAAGTTTCTAGAATCCTATAGAGCATCAGAATTTTTTTATCTCAGGAAGTACCCCCAATCCTGAAGCATGGGTACATGTTGGTTGCCACTGGAATGAATACACAGTGGGATCAGACTGACTGCTCATTCTAAGCCCTGTGTTGGCATTTTTGTTCTTTGCTTAGGGATGGAAATCTTTCACAAGACTCTGAGCTAAAGGGTTAGATTTCATAGATGGCAACTATTTTGTGTAAGGTCATGAATTTTCCTGAAGTGAAGTCATAGAAGAAAAGGGAAGACCCTCCATCTCACTGTGCATCCCCAAGAACACTATCACTTCTCACATACATAAATTCTATATTCTTTTAAACTCTAGTCTCAAATCATTTCTCTATTTCTCTTCTATATGTGGAATGTTGTTGCTTTTAGTTGCCAAGTTATGCCCACCTCTTCGCAATTCTATGGACTGTAGCCTTCCAGGCTCCTCTGTCCATGGGTTTCCTAGGCAATACTACTGGAGTGGTTTTCCATCTCCTTTTCCAGGATATCTTACCAATCCAGAGACTGAAACCTTTTCTCCTGCTTGGCACGTGAATTCTTTACCACTGAGCCACCTGTGAGTCTTTCCTGTGGTTCAGTCTGTAAAGAGTTTCCCTGCAATGCAGAAGACCCATGTTCAATCCCTGGGTTGCGAAGACCCCCTGGAAATGGAAATGGCAACCCACTCCAGTATTCTTGCCTGGAGAATTCCATGGACAGAGGAGCCTGGTGGCCTATGTAGTCCATGGGGTCACAAAGGATCGGACATAACTGAGTGACACATATGAAGCCATATGAAGCCATTTGTGGGATACTAGCATTTTATGAAGCTATATGTGGGATACTAGCATTTTAATCTTAAGAGGATTTATGAAAATTAGAAAGAGACTTCAACACATATGTTTGTTAAAATCTTTCCACAAATTAAAAAAAAAATCAATTTTATGCACAAATTCTAGCAAACTTAAAATGTTACTCCAATCACATCAAATTCATCCAGAGACTTGGAGGAAAAAAATTATTTTTTGACATCAGTATTCTTTGATATCAGTATAAACTTGTCTGAAACTAGAAAAGGACAGGTTGAGAATGAAAATTATCAGTGAGTCTTATTTATGAATACGGATAAATACCAACTCATTGTATCAGTCAGAATAGACCAAGTAATGCTGTGGTACAAAAATTTTAGAAAGATGGTAACAATAACCCTGTGTACGAGATAGCAAAAGAGACACTGATGTATAGAACAGTCTTATGGACTCTGTGGGAGAAGGAGAGGGTGGGAAGATTTGGGAGAATGGCATTGAAACATGTAAAATATCATGTATGAAACAAGTTCCCAGTCCAGGTTTAATGCATGATACTGGATGCTTGGGGCTAGTGCACTGGGACGACCCAGAGGGATGGTATGGGGAGGGAGGAGGGTTCAGGATGGGGAACACAGGTATACCTGTGGCAGATTCATTTTGATATTTGGCAAAACTAATACAATTTTGTAAAGTTTAAAAATTAAAAAAAAAAGAATTTTGTAAATTACAAATGTTTAATATATATAGACTCTGTTTGTTGTCAAAAGACATCTGCTTAAGGAATCACTAAGTGAATCAGGAGCTCACAAGCTTCATGTCAACATGAACTTAGAAGGTAGATAACTCTGAACAATCCAAACTTTCAATTAAATATTACAGCTCAGAAATGGCATACATGCTCTGCATTCACAGTGCTTTTGGTAGATCCAGATCTGGGCAGGAAGGAGGGAAAACACAACTACCAACAATTAGCACTAATGACTACCACAGTTGACTGGCAATGGCTACAGACAATAGCCAAATTGCATTTATTTCAGGAACACAAATAACAAAACACTAGAAAAAATTATGTGATTAATATTATATTTTAATAACATTAAAATATAAATGGGACAAAGACAAATGAAGTGTAATATTATCCCAATGCATGCATGGTAAGTCACTTTAGCTAGGTCCAACTCTTTGTGATCCTATGTACTTTAGCTCCCCAGGTTCCTCTGTCCATGGAATTCTCCAGGTAAGAATACCAGACTGGGTTGCCATGCCCTCCTCCAGGGAATCTTCTCAACCCAGGGATTGAACACACATTTCTTATGTTTTCTAAATTGACAGGTAGGTTCTTTACTACAAGCACTACCTGGGAAGCCCTGATTCCAATAGGTGAAAATAAAAATTAGGTAAAATTTAACATCCACTCATGATTTTAAAATATGCTAACCAATAAAAGAAAAAAAAGAAGAAGAAACCAAAAAAATTTAAATAAATCTCAATAAATTGAAATTAAAAATAAAAATTTGATGAGAGAGATTGAAGGCAAAAAATAGAAGGAGGTGGCAGGATGAGGATGAGATGATTATATAGCATCCTTAACTCAATGGACATGAATTTGAGCAAATTCCAGAAGATAGTGAAGGACATGGAAGTTTTCGCATGCTATAGTCCATGGGGTTGCAAAGAGTCAGACATGACTCAGAGATAGAACAAAATAAAAATATAGATATAGTTGATCTCTAATTGTATCAATTATCATGTTACCAAAACAATAAAGCACATAGGATTAAATTCTAAAAAATACATTGATATTTACTAAAAGTTATAAGTAAGATCAAGTAAATAAAGAAAGACACCATAGTCCTACATTGAAATTATCAAAGTTCTTGTTTCATACATGATATTTTACAAAGTTCTTGATTCTACTATGTAGTTATATAGTTTAATTGAAATTCCAATCAAAATCACATTTTTAAAAATAAAAATCTGAATTTACCACTAATTTGAAAATGTAAAAATAAGTGGGAAAGAAGAAAGAAACTTTCCTTACTAGGTATCAAATTTCACTACATAGCTAAGTGAATAAGATAGTGGGTATTGGTGTTAGTGACAGAAAAATTAACATGTTGATAAGACTTCACAATACAAAACCAGACATAACTGTTTGAATAGACAATGCAAGTGGTAATACAGATAAATTTGGAAAGGATGAGGTTTATAATACATTGATGAAAATTCTCTTATCTATAGGAAAAAATGAGTAAGTATTTGCATAATTAAAAAATTAACTCCTGGTAGAAAATATCCCCAAATTCTATAAGGAAAATTTAAAACTTTAGAGATACTGTAGAAGAATATATTGACTGCAATGTAGTGGAAGAGATTATTTTAAATCTCTTTTTTAAATTATTTCTGTAATAGAAGAGATTATTTAAAAAACAAACATAGAATGCTAACTTAAAAGATTCATTAATTTGGCTACATTAAAATTTTAAGGTCTGCTCATCAAAAAATACTACGAGAAAAATGAAAAGTCAAACTATAAACTTGAAGTCAATTTTTGAAATACATACAACCAAAAAATAAAGCACTTCTATAAACTAATATGAAAAGATAAGTAAAAATGCAATTGACAATAGCCATTACTCAAAAGAAAAAGCATGTTTGTGGAATGCATACATAAAAGGATGCTCAAAACTACTATTCATTAACAAAAATCAATAAAATTATGTCACTTTCACTATATATTGCCAAAAATTAAATTCCTGGAAAATATCAAGAGTTAGGGAAAATATGTATCTAGGGGATGCTTATACATTGCTGTTTGAAATGTAAATTTGTATAACCACTTTAGAAAACAATCCAGTGCTATTATATTACATTGATGAACAACATTTCAGAAATTTCACTTCAAAATTTTTACCTTAGAGAAAATCTTACACATGTGTGCCAGAGCAGATATACAAAGATATCTATAATATCATGATTCTTAATAACAAAGCTTTCTTATATAATAGCCAGGACATGGAAGCAACCTAGATGTCCATCAGCAGACAAATGGATAAAAAATTGTGGTACATATATACAATGGAATATTACTCAGTCATTAAAAAGAATAAATGTGAATCAGTTATAATGAGGTGGATGAAACTGGAGCCTATTATACAGAGTGAAGTAAGCCAGAAAGAAAAACATCAATACAGTATACTTATATGGAATTTAGAAAGATGGTAATGATAACCCTATATACGAGACAGCAAAAGAGACACAGATGTATAGAAGAATCTTTTGGTCTCTGTGGGGGAAGGCAAGGGTGGCATGATTTGAGAGAATAGCACTGAAACGTGTATATTATCATATGTGAAACAGATCTCCAGTCCAGGTTTGACGCATGAGACAGGGTACTCAGGGCTGATGCACTGGGATGACCCAGAGGGATGGGATAGGGAGGGAGGTGGAAGGGGAGTTCAGGATGGGGAACACATGTACACCCATGGCTGATTCATGTCAACACATGACAAAACCACTACAATATTGTAAAGTAATCAACCTCCAATTAAAATAAATAAATTAAAAAAGGAAATAACCAAATTTGAAAAGAATAGGTAAATGAACAAATTGTACTACAATCAGTTTTACAAGACTAGATTAGGAGAATGATATCAATATGGTGACATAGGCTTATACTAATTTCAGTCTTCCTCACCAAGAAAAATTAGAAACTACTCATAAACTAGTCACCACTAAGAAAAATCCAAAATCTGAAGGCAAAGTTGAAGCTTCTCTATGAACAAGAAAAATCAAGAAGGATGTATTAGAAGAATAAGAGGAACAGCTATGTTTTAATTGTATTGCCCTTCTCCTAGTCCAGTGCAGTGCCGCAATGAGAAGTTTCCCTGGGCCTACAGTTTCCCCAATGGGAAAAAGAGAACCCAAAGTGGATATCCAGTTTCACCATTATTGGAGGATTATGCAGATGTCTCATTTAGGTCTTATCTCATGGAGATCACTGGGGAATCTGCAGAAATTAAGCACTGGGGATTATATAGAGATGATAAGGTGGCCTGGCTTACAGAAACTAGTACTCATATATTGGCAGACCACATTCCTGCTTATGGTGGCAACTGAGCAGAGATTTTGGACAGTAGTTCTGCCCATTCATAGAGCCCAACCAGGGGCCCTGTCTGATCAGGGAGTTTGGTTGGAAGTTCTACCTGGTTTTAATCTTTAACCAATGTGTTTTACCATCCATAGAGCCCTTTCTTCAGTTCATTATTACTGCTGAGAAGTATCCAATCTCATCCCTGAGGGATGTAAGCTGACAGATGCCCTGTGCTATGGGCATCATGAAATATTTTCTAAGATAGATAATATGACAGGTCACAAAACAAGCCTCAACAGATTTAAAATGATAGAAATTATTCCAAGTATGTTTTCTGAGCATAAGGTTAAGAAACAAGAAATCAATAACAAGAAGAAAGAAAAAAAACACACAAGTACATGGAAATTAAAATTAAAATCCTGAATAGATTAAATAAAAAGCAAAAGGGAAGTAAAGAAATACCTTGAAAAAAATGAAAGTAACATACCAAATCTTCTGGGAAGCAGAAAAATTTTCCTAAGAGGGACGTGTCTAATAATAAATGCCTACATTAATAAAGAAGGAATATTGCAGATAAACAATAATTTTATATCTCACAGAACTAGAAAAGAACATGTTAAGCCTAAAGTTTTCAGAGAAGATAAAAAAGATCAGAGAAGAAATACGCAAAATAGAGAAGAGAGGAAAAAAAAAATAGAGATCAGCAAAAACAAAAGTTGGTTTTGGAAAAGATACATGCAGTTGACAAGCACTTAGCTAGACCAGCCAGGAGATAAAAAGAACACTCATAAAAATAAAATCAGAAACAAAAGAGGAGCCACTATAAGCCATAAAACAGAAATAAAAATAATCATAAGAGATTACTAGGCACAACTGCAGATCAATAAAGTAGATAAACATAGAAATGGATAAATTCCTATAAATATACAACCAACCAAGATTGAATCAGGAAGAATTAGAAAATTTGAACAAATTAATAACAGATGAACAGATTCTATCCATAACTGAAAACCTACTAACAAAGCAAAAGCCCAGGAATGGTGGATTTCATTGGTGAATTCTACCAAACATTTGAAAAAGAGTTAATCCTTCTCAAACTGTCCCAGAATATGCAAAAGGAGAGAGCATATTCAAACTCATTTTAAGAGACCAGCATCACACCAAAACTAAAGCTGAACAAGGATATTACAACAAGAGAAAACTGTAGATCAATATCACTAAGGAATAAATACATGCAAAATTATCAACAAAAATATAAGCAAACTAAGTTCAGAATCACATTTACATTATCATACACCATGATCAAATGGGATTTATTCTTGAGGTGCAAAGATGGTTTAACATAGACAAATCAATAATTGTGATATACATTATCAAAGTGAAAGATAAGAATTACACGATTATCTCAATAGGCACAGAAAAAAAAATATTTGGAAAAAAAATGCACCATTCTTTTATGACAAAACTCTAAAACAAATTGATGATAAAAGAAACATATCTCAACATAACTAAGGCCATATATGACAAGACCAAAACTAATATCATAATAATGAATGATTGAAAGATTTTCCTCTAAGGTCAGGAACAAAAAAAATGATTTCCAGTCTTAGCACACCTTTTCAACATAGTTTTGGCAAATCTTAGCCACAGCAATCAGGCAAGAAAAAGAAATAAAAAGCATCAAAGTCATAAAGGAAAAAGAGATTCTCTGTCTATAGATACCATTTATACATTATAAATAAATTGTAAAGACACCATCAAAGAGCAGTTACAACTAATGAATTCAGTAACGTTTCAAGATACAAAAATCAACATACATACCAGTGTAAGGGGATAGCACATTGCAGTTTTGAGTTGATTTGCATTTCTCTTAGTTTGATTTGAATTTCTTGTAGTGATGTTGAACATCTTATTATGTGTTTGTTGGCCATGTGCATGTTTTCTGTGTATAAATGTCTATTTATGTTTTCTGCCCATTTCTTGATTGGGTTGTTTGTTAGCTTTTTGATAGTGAGCTGCATGAGCTGTTTGTATGTTTTGGCAGTTAATCTTTGTCAGTTGCTTCATCTACATTTTTTTCCCCCAATTCTGAGAGCTGTCTTTTCATCTTATTTATGGCTTCTTTTGCTGTTACTAAAGCTTGTATTACTTATCATTTGTTTATTTTTGTTTTTATTTTCATTAGTTTAGGAGGTGGGCCATAGAGGATCTTGCTTCAACTTATGTAAAAAACTGTTCTGCCTATGTTTTCCTGTAAGAGTTTTACAGTGTTCTGCCTTAGCTTTAGGTCTTCAATCCATTTTCAGTTTATTTTTGTATATGATGTTGGAGAATGTTCTAATTTTATTCTTTTACATGTAGTTGTCCAGTTTAACCAGCACCATTTATTGAAGAGACATATAAAAAATCTACAAAAAATAAATGCTGGAGAGGGTGTGGAGTAAAGGGAACCCTCTCACACTGTTGTTGGAAAGGTAAACTGATATAACCACTACTGAAAACAGTATGGAGGCTCCTTTAAAAACTAGGAATAAAACTACCATATCACCCAGCATTCCCACTCCTGGGCATATACTCAGAGATAACCATAATTTGAACATATACATGCACCCTAATGTTCATTGCAGTACTATTTACAAATCCAAGACATGGAAACAACCTAAATGCCCAATAACAGAGGACTGACTAAAGAAGATGTAGTGTATATACACAGTATAATATTACTCATCCTTGGAAAGAAAATCTGCAATTTGCAGAGATGTAGACCAAGAAACTGTCATACAGAGTGAAGTAAATCAGAAAAAGAAAAACAAACATTATCTATTAACACATATATGTGGACTTTAGAAAATGAAATGGAAAGATGATCTTATTTGCAAAGCAGAAGTAGAGACATGAATGAAGAGAACAAATATGGATACCAAGGAGGTAAGGTGGTGGGATGAAATGGGAGATTGTGATTGACATATACATACTACTATGTATAAAATAGATAAAGAGAACCTACTGTATACTACATGGAACTCTAGTTGACCTAAATGGGAAGGAAATCCCCCCAAAGAGGGATTATATTTATATATATGGATGACTCAGTTTGCTGTAGAGAAGAAATTGACACAGCAATTTAAAGAAACTATATGCCAATTAAAAAAATTAGCATTGACATAATGAATCAACAGACTTTAAAAAAATTCAAAATACAAAACTCAATAGCATTTCTACACATTAATAATAGAAATTCTGAAAAAATAAAGAAAACAATCCTATTCACAATAGCATCAAAATTGATAAAATACTTAATAATAAATTTAACCAGGGATACAGTAAAACTGCATTTAAAACTGCAAGATATTTATGAGATAAATTGAAGAGAATACAAATAAAAATAATTCAAGTGGAAGAAGATGGCAGAGGAGTAAGTTGGGGAGATTGCCTGCCTCTCCACAAATACATAAAAAACTAATCAAAATATGGAACAACTCCTATGCTGCTGCTGCTGCTGCTAAGTCGCTTCAGTCGTGTCTGACTCTGTGCGACCCCATAGACGGCAGCCCACCAGGCTCCCCTGTCCCTGGGATTATCCAGGCAAGAACACTGTAGTAGGTTGCCATTTCCTTCTCCAATGCATAAGCAGCTCATGGACCTTGGTCCTGACCAGATAGTCGGCTGGGGGAGGTGAGAGAAGCACACACTAACATCGTGGCACAGAGGGAGGACCCAGGGTGATGAGAGAAGCAATCATAGCCCCGCAGTGCAGACAGTGGGCCTAGGATGCTGAGAGAAGAGCACATAAACCTCCATGGCACAGAGGGAATGCCCAGGGTGACAAGAGAAGCACATATAAGCCTCCAGAGCAGAGGGCAGGTTCAGAGTGCAGAGAGAAGCACACGCAAATCTCCACGAAGCAGAGGGCAGCGTTACGGAGCAGAGAAAAGTGCTGCACAAGCCCCAGCCTAGCAAACTTGGACCTGCAGTGCAGGGCAGGACCTGGGGGTGGAAACTTGGGCAAAGATCCAGGGACAAATAAGGGGCTGGCAGCAGTGACGATGTGCCGAGAGAGCCTCTTTGTTGCAGCTTCGGAAATAGATGTGTCTATCACTACTAAAGCTGAAAGAACTGTCCAAAGTCATAGCGAAACAATTGACAGCCCAAAACCTATTACTGGACACTGCTGCCCTTCAGAGAGATGAGATACACCTCCACCAACCAGAACACAGGCACAAGTGCCCCCAAATAGGAAACCATCGGTTCAGTCACTCAGTCATGTCTGACTCATTGTGACCCCATAGAATGCAGCACATCAGGCTTTCCTATCCACCACCAACTCCCGGAGCTTAAAACATTCATGTCTGTCAAGGCAGTGATGCCATCCAACCAACTCATCCTCTGTAATCCCCTTTTCCTCCTGCATTCAATATTTCCCAGCATCACGGTCTTTTCAAATGAGTCAATCCTTAGCATCAAGTGGCCAAAGTATTGGAGTTTCAACTTCAGCAACAGTCCTTCCAAAAAATATTCAGGACTAATTTCCTTTAGGGTTGACTGGTTTGATCTCCTTGTAGTCCAAGGAACTCTCAAGAGTCTTCTCCAGCACCAGAGTTCAAAAGCATCAATTCCTCAGTGGTACTCAGCTTTCTTAATAGGCTAACTCTCATATCCATACATGACTACAGGAAAGATCATAGCTTTGACGAGACAGACTTTGTTGGCAATGTAATGTCTCTGCTTTTTAATATGCTGTCTAAGTTCGTCATAGATTTTCTTCCAAGGAGCAATATCTTTCTATATCAAGGCTGCAGTCACCATCTGGAGTGATTTTGGAGCCAAAATAAATAAAATAAAATAAAGTTCCTTATTGTTTCCATACTTTTCCCATGTATTTGCCATGAAATGATGGGATCAGATACTATGATCTTGGTTTTCTGAATGTGAGTTTTAAGCCAAATTTTTCACTCTTCTTTTTCACTTTAATCAAGAGGCTTTTCAGTTCTTATTCATTTTCTGGAATAAGGGTGGTTAAAGCTACAAATCTGAGGTTATTTATATTTCTCTGGGCAATCTTGATTCCAGCTTGTGCCTTGTGGTTCATTGATTCCAATATTTCACATGATCTACTCTGCATAGAAGACCTAACTCTTCTATGAAGACCTACAAGAACTTTTAGAACTAATACCCAAAAAAGATGTCCTTTTCGTTATAGGGGACTGGTATGAAAAAGTAGGAAGTCAAGAAACACCTGGAGTAACAGGAAAATTTGGCCTTGGAATATGGAATGAAGCAGGGCAAAGACTAATAGAGTTTTGCTAAGAAAATGCACTGGTCATAGCAAACACCCTCTTCCAAAAACACAAGAGAAGACTCTACATATGGATATCACCAGATGGTCAACTCAAAATCAGATTGATTATATTCTTGTCAGCCAAAGATGGAAAAGCTCTATACAATCAACAAAAACAAGACCAGGAGCTGACTGTGGCTCAGACCATGAACTCCTTATTACCAAATTCAGACTGAAATTGAAGAAAATAGGCAAAACCACTAGACGATTCAGGTATGACCTAAATCAAATCACTTATGATTATACAGTGGAAGTGAGAAATAGATTTAAGGGCCTATATCTGATAGATAGATTGCCTTATGAACTATGGAATGAGGTTCGTGACATTGTACAGGAGACAGGGATCAAGACCATCCCCATGGAAAAGAAATGCAAACAAGCAAAATGGCTGTCTGAGGAGGCCTTACAAATAGCTATGAAAAGAAGAGAAGTGAAAAGCAAAGGAGAAAAGGCAAGATATAAACATCTGAGTGCAGAGTTCCAAAGAATAGTAAGGAGAGATAAGAAAGCCTTCCTCAGTGATCAATGCAAAGAAATAGAGAAAAACAACAGAATGGGAAAGACTAGAGATCTCTTCAAGAAAATTAGAGATATCAAGGGAATATTTCATGCAAAGATGTGCTCGATAAAGGGCAGAAATGGTATGGACCTAACAGAAGCAGAAGATATCAAGAAGAGGTGGCAAGAATACACAGAAGAACTGTACAAAAAAGAACTTCACGTCCCAGATAATCATGATGGTGTGATCACTGACCTACAGCCAGACATCCTGGAATGCGAAGTCAATGTGGGCCTTAGAAAACATCACTACGAACAAAGCTAGTGGAGGCAATAGAATTCCAGCTGGGTTCTTTGAAACGATAAATAAAATTGACAAACCATTAGCCAGAATCATCAAGAAACAAAGGGAGAAAAATCAAATCAATAAAATTAGAAATGAAAATGGAGAGATCACAACAGACAACACAGAAATACAAAGGATCATAAGAGACTACTATCAACAATTATATGCCAATAAAATGGACAACGTGGAAGAAATGGACAAATTCTTAGAAAAGTACAACTTTCCAAAACTGGACCAGGAAGAAATAGAAAATCTTAACAGACCCATCACAAGCACAGAAATTGAAACTGTAATCAAAAATCTTCCAGCAAACAAAAGCCCCGGTCCAGATGTCTTCACAGCTGAATTCTACCAAAAATTTAGAGAAGAGCCAACACCTATCCTGCTCAAACTCTTCCAGAATATTGCAGAGGAAGGTAAACTTCCAAACTCATTCTATGAGGCCACCATCACCCTAATACCAAAACCTGACAAAGATGCCACAAAAAAGAAAACGACAGGCCAATATCACTGATGAACATAGATGCAAAAATCCTTAACAAAATTCTAGCAATCAGAATCCAACAACACATTAAAAAGATCATACACCATGACCAAGTAGGCTTTATCCCAGGGATGCAAGGATTCTTCAATATCCACAAATCAATCAATGTAATACACCACATTAACAAATTGAAAAATAAAAACCATATGATTATCTCAATAGATGCACAGAAAGCCTTTGACAAAATTCAACATCCATTTATGATAAAAACCCTCCAGAAAGCAGGACTAGAAGGAACATACCTCAACATAATAAAAGCTATATATGACAAACCCACAGCATTGAGGATAATGGTGAAAAATTGAAAGCATTTCCTCTAAAGTCAGGAACAAGACAGGGTGCCCACTTTCACCATTACTATTCAACATAGTTTTGGAAGTTTTGGCCACAGCAATCAGAGCAGAAAAAGAAATAAAAGATATCCAAATTGGAAAAGAAGAAGTAAAACTCTCACTGTTTGCAGATGACATGATCCTTTACATAGAAAACCCTAAAGATTCCACCAGAAAATTACTAGAAATAATCAATGACTATAGTAAAGTTGCAGGATATAAAATCAACACACAGAAATCCCTTGCATTCCTATACACTAATAATGAGAAAACAGAAAGAGAAATTAAGGAAATAATTCCATTCACCATTGCAACGAAAAGAAGAAAATACTTAGGAATATATCTACCTAAAGAAACTAAAGACCTATATATAGAAAACTATGAAACACTGGTGAAAGAAATCAAAGAGGACACTAATAGATGGAGAAATATACCATGTTCATAGATTGGAAGAATCAATATAGTGAAAATGAGTATACTACCCAAAGCAATTTATAGATTCAATGCAATCCCCATCAAGCTACCAACGGTATTCTTCACAGAGCTAGAACAAATAATTTCACAATTTGTATGGAAACAAAAAAGCCTCGAATAGCCAAAGCTATCTTCAGAAAGAAGAAGGGAACTGGAGGAATCAATGTAACTGACTTCAGGCTCTATTACAAAGCCACAGTTATCAAGACAGTATGGTACTGGCACAAAGACAGAAATATTGATCAATGGAATAAAATAGAAAGCCCAGAGATAAATCCACGCACATATGGACACCTTATCTTTGACAAAGGAGACGAGAATATACAATGGATTAAAGACAATCTCTTTAACAAGTGGTGCTGGGAAAACTGGTCAACCACTTGTAAAAGAATGAAACTAGAACACTTTCTAACACCATACACAAAAATAAACTCAAAATGGATTAAAGATCTAAACGTAAGACCAGAAACTATAAAACTCCTAGAGGAGAACATAGGCAAAACACTCTCTGACATACATCACAGCAGGGTCCTCTATGACCCACCTCGCAGAATATTGGAAATAAAAGCAAAAATAAACAAATGGGACCTAATTAAACTTAAAAGCTTCTTCACAACAAAGGAAACTATTAGCAAGGTGAAAAGGCAGCCTTCAGAATGGGAGAAAATAATAGCAAATGAAGAAACTGACAAACAACTAATCTCAAAAATATACAAGCAACTTCTACAGCTCAACTCCAGAAAAATAAATGACCCAATCAAAAAATGGGCCAAAGAACTAAATAGACATTTCTCCAAAGAAGACATACAGATGGCTAACAAACACATGAAAAGATGCTCAACATCACTCATTATCAGAGAAATGCAAATCAAAACCACTATGAGGTACCATTTCACCCCAGTCAGAGTGGCTGTGATCCAAAAGTCTACAAGCAATAAATGCTGGAGAGGGTGTGGAGAAAAGGGAACCCTCTTACACTGTTGGTGGGAATGCAAACTAGTACAGCCACTATGGAGAACAGTGTGGAGATTCCTTAAAAAACTGGAAATAGAACTGCCTTATGATCCAGCAATCCCACTGCTGGGCATACACACTGAGGAAACCAGAATTGAAAGAGACACGTGTACCCCAATGTTCATCGCAGCACTGTTTATAATAGCCAGGACATGGAAGCAACCTAGATGCCCATCAGCAGATGAATGGATAAAGAAAGCAGTGGTACATATACACAATGGAGTATTACTCAGCCATTAAAAAGAATACATTTGAATCAGTTCTAATGAGGTGGATGAAACCGGAACCTATTATACAGAGTGAAGTAAGCCAGAAAGAAAAACACCAATACAGTATACTAACACATATATATGGAATTTAGAAAGATGGTAACAATAACCCTGTGCACGAGACAGCAAAAGAGACACTGATGTATAGAACAGTCTTATGGACTCTGTGGGAGAGGGAGAGGGGGGGTAGATTTGGGAGAATGGCATTGAAACATGTATAATATCATGTATGAAATGAGTCACAAGTCCTGGTTTGATGCATGATACTGGATGCTTGGGGCTGGTACACTGGGATGGCCCAGAGGGAGGGTATGGGGAGGGAGGAGGGAGGAGGGTTCAGGATGGGGAGCACAGGTATACCTGTGGCAGATTCATTTTGATGTTTGGCAAAACCAACACAATATTGTAAAGTTTAAAAATAAAATAAAATTAAAAAAAATTACCTATCAAGCTAAAAAAAAAAAAAAAAGAAAAAGAATTCCAGCTGAGCTACTTCAAATACTGAAAGATGATGCTGTAAAAGTGTTGCAATCAATATGCCAGCAAATTTGGAAAACTCAACAGTGGCCACAGGACTGGAAAAGGTCAGTTTTCATTCCAATCCCAAAGAAAGGCATTGCCAAAGAATGCTCAAACTAACACACAATTGCACTCATCTCACACGCTAGTAAAGTAATGCTCAAAATTCTCCAAGCCAGGCTTCAGCAATATGTGAACCGTGAACTTCCTGTTCAAGCTGGTTTTAGAAAAGGCAGAGGGACCAGACATCAAATTGCTGACATCAGCTGGATCATGGAAAAAGCAAGAGAGTTCCAGAAAAGAAATATATTTCTGCTTTATTGACAATGCGAAAGCTTTTGACTGTGTAGGTCACAATAAACTGTGGAAAATTCTGAAAGAGATGGGTATACCAGACTTCCTGACCTGCCTCTTGAGAAATCTGTATGGTGGTCAGGAAGCAATAGTTAGAACTGGCCATGGAACAACTGACTGGTTCCAAATAGGAAAAGGAGTACATCAAGGCTGTATATTGTCACCCTGCTTTTTTAACTTATACTCAGAGTACATCATGAGAAACGCTGGACTGGAAGAAACACAAGCTGGAATCAAGATTGCCGGGAGAAATATCAATGACCTCAGATATGCAGATGACACCACCCTTATGGCAGAAAGTGAAGAGGAACTAAAAAACCTTTTAAAAAAAAGACTCTGAAAGTTTAGAGTGAAAAAGTTGGCTTAAAGCTTAACATTTAGAAAACGAAGATCATGGCATCTGGTTCCATCACTTCATGGCAAATAGATGGAGAAAAAGTGGAAACTGTCAGACTTTATTTTGGGGGCCTACAAAATCACTGCAGATGGTGACTGCAGCCATGAAATAAAAAGACGCTTACTTCTTGGAAGGAAAGTTATGACCAACCTAGATAGCATATTCAAAAGCAGAGATGTGACTTTGCCAACAAAGGTCCGTCTAGTCAAAGCTATGGTTTTTCCAGTGGTCATGTACGGGTGTGACAGTTGGACTGTGAAGAAAGCTGAGTGCCGAAGAATTGATGCTTTTGAACTGTGGTGTTGGAGAAGACTCTTGAGAGTCCCTTGGACTGCAAGGAGATCCAACCAGTCCATTCTGAAGGAGATCAGCCCTGGGATTTCTTTTTTTTTTTTTTTTTTTTTATTTTATTTTATTTTTTTTTTATTCTTCCAATTTTATTTTATTTTTAAACTTTACATAATTGTATTAGTTTTGCCAAATATCAAAATGAATCCGCCACAGGTATACATGTGTTCCCCATCCCGAACCCTCCTCCCTCCTCCCTCCCCATACCATCCCTCTGGGCCGTCCCAGTGCACCAGCCCCAAGCATCCAGCATCATGCATCGAACCTGGACTGGCAACTCGTTTCCTACATGATATTTTACATGTTTCATTGCCATTCTCTCTCCAGCATTTATTATTTGTAGACTTTTGGATCGCAGCCATTCTGACTGGTGTGAAATGGTACCTCATGGTGGTTTTGATTTGCATTTCTCTGATAATGAGTGATGTTGAGCATCTTTTCATGTGTTTGTTAGCCATCTGTATGTCTTTTTTGGAGAAATGTCTATTTAGTTCTTTGGCCCATTTTTTGATTGGGTCGTTTATTTTTCTGGAGTTGAGCTGTAGGAGTTGCTTGTATATTTTTGAGATTAGTTGTTTGTCGGTTGCTTCATTTGCTATTATTTTCTCCCATTCTGAAGGCTGTCTTTTCACCTTGCTAATAGTTTCCTTTGATGTGCAGAAGCTTTTAAGGTTAATTAGGTCCCATTTGTTTATTTTTGCTTTTATTTCCAATATTCTGGGAGGTGGGTCATAGAGGATCCTGCTGTGATGTATGTCGGAGAGTGTTTTGCCTATGTTCTCCTCTAGGAGTTTTATAGTTTCTGGTCTTACGTTTAGATCTTTAATCCATTTTGAGTTTATTTTTGTGTATGGTGTTAGAAAGTGGTCCAGTTTCATTCTTTTACAAGTGGTTGACCAGATTTCCCAGCACCACTTGTTAAAGAGATTGTCTTTAATCCATTGTATATTCTTGCCTCCTTTGTCGAAGATAAGGTGTCCATATGTGCGTGGATTTATCTCTGGGCTTTCTATTTTATTCCATTGATCAATATTTCTGTCTTTGTGCCAGTACCATACTGTCTTGATAACTGTGGCTTTGTAGTAGAGCCTGAAGTCAGGTAAGTTGATTCCTCCAGTTCCATTCTTCTTTCTCAAGATCTCTTTGGCTATTCGAGGTTTTTTGTATTTCCATACAAATTGTGAAATTATTTGTTCTAGCTCTGTGAAGAATACTGTTGGTAGCTTGATAGGGATTGCGTTGAATCTATAAATTGCTTTGGGTAGTATACTCATTTTCACTATATTGATTCTTCCAATCCATGAACATGGTATATTTCTCCATCTATTAGTGTCCTCTTTGATTTCTTTCACCAGTGTTTTATAGTTTTCTATATATAGGTCTTTAGTTTCTTTAGGTAGATATATTCCTAAGTATTTTCTTCTTTTCGTTGCAATGGTGAATGGAATTGTTTCCTTAATTTCTCTTTCTGTTTTCTCATTATTAGTGTATAGGAATGCAAGGGATTTCTGTGTGTTGATTTTATATCCTGCAACTTTACTGTAGTCATTGATTATTTCTAGTAATTTTCTGGTGGACTCTTTAGGGTTTTCTATGTAGAGGATCATGTCATCTGCAAATAGTGAGAGTTTTACTTCTTCTTTTCCAATTTGGATTCCTTTTATTTCTTTTTCTGCTCTGATTGCTGTGGCCAAAACTTCCAAAACTATGTTGAATAGTAATGGTGAAAGTGGGCACCCTTGTCTTGTTCCTGACTTTAGAGGAAATGCTTTCAATTTTTCACCATTGAGGATAATGTTTGCAGTGGGTTTGTCATATATAGCTTTTATTATGTTGAGGTACGTTCCTTCTATTCCTGCTTTCTGGAGAGTTTTTATCATAAATGGATGTTGAATTTTGTCAAAGGCTTTCTCTGCATCTATTGAGATAATCATATGGTTTTTATTTTTCAATTTGTTAATGTGGTGTATTACATTGATTGATTTGCGGATATTGAAGAATCCTTGCATCCCTGGGATAAAGCCCACTTGATCATGGTGTATGATCTTTTTAATGTGTTGTTGGATTCTGATTGCTAGAATTTTGTTAAGGATTTTTGCATCTATGTTCATCAGTGATATTGGCCTGTAGTTTTCTTTTTTTGTGGGATCTTTGTCAGGTTTTGGTATTAGGGTGATGGTGGCCTCATAGAATGAGTTTGGAAGTTTACCTTCCTCTGCAATTTTCTGGAAGAGTTTGAGCAGGATAGGTGTTAGCTCTTCTCTAAATTTTTGGTAGAATTCAGCTGTGAAGCCATCTGGACCGGGGCTTTTGTTTGCTGGAAGATTTTTGATTACAGTTTCAATTTCCATGCTTGTGATGGGTCTGTTAAGATTTTCTATTTCTTCCTGGTCCAGTTTTGGAAAGTTGTACTTTTCTAAGAATTTGTCCATTTCTTGCACGTTGTCCATTTTATTGGCATATAATTGTTGATAGTAGTCTCTTATGATCCTTTGTATTTCTGTGTTGTCTGTTGTGATCTCTCCATTTTCGTTTCTAATTTTGTTGATTTGATTTTTCTCCCTTTGTTTCTTGATGAGTCTGGCTAATGGTTTGTCAATTTTATTTATCCTTTCAAAGAACCAGCTTTTGGTTTTGTTGATTTTTGCTATGGTCTCTTTTGTTTCTTTTGCATTTATTTCTGCTCTAATTTTTAAGATTTCTTTCCTTCTACTAACCCTGGGGTTCTTCATTTCTTCCTTTTCTAGTTGCTTTAGGTGTAGAGTTAGGTTATTTATTTGACTTTTTTCTTGTTTCTTGAGGTGTGCCTGTATTGCTATGAACTTTCCCCTTAGGACTGCTTTTACCGTGTCCCACAGGTTTTGGGTTGTTGTGTTTTCATTTTCATTCGTTTCTATGCAAATTTTGATTTCTTTTTTGATTTCTTCTGTGATTTGTTGGTTATTCAGCAGCGTGTTGTTCAGCCTCCATATGTTGGAATTTTTAATAGTTTTTCTCCTGTAATTGAGATCTAATCTTACTGAATTGTGGTCAGAAAAAAATCTACCTGATAAAGAATTCCGAATAATGATAGTGAAATTGATCCAAAATCTTGAAACTAAAATGGAATCACAGATAAATAGCCTGGAGACAAGGATTGAGAAGATGCAAGAAAGGTTTAACAAGGACCTAGAAGAAATAAAAAAGAGTCAATATATAATGAATAATGCAATAAGTGAAATTAAAAACACTCTGGAGGCAACAAATAGTAGAATAACAGAGGCAGAAGACAGGATTAGTGAATTAGAAGATAGAATGGTAGAAATAAATGAATCAGAGAGGATAAAAGAAAAACGAATTAAAAGAAATGAGGACAATCTCAGAGACCTCCAGGACAATATTAAACGCTACAACATTCGAATCATAGGGGTTCCAGAAGAAGAAGACAAAAAGAAAGACCATGAGAAAATACTTGAGGAGATAATAGTGGAAAACTTCCCTAAAATGGGGAAGGAAATAATCACCCAAGTCCAAGAAACCCAGAGAGTACCAAACAGGATAAACCCAAGGAGAAACACCCCAAGACACATATTAATCAAATTAACAAAGATCAAACACAAAGAACAAATATTAAAAGCAGCAAGGGAAAAACAACAAATAACACACAAGGGAATTCCCATAAGGATAACAGCTGATCTTTCAATAGAAACTCTTCAAGCCAGGAGGGAATGGCAAGACATACTTAAAATGATGAAAGAAAATAACCTACAGCCCAGATTATTGTACCCAGCAAGGATCTCATTCAAGTATGAAGGAGAAATCAAAAGCTTTTCAGACAAGCAAAAGCTGAGAGAATTCTGCACCACCAAACCAGCTCTCCAACAAATACTAAAGGATATTCTCTAGACAGGAAACACAAAAACGGTGTATAAACTCGAACCCAAAACAATAAAGTAAATGGCAACGGGAACATACTTATCAGTAATTACCTTAAATGTAAATGGGTTGAATGCCCCAACCAAAAGACAAAGACTGGCTGAATGGATACAAAAACAAGACCCCTACATATGTTGTCTACAAGAGACCCACCTCAAAACAGGGGACACATACAGACTGAAAGTGAAGGGCTGGAAAAAGATTTTCCATGCAAATAGGGACCAAAAGAAAGCAGGAGTAGCAATACTCATATCAGATAAAATAGACTTTAAAACAAAGGCGGTGAAAAGAGATAAAGAAGGTCACTACATAATGATCAAAGGATCAATCCAAGAAGAAGATATAACAATTATAAACATATATGCACCCAACACGGGAGCACCACAGTACGTAAGACAAATGCTAACAAGTATGAAAGGAGAAATTAACAATAACACAATAATAGTGGGAGACTTTAATACCCCACTCACACCTATGGATAGATCAACTAAACAGAAAATTAACAAGGAAACACAAACTTTAAACGATACAATAGACCAGTTAGACCTAATTGATATCTATAGGTCATTTCATCCCAAAACAATGAATTTCACCTTTTTCTCAAGCGCACATGGAACCTTCTCCAGGATAGATCACATCCTGGGCCATAAAGCTAGCCTTGGTAAATTCAAAAAAATAGAAATCATTCCAAGCATTTTTTCTGACCACAATGCAGTAAGATTAGATCTCAATTACAGGAGAAAAACTATTAAAAATTCCAACATATGGAGGCTGAACAACACGCTGCTGAATAACCAACAAATCACAGAAGAAATCAAAAAAGAAATCAAAATTTGCATAGAAACGAATGAAAATGAAAACACAACAACCCAAAACCTGTGGGACACGGTAAAAGCAGTCCTAAGGGGAAAGTTCATAGCAATACAGGCACACCTCAAGAAACAAGAAAAAAGTCAAATAAATAACCTAACTCTACACCTAAAGCAACTAGAAAAGGAAGAAATGAAGAACCCCAGGGTTAGTAGAAGGAAAGAAATCTTAAAAATTAGAGCAGAAATAAATGCAAAAGAAACAAAAGAGACCATAGCAAAAATCAACAAAACCAAAAGCTGGTTCTTTGAAAGGATAAATAAAATTGACAAACCATTAGCCAGACTCATCAAGAAACAAAGGGAGAAAAATCAAATCAACAAAATTAGAAACGAAAATGGAGAGATCACAACAGACAACACAGAAATACAAAGGATCATAAGAGACTACTATCAACAATTATATGCCAATAAAATGGACAACGTGCAAGAAATGGACAAATTCTTAGAAAAGTACAACTTTCCAAAACTGGACCAGGAAGAAATAGAAAATCTTAACAGACCCATCACAAGCATGGAAATTGAAACTGTAATCAAAAATCTTCCAGCAAACAAAAGCCCCGGTCCAGATGGCTTCACAGCTGAATTCTACCAAAAATTTAGAGAAGAGCTAACACCTATCCTGCTCAAACTCTTCCAGAAAATTGCAGGGGAAGGTAAACTTCCAAACTCATTCTATGAGGCCACCATCACCCTAATACCAAAACCTGACAAAGATCCCACAAAAAAAGAAAACTACAGGCCAATATCACTGATGAACATAGATGCAAAAATCCTTAACAAAATTCTAGCAATCAGAATCCAACAACACATTAAAAAGATCATACACCATGATCAAGTGGGCTTTATCCCAGGGATGCAAGGATTCTTCAATATCCTGGGATTTCTTTGGAAGGAATGATGCTAAAGCTGAAACTCCAGTACTTTGGCCACCTCATGCGAAGAGTTGACTCATTGGAAAAGAGTCTGATGATGGGAGGGATTGGGGGCAGGAGGAGAAGGGGACGACAGAGGATGAGATGGCTGTATGGCATCACTGACTCGATGGACGTGAGTCTGAGTGAACTCCGGGATCGGTGATGGACAGGGAGGCCTGGTGCTGCGATTCATGGGGTCGCAAAGAGTCGGACACGACTGAGTGACTGAACTGAACTGAACTGAACTCTGCATAGAGGTTAAGTAAACAGGGGGACAATATACAGCCTTGAAATAACTCCTTTCCCTATCTGGAACCAGTTTGTTTTTCCATATAAAGTTTTAAATGTTGCTTCTTAACCTGCATACAGATTTCTCAGGAGCAGGTGAGGTGGCCTGGTATTCCCATCTCTTTAAGAATTTTCCACAGTTTCTTGTGATACACACAGTCAAAGTCTTTGGCATAGTCAATAAAGCGCAAGTAGAAGCTTTCCTGGAAGTCTCTTGCTTTTTCGATGATCCAGCGGATGTTGGCAGTTTGATCTCTGGTTCTTTGCCTTTTTTAAATCCAAATTGAACATCTGGCAGTTCACGGTTCACATCCTGTTGAAGCCTGGCTTGAGAATTTTGAGCATTACTTTGCAAGTGTGTGAAATGAGTGCAGTTTGAGAATTCTTTGTCATTGCCTTTCTTTGAAATCAGACTGAAAACTGATCTTTTCCAATCCTGTGATCAGTGCCGTGTTTTCAAAATTTGCTGGCATATTGAGTTCAGCACTTTAACAGCATTATCTTTTAGGATTTGAAATAGCTCAACTGGAATTCCATCGCCTCCACTAGCTTTGTTCATAGTGATGCGTCCTAAGACACACTTGACAATGCATTCTAGGATGTCTGGCTCTAGGTGAGTGATCACACCATCATTGTTATCTGCATCATAAAGATTTTTTTGTATAGTTCTTCTGTGTATATTTGCCACCTCTTCTTAAAACCTTCTGCTTCTATTAGAACCATAACTTCTATCCTTTTTTTTTGTTTGTTTTGTCCTTTTTTTGTGTGTGTGTGTGTACCCATCTTAGCATGAAATATTCCCTTGGTATCACTAATTTTCTTGAAGAGATCTCTAGTCTTTCTCGTTCTATTGTTTTCCTCTATTTCTTTGCATTTATCATGGAAGAAGTCTCTCTTATCTGTCTCTGCTATTCACTGGAACTCTGCATTCAAATGGGTATATCCTTCTTTTTCACCTTTGTCTTTAGCTTCTATTCTCTTCTCAGCTATTTGTAATGCCTTCTCAGGAAACCATTTTGCCTTTTTTGCATTAATTTTTCTTTGGAATTGTCTTGATTGCTGCCTCCTGTACAGTGTCACGAATCTCTGTCCATAGTTTTTCAGGAACTCTATCAGATCTAATCCCTTGAATCTGTTTGTCACTTACCCTGTATAGTCATTAAGGATTTGATTTAGGTCATACCTGAATGGTCTAGTGGTTTTCCCTACTTTCTTTGACTTAAATCTGAATTTTGCTGTAAGGAATTCATGATCTGAGCCACAATCAGCTCCCAATCTTGTTTTTGCTGAGTGTAAAGAGCTTCTCCATCATTGGCTAAAAAGAATATAGTCAATCTGATTTTGGTATTGATCATCTGGTAATGACCATGTGTAGAGTCTTCCCTTGTGTTGTTGGAAGAAGGTGTTTGTTATGACCAAAGCATTCTCTTGGCAAAACTCTATTAGCCTTTATCCTGCTTCATTTTGTACTCCAAGGCAAAATTTGCCTATTAGTCCAGGTATCTCTTTACTTCCTACTTTTCCACTGCAGTCCCCTATAATGAAAAGGACATCTTTTTCAGGTGTTGTAGAAGGTCTTATAGATCTTCATAGAACCATTCAACTTCAGTTTTTACTGAATGTCCCAATTACTGGTTGGGACATAAACTTGTATTACTGTGATACTGACAGCTTCCCTTATAGCTCAGTTGGTAAAGAAACTGCCTGCAAGGCATGAGACTTGGTTTGATTCCTGTGTCAGAAAGATCCTCTGGAGAAGGAAATGGCAATCCACTCCAGTGTTCTTTTCTGGAAAATCCCATGGGCAGAGGAGCCTGGCTGGCTACAGTCCATGGGGTTGCAGAGTCAAACATACTTAATGACTAAACCGCCACCACCACCACCGTGATATTGAATGGTTTGCCTTGGAAATGAACAGAGATTATTCTGTTGTTTTTGAGATTATATATAAAAGCTGCATTTCGGAGTCTCTTGTTGACTATGAGGTATACTTCATTTTTTCTAAAGGATTCTTGCTCATAGTAATAGATATAATGGTCATGTGAGTTTAACTCACCCATCCAAGTCCATTTGAGTTCAATGATTCCTAAAATGTCAATGTTTACTCTTACCATCTCCTTTTGGAGCACTTCCAATTTACCTTGCCATGGACCTAAAATTCCAGGTTCCTATGCAATATGGTTCTTTACAGCATCAGACTTTACTTCCATCACCAGTCACATCCAAAACTGTGTGTTGTTTTTGCTTTGGCTTTGTATCTTCATTCTTTCTGGAGTTGTTTCTCTTCTGTTCTCCAGTAGCATGTTGGGCACTTGCTGACCTGAGGAGTTTATTTTTAAGTGTCCTCTCTTTTTGCCTTTTCATACTGTTCATGGGGGTCTGAAGGCAAGCATATTGAAGTGGTTTGCAATTGCCTTCTCCAGTGGACCATGTTTTGTCAGAACTCTCCATCATGACTCGTCCATCTTGGGCCTTGTCCTTCTTACTATCTTACCCATCCATCTTACTATCCAAGATGGTGGAGTAGAAGGATGTGTGCTCTTCTTCCGTGAGAACTCCAAAATTACAACTTATTTCTGAACAGATGTCAACGGAAGAATGGTGGATCCCATCAAAAAGAGATACCCTACATCCAAGAGCAAAGGAGAAGCCTTAGAAAGATGATGGGAGGGGCTAAGTCACTTTTAGAATCAAACCCCATACCCACCAGAGAAGCTTGGAGGGCTCAAATAAAGCCTTGTGTGTACCAGGAGAACCCACAGAGACTGAACCAGACAAGGCTTTGAGTGAGTGTCTCCTGTGGAGGCGTGGGTAAGTAGTGGACTGCTGCATGGGCATGGGCTCTGGGTGTAGCCGACCTAGCTATGGCATAAGCACTCCTAGAGGAGGTCACCATTAACCCCACCATAGAGCAACCAGAACTTACACAGGACTGGGGCTACACACTCTTTGAAGGCACAAACAAAACCTTGTGGGCAGCAAGACTCAGGAGACAGGAGCAGTGACCCCACAAGAGACTGATTCAGACTTGCCCGTGAGTGTCTAGGAATCTCTGGTGAGGTGTGAGTCAGCAGTGGCCTGTTGCAGGGTTGGGGGCACTGAGTGTGGCAGTGCATGCACAAGTCCTTTTGAAGGTAGCTGCCATTATCTTCATTACCTCCACCATCTGGCCTCAGGTCAAACTACAGGGAGGAAACACAGCTCTGCCCACCAATAGAAAATTGGATTACATACTTATTGAGCATGGCCAGCTCATCAGAATAAGACCTAGTTTCCCCCACAGTCAGTCTCTCCCAACAGGAAGCTTCCATAAGTCTCTTATCCTTATCCATCAGAGGGCAGACAGAATGAAAACCACAATCACAGAAAACTAATAAAACTGATTACGTGGGCCACAGACTTGTCTAACTCAATGAAATTATGAGCCATGACTTGTAGGAAACCATCATAGGACATTAATCCAACTCCATCAATGGAAGCGGACTCCACTACTGAGAGGATCTAAGAACTTTGAGAATATTTTTCTTTCATTTTTCTTTTTTTCTCTTTAGCTTATACTGTTTATTATACCTACATACTTCTAACTTCACTTTAATCTTTTGCAGTGCTGTGGAATTTTCCTCTTTTCTTTCTATTTTTTTAAAAAATATTTCTTTCTTTTTTGTTTGTGATTTTTTTTTTTTTTTTTTAGTTTCTCTTGGTACTGCTTGACTGTTTTCTTATCATTCTTTCCCTGGTCTAGCTATTCTTAATTCAGTTCAGTTCAGTCACTCAGTCGTGTCTGACTCTTTTTGACCTCATGAATTGCAGCATGCCAGGCCTCCCTGTCCATCACCAACTCCCGGAGTTCACTCAAACTGACGTCCATTGAGTAGGTGATGCCATCCAGCCATCTCATCCACTATTGTCCCCTTCTTCTCCTGCTCCCAATCCCTCCCAGCATCAGAGTCTTTTCCAATAAGTCAACTCTTCGTGTGAGGTGGCCAAAGTACTGGAGTTTCAGCTTTAGCATCATTCCTTCCAAAGAACACCAGGGCTGATCTCCTTCAGAATGGACTGGTTGGATCTCCTTGCAGTCCAAGGGACTCTCAAGAGTCTTCTCCAACACCACAGTTCAAAAGCATCAATTCTTCGGCGCTCAGTCTTCTTCACAGTCCAACTCTAACATCCATACATGACCACAGGAAAAACCATAGCATTGACCAAACGAACCTTTGTTGGCAAAGTAACGTCTCTGCTTTTGAATATGCTATCTAGGTTGGTCATAACTTTCCTTCCAAGGAGTAAGCATCTTTTAATTTCATGGCTACAGTCACCATCTACAGTGATTTTGGAGCCCAGAAAAATAAAGTCTGACACGGTTTCCACTGTTTCCCCATCTATTTCCCATGAAGTGGCAGGACCGGATGCCATGATCTTCGTTTTCTGAATGTTGAGCTTTCAGCCAACTTTTTCACTCTCCACTTTCACTTTCATCAAGAGGCTTTTGAGTTCCTCTTCACTTTCTGCCATAAGGATGGTGTCATCTGCATATCTGAGATGATTGATACTTCTCCCGGCAATCTTGATTCCAGCTTGTGTTTCTTCCAGTCCAGCGTTTCTCATGATGTACTCTGCATATAAGTTAAATAGACAGGGTGACAATATACAGCCTTGACGTACTCCTTTTCCTATTTGGAACCAGTCTGTTGTTCCATGTCCAGTTCTAACTGTTGCTTCCTGACCTGCATACAAATTTCTCAAGAGGCAGGTCAGGAGGTCTGGTATACCCATCTCTTTTAGAATTTTCCACAGTTTATTGTGATCCACAATTTTAAAGGCTTTGGCATAGTCAATAAGCAGAAATAGATGCTTTTCTCGAATTCTCTTGCTTTTCCATGATCCAGCGGATGTTGGCAATTTGATCTCTGGTTCCTCTGCCTTTTCTAAAACTAACTTGAACATCAGGAAGTTCACGGTTCACATATTGCTGAAGCCTGGCTTGGAGAATTTTGAGCATTACTTTACTAGCGTGTGAGATGAGTGCAATTGTGTGGTAGTTTGAGCATCCTTTGGCATTGCCTTTCTTTGGGATTGGAATGAAAACTGACCTTTTCCAGTCCTGTGGCCACTGCTGAGTTTTCCAAATTTGCTGGCATATTGAGTGCAGCACTTTCACAGCATCATCTTTCAGGATTTGGAATAGCTCCACTGGAATTCCATCATCTCCACTAGCCTTGTTCATAGTGATACTTTCTAAGGCCCACTTGACTTCACGTTCCAGGATGTCTGGCTCTAGGTCAGTGATCACACCATCGTGATTATCTGGGTCGTGAAGATCTTTTTGGTATAGTTCTTCTGTGTATTCTTGCCATCTCTTCTTGATATCTTCTGCTTCTGTTAGGTCCATATCATTTCTGTCCTTTATTGAGCCCATCTTTGCATGAAATTTTCGTTTGGTATCTCTGATATTCTTGAAGATATCCCTAATCTTTCCCATTCTGTTGTTTTCCTCTATTTCTTTGCATTGATCACTGAAGAAGGCTTTCTTATCTCTTCTTGCTATTCTTTGGAACTCTGCATTCAGATGTTTATATCTTTCCTTTCTCCTTTGCTTTTCACTTCTCTTCTTTTCACAGCTATTTGTAAGGCCTCCCCAGACAGGCATTTTGCTTTTTTGCATTTCTTTTCCATGGGGATGGTCTTGATCCCTGTCTCCTGTACAATGTCAGAAACCTCATTCCATAGTTCATCAGGCACTCTATCTATCAGATCTAGGCCCTTAAATCTATTTCTCACTTCCACTGTATAATCATAAGGGATTTGATTTAGGTCATACCTGAATGATCTAGTGGTTTTCCCTACTTTCTTCAATTTCAGTCTGAATTTGGCAATAAAGAGTTCATGGTCTGAGCCACAGTCAGCTCCTGGTCTTGTTTTTGCTGACTGTATAGAGCTTCTCCATCTTTGGCTGCAAAGAATATAATCAATCTGATTTCGGTGTTTACCATCTGGTGATGTCCATGTATAGAGTCTTCTCTTGTGTTGTTGGAAGAGGGTGTTTGTTATGACCAGTGCATTTTCTTGGCAAAACTCTGTTAGTCTTTGCTCTGCTTCATTCCGTATTCCAAGGCCAAATTTTCCTGTTACTCCAGGTGTTTCTTGACTTCCTACTTTTGCATTCCAGTCCCCTATAATGAAAAGGACATCTTCATTATAGGTGTTAGTTCTAAAAGGTCTTGTAGGTCTTCATAGAACCATTCAACTTCAGCCTCTTCAGTGTCACTGGTTGGGGCATAGACTTGGATTACTGTGATATTGAATGGTTTGCCTTTGAAACGAACAGAGATCATTCTGTCATTTTTGAGATTGTATCCAAGTACTGCATTTCGGACTCTTTTGTTGACCATGATGGCTACTCCATTTCTTCTGAGGGATTCCTGCCCACAATAGTAGATATAATTGTCATCTGAGTTAAATTCACCCATTCCAGTCCATTTCATTTCACTGATTCCTAGAATGTCTACATTCACTCTTGCCATCTCTTGTTTGACCACTTCCAATTTGCCTTGATTCATGGACCTGACATTCCAGGTTCCTATGTAATACTGCTCTTTACAGCATCGAACCTTGCGTCTATCACCAGTCACATCCACAGCTGGGTATTGTTTTTGCTTTGGCTCCATTCCCTCATTCTTTCTGGAGTTATTTCTCCACTGACCTCCAGTAGCATATTGGGCACATACTGACCTGGGGAGTTTCTCTTTTAGTATCCTATCATTTTTCCTTTTCATACTGTTCATGGGGTTCTCAAGGCAAGAATACTGAAGTGGTTTGCCATTCCCTTCTCCATTGGACCACATTCTGTCAGATTTCCGAATGTGGAGGATAGAAAAGATAAAAAGCTGGAAGACAGAAAGGTGGAAATAGCTTCTGAAAAGCAGAACAAAGGAAAAATAATGAAAAAATTAAGGATAGCCTCAGAGACCCTTGGGACATATTAAACACATCAATAATCAAGTCATAGGGGTCCTAAAGGAAGAAAAGAAAAAGAAAGGCACTGAGGAAATTTTTGAAGAGTTTATAGTTGAGAACTCCCCAACATGGGAAAGAAAATAGTCAATCAAGTCCAAGAAATGCAGAGTCCTTTACAGGATAAACCCAAGGAAAGACATGTCGAGACACATACTAATCAGGCTAACAGATATTAAACACAAAGAAAGAATATCAAAAGCAGCATAAGAAAAGCAACAAGTAACATATGTGGAAAACCCATACAATTAACACTGAATCATTCATCAGAATTCTTCAGGCCATAAGGGATTGACAGGATATATTTAAACTACTGCAAGAAAAAAAAAATCTATAACCAAGATTACTCTACCCAGCAAGGATTTCATTCCAAATTAATGAAGAAATCAAAAGTTTCACAGATAAGCAAAAGTTAAGAGAATTCAGCAAGAACAAACCATCTTTACAACAAATACTAAAGGGTCTTATATAGGCAGTAAACACTAGAGAAAAGAAAGAGAAACCCAAAATCAAACCCAGTAAAAAAGTGCCAATAGGAACATATATATCAAAATTACTTTAAATGTATGGATTAAATGCTTCAAGCAAAAGATACATACTTGATAAATGATAAAAAACAAGACCGATATATATGATGTTTACAAGAAACTCACTTCAGACCTAGAGACACATACAGACTAAAAGTCAATGTATGGTGAAGTACTCCATGCAAAAGGAAATCAGAACAAAGCCAGAGTGCCAATTCTCATTTCAGACAAAATGGACATTAAAATAAAGAATATTACAAGAGATAAAGAGAAGGGCATTACATATGCTCAAGGGATCAATCCAAGAAGAAGACATAAGAATTGTAAATATGTATGCAACCAACATAGGAGCCCCTCAAAACATAAGGCAAACACTAGCAGATAATAAAGGGGAAATTGTCAGTAACATAAGAATAGTTGGGGTCTTTAACACCCCACTCACACCAATGGTCAGACTATCAAAACAGAAAATCAGTAAGGGGAAGCAAAACTTAAATGAAACATTAGACCAAACAGGTCTAAATGATATCTCCAGGACTTTCTATCCAAATGCAGAAGAATACAATTTCTTCTCAAGTGCACATGAAATATTCTCCAGGATAGACCACATCTTTGGCCACAAATTAAGCCTCAGTAAAATTAAGAAAACTGATGTCATATAAAGAAGCTTCTCTAACTACAACACTATGAGACTAGATATAAATTACAGAAGAAAAAAAAAACTGCAAAAAACACAAACGTGGAGATTAAGTGATACATTTCTAAATAATGAAGAGGTTAGTGAAGAAATAAGAAGGGAAATAAAAAAATTCCTAGAAATAAATGACACAAAAACAAGACAACCCAAAATCTATGGGATGCAGCAAGTCAGTTCTATAAGGAAAGTTTACAGCAATACAATCCTACCTCAAGAAACACATCAAATAGACAACCTAACTCAACACCTAACACTTCTGGAAAAAGGAGAACAACAACAACAACAACAATAACACAACACATACAACCAAAATCAGTAGAAGAAAGAAATCATGAAGAGCAGAAATAAATGAAAAAGAAATCATGAAGAGCAGAAATAAATGAAAAAGAAATGAAGGAAATGACAGTAAAGATTAATAAAGCTAAAAGCTAGTTCTTTGAGAAAATTAAGAAAGAAAGATAAACCCTTAGCTAAATTTATCAAGAATAAAAGTGATATACATGTTTCAATGCCATTGTGGTGGATTCATGTTGATGTATGGCAAAACCAACACAATATTGTAAAGTAATTAACCTCCAATTAAAATAAATAAATAAATAAAGAATAAAAGTGAGAAAAATCAAATTAACAAAATTAGAATTGAAAAAGGATAGGTTACAACAGACAATGAAAAAACACAAAGGATCTTAAGAAACTGTTACCTGCAACTATACACTAATAAAATGGACAACCTGTAGCAAATGTAGATTCTTAGAAAAGTTCAAGCTCCCAAGACTGTACCAGGATGAAATAGAAATTATCAACAAGCAAATTAGAAACACTGAAATTGAAACTGTGATTGACAATCCCCCCAAAAATAAAAGCCCAGAGCCAGATGGCTTCACAGCTGTATTTTATCAAACATTTAGGGAAAAACTAATCCCTATCCTTCTGAAACTCTTCTGAAAAATTGCAGAGGAAGGAATATTTCCAAACTCATTCTACAAGGACTCAATCACCCTGATAACAAAACCAGACAAATATATCACATACAGAAAACAAAATTATAGGCCAACATCACTGATGAACATAGATTCAAAAATCCTCAACAAATTTATAGCAAACAGGATTCAACAACACATTAAAAAGATCATACATCATGATCAAGTCAGGTTTATCCCAGGCATGCAAGGAGTCTTCAATATACTCAAATAAATCCATGTGATACACCATATTAACAAATTCAAAGGTAAAAACCATGAAATAATTTCAATAGATGCAGTGAAAGCTTTTGACAAAATTCAGCACTAATTTATGATAAAATATTTTCAAAGAATGGACACAGTAGGAACCTACCTTAAAACAATAAAGGACATATAAAAGACAACCACAGCAAACATTATTCTTAAATGTGAGAAAATGAAAACATTTCCTCTAAGATCAGGAAACAAGGAAGGGTCCCCACTCTCACTACTATTATTCAGCATAGTTTTGGAAGTCCTAACTATGGCAATCAGAGAAGAGAAAGAAAGAAAAGGAATCCAGGTTGGAAAGGAAGAAGTAAAACTCTCACTACTTTTCAGATGACATAATACTGTACATAGAAACCCCTAACGGTATTATCAGAAAATTACTAGAACTAATCAATGAATTAAGTAAAGTTGCAGGATACAAAGTCAATACACAGAAATAACTTGCATTCATACATATTAACAATGAAAAATCAGAAAGAGATTTTAAGAAACCAATCCTATTTACTATTGCAGCTCAAAGAACAAAAAGTTTAGGAATAAACCCACTTAAGGAGGCAAAAGAACTATATACAGAAAACTATAAGACACTGATGAAAGAAATCAAAACAACCTAAAAAGATTGAGGAGTATTCCATGCTCCTGGATTGGAAGAATCAAGAATTATGAAAATGTACTATCAAAAGCAATCTACAGATTCAATGCAATCCCTATCAAATTACCAATGGCATTTTTCAGAGAACTAGAACCAAAAAATTCACTATCTGTATGGCAATACAAAAAATCCATAATAGCCAAAGCAATCTAGAGAAAAAAGAATGGACCTGAAAAAATCAGCTTACCTGATTTCAGACTATGCTACAAAGCTACAATCATCAAGAAAATATGGTACAGGCACAAAAACAGAAGTATAGATCAATGGAACAAGACAGAAAATCCAGAGATAAACCCATACACTTATGGGCAACTTATCTTTGACAAAAGTTGCAAGAATATACAATGAGAAAAAGATAATCTCTTCAATAAGCAGTGCTTAGAGAACTGGACAACCATGTGCAAAAAAAAAAGAAAAAGAAAAAATGAAATCAGAACACTTCCTAAGACCATACAAAAAGATAAACTTGAAATGGATTAAAGACCTAAATGTAAGACCAGAGACTAAAAAACCCTTAGAAGGAAACATAGGCAGAACACAATATGGCATAAATCATAGCAAGATCCTTTATGACCCACCTCCTAGAAGAACGGAAATTTAAAAAATAAATAAATAAGTGGAACACAATTAAACTTAAAAACCATTGCACAGCAAAAGAAACTATAAACAGAGTGAAAAGACAACCGTCAGAATTGGAGAAAATAATAGCAAATGAAACAACTAATAAAGAATCAATTTCCAAAATATACAAGCAACACATACAACTCAATACCAGAAAAACAAGCAACACAATCAAAAAGTGGGGAAAAATCTAAACACATGTTTTTCCAAAGAAGACATACATATGGCTAATAAACACATGAAGAGATGCTCAGCATCACTCATTATTAGAGAAATGAAAATCAAAACTATGATGAGATATCACCTCACACAAGACAGAATGGCCATAATCAAAAAATGCAGAAACATTAAGTGCTGCAGAGGATGTAGATTAAAACAATCTACAGACTCAATGCAATCCCTATCAAATTACCAATGGCATTTTTCAGAAAACTAGAACCAAAAAAAAAAAAAAATCACAATTTGTATAGCAAATTGTGAACCCTCCTACACTGCTGGTGAGAATGTAAATTGACACAGTCACTATGGAAGACAGTTTGGAGATTTCTTTAAAAAAACTAGGAATAAAACCACCGTCAATCACTTCAGTTCAGTCGCTCATTCACGTCCAACTCTTTGCAACCCCATGGACTGTAGCACACCAGTCCTCCCTGTCCATCACCAACTCCCAGAGTTTACTCAAACTCGTGGCCATTGAGTTGGTGATGTCATCCAGCCATCTCATCCTCTGTCATCCCCTTGTCCCCCTGCTTTCAATCTTTCCCAGCATCAGGGTCTTTTCAAGTGAGTCAGTTTTTCACATCAGGTGGCCAAAGTGTTGGAGTTTCAGCTTCAACATCAACCTTCCAATGAATATTCAGGATTGATTTTCTTTAGAATGAACTGGTTGGATCTCCTTGAACACCAAAGGACTTGGAGTCTTCTCCAACACCACAGTTCAAAAGCATCAGTTCTTCAGCACTCAGCTTTCTTTATAGTCCAACTCTCACATCCATATATTACTAGGGGAAAAACCATAGCCTTCACTAGGAGGACCTTTGTTGCCAAAGTAATGTCCCTGCTTTTTCAATGTACTGTCTAGGTTGCTCATAACTTTTCTTCTAAGCAGTAAGTATTTTTTAATTTCATGGCTATAGTCACCATCTTCAGTGATTTTGGAACCCCCAAAATAAAGTCTGTCATTGTTTCCCCATCTATTTGCCATGAAGTGATGGGACCAGAAGCCATGATCTTTGTTTTCTGAATGTTGAGTTTCAAGCCAATTTTTCACTCTCCTCTTTCATTTTCATCAAGAGACTCTTTAGTTCTTCCTTGCTTTCTGCCATAAGAGTGGTGTCATCTGCATATTTAGGTTCTTGATATTCTCCTGTCAATCCTGATTCCAGCTTGTGCTTTATCCAGCCCAGTGTATCTCATGATGTACTCTGCATATAAGTTAAATAAGCAGGGTGACAATATACTGCTTTGACAACTCCTTTCCCAGTGTGGAACCCATCTGTTGTTCCATGTCCAGTTATAACTGTTGCTTCCTGATCTGCATACAGATTTCTCAAGTGGCAGGTCAGGTGATTTGGTATTCCCATCCCTTTCAAAATTTCCCAGAGTATTTTGTGACACACAGTCAAAGGCTTTGGCATATTCAAAAAGCAGAAGTAGATGTTTTCCTGGAACTCTCTTGCTTTTTTGATGATGCAGCAGATGTTGGCAATTTGATCCCTGGTTCCTCTGCCTTTTCTAAAACCAGCTTGAACATCAGGAAGTTCACAGTTCATATATTGTTGAAGCCTGGCTTGGAGAATTTTGAGCATTTCTTTACTAGCTTGTGAGATGAGTGCAATTGTTTGAGCATTCTTTGGCATTGCCTTTTTTGGGATTGGAATGGAAACTGACCTTTGCCAGTACTGTGGCCACTGCTGAATTTTCCAAATTTGCTGACATATTGGGTGTAGCACTTTCACAGCATCATCTTTTAGATTTGAAATAGCTCCACTGGAATTCCATCACCTCCACTAGCTTTGTTCCTAGTGATGCTTCCTAAGGCTCATTTGGCTTCACATTTGAGGATGTCTGGCTCTACATTAGTGTTCACACTGTCATGATTATCTGGGTTGTGAAGATCTTTTTGGTACAGTTCTTCTGTGTATTCTTGCCACCTCTTCTTAATATCTTCTGCTTCTTTTAGATCTATACCATTTCTGTCCTTTATTGAGCCAGCTTTGCATGAAATGCTCCCTTGGTATCTCTAATTCTCTTGAAGAGATCTCTAGTCTTTCCAAGTCTATTATTTTCCTTTATTTCTTTGCACTGATCCCCGAGGAAGGCTTTACCTCTCCTTGCTATTCTTTGGAATTCTGCATTCAAATGGGTATATCTTTCATTTTCTCCTTTGGTTTTCACTAAACCACCACCATATGGCCCAGCAATATCACTTCTAGGCATATCCCCTCATAAAAACAAAACTAAAAATGTCACACGTACCCCAATGTTCATTGCAGCACTGTTTACAGTAGCCAAGACCTGGAAGCCACCTAGATGTCCATTGACATATGAATAGATAAAGAAGCTGTGCTGAGTATATATAATGGAATAGTATCAGCGATACAAAAGCAATGCAGTTGAGTAAGTTCTAATGATGTGGAAGAACATAAGACCTATTATACAGAGTGAAGCAAGTCAGAAAACCAAATGTCATATATTAATGTATTTATATGAAATCTAGAAGGATGATACTGATGAATCTGTTCACAGAGCAGCAACTGAGACGCACACATATAGAGCAGACTTATGGACAAGGGTGTGGAAGAAGATGGAGAAGGTGAGATACATAAAGAGAATAGCATGGATGCATATACACTAACATATGTAAATAGCTAATGGGAATTTGCTGCATGATTCACGGAAATCAAACTGGGGGTCTGTAATAAACTAGAGGTTATTGTGCAGGGAATGGGCAGGAGGTGGGAAAGAGATTCAAGATGGAGGGAACATATGTACACCCTCAGTTACTTCATGTTGATGTATGACAGAAGTCACCAAATATTGTAAAACAATTATCAATCAATTAAAAATAAATAGATATCATTAAAAAAAAAGATTTAATGTGTTCACGGATTGGAAAAATCACTGTTGAACTGTTCATACTACTCAAATATTCAATACTGTGTACTGGACCATATAATCAATACAATCCTTATTAAAATTTCAATTTATTTACAGAAAAAAAACTTAAAATTTATATAGAACTGCTAAAGTTGCCAAATATCCAATGTAATCATGAGAAAAACAAAGCTGGAGACATCACACTTTCTGATTTCAAACTATACTACAATGTTATAGTAATCAAAAAAGAAGTGTGACACTGGAACAAAAAAACAAAGATTCATGTACAAAAGGAATAGAGTAAAATGCCTGGAAACAAATCTAAACATATATGGTTGAATAATACTACACAATGGAACTAAGAATACTTAATAAGAAAAATAAAGTCTCTTCAAAAGTAGAATTTGGAAAAATGAATATTTACATGCAAGAAATTAAATTGTGTATTACACCAACACAAAAATAACATTGAAGTATATTAAATTTGTAGATGTATGATGTGGAACTGTAAAAATTCTAGAAGAAAGCAAAGAAAAGTCTTCTTAACATTGAATTTTGACAATGACTTTTTGGAAATGACATTAAAACCCAAGGAACAAAAGCAAAAATAAAAAAAGTGAGACTACATATCCAGTTTGAAACTAAAATTTTCTCTATAGCAAATTTTTGTTGTTGTTGTTCAGTCAGTCAGTTGTGTCTGACTCCTTGAGACCCATGGACTGCAGCACATCAGGTTTCCTGTCCACCATCTCCTTGGGCTTGTTCAAACTCATGTGCATTGAGTCTGTGATGCCATACAACCATCTTGCCCTCTGTCGTCCACTTCTCCTACTGTATTCAATCTTTCCAGGCATCAGGGTGTTTTCTAATGAGTTAGCTCTTCTCATCAGGTGGCCAAAGTACTGGAGCTTCAGCTGCAACATCAGTCCTTCTGATGAATATTCAGGATTGATTTCTTCAGGATTGACTGGTTTGACTTCCTTGCTGTCCAGTGGATGCTCAAGAGTATTCAGCAGCACCACAGTTCAAAAACATCAATTTTGGGTTGCTCAGCCTACTTTTTGGTCCAAATCTTACATCCATACATGACTACTGAAAAAAATCATAATTTTGACTCTATGAACCTTTGTTGGCAAAGTAATGTCTCTGCTTTTTAATATGCTGTCTAGGTTTGTCATAGCTTTTCTTCCAAGCAGCAAGTGTCTTTTAATTTCATAGCTGCAATCACCATCTGCAGTGATTTTGGAGTCCAAGACAATACAGTCTGCCCCTGTTTCCATTTGTTTCCCCATCTATTTGCTGTAAAATGATGGGACAAGATGCCATCTTCATTTTTTGAATGTTGAGTTTTAAGCTAACTTTTTCACTCTCCTCTTTCACCTTCATCAATAGGCTCTTTATTTCATCTTTGTTTTTTGCCATAAGTGTGGTGTCATCTGCATAGCTGAGGTCATTGATATTTCCCCATCAATCTTGATTCCAGCTTGTGCTTATGCAGTACAGCATTTCACATGATGTACTCTGTGTGTAAGTTAAATAAGCAGGGTGACAATATACAGCCTTGATGTACCCCTTTCCCATTTTTGAACCAGTTCATTGCTCCATGTCTTGTTCTAACTGTTGCTTCTTGACCTGCATACAGGTTTTGCAGCCGGAAGATAAGGTGGTCTGGTATTCCCATCTCTTGAAGAGTTTTCCACAGTTTTTTGTGATCCATACAGTCAAAGGCTTTAGCATAGTCAATGAAGCAGAAGTAGATGATTGGTTTTTTCTTGAATTCTCTTGCTTTTTCTATGATCAAAAGGATGTTGGCAACTTGATCTCTGGTTCATCTGCCTTTTCTAAATCCAACTTGAATATCAGGGAATTCTTGGTTCGCATAGTTTTGAAGGCTAGCTTGGAGAATTTTGAGCATTACTTTGCTATTATGTGAGATGACTGCAATTGTGCAGTAGTTTGAACATTCTTTGGCATTGTCCTTCTTTGGTACTGGAATGGAAACTGAACCTTTCTTGTCCTGTAGACATTGCTGAGTTTTCCAAATGTGCTGGAATATTGAATGCAGCATTTGGCAGCCCCATCTTTTAGGAGTTGAAATAGCTCAACTGGAATTCCATTACCTCCACTAGCTGTTTTGGTAGGGATGCTTTTTAAGGTCTACTTGACTTCACACTCCTAGATGTTTGGCTCTAAGTGAGTGAACACACCACTGTGGTTTTCCAGGTAATTAAGATCTTTTTTATATAGTTTTTCTTTGTTTTTTTTTTGTTTTTTTTTTTTGCCATCTCGTCTTAATATGTTCTGCTTCTGTTTGGTCCATACTGTTTCTGTCCTTTATCTTGTCCATCTTTGTATGAAATGTTCCTTTGGTATCTCTAATTTTCTAGAAGATATCTTTATTCTTTCCTATTCTATTGTTTTCCTCTGTTTGTTTGCATCATTAACTTCAGAAGGCTTTCTTCTTATTATTATTATTCCAAGAATCAGATCAGTCGCTCAGTCGTGTCCGACTGTTTGCAACCCCATGAATCGCAGCACGACAGGCCTCCCTGTCCATCACCAACTCCCGGAGTTCACCCAAACTCACGTCCATCCAGTCAGTGATGCCATCCAGCCATCTCATCCTCTGTCGTCCCCTTCTCCTCTTGCCCCCAATCCCTCCCAGCATCAGTCTTTTCCAAGGAGTCAACTCTTCGCATGAGGTGGCCAAAGTACTGGAGTTTCAGCTTTAGCATCATTTCTTCCAAAGAAATCCCAGGGCTGATCTCCTTCAGAATGGACTGGTTGGATCTCCTTGCAGTCCAAGGGACTCTCAAGAGTCTTCTCCAACACCACAGTTCTAGGCCTTGCTATTCTTTGGAACTCTGCATTCAGCTGGGTATAACTTTCTTTTTGTCCTTTGCCTTTCACTTCTCTTCTTTTCATAGATATTTGTAAGGCCTCATCAGACAATCATTTTGCTTTTCTGCATTTCTTTTTCTTGGAGTGGTTTTGGTCATTGCCTCCTGCACAATGTTATGAACCTCCATCCATTGTTTTCCAAGCATTCTGTCTATCATATCTAAATCCTTGAATCTATTTGTCACTTCCACTGAATAGTCATAAGGGGTTTAAGTCTCACCTGAATGGCTTAGTGGTTTTGCCTACTTTCTTCAATTTAAGTCTGAATTTTGCAATGAGGAATTCATGACCTGTGCCACAATCAGCTCCCTATCTTGTTTTTGCTGACTGTATAGAGCTTCTACATCTTTGGCTGCAAATAAAATAATCAATCTGATCTTGGTATTGAGCATCTGGTGATGTCCATATGTAGAGTCATCTCTTGTGTTGTTGAAAGAGGGTGTTTGCTATGACCAGTGCATTCTCTTGCAAAACTCTTTTAGGATTTACCCTGTTTCACTTTGTACTCAAAGGCCATAGTTGCTTGTTACTCCAGGTATCTCTTGACTGCCTACTTTTGCATTCCAGTCCTCTATTATGCAGTTGACTACTTTTTGTTGTTGTTGTTGTTGTTAGCTCTAGAAGGTCCTTTAGATCTCATAGAACCATTCAACTTCAGCTTCTTTTGCATTAGTATTTGGGGCATATACATGGATTACTGTGTTATTGAATGGTTTCCCTTAGAAATGAACAAAGATTATTCTGTCATTTTTGAGATTGCATCCAAGTACTTCATTCTGGACTCTTGTTGACTATGAGGCTACTCAATTTTTTCTAAGGGATTTTTGCCCACAGTAGTAGATATAATAGTCATCTGAATGAAATTCACCCATTCCTGTCCATTTTTGTTCATTGATTTCTAAAATGTCTATGGTCTCTCTTATTATATCCTGTTTGACCCCTTTCAATTTATCTTGATTCATGGACCTAATATATGTGATACATATTTTTATAAGGCCAGGCAATTTCAAGCCAAGTTTATTTATAAAATTTATGTTGAATTTAATTTTTAAATTTGGGTTTGGATGTGTCAGTTGAGAACAATAGAAGAGTACAGTTAAATAGTTTTTCTATAATATGGGATGATGCTGTTTTGACATAGCTTATCTACATGATCAGCTATTTTTGGACAGTATTGATATATTAAAGCAATAAATACCTGAAACAATTATTTTGACCCTGCTGAGAACATTAAGATTCCTGAGAGAGGTAAATGCTGAACCTCCAGTGAGATCTCTGTGGGAGAAGTAAAGTGAATTTCCTTCAAGGAAGTAAGGCACTGCTGTGAACTTTTTATCAACTTGTCTAAACCTAAGTAAAATTTAGTGAATAAGAAACAAAAAAATAGCAGGTGGTTGAAAATATATTCAAATAATGAATTGCACTCAATACTTGAAACATGTTAAGGTAATTAGAGTAAATTTTATTAATATTTGCAACGATTCGATATGAGATTCTTGCCAAATATAGCTTGCCTTTTCTACTGTTGACACAATTTAGAAAATAATGTAGAAAATCCTTTAAAAGGAGACTAATGTTAATTTTCTATAAGATTCTTAAACAAATTCTCTAAACTGAATACTCATTATGTTCTTCTTGTACTTAATTATTTGAAACTTTTATTTGAGAGAGGAGGTAGAGTGTATTTTGTTGATTCTGTTATTATTATTTTTCATAACAATAATTATGAATGTTTTTCTTGCTCACCATAAAACATAACACATTATTAGAAAAGCAAGTATGTCCTGCCTTCTAAATTCTTCATGAAAAACAGATGTATTGATTTTGAAATTTAGTAAGAGATTAAAATCTCTAAATGTACATTTAAAATCAGCCATTCAATTCACATTCTCCCTTTTCCTCATTAGATAATGGATGAATAGTGAGCTGCCATAACTGACTATAAAACAATGTGTATTTGTGAGACTCATGCTACAAACCCTGTTTTGAACACTACACAATAGCTCTAGAACCTCATTTATAATAGCCACAAGTTTGCATTTAAATTCATCTAAAATGCAAAGTTAAAATCAAATTGTATATTATTCAGTTGTTTTCATTTTATCTCTCTTTATATAAGAAAATAAGAGTGTTTCAGATGGTTTGGATAAATCAGTAAGAAATTATTTCATGTTTTTTGGGATACTAATGCAAAACCTGGGTGTTCATTGGAAGGACTGATGCTGAAGCTGACACTCCAATACTTTGGCCACCTCATGCAAAGAGTTGACTCATTGGAAAAGACCCTGATGCTGGGAGGTATTGGGGGCAGGAGAAGAAGGGGATGACAGAGGATGAGATGGCTGGATGGCATCACTGACTCGATGGACGTGAGCTTGAGTGAACTCTGGGAGTTGGTGATGGACAGGGAGGCCTGGAGTACTGTGATTCATGGGGTTGCAAAGAGTCAGACACGACTGAGTGAATGAACTGAACTGAACTGAACTGAATGCAAAACTAGTCCTTTTTATCTTTAGAACCTGGGAGACACATCAGAAGAGAGAAAGTAGAAGAATCAGAATTGCCTACTCTAACTACAGATCAAAAGTAAAGAATGATATTTCCATAGCAGAAGGGAACCTTACTTTTGTTGGGCAACATCTTTATAGTTCTCCCAAAAAACTGGAATTACAAAAACTATATAATGGAATCACTTTGTAATTGACTGTATTTAAAAAAGAAAAACAGAAATGCAACTCAGAGTAGGTTGGTCAGCACAACAAGCTTCATGTCATTTGTTTTTGAGTCCTGCAAGCATTACAACAAGAAATTAAACTCTTTGTGTGTGTGTGTGTGTGTGTATGCATATAAAGTTTATTAAGTGTGAAAATACCAACACTTCATTGATTTTCAGAATTAAACAAGAAAAATTGCATACTATGGGGATAATTTTTTTAAAGCTAATTGTATCTGTTTCTTAACAAAACCAACATTGATAAAGGAAATATCCACCACGTTTGCATTTGTATAATAAATAGATGTATTGTAAGTTGCATAAGGACAAGAATAACTTCCATTTTCAATTTCTGCACCAAATATACTATAATGCTGTATAGAGCATGACCACCATTAACTGAAGCTACCCTATTGTTATGAGTTTTTTCTATTATTTTTATTTAAAGCAAATTAATAATATTTTTATTAAAATGTTTATTATAATCAAGTTGCTACTTTATTTACTTCATGTACTTTGTTTAAGGAAGGAAATTATTGGTTTCTTCCACTCTATGCTTGTAATATTTCATTGCCATTTATCTGCAAAGCTTAGTAAGCTTTCTTTTATATGTCTAATAATTAGTAAGTAGGGGGGTAGCTAATAGAAAATTTCATTTTATTTCACTTAAGCTAATCAACTTAGTGTTAGCAAATAATTCAGTATTTAAAATTTTGTTGCCAAGAGATTTGATATTATGAGTCAATTATAGGAATCCTGATGCTTGTATACATTATAGGAATAACAGACTTGAGGGTGAAAGTTACTCTTTAAACAAGTCAATATAATATAGGATTTTATGACTTGTCAAGATGTCCAGCAAGGCTAAATAGTAACTCGAATGAAAGATGATAATCATCAATGAAGTACTTTCATTTTTTATGTATATTATTCTTTCTTGAGCTCTTTTTCTTCCTTCCGCTCTCTGCAATTATTATTTCAGTTAAAAAAAAAAAAAAAGATTTGTGGAAAGAAAGATAGATGATAAATAGAAATAAAGACATGTGGTCTCTGATTCTGCTTTTCTTTTCTCCTTCTGGTTACTAGATTACCAAAGGAAAGTAGCTGAACTCTCCTGGCTTTACAAAACTGCTCATTCCATTTCCCTTAAACTTTCTGTTACACATTTTCATGGCTTTGTTCATGTGGCATCAGACTTAACTTTATATCTTTATTTATCTGGAAAATTCTTATTCATCCTTTATCTCTAATCTTAGTCATGTCTCCTCTAAGAAGTCTTTCCTGAAAGACAAATTTTTTGAAGGATCTTCTTGCACACTACACTATATGTACATCAATTCTATCACAACTCTTCCTATGGCATTATCTCTTTGGAAATGCCTTAAGGGAAAGCACTCTATCTCCTTCAGCTTTGAGGAACATGTATTCCACAGCAGTTGAGCATAGCAGGTATTTAATATATACATTGAATTCACTGATTTTGAGCCCACTTTCTTGAAACTAACAAATATTTATTTAAAATTTAGTCATCAATTTTGACATTTCTTATGTTAGCTTTTTTTTTTTTTTTTAACTGCTTTGCTAAAGGCAAATCAATCATAGGATTTCAATCATGTATTTATAAGTTTTGATGCTTCATTTTATGTTAATAAATTTATAAATCATTAAAAATAACTCAAGAAGAATGATAAAGTGTGAAAGTTCTAATAAAAGCAGCAAGTAAAATGTAGAGACAAAAGGAAAGATTAATATAAATGACATCTATATGATTAAGCACTGACTCTTTCTCTGCATGAAATTAATGCTAAGTAAATACTTTTTAGTTAAATAACTATGTATTAAAAAACTGGAAAAATATGGGTGAAGATTTATGTTTTTTCTATAAAAATATTTCTACACAAAAAATTTATATAACAATCTAATGACAAACAAGATTTGGCAGCATGAACTATTGCATATCCCAAATCATCATAGACAATATTAAAAGTCAAATTACCTGGAATAAAATATTTTTATCGTACATAATTGAGAGTTGGTAATCTTATTTTATTAAATTTTTACAAACAAACTAAGAGTAGATCAGATCAGATCAGATCAGTCGCTCAGTCGTGTCCAACTCTTTGCGACCCCATGAAAGTAAGAATATATAAAAGGACTGGTCATCAAAGATAGATGTTCTATTAACAATAAAAAGAGATTGGCAGAATCATATATATGTTACACCCAATTGATGAAAATCTATACAAACATTCCAAGAAATGTTATGTTTCTTTTAAAATGTTAATAATAAAATAGAAGAGCAATCAGTAAAGCAAAATGCATGGAGTGATTCTAATCTATGTCTGTATTTAAACATTTGTATTATCAAGCTGATAATAATAATTAATGAGAATGAGGGAGTTAGAGATTTTACTATTCAATTTGTTTTTAATTTTTAAAATTTAACCTTACCACAATAAACACCAATAATAATAAAAAATAAAATTAAGTATATTTCAAAATAGAAAATTACCTATTCTCTATAAAACTATATTCCCACTTACATATCATTAGCACCTAATTGATACATTAATTATTACTTTCTGGAGATAAGAAACTTTAATTTTTGTATGTTTTTATAAGTAATTGAAACACTTAAAAAATATTGTCTTCTCATGTCCACCTAACTCATTTTTACTCACTTTTATTTTGGTTCAGCTGGTAAAGAATCTGCCTGCAATGCGGGAGACTTGGGTTTGATCCCTGGGTTGGGAAGATCCCCTGGAGAAGGGAAAGGCTACCCACTCCAGTATTCTGGCCTAGAGAATCCCATGGACTGTATAGTCCATGGGGTTGCAAAGAGTTGGACACAACTGAGCGAGTTTCACTTCACTTCACTTGCACTGTTATAAACTACACAAAACTAGAAATTTCTCAAAGCAAAGAAGATATCTCCAGAAACAGAAAGATCATATCTAGAACTTGTCATTTCACTCCAGGATTGAACATCATAAAGAGTCAAAGGTAAAATGCCCAACACAAAGATGTGAAATATAGTTTTGGTAAACAAGTGTCCTTTAGATTATTATAAATTCAGCATTAATTATGTTACTTTCTTGATAGAATGACATTTTTAAAGTCCTTTTTCACTAACCAGTTTTTGAAAAACTTATTTCAACAATGTTCAGCTAGATAATAGGTCCCTTAGCAAGTAAAAATGAAGTGGTACAAATATTAAAAGCATTCTGTGCCCTTTGAAAATATTATGAAAGTAACTGCACAGATGGGCTGAAAGTTTAATTACCTCAAAATAAGAGTGTCAGAGTCATCATTGCTGCTCCAACAACTGGAAACTTAGCAACCAAAATATTCATCATGAAATTAGTCTGAGAATACATATCAAATATAGTATAGAAACAGCTGCGTTTTCATTTATGTCTCCCAGACACAAGAGTTGTAGGTATGGTATAGTATGGAGATGCCACATTGACTTTTTCTTAATTTGACATTTTCTAGACATTCCTCAAATGTGCCCAAATGGGAGAAGTGTATGGAATAGAGTAACATGCACCAATTAAAATAACACCAATTGGATTTCATGTATTTCTGGTGTGCAATTTTGTGTAAAAGTTTACAGTTTCATTACAGGATGTAAAATGTTATTTTGGTCTCATTTTTATTACAGAGCGAATAGGACAAGTTAGTTTATTTATGTAGAATTACTAAGCTTCCTTAAACTGAAAAGACTATGTTACTTAGACCTTTGTAAATAACCTTTAATAATGTTATGGATTTTAATATATCATATTCTAAATGGTGATATGAATCCTACTTCAGAATCATAGTTGTGTGGCAAGAAGTCAGAAACTTTAAGAAAAAAAAAATACTCAACAATGATTTTTTTTATCAGAGTAAATATTCATTACTTTCCATCAAAAAAGAGTGAGTGCATAAGGAAATAGTAAGGATATTTGAAACTACTCTTAAAAAACTTTACTATAGATAATAATGCCCACTGTGGCATCTTGCCATTCTCTGCATCTTTGTTTCTGGCAAGGTTTTGGCCAGAATTCTTTGAGTCAAAATTATTACAGGTTATGATAACTATGTATTTAAGTAAAGATGATATAGTCTAAAACTAAAAAAGAAATGTGTGTTCATTTATATTTTGCAAAGCAAGTTTTACAAGTACAAGGAGTGTGACATATTCTGGAAAATGTTAAGAAACCATGATAATAAAGAATTGTATATTATTAGTATCAACAATTTCTGAGAAGCAATACAATTTTGTGATTCAGTTCAGTTCAGTTCAGTCGCTCAGTCGTGTCCGACTCTTTGCAACCCCATGAATCGCAGCACACCAGGCCTCCCTGTCCATCACCAACTCCTGGAGTTCACTCAGATTGACTCAAACCCAATTTGGGTTACTGAATCAGAACTGAATTAACAATAAATCATTTTTACCTCCCCAAAATGCTTTCATATAAGCCAAGTATCACTTCAGGTCTTGGGAAACAAGAATAATACTGAGACCACGTTTACACACAGAATATTCAGCTCAGTTCAGTCCCTCAACCGTGTCCAACTCTTTGCCACCCCATGGACTGCAGCACACCAGTCCTTGCTGTCCATCACCAATGGCTGAAGTTTACTCAAACTCATGTCCATTGAGTCTGTGATGCCGTCTAACCATCCCATCCTCTGTCATCCCTTTCTTCTCCCACCTTCAATCTTCCCCAGCATCAGGGTCTTTTCAAATGAGTCAGTTTTTCACATCAGCTGGCCAAAGTATTGGACTTTCAGCTTCAGCATCAGTCCTTCCAATGAACATTTAGGACTTATTTCCTTTAGGATGGACTGGTTGGATCTTCTTGCTGTCCACAGGACTCTCAAGAGTCTTCTCCAACACCTCAGTTCAAAAGCATCAATTCTTCAGTGCTCAGCTTTCTTTATAGTCCCACTCTCACATCCATACATGACTACTGGAAAAACCATAGCTTTGACTAGACAGACCTTAGGTAATATATAATTGGTGTCTTTTATAATTTAGACATGTATATGAGTCTCTATGACCTAAAGGTTTCTTAACTTTATATATAGCAAAATGTGCAGAAAATCATAAAGTATTTTCAAGGCAATAAAAGATCTTGAAGGTCTTTTAACTTTCTTCAAATAATTATATTGTCTCAAAATTTTAGCATAACTCAATGGAATTTCATCTCCATGGGTCATGACACTTAGGTGTTAAAATGTCATTCTTTAAAAAACTTAGATCAGAGATTTATAAGGGACTTCCCTGGTGGCTCAAGGTAAAGAATCTGCCTGCAAGTCAAGAGACCTAGGTTTGATCCCTGGGTCAGAAAGATCTCCTGGGGAAAGAAAGGGCTAGTCACTCCAGTATTCTTGCCTGAATTTATGTTAGATATGTGGATCCAAGATTGGCAACTGAATAGATGTAGAATGTTTGCAAATATTTCTATAAACTTCAGTTAAAAGTTGTTCAGTCACTAAGTTGTGTCCAACTCTTTGTGACACCATGGACTTGGCCCAACAGACTTCCCTGTCCATCACTGTTTTCTGAAGTTTTCACAAATTCATGCCCACTGAGTCAGTGATGTTATCTAACTATCTCATCTTCTGCCACCCCCTTCTTTTGCCTTCAATCTCTCCCAGCATCAGGGTCTTTTCCATTAGGTTCTTCACATTATGTGGACAAAGCATTGGAGCTTCAGCTTCAGAATCAGTCCTTCCAATGAATATTCAGAGTTAATTTCCTTCAGAATTGACTTTTTTTTCTCCTTGTAATCCAAGGGACATGCAAGAGTCTTCTCCAGCACCATTATTCAAAAACATCAGTTCTTCGATGTTCATACTTCTTTGTGGTCCAACTCTCACATCCTTACATGACAACTGGAAAAAACATAGTTTTGACTATATAGACCTTTGCAGCCAAAGTGATATCTCCGCTTTTTAATACCCTATGTTTGCCATAGCTTTCCTTAATAGGAGCAAGCTTTCTTCTTTTTTCTTTTTCTGAAACTTTAGTAGATTTTTTTAATATAAATGTATTTATTTTAATTGGAGGTTAATTACTTAATATTGTTTTGTTTTGTTTTTTAATTTCATGACTGCAGACTCCATCTGCAGTGGTTTTGGAGCCTAAGCAAAGAAACTCCATCACTGTTTCTGGTCTTTCCCATTCTGTTTGCCATGAAATGGCTGGACAGAATGCCATTATCTTGGTTTTTGAATGTTAAGTTCCAGGTCAGCTTTTTGACTCACTTTCACCCTCATCAAAAGGCTCTTCTGTCATTAGGATGGTGTCATCTGCATATGTGAGATTGTTGATATTTCCCCTGGCAATCTCAATTCCAGCTTGTGATTCATCCAGCCTGGTATTTCACATGATGTACTCTGCATAGAAGTTAAATAAGCAAGATGACAATACACAGCCTTGTGGCACTCTTTTCCCAATTTTTAACTATTCAGTTGTTCCATGTTGGTTAAATAAAGAATACATATATAATCAATGGCATCTTATGTGACATCAGTTCACTTCAGTTCAGTTCAGTCGCTCAGTCATGTCTGACTCTTTGAGACCCCATGAATTGCAGCACGCCAGGCCTACCTGTCCATCACCAACTCCCGGAGTTCCCCCAAACCCCTGTCATTGAGTAGGTGATGCCATCCAGCCATCTCATCCTCTGTCATCCCCTTCTCCTCCTGACCCCAATCCCTCCCAGCATCAGAGTCTTATCTGATGAGTCAACACTTCGCATGAGGTGGCCAAAGTATTGAAGTTTCAGCTTTAGCATCAGTCCTTCCAAAGAACACCCAGGATTGAACTCCTTTAGAATGGACTGGTTGGATCTCCTTGCAGTCCAAGGGACTATAAAGAGTCTTCTCCAACACCACAGTTCTAAAGCATCAATTCTTCAGCCCTCAGCTTTCATCGCAGTCCAACTGTCACATCCATACACGACCACTGGAAAAACGATAGCCTTGATTAGACGGACCTTTTTTGGCAAAGTAATGTGTCTGCTTTTCAATATGCTATCTAGGTTGTTCCTAACTTTCCTTCCAAGGAGTAAATGTCGTTTAATTTCATGACTGTAGTCACCATCTGCAGTGATTTTGGAGCCCCAAAAAATAAAGTCTGACACTGCTTCCACTGTTTTCCCATCTATTTCCTATGAAGTGATGGGACCAGATGCCATGATCTTAGTTTTCTGAATGTTGAGCTTTAAGCCAACTTTTTCACTCTCCTTTTTCACTTTCATCAAGAGGCTTTTTAGTTCCTCTTCACTTTCAGCCATAAGGGTGGTGTCATCTACATATTGAGGTTATTGATATTTCTCCCAGCAATCTTGATTCCAGCTTGTGCTTCTTCCAGCCAAGATTTTCTCATGATGTACTCTGCATAGAAGTTAAATAAGCAGGGTGACAATATACAGCCTTGACAGACTCCTTTTCGTATTTGGAACCAGTTTGTTGTTCCATGTCCAGTTCTAACTGTTGCTTCTGGACCTGCATATAGGTTTCTCAAGAGGCAGGTCAGGTGGTCTGGTATTCCCATCTCTTTCAGAATTTCCCACAGTTTATTGTGATCCACACAGTCAAGGGCTTTGGCATAGTCAATAAAGCAGAAATAGATATTTTCTGGAACTCGCTTCCTTTTTCCATGATCCAGCGGATGTTGGCAATTTGATCTCTGGTTCCTCTGCCTTTTCTAAAACCAGCTTGAACATTTTCAAGTTCACGATTCACATATTGCTGAAGCCTGGCTTGGAGAATTTTGAGCATTACTTTACTAGCGTGTGAGATGAGTGCAATTGTGTGGTAGTTTGAGCATTCTTTGGCAATGCCTTTCTTTGGGATTGGAATGAAAACTGATCTTTTCCAGTCCTGTGTCCACTGCTGAGTTTTCTAAATTTGCTGGCATATTGGGTTCAGCACTTTCACAGCATCATCTTCCAGGATTTGAAATAGCTCAACTGAAATTTCATCACTTCCACTAGCTTTGTCCTAAGTGATGCTTTCTAAGGCCCACTTGACTTCACATTCCAGGATGTCTGGCTCTAGGTGAGTGATCATACCATTGTGATTATCTTGGTCATGAAGATCTTTTTTGTACAGGTCTTCTGTGTACTCTTGCTACCTCTTCTTAATATCTTCTGCTTCTCTTAGGTCCATATCATTTCTGTCCTTTATTGAGCCCATATTTGCATGAAATATTCCTTTGGTATCTCTAATTTTCTTGAAGAGATCTCTAGTCTTTCCCATTCTGTTGTTTTCCTCTATTTCTTTGCATTGATCATTGAGGAAGGCTTTCTTATCTCTCCTTGCTATTCTTTGGAACTCTGCATTCAGATGCTTATATCTTTCCTTTTCTCCTTTGCTTTTCACTTCTCTTCTTTTCACTGCTATTTGTAAGGCCTCCCCAGACAGACATTTTGCTTTTTTCATTTTTTTCCATGGGGATGGTCTTGTCCCTGACTCCTGTACAATGTCACAAACCTCTGTCCATAGTTCATGAGGCACTCCATCAGATCTAGTCCCTTAAATCTATTTTTCACTTCCACTTTATAATCATAAGGTATTTGATTTAGATCATACCTGAATGGTCTAATGGTCTACTTTCTTCAATTTCAGTCTGAATTTGGCACTAAGGAGTTCATGATCTGAGCCACAGTCAGCTCCCGGTCTTGTTTTTGCTGACTGTATAGAGCTTCTCCATCTTTGGCTGCAAAGAATATAATAATCTGATTTCAGTGGTGACCATCTGGTGATGTCCATGAGTAAAGTCACACTTATGTGACATGGCACCCCTTTATTTGTCTGACCTTATGATTATGACATAACTCCACTCCAGGCTCACTGTACTGTTGTTCCTCCAACATCCTGGAGGTGTCCCTATCTCAGCTTTGGACATGCTGAACCTTGCCCAGAATCCTCTCTCGTTAGAGGCACACTTCATTTCCTCATCCCTTCCATTCTTAATCCTATTTCTACGTCTTAAAGAAGACTTTCCTGTCCAATGCATCTAAATATTACCTTCTCATTCTGACTCATGCCAACTTATTTTGTACTTTTCTTGTTTTATTTTGTGTTCTTCTTATCACTTATCTAACATACTGACATACAGGTGTTACTTGAGTTAAATTTTTGACTATTTTCCTCATTGGAATATAAATTTCTTGAGAGCAGGGATTCTGGTTTGTCTTGTTTACTATAATTCAGGATCACAATAATATTTTTACATGAAGACATGAATGAACTTACTGCAATACAAAGTAAATAAAATACTGAAAAATTTGATCCAAAAGTTGATCCAATAAATATTTTACTTTTTTTCCTATAGGAGGGCAAATCAGCTAATATTCCTTTTCAGACTCAGAATTCTATGATTCTGTAAAGCATATATTTAATAGAGATATCTTATGCAAATACACACAAATTTTGTATCATTTCACTATAAGGGAATTAAGCATCTCAAAAATAGAAAGAAGAGAGGCAAAGTATACATCTGGAAAGGAAAAAATTAAAGAGTCTGGCTTTTGCTGTATTTCTCTCCCAATTACTGATGACACATTCCTGGGGAAATAAAGAAAAGTCATGTTTTCTAATATTCTTGTAGGCATGCTGGTAATTGGATCATCTTGTAAAAAGACTAATTCTATGTTAGGGGGGAGTGCCTTTACACATGAAAGGCACTTAGCACCATGCCCATGCTATATATATTTATACTAAACAAATCTATGAGTTGATGAGTTATGGAGTCCTAGACAATGTCTCATAAGCTATAGAATTATCTGGGTTATAACATGGAAGTATTGGTTGTGTAAACCCTCTCTGTTGTATAAGGTGACCACACACCTCACTTAGAGATAACATCTACTGCTTTGACCACAGAAAGAATGTCAGATGCAGAAAGGAAGAACATGGGTAACCAGGAAAAATATCCCCAATTCTAACGGTTCTCTTTGGGCCTCTTGTCTTCTTGTTTCCTTAAAATAATTAATAACATCTGATAGCTCAGCATCAAATAGCTAAAATATCTTCAGAGGTTGATTCTGGAGCATAGTTGAAAAGGCATAGTTTGTAAATATTAAAATCTTAAAATTAGGAGACCTGAAGTTCAGGTTTATCCCTTACCAAAATATCTTGAAGAGTTTACTAAATATCTTTAAGCCTGGTTTCTTCATTTATAAAATAAAGATAATACTTCAAAGGTGGAGATGAGACATAAAAAGATAGTATATTTTAAATATCAGTTGCCAAGGAAATATTGAATGTATATGTTTACCAGTATGCATATGTTAGACTCATCTTTTGTTGGAGTAGCAGATAAATATATCAGAGATCTCATTTCATATCTTTAACATTAAATTTTTCATCAAAAAGAAATAGTTATCAGACAAATCTGATTCATGGTTAATAGGGTGGAATAGAGATGTTGTTATTTCATTCTTTCATGAGGGTTTGGAGATAAAGAAAGATATCAAGGTTATTAATCATCAACTCTGCAACTGGCAATGAACTAGGTGCTTTCCATACACTATTTCACCTAATGCTCAGAGGAGCTTCCAGATGTATTATAATCCTTCTTTTATATAAAAAAAATACTGATGTTCAAATAGGTTACATAATGGAAGTAGATTAATTTACATTTTGCATTTGTCTCTGCCCTCAGTGCCTAACAGAGTAACTTGAACTTACTTATTAGATTTAATATATTATATAAGCAAACCCTAACAACTGATTTACAATAAGGCATAAAGGAATTACACACACACACACACACACACACACACACACACACACATATATAAAGCAGGCTTCCCAGGTGGTAAAGAATACACTTGACAATGAAGGAGATACAAGAGATGCAGATTACATCCCTGGATCAGGAAGATGCCCTGGAATAGGAAATGGCAACCCACTCAGCATTCTTGCCTGGAGAATCCTATGGACAGAAGGCTACAGTCTATGGGGTCACAAAGAGTCAAACATGACTGTGCACACACACACACACACACACACACACAAACACACACATATATAAAGCAGAAGACTGAAGGAAGACAGAAGTGGTAAACCAGTGGAAAAGGCTAAACTCCTAAAGAATGTGATAGTCAGACAGACAAGGAGGAATATCATATGACATCCCTTATATGTGGAATCTAAAAATAAATGATACAAACAAACTTGCTGACAAGACAGAAACAGACTCACAGACTCAGAAAAGGAGCTTATAGTTGCCAGGGAGGAAGGATAAGGGGAAGCGTCAATTAGGGAGCTTGGAATGAGCATGTACATACTGCTGTATTTAAAATGGATAGCTGACAAAGACCTACTGTATAGCATGGGGAACTCTGCCCAATGTTATGTGGCAGCCTGGAAGGGAGGGACATTTGGGGAAGAATGGATATATATATATATATGTATGGCTGAGTCTGCTGTTTACTTGAAATTATCACAACGTTGTTTGTTAACTGGCTATATATATAAAATAAAAAGAGAAGAAGAAAAAAATAATGCAAACACCATAAAATAACAAGCTTAGCAAATATCAGTTAAATTTTCACAGAAAATGTCATCATTTCTCAATTTACAAAAGGAAGAGGACCAATGAGGACATTTTCCTATAAATACAAAGATTAACAAGTTTGCAGTCTAAAGTTTGATGTTATGTATATTACATACTTAGATAACTTAGACCATATACAATGCATGCCTGCAAATTCAAACAATAAAAACAAAGAAAAGTTTTCACCATTTTAATTTCATTATTTAGAAAAGTTTCAAAATTCTGTTATGGTTTTGACGTTATCTCATTTCTTCTTTGAAGACTCTGGAATTTAAACTTATTTATTTATTTCCCAGTGATATAGACTAATGACAAATGGCACTTGCCATTGGGCCTCTATTTTTTTTTCTAATACCGTTAATAATTTAATTGTCTTTATCTAATCATTACATTCAATGCAATTTAATTTTAAGGAAAATATGTTCCAATTGAACCTCTCTAGAGTTCACCTTCTTGAAACAATCTATTCTGCAGTCATGCAGCAACTTATACAGAAACTTTCTGCCTTAAATATTGGCAGTGAGAGGAAAAAAAATGTCGAGCAAATGTCTCTCTTCAAATGGGAGAAAGTGACATTGCCAGTGAATAGAGGTGCTTCCTCTTATCTGTGCTTAATAACCTCTCTCACTGGCACCCATTCAGCTGCAACTTAGCACAAAGATATGTCTGCATGTCGTTTAACAAGGCTGCATTAATACACCTAACCAATCAATGGCTTTTACCCACTCCACAAGGACACCAGTCTGTTACTATTACTAGACACTGTCAACAGAAAATGACACCAGAGTCACAAAGGCAAAATGATGTCAGTTTAATCAGAGAGGAGACAAAAAGGCAAACAATGCTACCTGGGACAGAAGTGCAACAAGGAGAGTCAGAGGTTGGCATAAGTCACTCTTGGCAGGTCCCAGTGAAACCAGCTTGAAATTCAGTGATATAAAATCCAATAGAATGACATAGACCATCAGAACTGTTTTCTCCCCATTCAATTAAAAGTGGGGACTGCTGTTGGCAGAAGGAAAGTCTGTAACAAAATATTGGAATAAGATGAAACTTGAATAGACTTTATAGGAAATCAAACTATTTTTCTTTTCAAGAAAAGGACCAGGAGCCTAAATTATATTAAGATCTGTTTAATCAATTGCTTGTTTCCTTTCCATGGAAAATCAAATAGATGTTTTTAAAAGTCTTATTATATTAAGCCAGCAGCTTTGAATTGGTATGTGTATACACTGATGAGATAGCTGTTCATATTAAGTAGTGATAATAATGATGGATTTGCACAATTATGCATGTGGAATAGGCCTTAGAGATGATCTGGCCCAACCTGCTCATTTTACAGATGAGAGAACTGAATCTGAGACAGGATGAGTGAAGTGCCTCGGCGCACAAGGGCAGTGGCAGGCTCCTGGCTCTTAGTCTAGTGTTTCTTCCAAAGCACTGTTGAAAGTTCACATTTTATAATAATAATGTAATTTTTATCTAGAAAAAAGGATTTAATTAATTTTTCATGTACATGAAATGTGTGTTATTTGTGAAACAGTGAAGGGGAATTATTTTAATTGTTACTTCAAATAGAACAGTTGTAAACAATGAAGTATCATTCTACTGACTCGACTCTGTAAACCCTATAAGATTTCCTTTTCTACTTGCCTCAGAAAAACTTGTGGATGTTTGGTGCCTTTAAAATATACTAGAGATAAGGGCCACAACTAAGTCAATAAAAGCTGTATGAAAGCATAAAATATACTGGTAAAATGTCAGAAATGCCATATTCAATCCCCCACTGCCCTAATCTGAGTTATTTGGCTGGCTCATGACCCAATTTTCACAAGGTTCAGAATTTTGGACTGGTCTCTGATATTGTCTGCCCTGTCTCTTTATGCAGAATAGAAAGCCAGTGCTGACTGTGCTCCCCACTTAAGATAACTCTTTTGGTCAAATTTGGCCCATTCTTTCTTTTAACTCCATCCCCTGCACTTTGGTTTCTGTTACATCATGTAGCTCTGGGATGGGTTATCCATATGGAGAGCCAGGTGGATAAGCCTTTTCCCCCAGATGCATTCCAGATAGCTTTCTGCCTTGGGCTGATAACTATTTCAAAATTTGAAATATTATCTAAAGAGGTTAGATAATAAAAGAAGGGTAACTTTGAAACCAAATTTCAACTATGTGTGAAATAGCTGGTAAGAAGTTGCTGTATAACACAGGGAGCCCAGCCTGACTCTCTCTGGTGACCTAAGAGGTAGGATGGGGGAAGGAGAGGGAAATTCAAGAGGGAGGGAGATACACACACACACACACACACACACACACACACACATATATATACACACACACATATATAATTATGGCTGATTTGCATTGTTGCACAGTAGAAACCAACACAATGTTATAAAGCATTTTTCTTTTAATTAAAAATAAATTTAAATAATTTAAAATAGTCAAAAAAAATGAAGAGGTCTATTTCAACCTTTCAAAAATCAATGTACCTTTTGAATAAATAAGTATCTCAAGGATTCTCTGCCTCTGATACTGATATAAGAATTTAATGGTTATTTGTGGCAATAAGAGTTAGTATTTGCATGGCCTATACAGAATGTGTTGGGCACATTCTGTTGGAGTTCTGTTATAAAAAAAAAAAAAACTATATCTTTTTATTTTCAAAATTTTAAATTATAAAAGATTTACTATGCTTATTCAAGCTTCATATACCTTCCCCTAAGCTTCTAATACCTTATTTAATTTTCCCTGTGCCTCAGTTTGGGACTTCTGATTTAGAGAGTGAATGCACACACAGTACTATAATATTTTTCTCCTCCTTGTCTCTCTGTCTTTCATCTCTCCCAACTCAGGTAATTTCATCATGAGGCAATTTTTTTTCTCACATATTCTCATATTTTCCTCTCAGTTTCCTCTGGCAACACCGGTCCTCTGCAGTATTATCTCAGAAAAGTTTTCCTTCTGTTTATCCCCTTAATTTCATTATTAAACAGAGGGAGTGAGAGAGAGAATTATAATTATTATGGTTAATTTATATAAGGATTGCCCCAGCTTAATTTAAAAAAAAGATAATATCCTTTCCTTGGTAATGGGAAGAATAATCACTAAGTGGTATCAACTTTGACAATCCTTTAACATTTCTAAAAATTGTAGCAAAATACCTCTCTATTTTTGATTTGCTTCTACAGTCAAGTTTAAAGATTTTATTTCACATATAAATTCTCATTCTGCTTTGTATTGAAAGGTTGATAAACCTTTTTTATCTAAAGTTATATAACTACATTTTGGGTTAAACATAAACCCTATATATACTGTAAATGCATTCTAAGTAATCAAGTTACAATAATTTCTGGAACCACCATTTTGTAAACTGAGAACTGTTTAGGGCAATTTTTTAAATTTCAAAAACAATGTAGAAAAATTACATTTTAAAATGGTGGCTATAAAAGCACCTCAAATGTCCACTAACAGACAAATGGATAAAGAAAATGTGTATGTGTGTGCGTGTGTGTGTTCAGTTGTATCTGACTCTTTGAAACTCCATGGACTGTAGCCTGCCAGGATTTTCCAGGCAAAAATACTGGAGTGGCTTGCTATTACCTACTTCAGGGTATATTCCTGACCCAGGGGTCAAACTGGCATCTCATTTGTGTTTTGTGTTGGCAGGCAGATTCTTTACCACTAGTGTCACTTGGGAATATGTGGTGTGTTTGTGTGTGTGTGTGTATAGTGGTGCTTTAGTAACTGAGCCATATCTGACTCTTGTGAGCCCATGGACTGTAGCCCACCAGGCTACTCTGTTCATGGGATTCTCCAGGCAAGAATAGTGGAGTGGGCTGCCATTTCTTCCTCTGGGTGATCTTCCAGACCTAGGAATCAAGGAATCAAAGCCAGGTCTCCTACATTACAGGCAGATTCTTTATCCACTGAGATACAAGGGAAGCTTTTATATATATGGAATATTATAATGGAAATGATAGAATTTCCTTCTTTTATAACTAATGATATTCCATTAATAATAATAACAATATATAATGGAATATTAGTAGAGCTATAAAAAAAGGAAATTCTACCATTTACAAAATCATGGATAGACCTGGAAAAGACATGCTAAGTAAGGTAAACCAGTTACAGAAAAATAAATATTGTATTATTCTACTTGTATGAGGTATTAAAAATAGTCAAATCTATAGAAGCAGAAATAGGATGGTGGTTGGCAGGGTAGGGGGGGAGGGAGAAATGGAAATTGCTGTCCAATAGGTATATGATTACAACTATACAACATGCCTGAGTTCTAGACACCAGCTATAAAACATAGTGTCTACATTTAATAATACAGTACTTGCAATGAAAAAATTGCTGAGAACAGATTTTATGTTTTGTTCCTATCACCAAAAAAAAAGGCAAAGTGACATATGAAACTCTTGGAGGTGATGAACATATGAACATATTTATTACCTTGATTATACTGTTAGTATAAGAGTTTTATGTTTATTCACATTCATCCAATTGCATACATTATGTATATGCAGTTATTTATTTATCACTTATGCCTCAAAAAGCTATAAAAAATACATTTTGTTAAACAGTGAGGCTATGGAGAGTAATGATGAGTCAGATATTAATCAGGTAAGAAATAAGACATAAATAGTGATTTTTCCCCTCTGTACCAAAATAGAATAGAGGTTGTTGGGTCTAAAGTCAGACTAAGTTCAAAATCTCGTTCCATTATTAACTACCATGAACAAAATGCTCAATTTTCTCTTCCTTTCTTAATCTGTAAAATAAAGACAGTATTAATACCTCTTTCCTAGAGCTGTTAGAAAAGACAAATGAGAGAACACACATTAAGCATTTGGAGCCATGCCTGGCATCCACTAAGGGTTAGCAACGATGATTATGATAATAAATAGTGATACTCTCTAGCTCTGAAGGACTGCTCTGACTTCAGTGATGTCTGCTCTCTTGTGCTGATGTTCTACACAGGGAATGAGGTCATCATTCAACTTCCTGATACATGAAAAGACATACATTGGTTACCTGATTCCTTTACTGGCTTACTTTCAACTCTTGCAAGCAGTTATGATTTTCCATAGTAGTTACTTATCCTTATAATTCAAAGGGATATTTATTTAGAATATGCTGCTGCTGCTGCTAAGTCACTTCCATCGTGTCTGACTCTGTGTGACCCCATAGACAGCAGCCCACCAGGCTCCGCCATCCCTGGGATTCTCCAGGCAAGAACACTGGAGTGGGTTGCCATTTCCTTCTCCAATGCATGAAAGGGAAAAGTGAAAGTGAAGTCGCTCAGTTGTGTCCGACTCTTTGTGACCCCATGGACTGCAGCCCACCAGGCTCCTCCATCCATGGGATTTTCCAGGCAAGAGTACTGGAGTGGGTGGCCATTGCCTTCTCCAACTTAGAATATAGCATGTAGTAAATTCTTTCCTTTCAGACCTCATTAATAATTTATGTCTTCCTGATATTAGTTTTGTCTGCTTATCTCTGAATCATTTTATAATCTCAACTCATTCATCCATCCATTATAGGTGTATTATATTCATGTTTTAAAATAATATAATGCATAAGGGCCACAAGGTAATAGTATTCTACTACAAATACAACAGTATTTAATTTTATAAATAAGCATATTGGATTTAGTTTACAGCAGTGCATTTCAAAATTTGATTTGCCTGTGAAAGATCTGCTATCTTATTGACACGCAGTGTGTCTTTGTTAGGGCCCAAGAATTTCTATTTTTAATAAACTCCCCAAAGATGGTAATTTTGCTGGTCAATGTCAGCACACTTTGTTCCACACAAGATTTATAGAACATTATTATGATCTTTACTATTTAAACACATTAGAATAACAGATCTAATTTTAACTTTCAGGTTTTAGAATTGGGGTTTGGGAGTCAATACTAGAAATTCTAGTTTACAATTGTCTGCTGCTGCAGGAATTTGATTTGATGTTGTTTTTGTTTGCATGTATATTTAATTTTAACTAGGTATATTTTTAGTATCATAACTTTAATACTTTGATTGAATTCATCAACATACAAGATAGTTTTCAAGTGAGAATAAGAGAACTGACATGACATTATATCCAAACATGAATTTTAAATGAATGTTACCAAGTCTTGTCTCTCTGTGACAAGTTTAAGTTTTAAAATATAGCAAAGTTTTAAAAATACCTTTAGTTCTTCTAGTGGTATACACTACAGTTCAGAAGCAGTCAAACTGATACTTCACTGCAAATCTTCTGCTTTAAATAGCACTGGTTAGAGACTGGGGAAAGCATGCAATATTAACAATATGACAAGAAGAGAAGAGTAGAGAGGAAAGAGAAATGTCAAACTGTGAAAATACATTCAAGTAGAAAAGAAACATGTTCTTGGTAAGGGTACATCATGTTGGGCTTATATACTGCAATATAGATGAATAAGGTATGAGTAGAGGTATGAGTAGAATGAATTCTACTCATCATTAATTGAGTTTATGAAGTCCTATTTTTTTTCTGATTCAGCACATTGATACATTTTTAAAATATAAAAGTTTTGAAAGAGAAAAAAGATACCTATAGCTATCATCATTCTTTCTATCTGTAATCCTAAGAAAGATAAAAGAGAAATGGAAATGCAAGTGAATTTTTATAAAATTCCATTAGATATGACAGTAGGGGGATTAAGTGATTACTTCTCTTCTTTTGAATTTTTCATTCTGAAACAATTTTAGATTTTCAGAGACTTGCAAGAATGGTACAGAGTGTTTTTATGCATCTTCTCAGCTTCCCCTAAAGTTAACATTTCACCAAAGCATGGTGCATTTATCAAAGGTAAGAAATTAACATTGGCACAAGACTGCACTATACTACAGTATTTAATGTTCATCAATTTTCTCAATACTATTTCTTTTCTTTTTCAGAATCTAATCTAATTTACCACATTATATTTATTCATGTTTCCTTGGTCTCCTCTAGGGCTTCCCTGGTGGCTCAGAAGGTAAAAAATCTGCCTGCAATGTAAAAGACCTGGGTTCAATTCCTGGGTTGAGAAGATCCCGGAGAGGGACATAGCATCCCACTCCAGTATTCTTGCCTGGAGAAACCCCACAGACAGAGTAGCCTGGTGGGCTAAAGTCCATGGGGTTGCAAAAAGTTGGACATGACTGAGCAACTCAGCACAGAACAGTCTCCTCTAACTTGTGATAGTTTCTTAAGTCTTCCTCTGTTTAAATGTCATTGGCAATTCTGAAAAGTACTGGAGACATATTTTACAGATTGGCCCTCAGTTTGGGTATTTTTGTTACTAGATTGTAGTTATGAATTAAAAAATAATAATAATATCACAGAGGTGGAGTTACCTTTTCAAAGCATCAGATCAAAGGGTACATAATATCAACATGACTTATTTCAATTGATGTTAATTTTGATCACTTAGTTAAGATGACTTATGCATGATTTATCTACAGTGAAGTAACTTTTTTTTTTTCCATTTCCACTCTATAGTCATAAATGAGTCACTGAATCTAGGCCATCCTTAAAGAGGAGTCAAGTAACATCTATCTCCTAGAGAAAGGAGTATTGTTATAGGTAGAGTTATAACCCCTTAAAGACATTCCTTTCCTAATCCCCAGAATGTGAATATGTATTTCACTGGCTGTCTTCAAGATTTTATCTTCATAAGTTTAAAGATGATAGAACTAAATAAGCCTTTTGCATTTATCTTATTTGGTTTGTCTGATCTTCTTAGATCTGTGGTTCTATGATACCACCAATTTTGGAAGTGATCAGGATAATTTCTTCAGATAATTCTGTGTTGTTTTTTCCTTTTTCTTCTTCTGGAAATTCAATTATGATTATTTCAAATCATTTGAATTTATCCATAATGTAATTATGCTGTGTTTTCTTTCTTTTCCACTATTTTGTTCTTTGGTTTTTATCTCGGTAATATTTATTGAACTCTTTTCATTTTCATTGATTCATTCCTGCTGCTAAGTCGCTTCAGTTGTGTCCGACTCTGCGTGACCCTTTAGACGACAGCTCACCAGGCTCTCCCGTCCCTGGAATTCTCCAGAGAAGAATACTGGAGTGGGTTGCCATTTCCTTCTCTAATGCATGAAAGTGAAAAGTGAAAGTGAAGTCGCTCAGTCATGTCTGACCCTCAGCGACCCCATGGACTGTAGCCTACCAGGCTCCTCCTCCTCCTTGCCAGGATTTTCCAGGCAAGAGTACTGGAGTGGGTTGCCATTGCCTTCTCTGTGATTCATTCCTAGATTGTGTTTATTTGGTAGATAAGTCCTTCAAAGGAATTCTTTAGTTCTATTATGATGTTTTTGATTTCTAGCATATTCAATTAAATTTTTCTTACAGTTTCCATCTTTGCACAAATTATCTGCACTATCTGGCATGTATTCACGATTTTCATTAAAATCTTTAACTTTAATTTTTTTAATTGTGTTTTTATATCTCCTTGATTTAAAAGTTCTAGGATTTATGTCCTATATGAATTTTGATCTGGTGGTTATTTTGTTTATTCAAAACTGTGTTTTTTCTCTCCTTTATGTTTGAATCGCAACTTTATTTTTTTTTGTGAAGTGTAATGTGTTATACTGAATTTTATATTGATATATTTCATTCTTATGTCTGGAAACGAACATGCTTTTCTCTCTCGTAGGACTTTTTTTTAATATAAATTTATTTGTTTTAATCTAGTAGGACTTTAATGGGTGTTTGGGATGGTGGTGAATAGTGGTTGTGCTGGTGTTATCAGGTGTTGGGCTGGGTTTAAAGTATATCTTTGCTATGGTTAACCTCAGTGCACAGAAGGTTTAAACTCTTCTAGCAATGCCTTACGGAGAAGGCAATGACACCCCACTCCAGTACTCTTGCTTGGAAAATCCCATGAATGGAGGAGCCTGGTGGGCTGCAGTCCATGGGATTGCAAAGAGTCAGACACGACTGAGCGACTTCACTTTCACTTTTCACTCTCATGCATTGGAGAAGGAAATGGCAACCCACACCAGTGTTCTTGCCTGGAGAGTCCCAGGGACAGAAGAGCCTGGTAGGCTGCCATCTCTGGGGTCGCACAGATTTGGACACAACTAAAGTAACTTAGCAGCAGCAGCAGCAGTAGCAGCCATGCCTTATGGTTATGGTACTGGCTTATTTCCTAGATATTTTTCTCTGTTTGTGTCTTACAATGATTTTAACTCTTTCTTTGCTCCTTCAGTTCAGTTCAGTTCAGTTCAGTCAGTCAACTGTGTCTGACTTTTTGCGACCCCATGGACTGCAGCACACGAGGCTTCCAAGTCCATCTCCAATTCCCAGAGTTTACTCAAGCTCATGTCCATAGTCAGTGACAACATCCAACTATCTCATTCTCTGTCGTCCCCTTCTCCTCCTTCCTTCAATCTTTCCTAGCTTCTTTTCAAATTTTCCTAGGGTCTTTTCAAATGAGTCAGTTCTTAGCATCAGATGGCCGGAGTATTGGAGTTTCAGCTTCAGTATCAGTCCTTTCAATGAATATTCATGACTGATTTCCTTGAGGATGGACTGGTTGGATATCCTTGCAGTCCAAGGACCTCTCAAGAGTCTTCTCCAACACCACAGTTCAAAAGCATCAATTCTTCAGTGCTCAGCTTTCTTTATAGTCCAACTCTTAAATCCATGGATGACTACTGGAAAAGCCATAGCTTTTACTATATAGACCTTTGTTGGGAAAGTAATGTCTCTGCTTTTCAATGTGCTGTCTAGGTTGGTCATAACTTTTCTTCCAAGGAACAAGCATCTTTTAATTTCATGGCTGCAGTCACGATCTGCAGAGATTTTGGAGCCCCCCAAAATAAATTATCTCACTGTTTCCATTTTTTCCCATCTATTCACCATGAAGTGATGGGACCCGATGCCACAATCTTAGTTTTCTGAATGTTGAGCTTTAAGCCAACTTTTTCACTCTCCTCTTTCACTTTCGTCAAGTAGCTCTTTAGTTCTTCTTTGCTTTCTTCTATGCTTTCCATAAGAGTGGTGTCATCTGCATATCAGAGGTTATTGATATTTCTCCCAGCAATCTTGATTCCAGTTTGTCCTTCTTCCAGCCCAGCATTTCTCATGATGTACTCTGCATATAAGTTAAATAAGAAAGATGGCAATATACAGCCTTGATGTACTCCTTTTCCTATTTGGAACCAGTCTGTTGTTCCATGTCTGGTTCTAACTGTTGATTTCCTGACCTGCATACTGATTTATCAGGAGGCAGGTCAGGTGGTCTGGTATTCCCATCTCTTTCAGAATTTTCCACAGTTTGTTGTGATCCACACAGTCAAAGGCTTTGGTGTATTCAATAAAGCAGAAGTAGTTGTTTTCCTGGAACTCTCTTGCTATATCCATGATTCAAAGAATGTTGGCATTTTGATTTCTGGTTCCCTTTGCTCCTTAGAGAGATTATAGTCCTATAGTCCTTTTAGCTCTGTTTTGCTGTCATTATTATCCGACAATTGTTAGTTTGCTGAGGGGTGATAGTGAATGCATTTTCTTGTTTTGATTAAGCTTAAACAATCTATTAAGGCAATTAGTCTTGATCTTGAGCCTGAATATCCAGGTATAATGTAATCTGTTAGCTTAGCTTCTGTCCCACCCTAGGCCTGGACCTAATATAAATTATTGCCCATCCCACGTACCCCCACGTTAAGCTTTTTTTTTTTGGTTCATATTCCCTTCTTCAACTGCTGTGTGTATCCACTATGGCCTTTGGGTTTATTTCCCTCCCTCCTGTAGATTTAGGCTTTTGTTTCCTAGGTGATATTCAGGAGATAGGTCTGAGAAAGATTTTTCTCACCTCTTCTAGCTATAGATGTCTGCCATGGGCCTTAGGCTACAGATTATTTTTTCCTTCTTCGGGCTTTTGGATTTTTTTTTTCCTTGTGGAAAATGACTGGATCTAGGCAGAGTTTCTGAGTGGCTGTCTTCTCCCTGCCTAGCCAGGACTATCAGGAAAACTTTCATAGAATTCCCTTTGATTTGTTCTCATTGAATTGGTGGAATTCCCGGGAGAAAGAGCTTGTAAGTGAATGGGAATCCTTTCTAAATCTGGGTATATCAGGTGCTTTACACTCTCATGACAGCCCATACTTGGGGGTTTAGCAATTTAATAAAAAATTCTCATTGAATATTTTTCACAATTTACATGACATTCAGTGGCATCTTCCCCCATTTAAGGAATTGCTTGGGCTTTTTTCTGCCTGTGGTACCCTTTCTAGATTTCAGATTCATTTGCTCTGTAACTTCAGTTCTTTGATGAGTTTCTGGAAATCATTAATTTTAAGTTTGTTGAGCATTTTCACTTGTAAGTGTGGGAGCAACATTCTTTGCAATTTTTTATATATCTTGAACTAAAATTGGAAAAAAGATTATCTCTTTTTAAATTTCAGTCAGTATTAACTTGCAGATGTTCTTTGATATATTGTGGTCACTTGGTAATAACTTGTAGAAATAGAGTAATTCCAAAAGTCAGGTATAAGTGAGAAACAATCTTTTCTAAATTTCTTCATCTCCTGTTCTACAGGACAGGAATCGATAGGATACTCATGCTGCTGCTGCTGCTAAGTCGCTTCAGTCATGTCCAACACTGTGCCACCCCAGAGACAGCAGCCCACCAGTCTCCCCCGTCCCTGGGATTCTCCAGGCAAGATCACTGGAGTGGGTTGCCATTTCCTTCTGCAATGCATGAAAGTGAAAAGTGAAGTCTCTCAGTCGTGTCCGACTCCTAGTGACCCCATGGACTGCAGCCCACCAGGCTCCTCCGTCCATGGGATTTGCCAGGCAAGAGCACTGGAGTGGGTTGCCATAAGTACTACTTAAAAAAATTCAAGACACACATTTGTCAAATGTATTTGGAGAAAATAACTGCTTTAACCCTATTACACAACATTTCCTGCTGTAAATTTCCCAGAGTCTTTAATATGTAAATGAGTCTGGCCAATCAACAGAATGATAGTATACTAGTTCTCAAACTTATTTCAACAAGAAATATTTCTTCCCTTCTGAAAATAGCAGGAAAGTTATTTATAGTCAGAAAACACTTTGTAACACATGCCTAAATTAGCCAAGTAGCATACAAAGTAAACTCGGCTCTCATGTTTCTGTATTGTGAAACTTCATATCTGCTCCAAAAGCGATGGGCGTTTTCCTCTGAATAGACACCTGACATTCCAGGCCACCCTGAGAGAAAACACCAGGAAAAAATCTCTTTGGATTGGCCTGATAGTTGGGGCCTTATCACATGGATTTCATTGTCTAACTCAATGAAACTTTGAGCCATGGCATGTAGGGCCACTCAAGAAGGAAGGCATGATGGAGAAATCTGATAGAATGTAGTTCACTGGAGAAGGTAATGGCAAACCACTTCAGAATTCTTGCCTTGAGAACCCTATGAACAGTATGAAAAGCAAAAAGATATGACACTGAAAGATGAACTCCCCAGGCACTTCATAGGTGTCAAATATGCTACTAGAGAAGAGTGGAGAAAATAACTCCAGAAAGAATGAGGAGAGGAGCCAGTCAAAAACAACGCCCAATTGTGGATGTGATTGCTGATCGAAGTAAAGTCCAATGCTGGAAAAAACAATATTGCATAAGACTTGGGATGTTAGGTCCATGAATCAAGATAAATTGAAGTGGCTAAACAAGAGATGACAAGAGTGAACATTGACATTTTAGGAATCAGTGAATTAAAATGGACTAGAATGGGTGAATTTAACTCAAATGACCATTATATAAACTACTGTGGGCAAAAATTCCTTAGAAGAAATGGAGTACCCCTCATAGTCAACAAACGAATCTGAAATGCAGTACTTGAGTGTAATCTCAAAAAGGACAGAATAATCTTTGTTTGTTTCCAATGCTAACCATGCATTATCATAGTAATCCAAATCTATGCCCCAACCAGTAATGCTGAAGAAGCTGAAGTTGAATGGTTCTGTAATGTCCTACAAGACCTTCTAGAACTAACACCCAAGAAAGATGTCCTTTTCATCATAGGGGACTGGAATGCAAAAGTAGGAAGTCAAGAGATACCTGGATGAACAGGCAAATTTGGCCTTGGAGTACAAAATGAAGCAGGGCAAAGGCTAACAGGGTTTTGACAAGAGAACACACTGGTCATAGCAAACACCCTAGTTCAACAATACAAGAGAAGATACTACACACGGACATCATCCAATGGTCAATACCAAAATCAAATTGATTATATTTTTGCAGCTGAAGATAGAGAAGCTCTTTACAGTCAGCAAAAACAAGATTGGAAGATGTCTGTGGCTCAGATCATGAACTGCTTATTGCCAAATTCAGACTTAAATAGAAGAAAGTAGGGAAAACCACAAGACCATTCAGGTATGACCTAAATCAAATCCTTTCCAATTGTACAGTGGAAATGACAAATAGATTCAAGAGATTAGATCTGATGGACAGAGTGCTTGGAGAATTATGGATGTAGGTTCATGGCATTGGACATTATGTAGTGATCAATACCATCCCCAAGAAAAAGAAATGCAAAAATGCAAAATGCTTGTCTGAGGAAGCCTTGCAAATACCTGAGAAAAAAAGAGAAGAGAAAGGCAAAGGAGAAAGGTAAGATATACCCATTTGAATGCAGACTTCCCAAGAATAGCAAGGAGAGATAAGAAAGCCTTCCTCAGTGATCAATGCAAAGAAATAGAGGAAAACAATAGATTGGGAAAGACTAGAGATCTCTTCAAGAAAATCAGTGATACGAAGGGAGTATTTCATGCAGCGATGGGCACAATAAAGGACAGAAATGGTATAGACTTAATAGAAGGAGAAAATATTAAGAAAAGGTGCCAAGAATACAGATAAGAACCATATAAAAATGATCTAAATGAACCAGATAACCATGATGGTGTAATCTCTCACTTAGGGGCAGACATCCTATAATGCTTAATCAAGTGGACCTTAGGAAGCATCACTATAAATAATGCCAGTGGAGGTGATGGAAGTCCATTGAGCTATTTCAAATCCTAAAAGATGAGGCTGTTATATGCTGCACTCAATATGCCACTGGCATATTTGGAAAACTCAGCAGTGGCCACAGCCTGGAAAAGGTGTTTTGTTTCCAACCCCCCAAAAAAGCAATGCCAAAGAATGTTCAAAATACCTAACCAATGCAGTCATCTCACACCATAGCAAAGTAATGCTGAAAATTTTCCAAGCCAGTCTTCAACAGTACGTGAACCATGAACTTCCAGATGATCAAGCTGGATTTTAAAAAGGCAGAGGAACCAGAGATCAAATTGTCAATATCCATTGGGTCATCAAAAAAGCAAGAGAGTTCCATAAATGCATCTACTTCTGCTTTATTGAGTACACCAAAGCCTTTAACTCTGTGGATCACAATAAACTGTGGAAAATTCTTAAAGAGATGGGAATACCAGACCACCTGACCTGCTTCCTGAGAAATCTGTATACTGGTCAAGAAGCAACAGTTAGAACCAGACATGGAACAATGGACTGGTTCCAAATTTGGAAAGGAGTATTTCAAGGCTGTATATTGTCACCCTGCGTATTTAACTTGTATGCAGAATACATTATGCTAAATGCTGCACTGGATGAAGCACAAGCTGGAATCAAGATTCCGAGGAGAAATATCAATAACCTCAAATACGCAGATGACACCACCATTATGGCAGAAATGAAGAGGAATTAAAGAGCCTCTTGATGAAAGTGAAAGAAGAGAGTGAATAAGCTGGCTTAAAACTCAACATTCAAAACACTAAGATCATTGCATCAGGTCCCATCACTTCATGGCAAGTAGATGGGAAAACACTGGAAACAGTAACAGATTTTATTTTCTTTGACTCCACAACCACTGCAGATGCTGACTGCAGGCATAACATTAAAGGACATTTGCTCCTTGGGAGAAAAGCTATGACCAACCTGCTGCTACTGCTAAGTCGCTTCAGTCGTGTCCGACTCTGCGTGACCCCATAGACTGCAGCCCACCAGGCTCCCCCGTCCCTGGGATTCTCCAGGCAAGAACACTGGAGTGGGTTGCCATTTCCTTCTCCAATGCATGAAAGTGAAAAGTGAAAGTGAAGTCACTCAGTCCTGTCCGACTCTTAGCGACCCCATGGACTGCAGCCCACCAGGCTCCTCCGTCCGTGGGATTTTCCAGGCAAGAGTACTGGAGTGGGGTGCCATCGCCTTCTCTGTGACCGACCTAGACAGCATATTAAAAATCAGAGACATTACTTTTCTGACAAAGGCCCATCTAGTGAAAACTGTGGTTTTTCCAGTAGTCAAGTATGGATGTGAGAGTTGAACCATAAAGAAAGCTGAGTGCCAAAAAATCAAAGCTTTTGAACTATGGTGTGGAAAAAAAGTCTTGAGAGTTTCTTGGACAGCAAGGAGATCAACATAATCAATCCTACAGGAAATAAGTCCTGAATATTCATTAGAAGGACTGCCGCTGAAGCTGAACTTCCAATATTTTGACCACCTGATGTTAAGAATTGACTCATGAAAAAACCCTGATTCTGGGAACAATTGAAGGCAAGAGGAGAAGGGGACGACAGATGGTTGAATGGCATCTCTGACTCGATGGACCTGAGTTTGAGCAAGCTCTGGGAGTTGGTGATGGACAGGGAAGCCTAGAGTGCTGCCATCCATGGAGTCGCAAATAGTCAGACATGACTGAGTGACTAAATTGAAGTGAACTGAACTAGAATTTGGGGCTTTCCTAAAAACCAGCAGTTAGACAACATTATCACTAATTAGTTTGGCTAAGCCTAAAGTAGACTATGACGGAATATCCAAGTTTGTGTATGTCCTCTGACAAAAGGGTAGAAAATATGGCCTTGAAAATTGGAAGAGAATAAGTTTTTCTGCCTCCCATTAAGCCATTTCATTGTCCTGACCAGAGTATCTGGGACTGTGAATAAACGCTATGATTCCCTTTAGAAAAAAAATCCCCAATAATACAAAATTTGGGTTTCCTCATTGGCTCAGCAGATAGAGAATCTGCTTACAGTTTAGGAACCACAGGAGATGTGGGTTCGATCCCTGGGTAAGGGAGATCCCCTGGAGGAGGACATGGCAACCCATTCCAGTATTCTTGCCTGAAAAATCCCATGGACAGAGAGCCTGATGGGCTATAGTCTATGGGGTTGCGAAGAGCCAGACATGACTAAGCACCGCACACAACAATGTATGTTTTTATGTTGACCGTTTTCCTTAACATTTCTTAGCCATGTTGTTGCAGTGAATTCTTTTTAAGTTTTAATAGTTAAAATATGAAAACAGCAACAACAACAACACTGTTTTGGTAAGTTTAAAGGTTCAATGCTTCCTCATTTCACTTTCATAAGAAATTGAAAACCAGAACTTGATTTATTTTTTTAATTTAAATTTATTTATTTTAATTGGAGGCTAATTACTTTACAATATGAACTTGATTTAAAAGTTGGTCCACCAGTATTAACTAATTCACTAATGGTGTGATAGCCTAAAAAATCACTTCAAAAAGCAACAATCTTTATTTCCCTAAAAGTTGAGAAAATGTACATCAAGAATTCTTATCTCAAGAACCACAGAACATGAGGAAATGCTTAACTAGTGGTTAAGTTCTGGTTTTTCAAGGTTAAAAGTTATTTTTTTTTATATAATCATTGAGTCATTTCAAATTGCTTTCCTGAAACTGTAAATTATATCGGAAAATCAGGACAGATTAAAATCCCAAATCCAATGATCACACTAATTTTGTTTTATTGTTGAATCAGATGTTTTCTATTATATATATATATATATATATATATATATATATATATATATATTTATATTTTATGGTCACTTCTGAAACATTTTGGAAATGTCACATAGACATAATCTCGGTAGAATTTCTTTCCTGGTACAGGCAACCTCTGTAGTTGGATGTGCAGTCTTATATTGCTTTGAGTGTGTAACTTTTGAGTCAGAGTTTCCTATGGTATGAAAGCCTGTGTTGTCCTCAGGGGATTTGTCACACTTTATTTAGCTCAAGCAGGGACTCAGAAACCTGGAAAATGTACTCTACTTGGCAGCCCAGTACTTCTTGCAAGTAGTAAAGTTCAAGCCATCAAAGAACTTGTCAAGGTGACAATTATATATAACACAGTACGTGACCTTTACAATGAGATTTAAGCTGGGAAATTTATGCTGAGGGGTTTCCCTCCTGCTGGCATGAACCCTGCCTTCTCTATTAAACATACAGTTTGGGCAAAAAACAGCCTGGTTATTCGTAAACCTTTTTTTCTATGCAATAGTAACTAACAAAAGGGTTTTAACATTATAAAGATAGTAAAGCATGTTACTTCCTGATATCTCACTTGATAAGTTGAAATAATTACAACATCCTTAGACCTCCCTTCTGGTTTGTGAGAGATGATAGTGATCCCAGATTTAACACAAGAAAGGGCATCCTCAAAAGAATTATGCTGACCATTACTGTAATTAGACTAACTGTAATAATATGAAGCATTAAGCTGGCTTATCCATTAAGACTCTAAGAAAAAAAGAGAAGAAATGGAGTCTCTATTTAATAGGGAAAGTGATCTAGAAGAATGATACATACAATTTTTTTTTTTTTAATTTCCATTTAATTGAAAAATAATTGCTTTACAGAATTAGGTTGTTTTCTGTCAAACTTCAACATGAATCAGCCATAGATATGCATGCATCCCCTCTTTTTCAAACTTCCCTCTCATCTCCTCCCCATACCACCCCTCTAGGTTGATACAGAGCCCCTGTTTGAGTTTTCTGAGTCATACAGCAAATTCCCATTCAGTATCTATTTTACATATGGTAATGTAAATTTCCATGTTACTCTTTCCATACATCTCAAACTCTCCTCTCCTCTCCCCATGTCCATAAGTCTATTCTCTGTCTGTTTCTCCATTGCTGCCCTGTAAATAAATTCTTCAGTACAATTTTTCTAGATTCCTTATATATGCATTCAGTTCAGTTCAGTTCAGTCGCTCAATCGTGTCGACTCCTTGCGACCCCATGAATCACAGCATTCCAGGCCTCCCTGTTCATCACCAGCTCCTGGAGTTCACTCAAACTCATGTCCATCAAGTTGGTGATGTCATCTGGCCATCTCATCCTCTGTTGTCCCCTTCTCCTCCTGCCCCCAATCCCTCCCAGCATCAGAGTCTTTTCCAATGAGTCAACTCTTCGCATGAGATGGCCAAATTATTGGAGTTTCAGCTTCAGCATCAGTCCTCCCAGTGAACGCCCAGGACTGATCTCCTTTAAGATGGACTGGTTGGATCTCCTTGCAGTCCAAGGGATTCTCAAGAGTCTTCTCCAACACCACAATTCAAAAGCATCCATTCTTCAGTGCTCAGCCTTCTTCACAGTCATTAGAACACGATATTTATATTTCTCTTCTGACTTACTTCACTTTGTATAATAGGTTCAGGGTTCATCCACCTCATTAGAACTGACTCAAATGTGTTCCTTTTATGGCTGAGTAATATTCCATTATGTATATGTACCACACGGAGAAGGCAATGGCAACCCACTCCAGTATTCTTGCCAAGAAAATCCCATGGGCAGAGGAGCCTGGTAGGCTGCAGTCCATGGGGTCCCGGAGAGTAGGACACAACTGTGCTACTTCACTTTCACTTTTCACTTGCATGCCTTGGAGAAGGAAATGGCAACCCACTCCATTGTGCTTGCCTGGAGAATCCCAGGGACGGCGGAGCCTGGTGGGCTGCCATTTATGGGGTTGCACAGAGTCCGACACGACTAGGGTGACTTAGCAGCAGCAGCAGCATATGTACCACAACTTCTTTATCTAGTCATCTATCGATAGACATCTAGATTTCTTCCATGTTCTAGCTATTGTAAATAGTGCTGCAATGAACAATGGGATACATGTGTCTTTTTCAATTTTGGTTTCATCAGGGTATATGCCTAGGAGTGGGGTTGCTGGGTCATATGGTGGTTTTATTCCTAGTTTTTAAAAGAATCTCCATACCCTCTTCCATTGTGGTTTTATCAATTTACATTCCTACCAACAGTGCTAGAGTGTTCCCTTTTATCCACACCCTCTCCAGCATTTATTGTTCGTAGACTTTTAATGATGACCATTCTCACTGGTGTGAGGTGATATCTCATTGTAGTTTTGATTTGTGTTTCTCTAACAATAAGAGATGTTGAGCATCTTTTCATGTGTTTGTTAGCCATCTGTATGTCCTCTTTGGAGAAATGTCCGGTTAGGCGTTTTTTCCACTTTTTGATTGGGTTGTTTTTCTGGTATTGAGTTGTATGAGCTGTTTGTATATTTGGACATTAACCCTTTGTCAGTTGCTTCATTTGCTATTATTTTCTCCCATTCTGAGGGTTGTCTTTTCACCTTGCTTAGACTTTCCTTTGCTGTGCAAAAGCTTTTAAGTTTAACCAGGTCCCATGTTTTACTTTTGCTTTTATTACTGTTGCTCTAGGAGGTGGGTCATAGAGGATCTTGCTTTAATTTATGTCACCGCATGTTCTATGTTTTCCTCCAAGAGTTTTACTGTTTCTGGTCTTACATTTAGGTCTTTAATCCATTTTGAGTTTATCTTTGTGTATGGTGTTAAGAAGTGTCCTAATTCCACTCTTTTATATATAGTCACCCAGTTTTCCCAGCATCAGTTATTAAAGAGGCTGTCTTTGCCCCATTGTATATTCTTGCCTCTTTTGTCAAACATAAGGTACCTATAGGTGCATGGGTTTATTTCTGGACTTTCTGTCTTGTTCTGTTGATCTGTATTTCTGTTTTTGTGCAAGTACCATACTGTCTTGATTCCTGTAGATTGTCATATAATCTGAAGTCAGGAAGGTTGATTCCTCCAGCTCCATTCTTCTTTCTCAAGACTGCTTTGGCTATGTGGGGTCTTCTGTGTTTCCATATGAATTGTGAAATTGTTTGTTCTAGTTCCTTGAAAAATGTCATTGGTAATTTGATAGGGATCATATTGAATCTGTAGATTGCATTGGGTAGTATAGTCTTTTTCACAATATTGATTCTTCTTATCCAGGAATATGGACTATCTCTCCATCTGTTTATATCATCTTTGATTTCTTTAATTAATGTGTTATAATTTTCTTTGTACAGTTCTTTTGTCTTCTTTGGTAAGTTTATTCCTAAATATTTAATTCTTTTTGTTCCAATGGTGAATGGGATTGATTCCTTAATTTCTCTTTCTGGTTTTTCATTGTTAATATATAGAAATGCAAGTGATGTCTGTGTATTGATTTTTTATCCTGCATCTTTGCTAAATTCACTGATTAGCTCTAGTAATTTTGGATACTATTTTTAGGGTATTCTATGTAGAGTATCATTCCATCTGCAAACAGTGAGAGCTTTACTTCTTCTTTTCTGATTTGGATTCTTTTTACTTCTTTTTCTTCTCTGATTGTTGTAGTTAGGACTTCCATAACTATGTTGAATAATAGTGGTGAAAGTGAACATCCTTGTCTTGTTCCTGATCTTAGAAGGAACACTTTCAGTTTTTCACCATTGAGAATGATGTTTGCTGCTGCTGCTGCTGCTGCTGCTGCTGTGTCGCCTCAGTCGTTTCTGACTTTGTGCGACCCCATAGACGGCAGCCCACCAGGCTCCCCCGTCCCTGGGATTCTCCAGACAAGAACACTGGAGTGGGTTGCCATTTCCTTCTACAATGCATGAAAGTGGAAAGTGAAAGTGAAGTCGCTTAGTCCTGTCCCACTCTTTGCGACCCAATGGACTGCAGCCTACCAGGCCCCTCCATCCATGGGATTTTCCAGGCAAGAGTACTGGAATGGGGTCCCATCACCTTCTCCGAGAATGATGTTTACTGTAGGCTCATTAACTATGCCCTTTACTAAGTTGAGATAGGTTCCTTCTATGCTCATTTTTTGAAGAGTTTTAATCATAAATTGTTGCTGAATTTTGTTGAAGGCTTTTTCTGCATCTACTGAGATGATCATATGCTTTTTATCTTTCAATTTGTTAACATGGTGTACCATATTAATTGATTGCATATACTGAAGAATCTTGCATCCCTGAAATGCAATCCAGTTGATGATGTTGTATGAGCTTTTCTGTGTGATGCTGAAGTCTTTTTGCTAAAATTTTATTGAGGATTTTTGCATCTATGTTCATCAATGATATTGGCCTGTAGTTTTCTATTTTTGTGTTGTCTTTGTCTGATTTTGGTATGAGGGTTATGGTTGCCTCATAGAATGAGTTTGGAAGTGTTCCTTCCTCTGCAATTTTTTGAAAGAGTTTTAGAAGGATGGGCATTAGCTCTTGTCTAAATGTTTGATAGAATTCTCCTGTGAAGCCATCTGGTCCTGGGCTTTTGTTTTTTGGGGAATTTTTGATCACAGCTGCAATTTCAGTGCTTGTAATTGGGTGTTCATAACTTCTATTTATTCCTGGTTCAGCCTTGGAAGATTGAACTTTTCTAAGAATCTGTCCATTTCTTCCAGGTTATCCATTTTATTGCCATAAAGTTGTTCATAATAGTTTCTTATAATCCTTTGTATTTCTGCATGGTTTGTTGTAACCTCTCCTTTTTTATTTCTGATTGTGTTGATTAATTCTTCTCTTTTTTTCTCTTCATGAGTCTGGCTAAAGTTTTGTCAATTTTGTTAATTTCTCAAAGAACAGTTTAGATTAAGAGAAGTTGACCTAAAATTTGATAGATTTTTTTTCCAGTGGGATTTCATAATTATAAATTCAGTATATCAGATAATATGAAATTATATCTCATATATAAAAATATAAATGAGTTTTTGGTTGACCTTTGTTGGGTTTTATATTTAGGTTTTTAAAACCTTTTTTAGATATGAAAAAATTAAGGCATTTGACATTAATACAATATCAGGCTTAGAGTGACAATCGTATGTCATCTATCTTTTAGTGATTAGATGAGAGAACTATGGACATGTATCTTTTTCCTTAATTTATATTTATTGAACACTTTTTATATTTAGTAAATGTTTCTTAACCACAGTGCAGCAGTGGGGGAAAAAGATTAGAAAAACCCTTTACCTTCTTCTTTCTCTTATCTTTTTCAGGTTATATTATATAACAATTTGTTTCTTCTCTTTTAGTGAAACCCATAGAAGCTCCACTCTCTTGCCATGAAAAAACAGCAGAGTCTACAAACTACACCCAGAAATGGCAAGAGAAAAAGGAGAGAGCACATGAATTGGCAGCAGAGTAAATGAAGTTCCACAGAGAACTTGTGGAGCTCCTTCTTTAGCAAAGTCAAAGGCGACCCCCAAAAAGTGAGAAAGGAAGAGGTAAACAGAGTGCTTTTTGTTAATAAGCCCAGGAGACTATGGTTCAGTCCTGCACTTTGAGACCTATTTTTACTGCATGCAGTAGTATTTCATGAGATCAGGGGTTAGAACAGAATTGTTTCCTAACAGAAAACACTCCAATTTTGAAGAAAGTCCTATTTTTTTCTTTTCTCTTCTTTATTTTTTTTTTCCTTATCAAGCAGCACAGTGTCTTTCATTGCAGTGACACTCTCTTTTATACCATAAAACAAAACCAGAAAACAAACAAAATTCAACTGAAATAGAGCAAAACTTCTCCTAAAGATTTGAGTCATATAGTGAATAGAGTTTCTGTACTAAGTTTTGAAATTGCTTATTTTTGCATATTATTTATTTAGGCAGTCTGAGAATTTTAATATGATAGCCTATCTTATTGACACATACTGATATGTTTTTATTTTAATATTTAACAAGACAGAGACATCCATTCCTACTTCAGTTAACATGTATTGAATGCACATAATTTAAATTTCTCGCTGTGAATCAATATTCTATACAAAGCTTTTTTTTTTTTTTTCATTTCTAGTATAAATGCTTTCTCCTTTTCTCAATATTACATTTTAGGGCATTTCTTAATGATATGTACAGAGATCTCTTGTATGAAGCTCATAATGAAAACTTAAAAAGATTTTTCTTGAGAAAACAAAACTTGACATATTATAGGTCCAAAAAACTACATGGATGCATGCAATAAAAGCAAAACTAAAGGAAATTATTTTAGTATCTATGTATTTTTTTAATTAATGAAACACTTTATCATCATGTCCTGCACATGTCATGTCCATGCATATGTCACCATGTGCAAAATGGATATATTTAAACTAGTTTTGACATCCAAAACTACTGTGAAGTTACACAGGCTTCATTTTCTTAGAAATTCATTGATCTTCTAAAGACTTTTAAAGGTATACTATGTTGAACAATATAAGTCTTATGCATTAGTATAGTTCTTCTCAGTCCTGGAAATCTGGGATATAATAGGGAATGTCTTGTATATGCACTTAAGTGCATACACCTCAGAATCATGAGTTTCAAATTTGCCCTGAGCTCATACAAACTAATACAATTATGTAAAGTTTAAAAATAAAATAAAATTGGAAGAATAAAAAAAAAAAGAAAAGAAAAAAAAAATAAATAAAAGCTTTCACTCTAAAAAAAAAAAAAAAAAAAACTCACTCTCTAAAATAGTTACCTCAAAATGATGTTAGTTTTTGTCTTTTTTTTATTTTCCAAATACTTGCCTTTTTAACCACTCTGTATATTACTATAGTGATGTCTCAGCTGTATGAGTAGGGAAACCTGACTAGGAGAAAATAGTATATGCCTCCCAAATTGCAGATTCTGGAAAAGTACAGTTGAGGATCATGAGAACTTGTGTGGGAGTAGTTTGTAGGTTACAATATAGAAAAATTTAAAGATATAGAGGTCATTATTTACCCCAGATTCATGGTTCTAATAAAAAATAAATAATAAAGTACATGAAGTTGGTTCTAGTAATCTCTCTGTATTCTTTAAGGCATATAAGTAATGAAAACTTTATATCAATATGATTGAGTTCCTGGAATTTATTTGACATTTCATTAGGAAGAGGCAGAAGACTAAGGGAGGTTGCTTTTTCAAAATATTTCAATGTATTTGACCTGAAAATCCATCATTTGCCTTTATTCTACTGAAGGGCCCAAGAAGACTTTTAATCTCTAAGACAATAAGGAATATACCATTGGGGAGATCACCACTCTTTTATTTGATAAAATTAGCCAGTCTATATCAATTGTCATGAATTATTGATTTTGCATATGTGTTCTATTGTATTTCACTAATAAGCAGGATGAAAATCTCTTTGTTTTCATATGACAAGGACAGAAATATACATGCATTGTTTTGCCTGTGGGTAATGTTAACTCTCCTGATCTCCTGCAGATACTTTAATTGTATTAGTATTCAGTAAAGCATCAACTGACCCAGAACCTTTTTGACATAATGCTAATTGGACCTGCCAAGCAGGAAGTAGCAAATCATCTAGGTGCCTTAATAACAAACACACATGTCAGAAGCTGTGAAATAAACCTTTCAATGATTCAGACATCTGCTAAATAAGTAGAATTTAATAGTACAGGTGTTGCTGAGACAATATCTAGAGTAAAGCAAATTTATCCTCTGGAGTAAAGTAATTTGAAATTAACTTGTATCTTTAAAAAAAATTCTTTGGTTTTAGTACATTTTGTGGACCTTTTTATACTGCAGTGGCAGCATTTATCTTTTGGAAGTCTAACTCTTACTTATTTATCAATTGATATAGAACTTGTCCTGGGGAGGACAATCAGTCTCTCTCCTCAGTCATACCTGTGCTAGTACAAAAGGTACATCAATACAGAAACATGAGGGCAGAGATGGTGATTATGCATTGGCTCTGGAAAATGGATTAACTTTACCAAGTGTCTTCTATTTACTTTCACTGATGAATCCAGACAGAAGCACCATAGAATGTAGCTGGGATTTGATCTGACACCATTGTTTAGTGAGATTGGCCAGCAGATTGATTACATAGGTTCATTTTCTCTTTGAAAAGACAATGATTTTATCTTTCATTAAATTGAAAAGTACTGTGAGTATAGATTTGCATTTCTTACCTGCATTATCTCAGATTATAGTACCACTCAAGAGCTTATATAACACTGAAGAACACAGCAAATATATATCCTAGTGAAGATCCACTTGTGTGAAAATAGACATGAAAAATAATTTCATTGTATAACTCAGTGTATTGATATAGCGTTTGGGAATCTGTAAATAATTTATGGCACATTAATACAATGAAGTAGTACATTTTATTTAAAATAATTGTATTAGATTTGTGTGTGTGTGTTCTCGGTAGCTTAGTTTTGTCCAGCTGTTTGCAACCCTATGCACTGTAGCCCATTAGGCTCCTCTGTCTATGGGATTCTCCAGGCAAGAATATTGGATTGGGTTGCCCTTTACTCCTCCAAAGGATCTTCCCAACCCAGGGATTATTCTATATTATCCTTAGTACACTTCAGCTTTTTATTTAATATTTTAAAAATCAAATATATGTGAATATGTGAATATATCCCTAAAATTATCTGAAAACGTTACTGCTTTTAAACCAAACCTACATAATTTCAAGGACCAAAAAATATGAGAAATGTAAAAATGCTTCTCTGGTACATCTTCTTTTGAATGTGAAGCTGATATCCAATCAAGGCTGAAGATAATTACATTACTAATTGGAAAATAATACACTAAAATGTAATGTTAGGGCACCCTCAACAACAAATTGAGAGTATTACTATAAGATTTTAAGCACAGAACTGATATTTTTATGACAGGACTAGTCGAATATAATGTTTACTACATTGGCTTTTTGTTCTTTTAATTCTAATTTATTAGACCTCATTTTTATAATTATGCTATGAGGTCAATTTGTGCTCTATTTCTCAACAATAAAACACTGTCCTATATAAAATTTGAACCTTGAATGACTATTTCTGAAACCTAATATATGCTTTGCAAATAACAGGAGACTGTCACCAAATTACTCATTTGATCCAAAAGTATGTTCAGATCAGATCAGATCAGTCATTCAGTCCTGTCTGACTCTTTGCGACCCCATGAATTGCAGCATGCCAGGCCTCCCTGTCCATCACCAACTCCCGGAGTTGATTCAGACTCACGTCCATCGAGTCAGTGATGCCATCCAGCCATCTCATCCTCTGTCATCCCCTTCTCCTCCTGTCCCCAATCCCTCCCAGCATCAGAGTCTTTTCCAATGAGTCTTCACATGAGATGGCAAAAGTACTGGAAATCGCAGGGCTGATCTTCTTCAGAATGGACTGGTTGCATCTCCTTGCAGTCCAAGGGACTCTTAATAGTCTTCTCCAACACCACAGTTCAAAAGCATCAATTCTTCAGCGCTCAGCCTTCTTCACAGTCCAACTCTCACATCCATACATGACCACAGGAAAAACCATAGCCTTGACTAGATGGACCTTTGTTGGCAAAGTAATGTCTCTGCTTTTGAATATGCTATCTAGGTTGGACATAACTTTCCTTCCAAAGAGTAAGCGTCTTTTAATTTCATGGCTGCAGTCACCATTTGTAGGGACTTTGGAGCCCAGAAAAATAAAGTCTGACACTGTTTCCACTGTTTCCCCATCTATTTCCCATGAAGTGGTTGGACCGGATGCCATGATCTTCGTTTTCTGAATGTTGAGCTTTAAGCCAACTTTTTCACTCTCCACTTTCACTCTCATCAAGAGGCTTTTGAGTTCCTCTTCACTTTCTGCCATAAGGGTGGTGTCATCTGCATATCTGAGGTGATTGATATTTCTCCCGGCAATCCTGATTCCAGTTTGTGTTTCTTCCAGCCCAGCGTTTCTCATGATATACTCTGCATAGAAGTTAAATAAACAGGGTGACAATATACAGCCTTGACGAACTCCTTTTCCTATTTGGAACCAATCTGTTGTTCCATGTCCAGATCTAACTGTTGCTTCCTGACCTTCATACAAATTTCTCAAGAGGCAGATCACGTGGTCTGGTATTCCCATCTCTTTCAGAATTTTCCACAGTTTATTGTGATCCACACAGTCAAAGGCTTTGGCATAGTCAATAAAGCAGAAATAGACATTTTTCTGGAATCTTTTGCTTTTTTTATGATCCAGCAGATGTTGGCAATTTGATCTCTGGTTCCTCTGTCTTTTCTAAAAGCAGCTTGAACATCTGGAAGTTCACGGTTCACGTATTGCTGAAGCCTGGCTTGGAGAATATTGAGCATTACTTTACTAGCGTGTGAGATGAGTGCAATTGTGCGGTAGTTTGAGCATTCTTTGGCATTGCCTTTCTTTGGGATTGGAATGAAAACTGACCTTTTTCAGTCCTGTGGCCACTGCTGAGTTTTCCAAATTCGCTGGCATATTAGGTACAGCACTTTCCCAGCATCATCTTTCAGGATTGGAATAGCTCAACTGGAATTCCATCACCTCCACTAGCTTTGTTCATAGTGATGCTTTCTAAGGCCCACTTGACTTCACATTCCAGGATGTCTGGCTCTAGGTCAGTGATCACACCATCGTGATTATCTGGGTCGTGAAGATCATTTTTGTACAGTTCTTCTGTGTATTCCTGCCATCTCTTCTTAATATCTTCTGCTTCTGTTATGTCCATACCATTTCTGTCCTTTATCGAGCTCATCTTTGCATGAAATGTTCCTTTGGTATGTCTGATTTTCTTGAAGTCATCCCTAGTCTTTCCCATTCTGTTCTTTTCCTCTATTTATTTGCATTGATCGCTGAAGAAGGTTTTCTTATCTATTCTTGCTATTCTTTGGAACACTGCATTCAGATGCTTATATCTTTCCTTTTCTCCTTTGCTTTTCACTTCTCTTCTTTTCACAGCTATTTGTAAGGCCTCCCCAGACAGCCATTTTGCTTTTTTACATTTCTTTTCTGTAAACAATACCAGCTGTGGATGTGACTGGTGATAGAAGCAAGGTCCCATGCTGTAAAGAGCAATATTGCATAGAAACCTGGAATGTTAGGTCCATGAATCAAGGCAAATTCGAAGTGGTCAAACAAGAGATGGCAAGAGTGAATGTCGACATTCTAGGAATCAGCAAACTGAAATGGATTGGAATGGTTGAATTTAACTCAGATGACCATTATATCTACTACTGCAGGCAGGAATCCCTCAGAAGAAATGGAGTGGCCATCATGGTCAACAAAAGAGTCTGAAATGCAGTACTTGGATGCAATCTCAAAAATGACAGAATGATCTCTGTTCATTTCCAAGGCAAACCATTCAATATCACAGCCATCCAAGTCTATGCCCCAACCAGTAATGCTGAAGAAGCTGAAGTTGAACGGTTCTATGAAGACCTACAAGACCTTTTAGAACTAACACCCAAAAAAGATGGCCTTTTCATTATAGGGGACTGGAATGCAAAAGTAGGAAGTCAAGAAACACCTGGAGTAACAGGCAAATTTGACCTTGGCATAAGGAATGAAGCAGGGCAAAGACTAATAGACTTTTGCAAATAAAATGCACTGGTCATAACAAACACCCTCTTCCAACAACACAAGAGAAGACTCTATACATGGACATCACCAGATGGTCAACACCGAAATCAGATTGATTATATTCTTTACAGCCAAAGATGGAGAAGCTCTATAGAGTCAGCAAAAACAAGACCAGGAGCTGACTGTGGCTCAGACCATGAATTCCTTATTGCCAAATTCAGACTTAAATTGAAGAAAGTAGGGAAAACCACTAGACCATTCAGACCCAAATCAAATCCCTTATGATTATACAGTGAAAGTGAGAAATAGATTTAAGGGCCTAGATCTGATAGATAGAGTGCCTGATGAACTATGGAATGAGGTTCATGACATTGTACAGGAGACAGGGATCAAGACCATTCCCAGAGAAAATAATGCAAAAGTATGTTATGAATGGTGAAATATATCTGTTTATATATTGAGAATAATTTTCTTTTCTTTAGTTAATTTAATTATAGACAAAAATTTTCATTCTTTCTAGACCTGAAGAATGGATATAGTCATCTTTAAAACTGGAAATATGGTTGACCTATGGCACTTCATGGAAAATAGATGGGGAAACAGTGGAAACAGTGTCAGACTTTATTTTGGGGGGCTCTAAAATCACTGCAGATAGTGATTGCTGCCATGAAATTAAAAGAGGCTCCTTGGAAGGAAAGTTATGACCAACCTAGACAGCATAAAAAGCAGAGACATTACTTTGCCAACAAAGGTCCGTCTAGTCAAGGCTATGGTTTTTCCAGTGGTCATGTATGGATGTGAGAGTTGGACTGTGAATAAAGCTGATTGCCAAAGAATTGATGCTTTTGAACTGTGGTGTTGGAGAAGACTCTTGAGCGTCCCTTGGACTGCAAGGAGGTCCAACCAGTGCATCCCAGAAAAGATCAGTCCTGGGTGTTCATTGGAAGGACTGATGTTAAAGCTGAAACTCCAATACTTTGGCTACCTCAGGCAAAGAGTTGACTCATTGGAAAAGACCCTGATGCTCGGAGAGATTGGGAGCAGGATGAGAAGGGGTCGACGGAGTATGAGATGGCTGGATGGCATCACCGACTCGATGGATATGAATTTGGGTAAACTCCGGAAATTGGTGATGGACAGGGAGGCCTGGAGTGCTGCAATTCATTGTGTCACAAAGAGTTGGACATGACTGAGCAACTGAACTGAACTGATAGCACTATATTTTGTATAGCTGACAGTGAAATGGAGGAAATATATATATATATTCCTCCTTATATTGATATTTTCAAAGCAAAAAATAATTTCTACTGGCATCTGGAAATGGCTAGGGTAGTTAGCACTAAATTTCAAAGTGATAAACCAGATATACTGCTGTGCTATGAAGTAATAGATTGTCATATAAATAGGAAAAAAAGAAACATTATATGCTTATTTGGCTTTCTTTTATATGAATGGTTTGTAGAGTTTTCTGACTATTGGGAATAAAAGTGTATTTTTCATAGAAATTTCAAGCTATATCTTTTAGCACTACTTCTTTTTGTTACACACATTAATCTCTTGATGATTCACTTATACTAATCCCAAAATATAAAAATTTTCAATCTGACATGGTACATTCTCTCTATAATACTATTAGCACAAGAATAGATATATATCTGTTGATTGCAGTTTTCAATTTTATAGAAAATGACTATCTTTTTGTTGCTAAAACAAAAAGTAAGTAATCATTTGAGCAAAATTAATAACAAACTAAAGATTGTCAAATATTTTTTAGCAATTTTATTTGCTAGTCAAGACTTTCTTAAAACTGTGTTCCTAGAATCTTTATATGTGTTAAAGAAGGATTATTGTTCTTATCTAGCATGTAACTTTCAAGGTAAGCAAGTTTTCCTTATGATCTGACTAACTTATTACATGTGGTATATCCAATATCTCTTCAATATCACTTTCCTCAGACAATTAAGGAACACAAATTGTGTTCAGAGTAGGCAGCATGAGTTAGTTTAATATCTGTAAATTAAAAAATAATGTTGAGTATTTATTAAATTGAAAGTTTAAATAAATGTTCAAGTTTATAAGTTCTCATGCTGAATCCCCATGATCCTTTAGCCAAATGATAACACATTTTTGCAATAGAACATTGTAGCTAGATAGGTCTTAAGTATATTTCAAGAAAAATTATAATTCACAACCTTGATCCTGATTATATTCTACTTCTTTCTATTTTGCTTTTTGGTTTTGGGGGGGTGTCACTTTCCATTTCTGAGATATTTTCTGCTTTGAGATAATAAAGAAACATTTAATATTCAAATTATTATTTTTATAAATATAGGAAAGAGCTTAAATCTTACACGTTTTCACAGCCCCAGGTCTATCAAAGTATTTTAGAGATAGTTGAAGTTCTACTGATTAAAACTTATTAATTAACTAATTAAAACCAAATAAGTAAAATCTGGATATACAATTAATATTATGTCCATTCTTTCTGATACACTTCACCTGAGTCCCTGATGATTTCTGATTTTAAAAAAGGCCAGGACAGAGTTTTCATAAGCAATGATATCAAAACAGAAATGATTATTCTCATCACAAAGTAATGACACAAAAATGGAAAGATTGCTCCTTGAAAGAAAAATATGCCCATAGTTGACTGTGAAAATTATGGAGAACTTAGTTCCAACAGAAGAGAATGGCGATGTGAAGGGAGATGGAAGCAGGCAGCACACAAATAAGAACTGAAAAGTGTTTCCAGCACTTTGTCATGAGTCAATTCTGAGAAACTGCAGACAGAGCAGGGAGGCTTGCTGCAATCAGAAACTGGAGAGTTTTAGAGCTAAGTATTTGGGCCTAAGGTGTCCCCAAGAAGCAGAATTGCAAACAGTGACAAGCTCTGCAAATAGCAGCTGCAAATCAAAGAGCAATCTCCATGTGTGCACAGTGTGGAAGGGACTGGAGCTTAAAGATTGGTCTCTTCCGCTTCACCTGCACACACAAACAGGCATCACTGACAGGAACATCACATTTGAAGGACCCAGGGAAATTCTATGTATTTATCTACTTGTATCTTTTTTACCTAATGTGAGGCAGTTTTATTAGGAAGGGTTCAGTTTAATAAATCTAATACATAAATGTAGAAATAAGACTGTGTTGGAAGAAAAAATTTCTGTGGTTGATTTTAACCTCTAACAAAGACATTTTAATTTGATCCATTTCAAAACAGCAACAGCTCCCAGCATATCGGCCCAATAGTATTTTATAATTATATGCCTGTATTTTTGAAACAGTAGGATGCTGAATCAGAACTGTCATCTCTGGGGAACACTCTGATGTGTAACCTGTGTTATACATCACATTCCCTGAAAATATGAGGAAAACTAATTCCATTCTGGGAAAGATAGAGTGACTCTGATGCAGTTCATATTTAGAATACCTCTAAAAAGAAGATAATGAAACTATCTATATAATAGCCAAGCATTTTCAGTTTCTAAAAAATAAGAGTAATTTGATATTCTTAATAAGTTTGTGCTCTCTATTCTTTTTAGAGATACTAGGGGGAAAATAGAGAATGAAGGATCCATGTTGGGAAAATGATTACTAGAATTGAAATTATTTTTACTCAGCTTCAGTGTAAAATTCCCTTAGGTACATTTCATTTGTGGGAGCTGGAAAGGAGAAAGAAACACCACTAGCTTCAAATCCATTTTTGGCTTCTATCTCTGTGCAAGTGAATTAGTTAAATATTTTCTTTTACGCAACAAAAAGTATAACAGGAAAAATTCATTTAGTCATTAGCAGGCCTTTATTAACACTCTTGTACTGCTCACAGTGTTAGTCACTAAAGACAAAGAGACATGAATAAACCAACATGTCTGCCCTTGTAGAGGTCACAGCCTAGTAGAGGAAGAAAGAAGTGTTAACAAGTACATTGTATTAAGGAACGCTGTCATGTAGGAATGCCCTGTGTTTGGGGGCCACAGAAGAAGCATCTAATGTTTTCTGTCAGTTGGGGAGAAATAGGGATTGAATAAATTAGGCTTCACAGGAGAGGCAATATTAAACCTCTCTTTGAAAGATGAATAAGAATTTTTATAACTGATAAGGAGGCCAAAATGAAGGGCAGGAACACTTCAGGCTTTGGGAATATAACTCACAAATAAAAATAAACATTTTTCATGTGGAATGTGTGTATTTCCTGGAGACTAAAGCTTAGATCACAAGAATGAACTTTGCAAGTAGGTGTATTCATAAAAACACTAAAACATTTTTTTTTTTAATAATATATTGCCCCCTCCAGTTTGTGAAAATATAATCATTCTTGCTCTTTGAACATAGAGTCATCATTAACAGTGGAAAGGGCATCAACTTTGAGGTCTGGTGAACTTGATTTGAGATACTACCTCAATCACTTATGAGCTAAGTTATTCTCAGTCTGAATTTCCTCAGATGTAAAGCTGTAGTGAAAGTTATACTTTGTCATGTTTGAGACAAAGTAAAGGAGGTATTTGTCCCAGAAGTGAGAGCACAAACTACAGGTAGAAAAATATACTGGAGTATGGCCTCTGATCTTCCTCATAATTTTTCTCATTTCTAAAAACCACTTTTTACTGTGGTTGTATAATTTTGCTTTAAAGCTTCAAGGTAAGTATGGCTTTTGTTTTTATAGCTAAGATAATACTTTTAATCGAAATATACTATATCAACTTTCTTGGAATCAAGTTCATATGGAAAATATGCAGTTGAATATGTAGGAAAATAAGACTAAACACTGATTTTGAGACTTAGAGGAATGGTCTTCCTTTCTCAATCTTACCTGTCTCAACTAAATATCTCAGCTGTGCCTGCCTCTTGTTATTCTTTTTTTTTTCTCATTCCAAATAATTTGTTGATTTCTCTTTAATGGAATTGTTAAGCAAAATCAAGAAATGCAATATTTTGGTCCAAGTTTCCTGTATTTTTCTTAAGTCACTGATCATTAATTTAGATGACAAGCAATAAAGAGATCTGTGGAATAATTATGGCAATCATTCTAGAAAAGGTACATGTATCTAGTTAATATTTTTATTGATATGAAAACTTAAGATAAATGTTACTAGGGTGGGAGAATGTGCCTTGAAATGAACCTTACTGACTAGAACTTAGAGAATACAGATGATATTTAAACAATCTGGATGTCCTCTGAAATGTGATTTTCTTGTCTAGAGAATGTTGATTGCTTTACTTCTCAATTTACTAAAAGAAATGACATCAGTGATATTTGCGATAGTAGCAACAATTGAATATTTTCTGCTTATATTATCAAATCTAAGCATTATAACATTGTTATTATCCAATTGTGGATATTGTCATTATCCACATTTTTCAAGAAAAGAGCTTCTGAAATCATATCGGGAGTAAGGGGTGGAGCCAGTTTTAGAATGCAGGTTTATCTTACTCCAGTCTAGAGCATGTCTTCAATGCTATAGTGCCTCTTACTCTCCCTGGATTGTTATTAGAATGAAATGAAATACTGTTCTTAATCTTTTTTCCTTTTTATTACTCAAGATTATGCAATATCTTAAAAGTTCTCTTGAAATTCCTCTTCTACTTTGTGGCTCTGATTTCATTTTCCCAGAAAGACTCACTGAAGTTTTCCTAGTTACTAAGTTTCTATACTTTCTCTGGGTACAGACTTTTTTACTATTGTTTTCTTGTCTCTTCTCCTTGTATCTTATCTATGTTGGCAAGCTCAGCTCCAATGGTTGTCCCAAACAAATATAAGAGGGGGCCTTATTTAGCCAATATTGAGCACCAACCTTGGCCTTATGTTGTTTTATTCTTACACAGGATTCAAATATTTCACTAGACCTTTGACTTAGTATGTTTCTTCCTCACTGGGAAGCTGGATCAGGTTAATTAGAAAATGACTTCAGATAACTTGAGAGATATCATATCATTTCAGACTTAAGAATATACCTTCTTTTAAATCATTAACCTTGAATTAAATTTATGCACATCAATTCTTATTCAGTAAATTTATTTGTCCTAGTCTCTTTACTAGGGTTTCGCTGGTGGCTCAGAGGTTACAGCGTCTGCCTGGAATTCAGGAGAGCTGGGTTCAATCCCTGGGTCGGGAAGATCCCCTGGAGAAGGAAATGGCAACTCACTCCAGTACTCTTGCAGGGAGTCTCCTTACTGCCTAAGTAGCTTTGAAGATAAGCCAAACATTTTTAGATTTGGGCCCTGCAGGATGACTACTAGCTTTAATTGTTCTTGCATTGCTAGTTTATTGGGTCTAAACATTATAACAGGTTTCACCCCCAAACTCACCATTTATATTCCTGAATATTTCTATGATCTCTATATATACAGGGCATCCCTGGTGACTCAGTTAGTAAAGAGTCTGCCTATAATGCAGGAAAGGCAGGTTCAATCCCTGGGTCAGGGAGATCCCCTGGAGAAAGAAATGGCAACCCACTCCAGTATTTCTGCCTGGAGAATTCCAAGGACAGAGGAGCCTGGTGGGCTACAGTCCATGGGATCACAAAGAGACACAATGGAGTGACTAACACTGTATATACATTTTATAAAAATTATATAATATTCTTTCCTCAAGAGGTCTAGCAGAGGGATTGGGTCTTGGATCATTTTATCCATCAAATAGGGGATGAATAATATATATTTAATAATTTTATAGAATGTCACTGTAAAGTCATTTTAATCCAATTATCATTGTTTATATTGTGACAACTAATGCCAGGATCATTTCCGGGAAATATTGAAAGTAATAGAGATAATTAGTATAATAAAATTGATAACTACCTCTAGCCCTTTTTTCTTCTTAAATTTAGAAGAGGATGGTTTTCTAAGAAGTATCATATATTGTTGAATAACATTTGTAGGTCATATCAACATTAGATTATTTGAATTCAATATCCACCCAAGTTAGTATGTATTTCATTTTTAAAAGTTGACTGAAAAACAAATTCACTCAAACATGCTTTACACACTACCTTTTAAAAACTTTAATCTAAGTTCCACAATTCTAGTCAGATAGTAAAATAACTGCACAAAGGTAAAATGAACAGTATTACTGGATATCTATGTAAATAGATTAAATTAAAAATAGATTGACATTTTGAAAAATTTGTTTTCACTTTGCTCTAAGAGAGTTTTAATTTAGGACGAGCTATTGATCAAAGGCTTTCTCACCAAAGTCAGGTTTCTTTGAGTTTCCTGTACCAATGTTTTATCTCTCTTTCCAGTTGTACTATTATAGGTATTTGCTTCTTAAGAGATGTAACATTGTATGGCCAATGCCATGGCAAAGAAAGAAAGGTTTAGATATAACCACTGACTCTGTGGACATGAATTTGAGCAAACTCTGGGAGATAGTGGAGGACAGAGGAGCCTGGTGTGCTGCAGTCCATGGGATTGCAAAGAGATGGACATGAGTTAGCCACTGAAAAACAACAGTATGGCCAATATTTACCATGATTTCCTTTCTAATCACTACTTGAAGTTAAACACTACCTTTCTACACATGGCAACACGTATATCCTGAATAAAATGAAACAAGATGGCCTCTGAGTTATAATATTGATACTTACTAATGTATAAAGGATCAGAAACACCAATACAGTATATTAATACACATATATGGAATTTAGAAAGACAGTAATAATGACCCTATATTCAAGACAGCAAAAGAGACACAAATATAAAGAACAGAGTTTTAAACTATGTGGGAGAAGGTAAGGGTGGGATGATATGTGAGAATGGCATTGAAACATGCATATTACCATATGTAAAATAGATGACCAGTGCAGGTTCAATACATGAATCCAGGGTACTCAAAAGTGATGCTATGGGACAACACAGAGGGATGGGGTAGGGAGAGATATGGGAGAGGTGTTTGGGATGGTGGGACACATATATACCCATGGCTGATTCATGCCAATGTGTGGCAAAACCACAATATTGTAAAGTAATTAGCCTCCAATCAAAATAAATAAATTAATTTTAAAAAGAAAGAAAAGTGAAAAATTTTAAATTATGCTATTCTTTAACAATTAAATGGAAAATATCATTAACATTTAGATAAATAATGTAATGTAAAGAGTAACAATTGACATAGAAGAGATATTAACCCTGAAAGCTTGTTTATTTTTTGACATGAGAAAATAAATGTAATATTTATGTAAATTACTAAAGATATATTAACTATCTTTAAACTCCCATTTGAGTGAAAGATTTTAATAAAACTGGCAATAATTTTTACTTGCCTCTGTTAACCTATGAAACTTACCTGCATAAAAAGGTAAGGTACTTTTTTTAGCTTACTTTGTTTTTTTCTGATGGTAGTAAGTTTAATATAACTGATTTTCTGCTCCAGTTTCTTTATGTATTTGTTCTATAAGCAGAAAATACAGCAAACTAACTTAAAGGTGATTCTATTTTGGAACTGTCTTTTAAGTCACATAATGAATTTTATTTAATTTTAGAAGTGTTCTCAAACTGTATCATTCATCAGTCTCAGTAACTTGATAAACCAAAATCTATTAGCTAAATCAAGTTTATTTTTAGACATCATTTCAAATCCCATACATGAATGGTATTCTGAAAAAAATTGTTATAGGAAAGCAATTTAATCTTATCTGAGTCTGTTTTATTTCATGTAACTTTTGGGGGTTTGGAAAAACAATTAAAATGAAAGTAGCTCTTCATGCGTTCCATCTGGATATGTGTATTGCATTCCATCTGGATGTGCATATATGCACACAAATTGGCATGAAGTCATAGGGCTTTCCAGGTGGTGCTAGTGATAAAGAATCTGGTTGCCAATGCAGGAAACACAAGAGATGCCGGTTTGATCCCTGGATTGGGAAGAGTCCCAGAGGAGGAAAATGGCAACCTACTCCAGTATTCTTACCTAAAAAATTATATGGACAAGAGGATCCTGACAGGCTACAGTCCATGGGCTCATTAAGAGCAGGACACAACTGAGTAACTGAACATACATACACATAAATATATGTTTATGCAACAACCTCAATAGAAAATTAGTCAATGTAATAATGTTTATCTCATGAAATAACATTATGCAATGTCTTACATGCATGAACCATCTCTAGTGTATAAGTACTATGTACATACTGAACCCTCTACTGATGAATTTTACTATTGATTCATTTCCTCTCAAATATGATAGTACACATTAAACTCAATTCAAATCAAGAGATATTTATTCAACAACTATTATTTTGCAAGACACTCTTCAAATACACAAGGCACTCTTTAAACATAATTCCACACAGAAGCAAATTTGATTATAGTCATATAGTCAATATGAGCTTAGAATTTTCTATGCTTTAGGCTCTGTGTTTAGTTTTAGAAATAATCTTAAGAACAAGTATGATCTGATATCTGTTTTTGTAAAATTTATAATTTGGGAAATTCTTTACCATTCTACTAACAGAAGATAAAAGAAAATAATTTGAAAGATAGAAAATATTAATTAATACTTCATTATTAACTAAGATATTTATTATCCATTAACTCATCATCTAACTTTTGAATTGTAATGAATATGGAATGTGACATGTCTTTTTTTTAATTTTATTTTTAAACTTTACAATATTGTATTAGTTTTGCCAAATCACATTCAGTTAACATAAATTTATTATGATAAATATATTTTGCTTTTTACTTCCATGTTATCTGATAGCATACACATGTAACAAACCGTTGACTACTTACTTGAACAAGATTTATGTGTATTTTTCCATTGATATTTCAACTGAAATATTACTGTTAATTCACTTGAAAAGAAGCTGAAAAGCTTAGAGTTGTACAGTTTAGACTAACAGTTTTAAGTCATTTACTTTCTTTTTCAGAACCTCTGCTGCTCCTGTTGCTAAGTCACTTCAAAACTTCAGCAAGTTAAATAATTATTAGTAAAAGTTTATGTATTTTGAACATTGGTAGTATATATTTTATTATAGGGCTTTCCTGGTGTCTCAGTGGTAAATAATTTGTCTACCAATAAAGGAGATGTAGATTTGATACCTGAGTAGGGAAGATCCCTAGAGAAGGAAATGGCAACCCACTCCAGTATTCTTGTCTGGGAAATCCTATGGATAGAAGAACCAGGTGGGTTACAGTCCATGGGGTCACAAAGACTCAAGCATGACTAGCCACTGAGCATGCTCATAGTATACATGTTATACATAATGTGTATACAATACATCCTATACATATTACATACATATATATACATATTAACTATACTGTAGATGGTGACTGCAGCCATGAAATTAAAAGACGCTTGCTCCTTGGAAGGAAAGTTATGACCAACCTAGATAGCATATTCAAAAGCAGAGACATTACTTTGCCAAAAAAGGTTCGTCTAGTCAAGGCTGTGGTTTTTCCTGTGGTCATGTATGGATGTGAGAGTTGGACTGTGAAGAAGGCTGAGTGCCGAAGAATTGATGCTTTTGAACTGTGGTGTTGGAGAAGACTCTTGAGAGTCCCTTGGACTGCAAGGACATCCAAACAGTCCATTCTAGAGATCATCCCTGGGATTTGTTTGGAAGGAATGATGCTAAAGCTGAAACTCCAGTACTTTGGCCACCTCATGCGAAGAGTTGACTCATTGGAAAAGACTCTGACGCTGGGAGGGATTGGGGGCAGGAGGAGAAGGGGACGACAGAGGATGAGATGGCTGGATGGCATCACTGACTCGATGGACGTGAGTCTGAGTGAACTCCGAGAGTTGGTGATGGACAGGGAGGCCTGGCGTGCTGCGATTCATGGGGTCGCAAAGAGACACGACTGAGTGACTGATCTGATCTGATCTGATCCTATGTTGTGATATACATAATAGATCAATTAAAGATAATAAAATATTTTATTATACAAACATAATGGGAAATTTATTAATATAATTTAATTTAGAATTCATTACATGTCCATTTAGGCAATACTTCTCAAACATAAAAGTGCATAAAAAAAAAAAAAAGAAAGTGCATATAAACTCGAGAAGAACTTCTTAAAATGCAGATTCCTGAGCCCAACTTCCAAAGATTTTCATCCAATATGGTTGAAAGCCTGCATTTCCAACTTTAAGGTAACACTGACTTTGGTGTAAGGAGCATTACACTAGATTTAAAATTTTCTATTAGATTATAATCTACCTGGGAGTCTTGTATTTTAGCATTTTTCTTTTTCAAACTTCATTTGTTATCAAAGAAAAACAACTGAGATACAGGAATACTTACATCAAGATTGCATATGCAACTATAATGTCAAACTTAAGAGATCATATCTACACGTCTTACTGGCTAAGGAGGGAAAAAACCAGCATTGTATGGGGATCCTACCTGAATTTGTATTCCCATATTCATAAGCATGAACAGTCCTACATTTAGAGCTGTATCCACTAAAAGTTAAAAGATGTTACTCAAGGAGCATCAAGGAATTACACAATGCAGGAATTAGTTTCTGCTTGGATTTCTAAAACAAAGTCTCTAAGTATAAACTTAGCTGCTAAATCTTGCAATCACTCCTTGTAAGGAGAGGTGGGGAACATGGAGAGACTGGCATCATATTGCCCCCTTTTTGTTATTTTACAAGGCAAGCAGTAAATATTTTAGAATCTTCTGGGAGGAAATTTTTTTCCCATAGAATTCATTTGAAGAAGACAACACTTAAAATTTTTATTTAAAAGAAAATAGTTGGTGCAAAAACAATGTTCATAAAATACAGGGCATTTTATATAAATCTTGTAAAAAAAAAAAAAGCCAAATACACAAGAACACTGTTGGTTTCTCAGAATTTAATTGATACCAGAGCAGAGTGTATTACTTTCTTCACCACCAGGATAGAGGTTCGGACAGATGTTTTAGTGAGGAGGAAGTGGATATTTATAAAATGATTCACTAAATAAGCTTTATAGTGAGTTGTAAATGAATTGTAGACAATGCATACAGTTAGTTTAAGAAAGCACTTAGACATTCTTGGTAAGAGCTCTGACAGCAAAATATTTCAAAAATTTTCAGATATGCTTTTAAATTTTGTTTTGGAAAATTCTCCATTGCAGTTATAATGAAGATTCCAGCCCTAGAGTGAGCAAATATATATGTTTTAAGTACATCATATATAATTCTGTAATAACAAGGCTTATTTATTTAGGTTATTGTTGTTTAGCCCTAAATTGTGTCCCTCTCTTTTATGATCCCAAGTACTGTAGCCTGCCAGGCTCTTCTGTCCACGGGGTTTTCAAGGCAAGAATACTGGAGTGGGCTGCTATTTCCTCCTCTGGGGATCTTCCCAACCCAGGTTAGGTCTCTTCCAGACCCAGGGAACAAACCTGGGTCTCCTGCATAGCAGGTGGATTCATTACCCCTGAGCCACTTGGGAAGCCTCTATTTCTCTGGGTACTTATAACTTATAAATCACCACGTATTCATGGCTATTTTGTCCTTTTCCTTTGTCAGCTTCCTGAAATAGTAGCTGTGATTTCTGAGGGTTGAAAATTATCTTAGCTATATATTTTGCTATTCTATTCTAATATTCATTTTCCTTTTAAGTAAAAAAGACTAAAACAAAGCACTTAATAATGATAGTCAGATCTTGTTTTTCTCAATTCTCATTATGACTAACCCAGTTTCTTTTACAATGATTATGAATACTTTAAAAGGCAAAACTATAGCACAATGGTATTTTGTTTAATAGATGTCTGAGTTTCCATTTCCTAGTATTTCTGAGACAACCAATGTAGAGACTAAAATTACAGTGATTTTGAACCTGATATCTACTCTAAGATCTGCTTAAAGATACATTTCTACTGAAAATCCAAACTGCTAATGCTTTTCAATAATATCTGAGTGCTTTTATTTTTAAAATGGAGTAGTTATTAGAAAATTATGTAAAAGTAAATAGAAAAAAAGGGTATCAAAGATATCAAATGTGTGTGTATTATCACAACCCTGTGTTTGATGCAGAAGTACAATTTAACAGTTATTCCTACAGGAGAGAGCCATTCAGGAAACGCTGGAAAATTGTCCAGTCCATGTTAGTCACATGCCACACAAAAATGTATCTGGGCAAAAACTCCTAGAGGCCCTATACCTAATTACAAGTTGAGCTGTTTTCATTCCTTATAACCCTCTATTAGTTTATAACCTCCCAGTGTCAGAGAATTTTCTTGCTATAAATCCACTGAATCATTTCAACAACCTCTGGGTAAAAGCTGTACTAGTTCGATATATAAATCGTCTAACAGGCTTTAATATTAATGTATGAGCTGTACAGAGTCAAACTAAATGTCATTATTAATGATATTTGAAGTTTGTGATGCTAACAATTAACCATGATATCATACTTTTTTTAGTTTTGGCAAAAGGAAAATGAAAGACTGAACAAATCGGTTAAGATGATAACAAAAGTGCAGTTAGGACTTTTAAAATATTCTTGCTCCAAAGGACCCCAAATTTTTTGTGGTTGGAAAAAGATTTTATAGGCAAAGAAAAGCACATCAATTTCATGTGCTAATGCCATCTCCTTTCATTCAACTCCTAAAAATGAAATCCAACTTTATTTTCTATGTTCATCATTCATAATGTCTTCTTTATCTCTTACTTTATCTCAACTCTTGCCATGGATTGACAAATTCATCAAAATTTGTGTGGCCAAAGTCCAAATTTTATAACTATGTGTTGATTAGGTTAAAGTATTAGTCCAAATTATCAAATTATTTGAAGATCTATCACTTCTCTATTAACTTCTTGTGAAATAATAAACTGGTCTGTGTGTGTGTGTGTGTGTGTGTGTTTCTCCCCTATCACCATTTATACAAAAATGGTGCTTCATTAAGTTAAACTGCCTTTTCTTGAAGACTCAAGGATTTATAAAATTATTTCTTTCTAGGGAAGTGATATTTACATATACATGGGAAATGCATAGATAAGACTATACCATAAGCTCTCTGATCATGTTGTTGTTGTTTAGTTGCTGCTGCTAAGTCATTTCAGTCCTGTCCGACTCTGTGCGACCCCATAGACTGCAGCCCACTAGGCTCCTCTGTCCCTGGGATTCTCCAGGCAAGAATACTGGAGTGAGTTGCCATTTCCTTCTCCAAGGTGTGAAAGTGAAGTCGCTCAGTCGTGCCCAACTCTTAGCGACCCCATGGACTGCAGCCTACCAGGTTCCTCCGTCCATGGGATTTTCCAGGCAAGAGTACTGGAGTGGGTTGCCATTGCCTTCTCCAAGTCATGTCCAACTCCTTTGCGATCCTGTGGACTTTAGCCCACCAGGCCCCTCTGTCCATGGGTCTTCTCAGGCAAAAATACTGAAGTGGGTTGCCATTTCCTTCTCCAGGGGATTTCCTAACCCAGGGATTGAACCTGTGTCTCCTATGTTGGCAGGTGGATTCTGTACCACTGAGGCCCCAGGGAAGCCCTATGATAATTCTAGTAAACCATTAAGAATTATATGTTATAATTTATATTTAAGAAATTGCATTTATTTATAAATTCTTTCACCATGACTTATCAAGCCAATTGTTTTTATTAGCAAACAACTCATGAGCTTGTTTCTGCTTTGTTTTCTTTACAATTGCTGCCAGCATGTTGTAAGGTGCCAGCACCTTTATAATTGCTGAAAACTTATATATCATTTCAATTTTGTTAATAAAAACAGATCAAGAATTGAAATGCTTTATATCAAGACCTTAATATATCAGTCCTTAAATAAGCAGCATCATTACTGAAAAATAAAATGACACACTGTGTAACTTTGTATATTTTGATATTACTGATGATGTTGTAGGAACTGCCTATGTTGCATTTCATACTATTTTATTAAGGTCGGTCTAGTCACATTCAGAAAATGAAGATCATGGCATCTGGTCCCATCACTTCATGGGAAATAGATGGGGAAACAGTGGAAACAGTGTCAGACTTTATTTTTGGGGGCTCGAAAATCACTGCAGATGGTGACTGCAGCCATGAAATTAAAAGATGCTTACTCCTTGGAAGGAAAGTTATGACCAACCTAGAAGCATATTCAAAAGCAGAGACATTACTTTGCCAAAAAAGGTTCGTCTAGTCAAGGCTGTGGTTTTTCCTGTGGTCATGTATGGATGTGAGAGTTGGACTGTGAAGAAGGCTGAGCACCGAAGAATTGATGCTTTTGAACTGTGGTGTTGGAGAAGACCCTTGAGAGTCCCTTGGACTGCAAGGAGATCCAACCAGTCCATTCTGAAGGAGATCAGCCCTGGGATTTCTTTGGAAGGAATGATGCTAAAGCTGAAACTCCAGTACTTTGGCCACCTCATTTGATATGTTGACTCATTGAAAAAGACTCTGATTCTGGGAGGGATTGGGGGCAGGAGGAGAAGGGGACGACAGAGGATGAGATGGCTGGATGGCATCACTGACTCGATGGACGTGAGTCTCAGTGAACTCTGGGAGCTGGTGATGGACAGGGAGGCCTGGCGTGCTGCAATTCACGGGGTTGCAAAGAGTCGGACACGACTGAGTGACTGAACTAAACTGAACTGAACTATTTGTGGAAAGAATTTCAAAAAAATTTCGGAAGCCATTTGAAGTGTTTTACTCCTTATGGTTTTAAAACAAGCAATTCAACAAGAATAGGAAAATATAATTAGTGTTTAAATTTAAAGAAATATGATTTTATACTGTTACTTACTATTAAGTCTCTAGGTTATAATCTAATCCATTATTTAATGGAGTTTGAATGTTTTTTTTTTTTTTTTTTTTGAACAAGTAAGAAAGTGTTTGTCTCAGAGTATTTGTTCCCAAAGTAATCCTTTTCGAGTGAGAAGGTCATTGGGGAATTAGGATCTGAGCTCTTATTAGAATAAACACTTTATCTATTTTTGCAGTATGTTTTATTTGTTGTGATCCCTGTGACTGCTCAGATAACCTATCTCCATTTTTATGCTTTGCTTAGACATCTATGTATCACCTTCTCCATAGAAGGTCAGTGGCTGAGGAGTCAGAAATGGAGGAATCAAAATTTTTCAGGTCATTCTGATATAGTGTTAGTGACTGTAAAACATAATATTTGAACTTAATGGTATCAATTTAGAGTAACCAATAGAAAGCAAAGAATCTATATTAGCTAGGGATTATCTAGCCTAAGATTTACACACACAGGTGGTCAAGCTGAATGTTAATATCAGACAATCCAAGATTTGGTAGAAGGACATAAGAAATGCTTAGGCTGGTCCCATTTGATAAGGAAAAGAATGAGGAAAGCAAGGTACAAAATATTCTGTCTCCCCTTTACTTTCTCCAACTAATTTTTTTTTTCTATTTTCATGACTTGAAAGGAAAAAAAATTAATATTTCCTAAAACACGTTGATTTCATGAGCCAGCTTACATTACTGCAAAGGAGAATGAGGATCGTTTTTCAATGCTAGTTAATCTGTCATCATGGATCCTCAAATGAGGAAAACTACCTTGTCTTTAATATAGTCATCAGCAGAAGAAAGTTTTTGAAATAAGGTTTTAACTTAAACATAGACTAAAATCTCCTTTATATTCTCCAGATAACATCTGGGAAATGTTTGCCTGGAAATAGTTATAAGTACTCCCCACCTGACTTTACTTTGTTGCTTACAAACCTGTTTTTGCTGTGCACTGATTTACACATGCTTTTGGGAATTATTTTCTTGCCCTTTAAAAAATAGCCATTTTGAAAGTTTTCTTCAAAGTGATGATGGTTTTCAATCTGATATACAATAATATAAATTCATTAAGATGAAGTTAATAACTCTAGACAATTAAACACACATATTAACCACTGAAATGAAAGATAAGTTTTGTTCTTCTAAATATCCAAAGTCATTTTAATGGTATAGAATCTTTAATAGTTACTTTGAAGACACATCTCTGCTTTTTACTCTCTCCTCCTTTGAGCAATGAAAAAAATGTGGTAAGTGCA